>NC_139346.1:17811693-18411693 GCF_055883805.1 Amblyomma maculatum | reverse complement strand
TCACGTGTTACAATGTCTGTTAAGCATTGCGTGAATTCACGCGTTGCTTGCAATTCATGTCAGACGCTATATGCGCTCTTGAATCACAATTCTGCGCTTATCCCACGTACAAATCTGAGATCAGGATACAATTGTAGTTTGAGTGGAACGCTAGCGCACGTCACGTTTTGCAATCTCTGTTAGGCTTTGTGTGAATAAACCTGTTGCGAATTGTGTTATGCGCTATGTGCGCGCTTGAATCAAAAATCTGCGCTTCTCCACGTGCTAATCAGAGATCGGAACAGAATAGTAGTTTGAGTGCAACGCTAGCGGACGTCACGTGTTACAATGTCTGTTAAGCATTGTGTGAATTCACGCGTTGCTTGCAATTCATGTCAGACGCTATATGCGCTTTTGAATCACAATTCTGCGCTTATCCCACGTACAAATCTGAGATCAGGATACAATTGTAGTTTGAGTGGAACGCTAGCGCACGTCACGTTTTACAATCTCTGTTAGGCTTTGTGTGAATACACCTGTTGCGATTTGTGTTATGCGCTATGTGCGCGCTTGAATCACAAATCTGCGCTTCTCCACGTGCTAATCAGAGATAGGAACAGAATAGTAGTTTGAGTGCAACGCTAGCGGACGTCACATGTTACAATGTCTGTTAAGCATTGCGTGAATTCACGCGTTGCTTGCAATTCATGTCAGACGCTATATGCGCTTTTGAATCACAATTCTGCGCTTATCCCACGTACAAATCTGAGATCAGGATACAATTGTAGTTTGAGTGGAACGCTAGCGCACGTCACGTTTTACAATCTCTGTTAGGCTTTGTGTGAATACACCTGTTGCGATTTGTGTTATGCGCTATGTGCGCGCTTGAATCACAAATCTGCGCTTCTCCACGTGCTAATCAGAGATAGGAACAGAATAGTAGTTTGAGTGCAACGCTAGCGGACGTCACGTGTTACAATGTCTGTTAAGCATTGTGTGAATTCACGCGTTGCTTGCAATTCATGTCAGACGCTATATGCGCTTTTGAATCACAATTCTGCGCTTATCCCACGTACAAATCTGAGATCACGATACAATTGTAGTTTGAGTGGAACGCTAGCGCACGTCACGTTTTACAATCTCTGTTAGGCTTTGTGTGAATACACCTGTTGCGATTTGTGTTATGCGCTATGTGCGCGCTTGAATCACAAATCTGCGCTTCTCCACGTGCTAATCAGAGATCGGAACAGAATAGTAGTTTGAGTGCAACGCTAGCGGACGTCACGTGTTACAATGTCTGTTAAGCATTGTGTGAATTCACGCGTTGCTTGCAATTCATGTCAGACGCTATATGCGCTCTTGAATCACAATTCTGCGCTTATCCCACGTACAAATCTGAGATCAGGATACAATTGTAGTTTGAGTGGAACGCTAGCGCACGTCACGTTTTACAATCTCTGTTAGGCATTTTGTGAATACACATGTTGCGATTTGTGTTATGCGCTATGTGCGCGCTTGAATCACAAATCTGCGCTTCTCCACGTGCTAATCAGAGATCGGAACAGAATAGTAGTTTGAGTGCAACGCTAGCGGACGTCACGTGTTACAATGTCTGTTAAGCATTGTGTGAATTCACGCGTTGCTTGCAATTCATGTCAGACGCTATATGCGCTCTTGAATCACAATTCTGCGCTTATCCCACGTACAAATCTGAGATCAGGATACAATTGTAGTTTGAGTCGAACGCTAGCGCACGTCACGTTTTACAATCTCTGTTAGGCGTTGTGTGAATACACCTGTTGCGATTTGTGTTATGCGCTATGTGCGCGCTTGAAGCACAAATCTGCGCTTCTCCACGTGCTAATCAGAGATCGGAACAGAATAGTAGTTTGAGTGCAACGCTAGCGGACGTCACGTGTTACAATGTCTGTTAAGCATTGTGTGAATTTACGCGTTGCTTGCAATTCATGTCAGACGCTATATGCGCTCTTGAATCACAATTCTGCGCTTATCCCACGTACAAATCTGAGATCAGGATACAATTGTAGTTTGAGTGGAACGCTAGCGCACGTCCGTTTTACAATCTCTGTTAGGCTTTGTGTGAATACACCTGTTGCGATTTGTGTTATGCGCTATGTGCGCGCTTGAATCACAAATCTGCGCTTCTCCACGTGCTAATCAGAGATCGGAACAGAATAGTAGTTTGAGTGCAACGCTAGCGGACGTCACGTGTTACAATGTCTGTTAAGCATTGTGTGAATTCACGCGTTGCTTGCAATTCATGTCAGACGCTATATGCGCTCTTGAATCACAATTCTGCGCTTATCCCACGTACAAATCTGAGATCAGGATACAATTGTAGTTTGAGTGGAACGCTAGCGCACGTCACGTTTTACAATCTCTGTTAGGCTTTGTGTGAATACACCTGTTGCGATTTGTGTTATGCGCTATGTGCGCGCTTGAATCACAAATCTGCGCTTCTCCACGTGCTAATCAGAGATCGGAACAGAATAGTAGTTTGAGTGCAACGCTAGCGGACGTCACGTGTTACAATGTCTGTTAAGCATTGCGTGAATTCACGCGTTGCTTGCAATTCATGTCAGACGCTATATGCGCTCTTGAATCACAATTCTGCGCTTATCCCACGTACAAATCTGAGATCAGGATACAATTGTAGTTTGAGTGGAACGCTAGCGCACGTCACGTTTTGCAATCTCTGTTAGGCTTTGTGTGAATAAACCTGTTGCGAATTGTGTTATGCGCTATGTGCGCGCTTGAATCAAAAATCTGCGCTTCTCCACGTGCTAATCAGAGATCGGAACAGAATAGTAGTTTGAGTGCAACGCTAGCGGACGTCACGTGTTACAATGTCTGTTAAGCATTGTGTGAATTCACGCGTTGCTTGCAATTCATGTCAGACGCTATATGCGCTTTTGAATCACAATTCTGCGCTTATCCCACGTACAAATCTGAGATCAGGATACAATTGTAGTTTGAGTGGAACGCTAGCGCACGTCACGTTTTACAATCTCTGTTAGGCTTTGTGTGAATACACCTGTTGCGATTTGTGTTATGCGCTATGTGCGCGCTTGAATCACAAATCTGCGCTTCTCCACGTGCTAATCAGAGATAGGAACAGAATAGTAGTTTGAGTGCAACGCTAGCGGACGTCACATGTTACAATGTCTGTTAAGCATTGCGTGAATTCACGCGTTGCTTGCAATTCATGTCAGACGCTATATGCGCTTTTGAATCACAATTCTGCGCTTATCCCACGTACAAATCTGAGATCAGGATACAATTGTAGTTTGAGTGGAACGCTAGCGCACGTCACGTTTTACAATCTCTGTTAGGCTTTGTGTGAATACACCTGTTGCGATTTGTGTTATGCGCTATGTGCGCGCTTGAATCACAAATCTGCGCTTCTCCACGTGCTAATCAGAGATAGGAACAGAATAGTAGTTTGAGTGCAACGCTAGCGGACGTCACGTGTTACAATGTCTGTTAAGCATTGTGTGAATTCACGCGTTGCTTGCAATTCATGTCAGACGCTATATGCGCTTTTGAATCACAATTCTGCGCTTATCCCACGTACAAATCTGAGATCACGATACAATTGTAGTTTGAGTGGAACGCTAGCGCACGTCACGTTTTACAATCTCTGTTAGGCTTTGTGTGAATACACCTGTTGCGATTTGTGTTATGCGCTATGTGCGCGCTTGAATCACAAATCTGCGCTTCTCCACGTGCTAATCAGAGATCGGAACAGAATAGTAGTTTGAGTGCAACGCTAGCGGACGTCACGTGTTACAATGTCTGTTAAGCATTGTGTGAATTCACGCGTTGCTTGCAATTCATGTCAGACGCTATATGCGCTCTTGAATCACAATTCTGCGCTTATCCCACGTACAAATCTGAGATCAGGATACAATTGTAGTTTGAGTGGAACGCTAGCGCACGTCACGTTTTACAATCTCTGTTAGGCATTTTGTGAATACACATGTTGCGATTTGTGTTATGCGCTATGTGCGCGCTTGAATCACAAATCTGCGCTTCTCCACGTGCTAATCAGAGATCGGAACAGAATAGTAGTTTGAGTGCAACGCTAGCGGACGTCACGTGTTACAATGTCTGTTAAGCATTGTGTGAATTCACGCGTTGCTTGCAATTCATGTCAGACGCTATATGCGCTTTTGAATCACAATTCTGCGCTTATCCCACGTACAACTCTGAGATCAGGATACAATTGTAGTTTGAGTGGAACGCTAGCGCACGTCACGTTTTACAATCTCTGTTAGGCTTTGTGTGAATACACCTGTTGCGATTTCTGTTATGCGCTATGTGCGCGCTTGAATCACAAATCTGCGCTTCTCCACGTGCTAATCAGAGATCGGAACAGAATAGTAGTTTGAGTGCAACGCTAGCGGACGTCACGTGTTACAATGTCTGTTAAGCATTGCGTGAATTCACGCGTTGCTTGCAATTCATGTCAGACGCTATATGCGCTTTTGAATCACAATTCTGCGCTTATCCCACGTACAACTCTGAGATCAGGATACAATTGTAGTTTGAGTGGAACGCTAGCGCACGTCACGTTTTACAATCTCTGTTAGGCATTTTGTGAATACACATGTTGCGATTTGTGTTATGCGCTATGTGCGCGCTTGAATCACAAATCTGCGCTTCTCCACGTGCTAATCAGAGATCGGAACAGAATAGTAGTTTGAGTGCAACGCTAGCGGACGTCACGTGTTACAATGTCTGTTAAGCATTGCGTGAATTCACGCGTTGCTTGCAATTCATGTCAGACGCTTTATGCGCTTTTGAATCACAATTCTGCGCTTATCCCACGTACAACTCTGAGATCAGGATACAATTGTAGTTTGAGTGGAACGCTAGCGCACGTCACGTTTTACAATCTCTGTTAGGCATTTTGTGAATACACATGTTGCGATTTGTGTTATGCGCTATGTGCGCGCTTGAATCACAAATCTGCGCTTCTCCACGTGCTAATCAGAGATCGGAACAGAATAGTAGTTTGAGTGCAACGCTAGCGGACGTCACGTGTTACAATGTCTGTTAAGCATTGCGTGAATTCACGCGTTGCTTGCAATTCATGTCAGACGCTATATGCGCTTTTGAATCACAATTCTGCGCTTATCCCACGTACAACTCTGAGATCAGGATACAATTGTAGTTTGAGTGGAACGCTAGCGCACGTCACGTTTTACAATCTCTGTTAGGCATTTTGTGAATACACATGTTGCGATTTGTGTTATGCGCTATGTGCGCGCTTGAATCACAAATCTGCGCTTCTCCACGTGCTAATCAGAGATCGAAACAGAATAGTAGTTTGAGTGCAACGCTAGCGGACGTCACGTGTTACAATGTCTGTTAAGCATTGTGTGAATTCACGCGTTGCTTGCAATTCATGTCAGACGCTATATGCGCTTTTGAATCACAATTCTGCGCTTATCCCACGTACAACTCTGAGATCAGGATACAATTGTAGTTTGAGTGGAACGCTAGCGCACGTCACGTTTTACAATCTCTGTTAGGCTTTGTGTGAATACACCTGTTGCGATTTCTGTTATGCGCTATGTGCGCGCTTGAATCACAAATCTGCGCTTCTCCACGTGCTAATCAGAGATCGGAACAGAATAGTAGTTTGAGTGCAACGCTAGCGGACGTCACGTGTTACAATGTCTGTTAAGCATTGCGTGAATTCACGCGTTGCTTGCAATTCATGTCAGACGCTATATGCGGTTTTGAATCACAATTCTGCGCTTATCCCACGTACAACTCTGAGATCAGGATACAATTGTAGTTTGAGTGGAACGCTAGCGCACGTCACGTTTTACAATCTCTGTTAGGCATTTTGTGAATACACATGTTGCGATTTGTGTTATGCGCTATGTGCGCGCTTGAATCACAAATCTGCGCTTCTCCACGTGCTAATCAGAGATCGGAACAGAATAGTAGTTTGAGTGCAACGCTAGCGGACGTCACGTGTTACAATGTCTGTTAAGCATTGCGTGAATTCACGCGTTGCTTGCAATTCATGTCAGACGCTATATGCGCTTTTGAATCACAATTCTGCGCTTATCCCACGTACAACTCTGAGATCAGGATACAATTGTAGTTTGAGTGGAACGCTAGCGCACGTCACGTTTTACAATCTCTGTTAGACATTTTGTGAATACACATGTTGCGATTTGTGTTATGCGCTATGTGCGCGCTTGAATCACAAATCTGCGCTTCTCCACGTGCTAATCAGAGATCGGAACAGAATAGTAGTTTGAGTGCAACGCTAGCGGACGTCACGTGTTACAATGTCTGTTAAGCATTGCGTGAATTCACGCGTTGCTTGCAATTCATGTCAGACGCTATATGCGCTTTTGAATCACAATTCTGCGCTTATCCCACGTACAACTCTGAGATCAGGATACAATTGTAGTTTGAGTGGAACGCTAGCGCACGTCACGTTTTACAATCTCTGTTAGGCATTTTGTGAATACACATGTTGCGATTTGTGTTATGCGCTATGTGCGCGCTTGAATCACAAATCTGCGCTTCTCCACGTGCTAACCAGAGATCGGAACAGAATAGTAGTTTGAGTGCAACGCTAGCGGACGTCACGTGTTACAATGTCTGTTAAGCATTGCGTGAATTCACGCGTTGCTTGCAATTCATGTCAGACGCTATATGCGCTCTTGAATCACAATTCTGCGCTTATCCCACGTACAAATCTGAGATCAGGATACAATTGTAGTTTGAGTGGAACGCTAGCGCACGTCACGTTTTACAATCTCTGTTAGGCTTTGTGTGAATACACCTGTTGCGATTTCTGTTATGCGCTATGTGCGCGCTTGAATCACAAATCTGCGCTTCTCCACGTGCTAATCAGAGATCGGTACAGAATAGTAGTTTGAGTGCAACGCTAGCGGACGTCACGTGTTACAATGTCTGTTAAGCATTGTGTGAATTTACGCGTTGCTTGCAATTCATGTCAGACGCTATATGCGCTCTTGAATCACAATTCTGCGCTTATCCCACGTACAAATCTGAGATCAGGATACAATTGTAGTTTGAGTGGAACGCTGCGCACGTCACGTTTTACAATCTCTGTTAGGCTTTGTGTGAATACACCTGTTGCGATTTCTGTTATGCGCTATGTGCGCGCTTGAATCACAAATCTGCGCTTCTCCACGTGCTAATCAGAGATCGGAACAGAATAGTAGTTTGAGTGCAACGCTAGCGGACGTCACGTGTTACAATGTCTGTTAAGCATTGCGTGAATTCACGCGTTGCTTGCAATTCATGTCAGACGCTATATGCGCTCTTGAATCACAATTCTGCGCTTATCCCACGTACAACTCTGAGATCAGGATACAATTGTAGTTTGAGTGGAACGCTAGCGCACGTCACGTTTTACAATCTCTGTTAGGCGTTGTGTGAATACACCTGTTGCGATTTGTGTTATGCGCTATGTACGCGCTTGAATCGCAAATCTGCGCTTCTCCACGTGCTAATCAGAGATCGGAACAGAATAGTAGTTTGAGTGCAACGCTAGCGGACGTCACGTGTTACAATGTCTGTTAAGCATTGTGTGAATTCACGCGTTGCTTGCAATTCATGTCAGACGCTATATGCGCTCTTGAATCACAATTCTGCGCTTATCCCACGTACAAATCTGAGATCAGGATACAATTGTAGTTTGAGTGGAACGCTAGCGCACGTCACGTTTTACAATCTCTGTTAGGCGTTGTGTGAATACACCTGTTGCGATTTGTGTTATGCGCTATGTGCGCGCTTGAATCACAAATCTGCGCTTCTCCACGTGCTAATCAGAGATCGGAACAGAATAGTAGTTTGAGTGCAACGCTAGCGGACGTCACGTGTTACAATGTCTGTTAAGCATTGTGTGAATTTACGCGTTGCTTGCAATTCATGTCAGACGCTATATGCGCTCTTGAATCACAATTCTGCGCTTATCCCACGTACAAATTTGAGATCAGGATACAATTGTAGTTTGAGTGGAACGCTAGCGGACGTCACGTGTTACAATGTCTGTTAAGCATTGTGTGAATTCACGCGTTGCTTGCAATTCATGTCAGACGCTATATGCGCTTTTGAATCACAATTCTGCGCTTATCCCACGTACAAATCTGAGATCACGATACAATTGTAGTTTGAGTGGAACGCTAGCGCACGTCACGTTTTACAATCTCTGTTAGGCTTTGTGTGAATACACCTGTTGCGATTTGTGTTATGCGCTATGTGCGCGCTTGAATCACAAATCTGCGCTTCTCCACGTGCTAATCAGAGATCGGAACAGAATAGTAGTTTGAGTGCAACGCTAGCGGACGTCACGTGTTACAATGTCTGTTAAGCATTGTGTGAATTCACGCGTTGCTTGCAATTCATGTCAGACGCTATATGCGCTCTTGAATCACAATTCTGCGCTTATCCCACGTACAAATCTGAGATCAGGATACAATTGTAGTTTGAGTGGAACGCTAGCGCACGTCACGTTTTACAATCTCTGTTAGGCATTTTGTGAATACACATGTTGCGATTTGTGTTATGCGCTATGTGCGCGCTTGAATCACAAATCTGCGCTTCTCCACGTGCTAATCAGAGATCGGAACAGAATAGTAGTTTGAGTGCAACGCTAGCGGACGTCACGTGTTACAATGTCTGTTAAGCATTGCGTGAATTCACGCGTTGCTTGCAATTCATGTCAGACGCTATATGCGCTTTTGAATCACAATTCTGCGCTTATCCCACGTACAACTCTGAGATCAGGATACAATTGTAGTTTGAGTGGAACGCTAGCGCACGTCACGTTTTACAATCTCTGTTAGGCATTTTGTGAATACACATGTTGCGATTTGTGTTATGCGCTATGTGCGCGCTTGAATCACAAATCTGCGCTTCTCCACGTGCTAACCAGAGATCGGAACAGAATAGTAGTTTGAGTGCAACGCTAGCGGACGTCACGTGTTACAATGTCTGTTAAGCATTGCGTGAATTCACGCGTTGCTTGCAATTCATGTCAGACGCTATATGCGCTCTTGAATCACAATTCTGCGCTTATCCCACGTACAAATCTGAGATCAGGATACAATTGTAGTTTGAGTGAAACGCTAGCGCACGTCACGTTTTACAATCTCTGTTAGGCTTTGTGTGAATACACCTGTTGCGATTTCTGTTATGCGCTATGTGCGCGCTTGAATCACAAATCTGCGCTTCTCCACGTGCTAATCAGAGATCGGAACAGAATAGTAGTTTGAGTGCAACGCTAGCGGACGTCACGTGTTACAATGTCTGTTAAGCATTGCGTGAATTCACGCGTTGCTTGCAATTCATGTCAGACGCTATATGCGCTCTTGAATCACAATTCTGCGCTTATCCCACGTACAACTCTGAGATCAGGATACAATTGTAGTTTGAGTGGAACGCTAGCGCACGTCACGTTTTACAATCTCTGTTAGGCGTTGTGTGAATACACCTGTTGCGATTTGTGTTATGCGCTATGTGCGCGCTTGAATCACAAATCTGCGCTTCTCCACGTGCTAATCAGAGATCGGAACAGAATAGTAGTTTGAGTGCAACGCTAGCGGACGTCACGTGTTACAATGTCTGTTAAGCATTGTGTGAATTCACGCGTTGCTTGCAATTCATGTCAGACGCTATATGCGCTCTTGAATCACAATTCTGCGCTTATCCCACGTACAAATCTGAGATCAGGATACAATTGTAGTTTGAGTGGAACGCTAGCGCACGTCACGTTTTACAATCTCTGTTAGGCGTTGTGTGAATACACCTGTTGCGATTTGTGTTATGCGCTATGTGCGCGCTTGAATCACAAATCTGCGCTTCTCCACGTGCTAATCAGAGATCATAACAGAATAGTAGTTTGAGTGCAACGCTAGCGGACGTCACGTGTTACAATGACTGTTAAGCATTATGTGAATTAACGCATTGTTTGCAATTCATGTCAGACGCTATATGCGCTCTTGAATCACAATTCTGCGCTTATCCCACGTACAAATCTGAGATCAGGATACAATTGTAGTTTGAGTGGAACGCTAGCGCACGTCCGTTTTACAATCTCTGTTAGGCTTTGTGTGAATACACCTGTTGCGATTTGTGTTATGCGCTATGTGCGCGCTTGAATCACAAATCTGCGCTTCTCCACGTGCTAATCAGAGATCGGAACAGAATAGTAGTTTGAGTGCAACGCTAGCGGACGTCACGTGTTACAATGTCTGTTAAGCATTGTGTGAATTCACGCGTTGCTTGCAATTCATGTCAGACGCTATATGCGCTCTTGAATCACAATTCTGCGCTTATCCCACGTACAAATATGAGATCAGGATACAATTGTAGTTTGAGTGGAACGCTAGCGCACGTCACGTTTTACAATCTCTGTTAGGCTTTGTGTGAATAAACCTGTTGCGATTTGTGTTATGCGCTATGTGCGCGCTTGAATCACAAATCTGCGCTTCTCCACGTGCTAATCAGAGATCGGAACAGAATAGTAGTTTGAGTGCGACGCTAGCGGACGTCACGTGTTACAATGTCTGTTAAGCATTGTGTGAATTCACGCGTTGCTTGCAATTTATGTCAGACGCTATATGCGCTTTTGAATCACAATTCTGCGTTTATCCCACGTACAAATCTGAGATCAGGATACAATTGTAGTTTGAGTGGAACGCTAGCGCACGTCACGTTTTACAATCTCTGTTAGGCGTTGTGTGAATACACCTGTTGCGATTTGTGTTATGCGCTATGTGCGCGCTTGAATCACAAATCTGCGCTTCTCCACGTGCTAATCAGAGATCGGAACAGAATAGTAGTTTGAGTGCAACGCTAGCGGACGTCACGTGTTACAATGACTGTTAAGCATTATGTTAATTAACGCATTGTTTGCAATTCATGTCAGACGCTATATGCGCTCTTGAATCACAATTCTGCGCTTATCCCACGTACAAATCTGAGATCAGGATACAATTGTAGTTTGAGTGGAACGCTAGCGCACGTCCGTTTTACAATCTCTGTTAGGCTTTGTGTGAATACACCTGTTGCGATTTGTGTTATGCGCTATGTGCGCGCTTGAATCACAAATCTGCGCTTCTCCACGTGCTAATCAGAGATCGGAACAGAATAGTAGTTTGAGTGCAACGCTAGCGGACGTCACGTGTTACAATGTCTGTTAAGCATTGTGTGAATTCACGCGTTGCTTGCAATTCATGTCAGACGCTATATGCGCTCTTGAATCACAATTCTGCGCTTATCCCAGGTACAAATATGAGATCAGGATACAATTGTAGTTTGAGTGGAACGCTAGCGCACGTCACGTTTTACAATCTCTGTTAGGCTTTGTGTGAATAAACCTGTTGCGATTTGTGTTATGCGCTATGTGCGCGCTTGAATCACAAATCTGCGCTTCTCCACGTGCTAATCAGAGATCGGAACAGAATAGTAGTTTGAGTGCGACGCTAGCGGACGTCACGTGTTACAATGTCTGTTAAGCATTGTGTGAATTCACGCGTTGCTTGCAATTTATGTCAGACGCTATATGCGCTTTTGAATCACAATTCTGCGTTTATCCCACGTACAAATCTGAGATCAGGATACAATTGTAGTTTGAGTGGAACGCTAGCGCACGTCACGTTTTACAATCTCTGTTAGGCTTTGTGTGAATACACCTGTTGCGATTTGTGTTATGCGCTATGTGCGCGCTTGAATCACAAATCTGGGCTTCTCCACGTGCTAATCAGAGATCGGAACAGAATAGTAGTTTGAGTGCAACGCTAGCGGACGTCACGTGTTACAATGTCTGTTAAGCATTGTGTGAATTTACGCGTTGCTTGCAATTCATGTCAGACGCTATATGCGCTCTTGAATCACAATTCTGCGCTTATCCCACGTACAAATTTGAGATCAGGATACAATTGTAGTTTGAGTGGAACGCTAGCGGACGTCACGTGTTACAATGTCTGTTAAGCATTGTGTGAATTCACGCGTTGCTTGCAATTCATGTCAGACGCTATATGCGCTTTTGAATCACAATTCTGCGCTTATCCCACGTACAAATCTGAGATCACGATACAATTGTAGTTTGAGTGGAACGCTAGCGCACGTCACGTTTTACAATCTCTGTTAGGCTTTGTGTGAATACACCTGTTGCGATTTGTGTTATGCGCTATGTGCGCGCTTGAATCACAAATCTGCGCTTCTCCACGTGCTAATCAGAGATCGGAACAGAATAGTAGTTTGAGTGCAACGCTAGCGGACGTCACGTGTTACAATGTCTGTTAAGCATTGCGTGAATTCACGCGTTGCTTGCAATTCATGTCAGACGCTATATGCGCTTTTGAATCACAATTCTGCGCTTATCCCACGTACAACTCTGAGATCAGGATACAATTGTAGTTTGAGTGGAACGCTAGCGCACGTCACGTTTTACAATCTCTGTTAGGCATTTTGTGAATACACATGTTGCGATTTGTGTTATGCGCTATGTGCGCGCTTGAATCACAAATCTGCGCTTCTCCACGTGCTAATCAGAGATCGGAACAGAATAGTAGTTTGAGTGCAACGCTAGCGGACGTCACGTGTTACAATGTCTGTTAAGCATTGCGTGAATTCACGCGTTGCTTGCAATTCATGTCAGACGGTATATGCGCTCTTGAATCACAATTCTGCGCTTATCCCACGTACAAATCTGAGTACAGGATACAATTGTAGTTTGAGTGGAACGCTAGCGCACGTCACGTTTTACAATCTCTGTTAGGCTTTGTGTGAATACACCTGTTGCGATTTCTGTTATGCGCTATGTGCGCGCTTGAATCACAAATCTGCGCTTCTCCACGTGCTAATCAGAGATCGGAACAGAATAGTAGTTTGCGTGCAACGCTAGCGGACGTCACGTGTTACAATGTCTGTTAAGCATTGTGTGAATTTACGCGTTGCTTGCAATTCATGTCAGACGCTATATGCGCTCTTGAATCACAATTCTGCGCTTATCCCACGTACAAATCTGAGATCAGGATACAATTGTAGTTTGAGTGGAACGCTAGCGCACGTCACGTTTTACAATCTCTGTTAGGCTTTGTGTGAATACACCTGTTGCGATTTCTGTTATGCGCTATGTGCGCGCTTGAATCACAAATCTGCGCTTCTCCACGTGCTAATCAGAGATCGGAACAGAATAGTAGTTTGAGTGCAACGCTAGCGGACGTCACGTGTTACAATGTCTGTTAAGCATTGCGTGAATTCACGCGTTGCTTGCAATTCATGTCAGACGCTATATGCGCTCTTGAATCACAATTCTGCGCTTATCCCACGTACAACTCTGAGATCAGGATACAATTGTAGTTTGAGTGGAACGCTAGCGCACGTCACGTTTTACAATCTCTGTTAGGCGTTGTGTGAATACACCTGTTGCGATTTGTGTTATGCGCTATGTGCGCGCTTGAATCGCAAATCTGCGCTTCTCCACGTGCTAATCAGAGATCGGAACAGAATAGTAGTTTGAGTGCAACGCTAGCGGACGTCACGTGTTACAATGTCTGTTAAGCATTGTGTGAATTCACGCGTTGCTTGCAATTCATGTCAGACGCTATATGCGCTCTTGAATCACAATTCTGCGCTTATCCCACGTACAAATCTGAGATCAGGATACAATTGTAGTTTGAGTGGAACGCTAGCGCACGTCACGTTTTACAATCTCTGTTAGGCGTTGTGTGAATACACCTGTTGCGATTTGTGTTATGCGCTATGTGCGCGCTTGAATCACAAATCTGCGCTTCTCCACGTGCTAATCAGAGATCGGAACAGAATAGTAGTTTGAGTGCAACGCTAGCGGACGTCACGTGTTACAATGTCTGTTAAGCATTGTGTGAATTTACGCGTTGCTTGCAATTCATGTCAGACGCTATATGCGCTCTTGAATCACAATTCTGCTCTTATCCCACGTACAAATTTGAGATCAGGATACAATTGTAGTTTGAGTGGAACGCTAGCGGACGTCACGTGTTACAATGTCTGTTAAGCATTGTGTGAATTCACGCGTTGCTTGCAATTCATGTCAGACGCTATATGCGCTTTTGAATCACAATTCTGCGCTTATCCCACGTACAAATCTGAGATCACGATACAATTGTAGTTTGAGTGGAACGCTAGCGCACGTCACGTTTTACAATCTCTGTTAGGCTTTGTGTGAATACACCTGTTGCGATTTGTGTTATGCGCTATGTGCGCGCTTGAATCACAAATCTGCGCTTCTCCACGTGCTAATCAGAGATCGGAACAGAATAGTAGTTTGAGTGCAACGCTAGCGGACGTCACGTGTTACAATGTCTGTTAAGCATTGTGTGAATTCACGCGTTGCTTGCAATTCATGTCAGACGCTATATGCGCTCTTGAATCACAATTCTGCGCTTATCCCACGTACAAATCTGAGATCAGGATACAATTGTAGTTTGAGTGGAACGCTAGCGCACGTCACGTTTTACAATCTCTGTTAGGCATTTTGTGAATACACATGTTGCGATTTGTGTTATGCGCTATGTGCGCGCTTGAATCACAAATCTGCGCTTCTCCACGTGCTAATCAGAGATCGGAACAGAATAGTAGTTTGAGTGCAACGCTAGCGGACGTCACGTGTTACAATGTCTGTTAAGCATTGCGTGAATTCACGCGTTGCTTGCAATTCATGTCAGACGCTATATGCGCTTTTGAATCACAATTCTGCGCTTATCCCACGTACAACTCTGAGATCAGGATACAATTGTAGTTTGAGTGGAACGCTAGCGCACGTCACGTTTTACAATCTCTGTTAGGCATTTTGTGAATACACATGTTGCGATTTGTGTTATGCGCTATGTGCGCGCTTGAATCACAAATCTGCGCTTCTCCACGTGCTAATCAGAGATCGGAACAGAATAGTAGTTTGAGTGCAACGCTAGCGGACGTCACGTGTTACAATGTCTGTTAAGCATTGCGTGAATTCACGCGTTGCTTGCAATTCATGTCAGACGCTATATGCGCTCTTGAATCACAATTCTGCGCTTATCCCACGTACAAATCTGAGATCAGGATACAATTGTAGTTTGAGTGAAACGCTAGCGCACGTCACGTTTTACAATCTCTGTTAGGCTTTGTGTGAATACACCTGTTGCGATTTCTGTTATGCGCTATGTGCGCGCTTGAATCACAAATCTGCGCTTCTCCACGTGCTAATCAGAGATCGGAACAGAATAGTAGTTTGAGTGCAACGCTAGCGGACGTCACGTGTTACAATGTCTGTTAAGCATTGCGTGAATTCACGCGTTGCTTGCAATTCATGTCAGACGCTATATGCGCTCTTGAATCACAATTCTGCGCTTATCCCACGTACAACTCTGAGATCAGGATACAATTGTAGTTTGAGTGGAACGCTAGCGCACAATCTCTGTTAGGCGTTGTGTGAATACACCTGTTGCGATTTGTGTTATGCGCTATGTGCGCGCTTGAATCACAAATCTGCGCTTCTCCACGTGCTAATCAGAGATCGGAACAGAATAGTAGTTTGAGTGCAACGCTAGCGGACGTCACGTGTTACAATGACTGTTAAGCATTATGTGAATTAACGCATTGTTTGCAATTCATGTCAGACGCTATATGCGCTCTTGAATCACAATTCTGCGCTTATCCCACGTACAAATCTGAGATCAGGATACAATTGTAGTTTGAGTGGAACGCTAGCGCACGTCCGTTTTACAATCTCTGTTAGGCTTTGTGTGAATACACCTGTTGCGATTTGTGTTATGCGCTATGTGCGCGCTTGAATCACAAATCTGCGCTTCTCCACGTGCTAATCAGAGATCGGAACAGAATAGTAGTTTGAGTGCAACGCTAGCGGACGTCACGTGTTACAATGTCTGTTAAGCATTGTGTGAATTCACGCGTTGCTTGCAATTCATGTCAGACGCTATATGCGCTCTTGAATCACAATTCTGCGCTTATCCCACGTACAAATATGAGATCAGGATACAATTGTAGTTTGAGTGGAACGCTAGCGCACGTCACGTTTTACAATCTCTCTTAGGCTTTGTGTGAATAAACCTGTTGCGATTTGTGTTATGCGCTATGTGCGCGCTTGAATCACAAATCTGCGCTTCTCCACGTGCTAATCAGAGATCGGAACAGAATAGTAGTTTGAGTGCGACGCTAGCGGACGTCACGTGTTACAATGTCTGTTAAGCATTGTGTGAATTCACGCGTTGCTTGCAATTTATGTCAGACGCTATATGCGCTTTTGAATCACAATTCTGCGTTTATCCCACGTACAAATCTGAGATCAGGATACAATTGTAGTTTGAGTGGAACGCTAGCGCACGTCACGTTTTACAATCTCTGTTAGGCGTTGTGTGAATACACCTGTTGCGATTTGTGTTATGCGCTATGTGCGCGCTTGAATCACAAATCTGCGCTTCTCCACGTGCTAATCAGAGATCGGAACAGAATAGTAGTTTGAGTGCAACGCTAGCGGACGTCACGTGTTACAATGACTGTTAAGCATTATGTGAATTAACGCATTGTTTGCAATTCATGTCAGACGCTATATGCGCTCTTGAATCACAATTCTGCGCTTATCCCACGTACAAATCTGAGATCAGGATACAATTGTAGTTTGAGTGGAACGCTAGCGCACGTCCGTTTTACAATCTCTGTTAGGCTTTGTGTGAATACACCTGTTGCGATTTGTGTTATGCGCTATGTGCGCGCTTGAATCACAAATCTGCGCTTCTCCACGTGCTAATCAGAGATCGGAACAGAATAGTAGTTTGAGTGCAACGCTAGCGGACGTCACGTGTTACAATGTCTGTTAAGCATTGTGTGAATTCACGCGTTGCTTGCAATTCATGTCAGACGCTATATGCGCTCTTGAATCACAATTCTGCGCTTATCCCACGTACAAATATGAGATCAGGATACAATTGTAGTTTGAGTGGAACGCTAGCGCACGTCACGTTTTACAATCTCTGTTAGGCTTTGTGTGAATAAACCTGTTGCGATTTGTGTTATGCGCTATGTGCGCGCTTGAATCACAAATCTGCGCTTCTCCACGTGCTAATCAGAGATCGGAACAGAATAGTAGTTTGAGTGCGACGCTAGCGGACGTCACGTGTTACAATGTCTGTTAAGCATTGTGTGAATTCACGCGTTGCTTGCAATTTATGTCAGACGCTATATGCGCTTTTGAATCACAATTCTGCGTTTATCCCACGTACAAATCTGAGATCAGGATACAATTGTAGTTTGAGTGGAACGCTAGCGCACGTCACGTTTTACAATCTCTGTTAGGCTTTGTGTGAATACACCTGTTGCGATTTGTGTTATGCGCTATGTGCGCGCTTGAATCACAAATCTGGGCTTCTCCACGTGCTAATCAGAGATCGGAACAGAATAGTAGTTTGAGTGCAACGCTAGCGGACGTCACGTGTTACAATGTCTGTTAAGCATTGTGTGAATTTACGCGTTGCTTGCAATTCATGTCAGACGCTATATGCGCTCTTGAATCACAATTCTGCGCTTATCCCACGTACAAATTTGAGATCAGGATACAATTGTAGTTTGAGTGGAACGCTAGCGGACGTCACGTGTTACAATGTCTGTTAAGCATTGTGTGAATTCACGCGTTGCTTGCAATTCATGTCAGACGCTATATGCGCTTTTGAATCACAATTCTGCGCTTATCCCACGTACAAATCTGAGATCACGATACAATTGTAGTTTGAGTGGAACGCTAGCGCACGTCACGTTTTACAATCTCTGTTAGGCTTTGTGTGAATACACCTGTTGCGATTTGTGTTATGCGCTATGTGCGCGCTTGAATCACAAATCTGCGCTTCTCCACGTGCTAATCAGAGATCGGAACAGAATAGTAGTTTGAGTGCAACGCTAGCGGACGTCACGTGTTACAATGTCTGTTAAGCATTGTGTGAATTCACGCGTTGCTTGCAATTCATGTCAGACGCTATATGCGCTCTTGAATCACAATTCTGCGCTTATCCCACGTACAAATCTGAGATCAGGATACAATTGTAGTTTGAGTGGAACGCTAGCGCACGTCACGTTTTACAATCTCTGTTAGGCATTTTGTGAATACACATGTTGCGATTTGTGTTATGCGCTATGTGCGCGCTTGAATCACAAATCTGCGCTTCTCCACGTGCTAATCAGAGATCGGAACAGAATAGTAGTTTGAGTGCAACGCTAGCGGACGTCACGTGTTACAATGTCTGTTAAGCATTGCGTGAATTCACGCGTTGCTTGCAATTCATGTCAGACGCTATATGCGCTTTTGAATCACAATTCTGCGCTTATCCCACGTACAACTCTGAGATCAGGATACAATTGTAGTTTGAGTGGAACGCTAGCGCACGTCACGTTTTACAATCTCTGTTAGGCATTTTGTGAATACACATGTTGCGATTTGTGTTATGCGCTATGTGCGCGCTTGAATCACAAATCTGCGCTTCTCCACGTGCTAATCAGAGATCGGAACAGAATAGTAGTTTGAGTGCAACGCTAGCGGACGTCACGTGTTACAATGTCTGTTAAGCATTGCGTGAATTCACGCGTTGCTTGCAATTCATGTCAGACGCTATATGCGCTCTTGAATCACAATTCTGCGCTTATCCCACGTACAAATCTGAGATCAGGATACAATTGTAGTTTGAGTGGAACGCTAGCGCACGTCACGTTTTACAATCTCTGTTAGGCTTTGTGTGAATACACCTGTTGCGATTTCTGTTATGCGCTATGTGCGCGCTTGAATCACAAATCTGCGCTTCTCCACGTGCTAATCAGAGATCGGAACAGAATAGTAGTTTGAGTGCAACGCTAGCGGACGTCACGTGTTACAATGTCTGTTAAGCATTGCGTGAATTCACGCGTTGCTTGCAATTCATGTCAGACGCTATATGCGCTCTTGAATCACAATTCTGCGCTTATCCCACGTACAACTCTGAGATCAGGATACAATTGTAGTTTGAGTGGAACGCTAGCGCACGTCACGTTTTACAATCTCTGTTAGGCGTTGTGTGAATACACCTGTTGCGATTTGTGTTATGCGCTATGTGCGCGCTTGAATCACAAATCTGCGCTTCTCCACGTGCTAATCAGAGATCGGAACAGAATAGTAGTTTGAGTGCAACGCTAGCGGACGTCACGTGTTACAATGTCTGTTAAGCATTGTGTGAATTCACGCGTTGCTTGCAATTCATGTCAGACGCTATATGCGCTCTTGAATCACAATTCTGCGCTTATCCCACGTACAAATCTGAGATCAGGATACAATTGTAGTTTGAGTGGAACGCTAGCGCACGTCACGTTTTACAATCTCTGTTAGGCGTTGTGTGAATACACCTGTTGCGATTTGTGTTATGCGCTATGTGCGCGCTTGAATCACAAATCTGCGCTTCTCCACGTGCTAATCAGAGATCGGAACAGAATAGTAGTTTGAGTGCAACGCTAGCGGACGTCACGTGTTACAATGACTGTTAAGCATTATGTGAATTAACGCATTGTTTGCAATTCATGTCAGACGCTATATGCGCTCTTGAATCACAATTCTGCGCTTATCCCACGTACAAATCTGAGATCAGGATACAATTGTAGTTTGAGTGGAACGCTAGCGCACGTCCGTTTTACAATCTCTGTTAGGCTTTGTGTGAATACACCTGTTGCGATTTGTGTTATGCGCTATGTGCGCGCTTGAATCACAAATCTGCGCTTCTCCACGTGCTAATCAGAGATCGGAACAGAATAGTAGTTTGAGTGCAACGCTAGCGGACGTCACGTGTTACAATGTCTGTTAAGCATTGTGTGAATTCACGCGTTGCTTGCAATTCATGTCAGACGCTATATGCGCTCTTGAATCACAATTCTGCGCTTATCCCACGTACAAATCTGAGATCAGGATACAATTGTAGTTTGAGTGGAACGCTAGCGCACGTCACGTTTTACAATCTCTGTTAGGCTTTGTGTGAATAAACCTGTTGCGATTTGTGTTATGCGCTATGTGCGCGCTTGAATCACAAATCTGCGCTTCTCCACGTGCTAATCAGAGATCGGAACAGAATAGTAGTTTGAGTGCGACGCTAGCGGACGTCACGTGTTACAATGTCTGTTAAGCATTGTGTGAATTCACGCGTTGCTTGCAATTTATGTCAGACGCTATATGCGCTTTTGAATCACAATTCTGCGTTTATCCCACGTACAAATCTGAGATCAGGATACAATTGTAGTTTGAGTGGAACGCTAGCGCACGTCACGTTTTACAATCTCTGTTAGGCTTTGTGTGAATACACCTGTTGCGATTTGTGTTATGGGCTATGTGCGCGCTTGAATCACAAAACTGCGCTTCTCCACGTGCTAATCAGAGATCGGAACAGAATAGTAGTTTGAGTGCGACGCTAGCGGACGTCACGTGTTACAATGTCTGTTAAGAATTGCGTGAATTCACGCGTTGCTTGCAATTCATGTCAGACGCTATATGCGCTTTTGAATCACAATTCTGCGCTTATCCCACGTACAAATCTGAGATCAGGATACAATTGTAGTTTGAGTGGAACGCTAGCGCACGTCACGTTTTACAATCTCTGTTAGGCTTTGTGTGAATACACCTGTTGCGATTTGTGTTATGCGCTATGTGCGCGCTTGAATCACAAATCTGCGCTTCTCCACGTGCTAATCAGAGATCGGAACAGAATAGTAGTTTGAGTGCAACGCTAGCGGACGTCACGTGTTACAATGTCTGTTAAGCATTGTGTGAATTCACGGGTTGCTTGCAATTCATGTCAGACGCTACATGCGCTTTTGAATCACAATTCTGCGCTTATCCCACGTACAAATCTGAGATCAGGGTACAATTGTAGTTTGAGTGGAACGCTAGCGCACGTCACGTTTTACAATCTCTGTTAGGCTTTGTGTGAATACACCTGTTGCGATTTGTGTTATGCGCTATGTGCGCGCTTGAATCACAAATCTGCGCTTCTCCACGTGCTAATCAGAGATAGGAACAGAATAGTAGTTTGAGTGCAACGCTAGCGGACGTCACGTGTTACAATGTCTGTTAAGCATTGCGTGAATTCACGCGTTGCTTGCAATTCATGTCAGACGCTATATGCGCTTTTGAATCACAATTCTACGCTTATCCCACGTACAAATCTGAGATCAGGATACAATTGTAGTTTGAGTGGAACGCTAGCGCACGTCACGTTTTACAATCTCTGTTAGGCTTTGTGTGAATACACCTGTTGCGATTTGTGTTATGCGCTATGTGCGCGCTTGAATCACAAATCTGCGCTTCTCCACGTGCTAATCAGAGATCGGAACAGAATAGTAGTTTGAGTGCAACGCTAGCGGACGTCACGTGTTACAATGTCTGTTAAGCATTGTGTGAATTTACGCGTTGCTTGCAATTCATGTCAGACGCTATATGCGCTCTTGAATCACAATTCTGCGCTTATCCCACGTACAAATCTGAGATCAGGATACAATTGTAGTTTGAGTGGAACGCTAGCGCACGTCCGTTTTACAATCTCTGTTAGGCTTTGTGTGAATACACCTGTTGCGATTTGTGTTATGCGCTATGTGCGCGCTTGAATCACAAATCTGCGCTTCTCCACGTGCTAATCAGAGATCGGAACAGAATAGTAGTTTGAGTGCAACGCTAGCGGACGTCACGTGTTACAATGTCTGTTAAGCATTGTGTGAATTCACGCGTTGCTTGCAATTCATGTCAGACGCTATATGCGCTCTTGAATCACAATTCTGCGCTTATCCCACGTACAAATCTGAGATCAGGATACAATTGTAGTTTGAGTGGAACGCTAGCGCACGTCACGTTTTACAATCTCTGTTAGGCTTTGTGTGAATAAACCTGTTGCGATTTGTGTTATGCGCTATGTGCGCGCTTGAATCACAAATCTGCGCTTCTCCACGTGCTAATCAGAGATCGGAACAGAATAGTAGTTTGAGTGCGACGCTAGCGGACGTCACGTGTTACAATGTCTGTTAAGCATTGTGTGAATTCATGCGTTGCTTGCAATTTATGTCAGACGCTATATGCGCTTTTGAATCACAATTCTGCGTTTATCCCACGTACAAATCTGAGATCAGGATACAATTGTAGTTTGAGTGGAACGCTAGCGCACGTCACGTTTTACAATCTCTGTTAGGCTTTGTGTGAATACACCTGTTGCGATTTGTGTTATGGGCTATGTGCGCGCTTGAATCACAAAACTGCGCTTCTCCACGTGCTAATCAGAGATCGGAACAGAATAGTAGTTTGAGTGCGACGCTAGCGGACGTCACGTGTTACAATGTCTGTTAAGCATTGTGTGAATTCACGCGTTGCTTGCAATTTATGTCAGACGCTATATGCGCTTTTGAATCACAATTCTGCGTTTATCCCACGTACAAATCTGAGATCAGGATACAATTGTAGTTTGAGTGGAACGCAAGCGCACGTCACGTTTTACAATCTCTGTTAGGCTTTGTGTGAATACACCTGTTGCGATTTGTGTTATGGGCTATGTGCGCGCTTGAATCACAAAACTGCGCTTCTCCACGTGCTAATCAGAGATCGGAACAGAATAGTAGTTTGAGTGCGACGCTAGCGGACGTCACGTGTTACAATGTCTGTTAAGAATTGCGTGAATTCACGCGTTGCTTGCAATTCATGTCAGACGCTATATGCGCTCTTGAATCACAATTCTGCGCTTATCCCACGTACAAATCTGAGATCAGGATACAATTGTAGTTTGAGTGGAACGCTAGCGCACGTCACGTTTTACAATCTCTGTTAGGCATTTTGTGAATACACATGTTGCGATTTGTGTTATGCGCTATGTGCGCGCTTGAATCACAAATCTGCGCTTCTCCACGTGCTAATCAGAGATCGGAACAGAATAGTAGTTTGAGTGCAACGCTAGCGGACGTCACGTGTTACAATGTCTGTTAAGCATTGCGTGAATTCACGCGTTGCTTGCAATTCATGTCAGACGCTATATGCGCTTTTGAATCACAATTCTGCGCTTATCCCACGTACAACTCTGAGATCAGGATACAATTGTAGTTTGAGTGGAACGCTAGCGCACGTCACGTTTTACAATCTCTGTTAGGCATTTTGTGAATACACATGTTGCGATTTGTGTTATGCGCTATGTGCGCGCTTGAATCACAAATCTGCGCTTCTCCACGTGCTAATCAGAGATCGGAACAGAATAGTAGTTTGAGTGCAACGCTAGCGGACGTCACGTGTTACAATGTCTGTTAAGCATTGCGTGAATTCACGCGTTGCTTGCAATTCATGTCAGACGCTATATGCGCTCTTGAATCACAATTCTGCGCTTATCCCACGTACAAATCTGAGATCAGGATACAATTGTAGTTTGAGTGGAACGCTAGCGCACGTCACGTTTTACAATCTCTGTTAGGCTTTGTGTGAATACACCTGTTGCGATTTCTGTTATGCGCTATGTGCGCGCTTGAATCACAAATCTGCGCTTCTCCACGTGCTAATCAGAGATCGGAACAGAATAGTAGTTTGAGTGCAACGCTAGCGGACGTCACGTGTTACAATGTCTGTTAAGCATTGCGTGAATTCACGCGTTGCTTGCAATTCATGTCAGACGCTATATGCGCTCTTGAATCACAATTCTGCGCTTATCCCACGTACAACTCTGAGATCAGGATACAATTGTAGTTTGAGTGGAACGCTAGCGCACGTCACGTTTTACAATCTCTGTTAGGCGTTGTGTGAATACACCTGTTGCGATTTGTGTTATGCGCTATGTGCGCGCTTGAATCACAAATCTGCGCTTCTCCACGTGCTAATCAGAGATCGGAACAGAATAGTAGTTTGAGTGCAACGCTAGCGGACGTCACGTGTTACAATGTCTGTTAAGCATTGTGTGAATTCACGCGTTGCTTGCAATTCATGTCAGACGCTATATGCGCTCTTGAATCACAATTCTGCGCTTATCCCACGTACAAATCTGAGATCAGGATACAATTGTAGTTTGAGTGGAACGCTAGCGCACGTCACGTTTTACAATCTCTGTTAGGCGTTGTGTGAATACACCTGTTGCGATTTGTGTTATGCGCTATGTGCGCGCTTGAATCACAAATCTGCGCTTCTCCACGTGCTAATCAGAGATCGGAACAGAATAGTAGTTTGAGTGCAACGCTAGCGGACGTCACGTGTTACAATGACTGTTAAGCATTATGTGAATTAACGCATTGTTTGCAATTCATGTCAGACGCTATATGCGCTCTTGAATCACAATTCTGCGCTTATCCCACGTACAAATCTGAGATCAGGATACAATTGTAGTTTGAGTGGAACGCTAGCGCACGTCCGTTTTACAATCTCTGTTAGGCTTTGTGTGAATACACCTGTTGCGATTTGTGTTATGCGCTATGTGCGCGCTTGAATCACAAATCTGCGCTTCTCCACGTGCTAATCAGAGATCGGAACAGAATAGTAGTTTGAGTGCAACGCTAGCGGACGTCACGTGTTACAATGTCTGTTAAGCATTGTGTGAATTCACGCGTTGCTTGCAATTCATGTCAGACGCTATATGCGCTCTTGAATCACAATTCTGCGCTTATCCCACGTACAAATCTGAGATCAGGATACAATTGTAGTTTGAGTGGAACGCTAGCGCACGTCACGTTTTACAATCTCTGTTAGGCTTTGTGTGAATAAACCTGTTGCGATTTGTGTTATGCGCTATGTGCGCGCTTGAATCACAAATCTGCGCTTCTCCACGTGCTAATCAGAGATCGGAACAGAATAGTAGTTTGAGTGCGACGCTAGCGGACGTCACGTGTTACAATGTCTGTTAAGCATTGTGTGAATTCACGCGTTGCTTGCAATTTATGTCAGACGCTATATGCGCTTTTGAATCACAATTCTGCGTTTATCCCACGTACAAATCTGAGATCAGGATACAATTGTAGTTTGAGTGGAACGCTAGCGCACGTCACGTTTTACAATCTCTGTTAGGCTTTGTGTGAATACACCTGTTGCGATTTGTGTTATGGGCTATGTGCGCGCTTGAATCACAAAACTGCGCTTCTCCACGTGCTAATCAGAGATCGGAACAGAATAGTAGTTTGAGTGCGACGCTAGCGGACGTCACGTGTTACAATGTCTGTTAAGAATTGCGTGAATTCACGCGTTGCTTGCAATTCATGTCAGACGCTATATGCGCTTTTGAATCACAATTCTGCGCTTATCCCACGTACAAATCTGAGATCAGGATACAATTGTAGTTTGAGTGGAACGCTAGCGCACGTCACGTTTTACAATCTCTGTTAGGCTTTGTGTGAATACACCTGTTGCGATTTGTGTTATGCGCTATGTGCGCGCTTGAATCACAAATCTGCGCTTCTCCACGTGCTAATCAGAGATCGGAACAGAATAGTAGTTTGAGTGCAACGCTAGCGGACGTCACGTGTTACAATGTCTGTTAAGCATTGTGTGAATTCACGGGTTGCTTGCAATTCATGTCAGACGCTACATGCGCTTTTGAATCACAATTCTGCGCTTATCCCACGTACAAATCTGAGATCAGGGTACAATTGTAGTTTGAGTGGAACGCTAGCGCACGTCACGTTTTACAATCTCTGTTAGGCTTTGTGTGAATACACCTGTTGCGATTTGTGTTATGCGCTATGTGCGCGCTTGAATCACAAATCTGCGCTTCTCCACGTGCTAATCAGAGATAGGAACAGAATAGTAGTTTGAGTGCAACGCTAGCGGACGTCACGTGTTACAATGTCTGTTAAGCATTGCGTGAATTCACGCGTTGCTTGCAATTCATGTCAGACGCTATATGCGCTTTTGAATCACAATTCTACGCTTATCCCACGTACAAATCTGAGATCAGGATACAATTGTAGTTTGAGTGGAACGCTAGCGCACGTCACGTTTTACAATCTCTGTTAGGCTTTGTGTGAATACACCTGTTGCGATTTGTGTTATGCGCTATGTGCGCGCTTGAATCACAAATCTGCGCTTCTCCACGTGCTAATCAGAGATCGGAACAGAATAGTAGTTTGAGTGCAACGCTAGCGGACGTCACGTGTTACAATGTCTGTTAAGCATTGTGTGAATTTACGCGTTGCTTGCAATTCATGTCAGACGCTATATGCGCTCTTGAATCACAATTCTGCGCTTATCCCACGTACAAATCTGAGATCAGGATACAATTGTAGTTTGAGTGGAACGCTAGCGCACGTCCGTTTTACAATCTCTGTTAGGCTTTGTGTGAATACACCTGTTGCGATTTGTGTTATGCGCTATGTGCGCGCTTGAATCACAAATCTGCGCTTCTCCACGTGCTAATCAGAGATCGGAACAGAATAGTAGTTTGAGTGCAACGCTAGCGGACGTCACGTGTTACAATGTCTGTTAAGCATTGTGTGAATTCACGCGTTGCTTGCAATTCATGTCAGACGCTATATGCGCTCTTGAATCACAATTCTGCGCTTATCCCACGTACAAATCTGAGATCAGGATACAATTGTAGTTTGAGTGGAACGCTAGCGCACGTCACGTTTTACAATCTCTGTTAGGCTTTGTGTGAATAAACCTGTTGCGATTTGTGTTATGCGCTATGTGCGCGCTTGAATCACAAATCTGCGCTTCTCCACGTGCTAATCAGAGATCGGAACAGAATAGTAGTTTGAGTGCGACGCTAGCGGACGTCACGTGTTACAATGTCTGTTAAGCATTGTGTGAATTCATGCGTTGCTTGCAATTTATGTCAGACGCTATATGCGCTTTTGAATCACAATTCTGCGTTTATCCCACGTACAAATCTGAGATCAGGATACAATTGTAGTTTGAGTGGAACGCTAGCGCACGTCACGTTTTACAATCTCTGTTAGGCTTTGTGTGAATACACCTGTTGCGATTTGTGTTATGGGCTATGTGCGCGCTTGAATCACAAAACTGCGCTTCTCCACGTGCTAATCAGAGATCGGAACAGAATAGTAGTTTGAGTGCGACGCTAGCGGACGTCACGTGTTACAATGTCTGTTAAGCATTGTGTGAATTCACGCGTTGCTTGCAATTTATGTCAGACGCTATATGCGCTTTTGAATCACAATTCTGCGTTTATCCCACGTACAAATCTGAGATCAGGATACAATTGTAGTTTGAGTGGAACGCAAGCGCACGTCACGTTTTACAATCTCTGTTAGGCTTTGTGTGAATACACCTGTTGCGATTTGTGTTATGGGCTATGTGCGCGCTTGAATCACAAAACTGCGCTTCTCCACGTGCTAATCAGAGATCGGAACAGAATAGTAGTTTGAGTGCGACGCTAGCGGACGTCACGTGTTACAATGTCTGTTAAGAATTGCGTGAATTCACGCGTTGCTTGCAATTCATGTCAGACGCTATATGCGCTTTTGAATCACAATTCTGCGCTTATCCCACGTACAAATCTGAGATCAGGATACAATTGTAGTTTGAGTGGAACGCTAGCGCACGTCACGTTTTACAATCTCTGTTAGGCTTTGTGTGAATACACCTGTTGCGATTTGTGTTATGCGCTATGTGCGCGCTTGAATCACAAATCTGCGCTTCTCCACGTGCTAATCAGAGATCGGAACAGAATAGTAGTTTGAGTGCAACGCTAGCGGATGTCACGTGTTACAATGTCTGTTAAGCATTGTGTGAATTCACGCGTTGCTTGCAATTCATGTCAGACGCTACATGCGCTTTTGAATCACAATTCTGCGCTTATCCCACGTACAAATCTGAGATCAGGATACAATTGTAGTTTGAGTGGAACGCTAGCGCACGTCACGTTTTACAATCTCTGTTAGGCTTTGTGTGAATACACCTGTTGCGATTTGTGTTATGCGCTATGTGCGCGCTTGAATCACAAATCTGCGCTTCTCCACGTGCTAATCAGAGATAGGAACAGAATAGTAGTTTGAGTGCAACGCTAGCGGACGTCACGTGTTACAATGTCTGTTAAGCATTGCGTGAATTCACGCGTTGCTTGCAATTCATGTCAGACGCTATATGCGCTTTTGAATCACAATTCTGCGCTTATCCCACGTACAAATCTGAGATCAGGATACAATTGTAGTTTGAGTGGAACGCTAGCGCACGTCACGTTTTACAATCTCTGTTAGGCTTTGTGTGAATACACCTGTTGCGATTTGTGTTATGCGCTATGTGCGCGCTTGAATCACAAATCTGCGCTTCTCCACGTGCTAATCAGAGATCGGAACAGAATAGTAGTTTGAGTGCAACGCTAGCGGACGTCACGTGTTACAATGTCTGTTAAGCATTGTGTGAATTTACGCGTTGCTTGCAATTCATGTCAGACGCTATATGCGCTTTTGAATCACAATTCTGCGTTTATCCCACGTACAAATCTGAGATCAGGATACAATTGTAGTTTGAGTGGAACGCTAGCGCACGTCACGTTTTACAATCTCTGTTAGGCTTTGTGTGAATACACCTGTTGCGATTTGTGTTATGGGCTATGTGCGCGCTTGAATCACAAAACTGCGCTTCTCCACGTGCTAATCAGAGATCGGAACAGAATAGTAGTTTGAGTGCGACGCTAGCGGACGTCACGTGTTACAATGTCTGTTAAGCATTGTGTGAATTCACGCGTTGCTTGCAATTTATGTCAGACGCTATATGCGCTTTTGAATCACAATTCTGCGTTTATCCCACGTACAAATCTGAGATCAGGATACAATTGTAGTTTGAGTGGAACGCTAGCGCACGTCACGTTTTACAATCTCTGTTAGGCTTTGTGTGAATACACCTGTTGCGATTTGTGTTATGGGCTATGTGCGCGCTTGAATCACAAAACTGCGCTTCTCCACGTGCTAATCAGAGATCGGAACAGAATAGTAGTTTGAGTGCGACGCTAGCGGACGTCACGTGTTACAATGTCTGTTAAGAATTGCGTGAATTCACGCGTTGCTTGCAATTCATGTCAGACGCTATATGCGCTTTTGAATCACAATTCTGCGCTTATCCCACGTACAAATCTGAGATCAGGATACAATTGTAGTTTGAGTGGAACGCTAGCGCACGTCACGTTTTACAATCTCTGTTAGGCTTTGTGTGAATACACCTGTTGCGATTTGTGTTATGCGCTATGTGCGCGCTTGAATCACAAATCTGCGCTTCTCCACGTGCTAATCAGAGATCGGAACAGAATAGTAGTTTGAGTGCAACGCTAGCGGACGTCACGTGTTATAATGTCTGTTAAGCATTGTGTGAATTCACGCGTTGCTTGCAATTCATGTCAGACGCTACATGCGCTTTTGAATCACAATTCTGCGCTTATCCCACGTACAAATCTGAGATCAGGATACAATTGTAGTTTGAGTGGAACGCTAGCGCACGTCACGTTTTACAATCTCTGTTAGGCTTTGTGTGAATACACCTGTTGCGATTTGTGTTATGCGCTATGTGCGCGCTTGAATCACAAATCTGCGCTTCTCCACGTGCTAATCAGAGATAGGAACAGAATAGTAGTTTGAGTGCAACGCTAGCGGACGTCACGTGTTACAATGTCTGTTAAGCATTGCGTGAATTCACGCGTTGCTTGCAATTCATGTCAGACGCTATATGCGCTTTTGAATCACAATTCTGCGCTTATCCCACGTACAAATCTGAGATCAGGATACAATTGTAGTTTGAGAGGAACGCTAGCGCACGTCACGTTTTACAATCTCTGTTAGGCTTTGTGTGAATACACCTGTTGCGATTTGTGTTATGCGCTAAGTGCGCGCTTGAATCACAAATCTGCGCTTCTCCACGTGCTAATCAGAGATCGGAACAGAATAGTAGTTTGAGTGCAACGCTAGCGGACGTCAAGTGTTACAATGTCTGTTAAGCATTGTGTGAATTTACGCGTTGCTTGCAATTCATGTCAGACGCTATATGCGCTCTTGAATCACAATTCTGCGCTTATCCCACGTACAAATCTGAGATCAGGATACAATTGTAGTTTGAGTGGAACGCTAGCGCACGTCCGTTTTACAATCTCTGTTAGGCTTTGTGTGAATACACCTGTTGCGATTTGTGTTATGCGCTATGTGCGCGCTTGAATCACAAATCTGCGCTTCTCCACGTGCTAATCAGAGATCGGAACAGAATAGTAGTTTGAGTGCAACGCTAGCGGACGTCACGTGTTACAATGTCTGTTAAGCATTGTGTGAATTCACGCGTTGCTTGCAATTCATGTCAGACGCTATATGCGCTCTTGAATCACAATTCTGCGCTTATCCCACGTACAAATCTGAGATCAGGATACAATTGTAGTTTGAGTGGAACGCTAGCGCACGTCACGTTTTACAATCTCTGTTAGGCTTTGTGTGAATAAACCTGTTGCGATTTGTGTTATGCGCTATGTGCGCGCTTGAATCACAAATCTGCGCTTCTCCACGTGCTAATCAGAGATCGGAACAGAATAGTAGTTTGAGTGCGACGCTAGCGGACGTCACGTGTTACAATGTCTGTTAAGCATTGTGTGAATTCATGCGTTGCTTGCAATTTATGTCAGACGCTATATGCGCTTTTGAATCACAATTCTGACTTTATCCCACGTACAAATCTGAGATCAGGATACAATTGTAGTTTGAGTGGAACGCTAGCGCACGTCACGTTTTACAATCTCTGTTAGGCTTTGTGTGAATACACCTGTTGCGATTTGTGTTATGGGCTATGTGCGCGCTTGAATCACAAAACTGCGCTTCTCCACGTGCTAATCAGAGATCGGAACAGAATAGTAGTTTGAGTGCGACGCTAGCAGACGTCACGTGTTACAATGTCTGTTAAGAATTGCGTGAATTCACGCGTTGCTTGCAATTCATGTCAGACGCTATATGCGCTTTTGAATCACAATTCTGCGCTTATCCCACGTACAAATCTGAGATCAGGATACAATTGTAGTTTGAGTGGAACGCTAGCGCACGTCACGTTTTACAATCTCTGTTAGGCTTTGTGTGAATACGCCTGTTGCGATTTGTGTTATGCGCTATGTGCGCGCTTGAATCACAAATCTGCGCTTCTCCACGTGCTAATCAGAGATCGGAACAGAATAGTAGTTTGAGTGCAACGCTAGCGGACGTCACGTGTTACAATGTCTGTTAAGAATTGCGTGAATTCACGCGTTGCTTGCAATTCATGTCAGACGCTATATGCGCTCTTGAATCACAATTCTGCGCTTATCCCACGTACAAATCTGAGATCAGGATACAATTGTAGTTTGAGTGGAACGCTAGCGCACGTCACGTTTTGCCATCTCTGTTAGGCTTTGTGTGAATAAACCTGTTGCGATTTGTGTTATGCGCTATGTGCGCGCTTGGATCACAAATCTGCGCTTCTCCACGTGCTAATCAGAGATCGGAACAGAATAGTAGTTTGAGTGCAACGCTAGCGGACGTCACGTGTTACAATGTCTGTTAAGCATTGTGTGAATTCACGCGTTGCTTGCAATTCATGTCAGACGCTACATGCGCTTTTGAATCACAATTCTGCGCTTATCCCACGTACAAATCTGAGATCAGGATACAATTGTAGTTTGAGTGGAACGCTAGCGCACGTCACGTTTTACAATCTCTGTTAGGCTTTGTGTGAATACACCTGTTGCGATTTGTGTTATGCGCTATGAGCGCGCTTGAATCACAAATCTGCGCTTCTCCACGTGCTAATCAGAGATAGGAACAAAATAGTAGTTTGAGTGCAACGCTAGCGGACGTCACGTGTTACAATGTCTGTTAAGCATTGCGTGAATTCACGCGTTGCTTGCAATTCATGTCAGACGCTATATCCGCATTTGAATCACAATTCTGCGCTTATCCCACGTACAAATCTGAGATCAGGATACAATTGTAGTTTGAGTGGAACGCTAGCGCACGTCACGTTTTACAATCTCTGTTAGGCTTTGTGTGAATACACCTGTTGCGATTTGTGTTATGCGCTATGTGCGCGCTTGAATCACAAATCTGCGCTTCTCCACGTGCTAATCAGAGATAGGAACAGAATAGTAGTTTGAGTGCAACGCTAGCGGACGTCACGTGTTACAATGTCTGTTAAGCATTGCGTGAATTCACGCGTTGCTCGCAATTCATGTCAGACGCTATATGCGCTTTTGAATCACAATTCTGCGCTTATCCCACGTACAAATCTGAGATCAGGATACAATTGTAGTTTGAGTGGAACGCTAGCGCACGTCACGTTTTACAATCTCTGTTAGGCTTTGTGTGAATACACCTGTTGCGATTTTTTTTATGCGCTATGTGCGCGCTTGAATCACAAATCTGCGCTTCTCCACGTGCTAATCAGAGATCGGAACAGAATAGTAGTTTGAGTGCAACGCTAGCGGACGTCAAGTGTTACAATGTCTGTTAAGCATTGCGTGAATTCACGCGTTGCTTGCAATTCATGTCAGACGCTATATGCGCTCTTGAATCACAATTCTGCGCTTATCCCACGTACAAATCTGAGATCAGGATACAATTGTAGTTTGAGTGGAACGCTAGCGCACGTCACGTTTTACAATCTCTGTTAGGCTTTGTGTGAATACACCTTTTGCGATTTCTGTTATGCGCTATGTGCGCGCTTGAATCACAAATCTGCGCTTCTCCACGTGCTAATCAGAGATCGGAACAGAATAGTAGTTTGAGTGCAACGCTAGCGGACGTCACGTGTTACAATGTCTGTTAAGCATTGCGTGAATTCACGCGTTGCTTGCAATTCATGTCAGACGCTATATGCGCTTTTGAATCACAATTCTGCGCTTATCCCACGTACAAATCTGAGATCAGGATACAATTGTAGTTTGAGTGGAACGCTAGCGCACGTCACGTTTTACAATCTCTGTTAGGCTTTGTGTGAATACACCTGTTTCGATTTGTGTTATGCGCTATGTGCGCGCTTGAATCACAAATCTGCGCTTCTCCACGTGCTAATCAGAGATCGGAACAGAATAGTAGTTTGAGTGCAACGCTAGCGGACGTCACGTGTTACAATGTCTGTTAAGCATTGCGTGAATTCACGCGTTGCTTGCAATTCATGTCAGACGCTATATGCGCTTTTGAATCACAATTCTGCGCTTATCCCACGTACAAATCTGAGATCAGGATACAATTGTAGTTTGAGTGGAACGCTAGCGCACGTCACGCTTTACAATCTATGTTAGGCATTTTGTGAATACACATGTTGCGATGTGTTATGCGCTATGTGCGCGCTTGAATCACAAATCTGCGCTTCTCCACGTGCTAATCAGAGATCGGAACAGAATAGTAGTTTGAGTGCAACGCTAGCGGACGTCACGTGTTACAATGTCTGTTAAGCATTGCGTGAATTCACGCGTTGCTTGCAATTCATGTCAGACGCTATATGCGCTTTTGAATCACAATTCTGCGCTTATCCCACGTACAACTCTGAGATCAGGATACAATTGTAGTTTGAGTGGAACGCTAGCGCACGTCACGTTTTACAATCTCTGTTAGGCATTTTGTGAATACAGATGTTGCGATTTGTGTTATGCGCTATGTGCGCGCTTGAATCACAAATCTGCGCTTCTCCACGTGCTAATCAGAGATCGGAACAGAATAGTAGTTTGAGTGCAACGCTAGCGGACGTCACGTGTTACAATGTCTGTTAAGCATTGCGTGAATTCACGCGTTGCTTGCAATTCATGTCAGACGCTATATGCGCTTTTGAATCACAATTCTGCGCTTATCCCACGTACAACTCTGAGATCAGGATACAATTGTAGTTTGAGTGGAACGCTAGCGCACGTCACGTTTTACAATCTCTGTTAGGCTTTGTGTGAATACACCTGTTGCGATTTCTGTTATGCGCTATGTGCGCGCTTGAATCACAAATCTGCGCTTCTCCACGTGCTAATCAGAGATCGGAACAGAATAGTAGTTTGAGTGCAACGCTAGCGGACGTCACGTGTTACAATGTCTGTTAAGCATTGCGTGAATTCACGCGTTGCTTGCAATTCATGTCAGACGCTATATGCGCTTTTGAATCACAATTCTGCGTTATCCCACGTACAACTCTGAGATCAGGATACAATTGTAGTTTGAGTGGAACGCTAGCGCACGTCACGTTTTACAATCTCTGTTAGGCATTTTGTGAATACACATGTTGCGATTTGTGTTATGCACTATATGCGCGCTTGAATCACAAATCTGCGCTTCTCCACGTGCTAATCAGAGATCGGAACAGAATAGTAGTTTGAGTGCAACGCTAGCGGGCGTCACGTGTTACAATGTCTTTTAAGCATTGCGTGAATTCACGCGTTGCTTGCAATTCATGTCAGACGCTATATGCGCTTTTGAATCACAATTCTGCGCTTATCCCACGTACAAATCTGAGATCAGGATACAATTGTAGTTTGAGTGGAACGCTAGCGCACGTCACGTTTTACAATCTCTGTTAGGCTTTGTGTGAATACACCTGTTGCGATTTGTGTTATGCGCTATGTGCGCGCTTGAATCACAAATCTGCGCTTCTCCACGTGCTAATCAGAGATCGGAACAGAATAGTAGTTTGAGTGCAACGCTAGCGGACGTCACGTGTTACAATGTCTGTTAAGCATTGCGTGAATTCACGCGTTGCTTGCAATTCATGTCAGACGCTATATGCGCTTTTGAATCACAATTCTGCGCTTATCCCACGTACAAATCCGAGATCAGGATACAATTGTAGTTTGAGTGGAACGCTAGCGCACGTCACGTTTTACAATCTCTGTTAGGCTTTGTGTGAATACACCTGTTGCGATTTCTGTTATGCGCTATGTGCGCGCTTGAATCACAAATCTGCGCTTCTCCAGGTGCTAATCAGAGATCGGAACAGAATAGTAGTTTGAGTGCAACGCTAGCGGACGTCACGTGTTACAATGTCTGTTAAGCATTGCGTGAATTCACGCGTTGCTTGCAATTCATGTCAGACGCTATATGCGCTTTTGAATCACAATTCTGCGCTTATCCCACGTACAAATCTGAGATCAGGATACAATTGTAGTTTGAGTGGAACGCTAGCGCACGTCACGTTTTACAATCTCTGTTAGGCTTTGTGTGAATACACCTGTCGCGATTTCTGTTATGCGCTATGTGCGCGCTTGAATCACAAATCTGCGCTTCTCCAGGTGCTAATCAGAGATCGGAACAGAATAGTAGTTTGAGTGCAACGCTAGCGGACGTCACGTGTTACAATGTCTGTTAAGCATTGCGTGAATTCACGCGTTGCTTGCAATTCATGTCAGACGCTATATGCGCTCTTGAATCACAATTCTGCGCTTATCCCACGTACAAATCTGAGATCAGGATACAATTGTAGTTTGAGTGGAACGCTAGCGCACGTCACGTTTTACAATCTCTGTTAGGCTTTGTGTGAATACACCTGTTGCGATTTCTGTTATGCGCTATGTGCGCGCTTGAATCACAAATCTGCGCTTCTCCACGTGCTAATCAGAGATCGGAACAGAATAGTAGTTTGAGTGCAACGCTAGCGGACGTCACGTGTTACAATGTCTGTTAAGCATTGCGTGAATTCACGCGTTGCTTGCAATTCATGTCAGACGCTATATGCGCTTTTGAATCACAATTCTGCGCTTATCCCACGTACAAATCTGAGATCAGGATACAATTGTAGTTTGAGTGGAACGCTAGCGCACGTCACGTTTTACAATCTCTGTTAGGCTTTGTGTGAATACACCTGTTGCGATTTGTGTTATGCGCTATGTGCGCGCTTGAATCACAAATCTGCGCTTCTCCACGTGCTAATCAGAGATCGGAACAGAATAGTAGTTTGAGTGCAACGCTAGCGGACGTCACGTGTTACAATGTCTGTTAAGCATTGCGTGAATTCACGCGTTGCTTGCAATTCATGTCAGACGCTATATGCGCTTTTGAATCACAATTCTGCGCTTATCCCACGTACAAATCTGAGATCAGGATACAATTGTAGTTTGAGTGGAACGCTAGCGCACATCACGTTTTACAATCTCTGTTAGGCTTTGTGTGAATACACCTGTTGCGATTTGTGTTATGCGCTATGTGCGCGCTTGAATCACAAATCTGCGCTTCTCCACGTGCTAATCAGAGATCGGAACAGAATAGTAGTTTGAGTGCAACGCTAGCGGACGTCACGTGTTACAATGTCTGTTAAGCATTGCGTGAATTCACGCGTTGCTTGCAATTCATGTCAGACGCTATATGCGCTTTTGAATCACAATTCTGCGCTTATCCCACGTACAAATCTGAGATCAGGATACAATTGTAGTTTGAGTGGAACGCTAGCGCACGTCACGTTTTACAATCTATGTTAGGCATTTTGTGAATACACATGTTGCGATTTGTGTTATGCGCTATGTGCGCGCTTGAATCACAAATCTGCGCTTCTCCACGTGCTAATCAGAGATCGGAACAGAATAGTAGTTTGAGTGCAACGCTAGCGGACGTCACGTGTTACAATGTCTGTTAAGCATTGCGTGAATTCACGCGTTGCTTGCAATTCATGTCAGACGCTATATGCGCTTTTGAATCACAATTCTGCGCTTATCCCACGTACAACTCTGAGATCAGGATACAATTGTAGTTTGAGTGGAACGCTAGCGCACGTCACGTTTTACAATTTCTGTTAGGCATTTTGTGAATACACATGTTGCGATTTGTGTTATGCGCTATGTGCGCGCTTGAATCACAAATCTGCGCTTCTCCACGTGCTAATCAGAGATCGGAACAGAATAGTAGTTTGAGTGCAACGCTAGCGGACGTCACGTGTTACAATGTCTGTTAAGCATTGCGTGAATTCACGCGTTGCTTGCAATTCATGTCAGACGCTATATGCGCTTTTGAATCACAATTCTGCGCTTATCCCACGTACAAATCTGAGATCAGGATACAATTGTAGTTTGAATGGAACGCTAGCGCACGTCACGTTTTACAATCTCTGTTAGGCTTTGTGTGAATACACCTGTTGCGATTTGTGTTATGCGCTATGTGCGCGCTTGAATCACAAATCTGCGCTTTTCCACGTGCTAATCAGAGATCGGAACAGAATAGTAGTTTGAGTGCAACGCTAGCGGACGTCACGTGTTACAATGTCTGTTAAGCATTGCGTGAATTCACGCGTTGCTTGCAATTCATGTCAGACGCTATATGCGCTTTTGAATCACAATTCTGCGCTTATCCCACGTACAAATCTGAGATCAGGATACAATTGTAGTTTGAGTGGAACGCTAGCGCACGTCACGTTTTACAATCTCTGTTAGGCATTTTGTGAATACACATGTTGCGATTTGTGTTATGCGCTATGTGCGCGCTTGAATCACAAATCTGCGCTTCTCCACGTGCTAATCAGAGATCGGAACAGAATAGTAGTTTGAGTGCAACGCTAGCGGACGTCACGTGTTACAATGTCTGTTAAGCATTGCGTGAATTCACGCGTTGCTTGCAATTCATGTCAGACGCTATATGCGCTTTTGAATCACAATTCTGCGCTTATCCCACGTACAACTCTGAGATCAGGATACAATTGTAGTTTGAGTGGAACGCTAGCGCACGTCACGTTTTACAATCTCTGTTAGGCATTTTGTGAATACACATGTTGCGATTTGTGTTATGCGCTATGTGCGCGCTTGAATCACAAATCTGCGCTTCTCCACGTGCTAATCAGAGATCGGAACAGAATAGTAGTTTGAGTGCAACGCTAGCGGACGTCACGTGTTGCAATATCTGTTAAGCATTGCGTGAATTCACGCGTTGCTTGCAATTCATGTCAGACGCTATATGCGCTTTTGAATCACAATTCTGCGCTTATCCCACGTACAACTCTGAGATCAGGATACAATTGTAGTTTGAGTGGAACGCTAGCGCACGTCACGTTTTACAATCTCTGTTAGGCATTTTTTGAATACACATGTTGCGATTTGTGTTATGCGCTATGTGCGCGCTTGAATCACAAATCTGCGCTTCTCCACGTGCTAATCAGAGATCGGAACAGAATAGTAGTTTGAGTGCAACGCTAGCGGACGTCACGTGTTACAATGTCTGTTAAGCATTGCGTGAATTCACGCGTTGCTTGCAATTCATGTCAGACGCTATATGCGCTTTTGAATCACAATTCTGCGCTTATCCCACGTACAACTCTGAGATCAGGATACAATTGTAGTTTGAGTGGAACGCTAGCGCACGTCACGTTTTACAATCTCTGTTAGGCATTTTGTGAATACAGATGTTGCGATTTGTGTTATGCGCTATGTGCGCGCTTGAATCACAAATCTGCGCTTCTCCACGTGCTAATCAGAGATCGGAACAGAATAGTAGTTTGAGTGCAACGCTAGCGGACGTCACGTGTTACAATGTCTGTTAAGCATTGCGTGAATTCACGCGTTGCTTGCAATTCATGTCAGACGCTATATGCGCTTTTGAATCACAATTCTGCGCTTATCCCACGTACAACTCTGAGATCAGGATACAATTGTAGTTTGAGTGGAACGCTAGCGCACGTCACGTTTTACAATCTCTGTTAGGCTTTGTGTGAATACACCTGTTGCGATTTGTGTTATGCGCTATGTGCGCGCTTGAATCACAAATCTGCGCTTCTCCACGTGCTAATCAGAGATCGGAACAGAATAGTAGTTTGAGTGCAACGCTAGCGGACGTCACGTGTTACAATGTCTGTTAAGCATTGCGTGAATTCACGCGTTGCTTGCAATTCATGTCAGACGCTATATGCGCTTTTGAATCACAATTCTGCGCTTATCCCACGTACAACTCTGAGATCAGGATACAATTGTAGTTTGAGTGGAACGCTAGCGCACGTCACGTTTTACAATCTCTGTTAGGCATTTTGTGAATACAGATGTTGCGATTTGTGTTATGCGCTATGTGCGCGCTTGAATCACAAATCTGCGCTTCTCCACGTGCTAATCAGAGATCGGAACAGAATAGTAGTTTGAGTGCAACGCTAGCGGACGTCACGTGTTACAATGTCTGTTAAGCATTGCGTGAATTCACGCGTTGCTTGCAATTCATGTCAGACGCTATATGCGCTTTTGAATCACAATTCTGCGCTTATCCCACGTACAACTCTGAGATCAGGATACAATTGTAGTTTGAGTGGAACGCTAGCGCACGTCACGTTTTACAATCTCTGTTAGGCTTTGTGTGAATACACCTGTTGCGATTTCTGTTATGCGCTATGTGCGCGCTTGAATCACAAATCTGCGCTTCTCCACGTGCTAATCAGAGATCGGAACAGAATAGTAGTTTGAGTGCAACGCTAGCGGACGTCACGTGTTACAATGTCTGTTAAGCATTGCGTGAATTCACGCGTTGCTTGCAATTCATGTCAGACGCTATATGCGCTTTTGAATCACAATTCTGCGTTATCCCACGTACAACTCTGAGATCAGGATACAATTGTAGTTTGAGTGGAACGCTAGCGCACGTCACGTTTTACAATCTCTAATAGGCATTTTGTGAATACACATGTTGCGATTTGTGTTATGCGCTATATGCGCGCTTGAATCACAAATCTGCGCTTCTCCACGTGCTAATCAGAGATCGGAACAGAATAGTAGTTTGAGTGCAACGCTAGCGGGCGTCACGTGTTACAATGTCTTTTAAGCATTGCGTGAATTCACGCGTTGCTTGCAATTCATGTCAGACGCTATATGCGCTTTTGAATCACAATTCTGCGCTTATCCCACGTACAAATCTGAGATCAGGATACAATTGTAGTTTGAGTGGAACGCTAGCGCACGTCACGTTTTACAATCTCTGTTAGGCTTTGTGTGAATACACCTGTTGCGATTTGTGTTATGCGCTATGTGCGCGCTTGAATCACAAATCTGCGCTTCTCCACGTGCTAATCAGAGATCGGAACAGAATAGTAGTTTGAGTGCAACGCTAGCGGACGTCACGTGTTACAATGTCTGTTAAGCATTGCGTGAATTCACGCGTTGCTTGCAATTCATGTCAGACGCTATATGCGCTTTTGAATCACAATTCTGCGCTTATCCCACGTACAAATCTGAGATCAGGATACAATTGTAGTTTGAGTGGAACGCTAGCGCACGTCACGTTTTACAATCTCTGTTAGGCTTTGTGTGAATACACCTGTTGCGATTTCTGTTATGCGCTATGTGCGCGCTTGAATCACAAATCTGCGCTTCTCCAGGTGCTAATCAGAGATCGGAACAGAATAGTAGTTTGAGTGCAACGCTAGCGGACGTCACGTGTTACAATGTCTGTTAAGCATTGCGTGAATTCACGCGTTGCTTGCAATTCATGTCAGACGCTATATGCGCTTTTGAATCACAATTCTGCGCTTATCCCACGTACAAATCTGAGATCAGGATACAATTGTAGTTTGAGTGGAACGCTAGCGCACGTCACGTTTTACAATCTCTGTTAGGCTTTGTGTGAATACACCTGTCGCGATTTCTGTTATGCGCTATGTGCGCGCTTGAATCACAAATCTGCGCTTCTCCAGGTGCTAATCAGAGATCGGAACAGAATAGTAGTTTGAGAGCAACGCTAGCGGACGTCACGTGTTACAATGTCTGTTAAGCATTGCGTGAATTCACGCGTTGCTTGCAATTCATGTCAGACGCTATATGCGCTCTTGAATCACAATTCTGCGCTTATCCCACGTACAAATCTGAGATCAGGATACAATTGTAGTTTGAGTGGAACGCTAGCGCACGTCACGTTTTACAATCTCTGTTAGGCTTTGTGTGAATACACCTGTTGCGATTTCTGTTATGCGCTATGTGCGCGCTTGAATCACAAATCTGCGCTTCTCCACGTGCTAATCAGAGATCGGAACAGAATAGTAGTTTGAGTGCAACGCTAGCGGACGTCACGTGTTACAATGTCTGTTAAGCATTGCGTGAAGTCACGCGTTGCTTGCAATTCATGTCAGACGCTATATGCGCTTTTGAATCACAATTCTGCGCTTATCCCACGTACAAATCTGAGATCAGGATACAATTGTAGTTTGAGTGGAACGCTAGCGCACGTCACGTTTTACAATCTCTGTTAGGCTTTGTGTGAATACACCTGTTGCGATTTGTGTTATGCGCTATGTGCGCGCTTGAATCACAAATCTGCGCTTCTCCACGTGCTAATCAGAGATCGGAACAGAATAGTAGTTTGAGTGCAACGCTAGCGGACGTCACGTGTTACAATGTCTGTTAAGCATTGCGTGAATTCACGCGTTGCTTGCAATTCATGTCAGACGCTATATGCGCTTTTGAATCACAATTCTGCGCTTATCCCACGTACAAATCTGAGATCAGGATACAATTGTAGTTTGAGTGGAACGCTAGCGCACGTCACGTTTTACAATCTCTGTTAGGCTTTGTGTGAATACACCTGTTGCGATTTGTGTTATGCGCTATGTGCGCGCTTGAATCACAAATCTGCGCTTCTCCACGTGCTAATCAGAGATCGGAACAGAATAGTAGTTTGAGTGCAACGCTAGCGGACGTCACGTGTTACAATGTCTGTTAAGCATTGCGTGAATTCACGCGTTGCTTGCAATTCATGTCAGACGCTATATGCGCTTTTGAATCACAATTCTGCGCTTATCCCACGTACAAATCTGAGATCAGGATACAATTGTAGTTTGAGTGGAACGCTAGCGCACGTCACGTTTTACAATCTATGTTAGGCATTTTGTGAATACACATGTTGCGATTTGTGTTATGCGCTATGTGCGCGCTTGAATCACAAATCTGCGCTTCTCCACGTGCTAATCAGAGATCGGAACAGAATAGTAGTTTGAGTGCAACGCTAGCGGACGTCACGTGTTACAATGTCTGTTAAGCATTGCGTGAATTCACGCGTTGCTTGCAATTCATGTCAGACGCTATATGCGCTTTTGAATCACAATTCTGCGCTTATCCCACGTACAACTCTGAGATCAGGATACAATTGTAGTTTGAGTGGAACGCTAGCGCACGTCACGTTTTACAATCTCTGTTAGGCATTTTGTGAATACACATGTTGCGATTTGTGTTATGCGCTATGTGCGCGCTTGAATCACAAATCTGCGCTTCTCCACGTGCTAATCAGAGATCGGAACAGAATAGTAGTTTGAGTGCAACGCTAGCGGACGTCACGTGTTACAATGTCTGTTAAGCATTGCGTGAATTCACGCGTTGCTTGCAATTCATGTCAGACGCTATATGCGCTTTTGAATCACAATTCTGCGCTTATCCCACGTACAAATCTGAGATCAGGATACAATTGTAGTTTGAATGGAACGCTAGCGCACGTCACGTTTTACAATCTCTGTTAGGCTTTGTGTGAATACACCTGTTGCGATTTGTGTTATGCGCTATGTGCGCGCTTGAATCACAAATCTGCGCTTTTCCACGTGCTAATCAGAGATCGGAACAGAATAGTAGTTTGAGTGCAACGCTAGCGGACGTCACGTGTTACAATGTCTGTTAAGCATTGCGTGAATTCACGCGTTGCTTGCAATTCATGTCAGACGCTATATGCGCTTTTGAATCACAATTCTGCGCTTATCCCACGTACAAATCTGAGATCAGGATACAATTGTAGTTTGAGTGGAACGCTAGCGCACGTCACGTTTTACAATCTCTGTTAGGCATTTTGTGAATACACATGTTGCGATTTGTGTTATGCGCTATGTGCGCGCTTGAATCACAAATCTGCGCTTCTCCACGTGCTAATCAGAGATCGGAACAGAATAGTAGTTTGAGTGCAACGCTAGCGGACGTCACGTGTTACAATGTCTGTTAAGCATTGCGTGAATTCACGCGTTGCTTGCAATTCATGTCAGACGCTATATGCGCTTTTGAATCACAATTCTGCGCTTATCCCACGTACAACTCTGAGATCAGGATACAATTGTAGTTTGAGTGGAACGCTAGCGCACGTCACGTTTTACAATCTCTGTTAGGCATTTTGTGAATACACATGTTGCGATTTGTGTTATGCGCTATGTGCGCGCTTGAATCACAAATCTGCGCTTCTCCACGTGCTAATCAGAGATCGGAACAGAATAGTAGTTTGAGTGCAACGCTAGCGGACGTCACGTGTTGCAATATCTGTTAAGCATTGCGTGAATTCACGCGTTGCTTGCAATTCATGTCAGACGCTATATGCGCTTTTGAATCACAATTCTGCGCTTATCCCACGTACAACTCTGAGATCAGGATACAATTGTAGTTTGAGTGGAACGCTAGCGCACGTCACGTTTTACAATCTCTGTTAGGCATTTTTTGAATACACATGTTGCGATTTGTGTTATGCGCTATGTGCGCGCTTGAATCACAAATCTGCGCTTCTCCACGTGCTAATCAGAGATCGGAACAGAATAGTAGTTTGAGTGCAACGCTAGCGGACGTCACGTGTTACAATGTCTGTTAAGCATTGCGTGAATTCACGCGTTGCTTGCAATTCATGTCAGACGCTATATGCGCTTTTGAATCACAATTCTGCGCTTATCCCACGTACAAATCTGAGATCAGGATACAATTGTAGTTTGAGTGGAACGCTAGCGCACGTCACGTTTTACAATCTCTGTTAGGCTTTGTGTGAATACACCTGTTGCGATTTGTGTTATGCGCTATGTGCGCGCTTGAATCACAAATCTGCGCTTCTCCACGTGCTAATCAGAGATCGGAACAGAATAGTAGTTTGAGTGCAACGCTAGCGGACGTCACGTGTTACAATGTTTTTTAAGCATTGCGTGAATTCACGCGTTGCTTGCAATTCATGTCAGACGCTATATGCGCTTTTGAATCACAATTCTGCGCTTATCCCACGTACAAATCTGAGATCAGGATACAATTGTAGTTTGAGTGGAACGCTAGCGCACGTCACGTTTTACAATCTCTGTTAGGCTTTGTGTGAATACACCTGTTGCGATTTGTGTTATGCGCTATGTGCGCGCTTGAATCACAAATCTGCGCTTCTCCACGTGCTAATCAGAGATCGGAACAGAATAGTAGTTTGAGTGCAACGCTAGCGGACGTCACGTGTTACAATGTCTGTTAAGCATTGCGTGAATTCACGCGTTGCTTGCAATTCATGTCAGACGCTATATGCGCTTTTGAATCACAATTCTGCGCTTATCCCACGTACAAATCTGAGATCAGGATACAATTGTAGTTTGAGTGGAACGCTAGCGCACGTCACGTTTTACAATCTCTGTTAGGCTTTGTGTGAATACACCTGTTGCGATTTCTGTTATGCGCTATGTGCGCGCTTGAATCACAAATCTGCGCTTCTCCAGGTGCTAATCAGAGATCGGAACAGAATAGTAGTTTGAGTGCAACGCTAGCGGACGTCACGTGTTACAATGTCTGTTAAGCATTGTGTGAATTCACGCGTTGCTTGCAATTCATGTCAGACGCTATATGCGCTCTTGAATCACAATTCTGCGCTTATCCCACGTACAACTCTGAGATCAGGATACAATTGTAGTTTGAGTGGAACGCTAGCGCACGTCACGTTTTACAATCTCTGTTAGGCATTTTGTGAATACACATGTTGCGATTTGTGTTATGCGCTATGTGCGCGCTTGAGTCACAAATCTGCGCTTCTCCACGTGCTAATCAGAGATCGGAACAGAATAGTAGTTTGAGTGCAACGCTAGCGGACGTCACGTGTTACAATGTCTTTTAAGCATTGTGTGAATTCACGCGTTGCTTGCAATTCATGTCAAACGCTATATGCGCTCTTGAATCACAATTCTGCGCTTATCCCACGTACAAATCTGAGATCAGGATACAATTGTAGTTTGAGTGGAACGCTAGCGCACGTCACGTTTTACAATCTCTGTTAGGCTTTGTGTGAATACACCTGTTGCGATTTGTGTTATGCGCTATGTGCGCGCTTGAATCACAAATCTGCGCTTCTCCACGTGCTAATCAGAGATCGGAACAGAATAGTAGTTTGAATGCAACGCTAGCGGACGTCACGTGTTACAATGTCTGTTAAGCATTGCGTGAATTCACGCGTTGCTTGCAATTCATGTCAGACGCTATATGCGCTTTTGAATCACAATTCTGCGCTTATCCCACGTACAAATCTGAGATCAGGATACAATTGTAGTTTGAGTGGAACGCTAGCGCACGTCACGTTTTACAATCTCGGTTAGGCTTTGTGTGAATACACCTGTTGAGATTTGTGTTATGCGCTATGTGCGCGCTTGAATCACAAATCTGCGCTTCTCCACGTGCTAATCAGAGATCGGAACAGAATAGTAGTTTGAGCGCAACGCTAGCGGACGTCACGTGTTGCGATGTCTGTTAAGCATTGTGTGAATTCACGCGTTGCTTGCAATTCATGTAAGACACTATATGCGCTCTTGAATCACAATTCTGCGCTTATCCCACGTACAAATCTGAGATCAGGATACAATTGTAGTTTGAGTGGAACGCTAGCGCACGTCACGTTTTACAATCTCTGTTAGGCATTTTGTGATGTAAGGGTGCGTTGAAGCTCAGGTCGGTGTTCAGGTCGACCGTTTACCTAGCGCGTCAGTCTCTTGCGTCTTCGTCTTTTGTCTGCCTTCTTCTTTCTTTTGCACGCGCCTTTCGACGTACGCTCGTCGTCTTTGTCATCGTCGACAATCACCGAGCGTTGGTGTGACACTACATTATCCCCGGGAGAAAAAAGAGGCATCCTGCCGACTCATGGTGTGGACACAACAGGCGGGTCGTAACAGGGCTTGAGGCGGTCAACGTGCACTGTTTCACGCCCGCGGCGACGCATATCCGGTGTCGGTACAAGCGGTTCTATAACGTAGTTCACCGGAGAGGTCTGGCAAATAATCCGATATGGGCCATGATATTTGGAAGCAAGTTTGGTAGAGAGGCCGGAAGGGGTGGCAGGAACCCAAAGCCACACGAGGGAGTCTGCGGTGTATGAAGGAGCTGGACAAGACGGTGCGCGAAGGAACTGCTGGTGACCTTGGTTCTGGGTTGTAAATGAGCGGGCCAACTGGCGACATTCTTCTGCATATGCTGCTGCTTGAGAGACGGTGGTCGCTTCGGAGGTGTCAGGGCGATAAGGAAGTATCGTGTCCATAGTTGAGGTGGGTTCACGGCCGTATAGAAGAAAAAAGGGGGAGAAGCCGGTCGTGCTTTGTATGGCAGTATTATAAGCGTACGTGACGAATGGGAGAAGCCGGTCCCAGTTTGAGTGGTCGGACGCGACATACATGGCCAGCATGTCACTTAAGGTGCGGTTAAAACGTTCTGTCATGCCATTTGTCTGCGGATGGTAGGCCGAGGTAGAACGGTGGACAATGCGGCACTGCTGAAGAAGGGCTTCAATGGTCTCAGAAAGAAAAACACGGCCACGGTCACTGAGCAATTCTTTAGGTGAACCATGGCGCAGAACGAGATGATGCAGGACGAAAGACGCAACGTCTGGCGCCGACGCAGAAGGTAAGGAAGATGTTTCTGCGTAGCGGGTAAGGTGGTCAACAGCCACGATGACCCAACGGTTACCAGCTGGAGTGACTGGTAGTGGCCCGTAAAGATCAATACCAACACGATCGAATGGTCGGCTGGGGCAGGGCAAGGGCTGCATCGGAACGGTGGAGTGGTGTGGAGGGTTTTTGCGGCGTTGGCATTCCTGGCATGCGCGAACGTAATGACGCACGAAGCGGTACATACCCTGCCAGTAATAGCGGAGGCGAAGACGAGTGTAAGTTTTCAACACTCCGGCGTGGGCACACTGAGGATCGGCGTGAAAAGCGGCGCATATTTCCGAACGGAGATGCCGAGGAATGACAAGGAGCCACTTGCGTCCGTCGGAAAGGTAGTTTCGGCGGTAAAGCATGCCGTCGCGGATGGAAAAGTGACGAGCTTGGCGGTGAAGCGTTCGTGAAGCTGGGCGCAGAGAAGGTGTAGATAAAAGCGTGAGAAGAGAAGCGATCCAAGGGTCTTGCCTTTGTTCATTGGGCATGTCGGCAATTTCTAGCGAAAATGAGTCACTTATGGTGATAGCTGTCGAGTCAGAGCTACATTGAAGAGGTGACCTAGACAGGGCGTCGGCATCAGAATGCTTACGGCCTGACCGGTAGGTAACCTGAATGTCGTACTCTTGTAAGCGGAGGGCCCAACGAGCAAGACGGCCGGATGGGTCTTTAAGGGTGGACAACCAGCAGAGTGCGTGATGGTCCGTAACAACAGAAAAGGGACGACCGTAGAGATATGGGCGGAACTTCCCAATGGCCCAAATGATGGCCAAGCACTCCTTTTCGGTTACAGAATAATTCTTTTCGGCCTTTGTTAAGGTACGGCTGGCATAAGCAACAACGTACTCTGGGTTGCCGGGCTTTCGTTGTGCAAGGACAGCGCCGAGACCTACACCGCTGGCATCAGTGTGAATTTCGGTAGGCGCCGTAGGGTCAAAATGGCGGAGAATCGGAGGCGACACTAGAAGGCGCCGAAGTGTCGAAAAGGCCTCATCACAGTCGGATGTCCAAGACGAAAGAATGGCGTCACCGGCAAGGAGATCAGTCAGCGGCGAGATGATCGAAGCGAAATTGTGTACGAAGCGACGAAAATACGAGCACAGCCCGATAAAACTACGCAGCTCCTTTAGGGAAGTTGGGCGTGGAAACTCAGCTACTGCACGGAGTTTCGCAGGATCTGGACGAACACCGTCTTTCGAAACAACGTGTCCCAATATAGGAAGCTGGCGAGCCCCGAAGCAGCACTTTTTCAAATTTAGTTGCAGGCCGGCATCAGTCAAACACTTTAGCACACGCTCGAGACGGTCCAAATGTGACGTAAAATCTTTTGAAAACACGACAACATCGTCTAGGTAACAAAGACAGTCATGCCACTTGAGTCCGCACAGGATTGTGTCCATCATGCGCTCGAAGGTGGCCGGTGCGTTGCACAATCCAAACGGCATGACGTTAAATTCATAGAGACCATCAGGTGTCACAAAGGCGGTTTTTGGTCGATCGTCAGCTGCCATGGGTACTTGCCAGTAGCCCGAGCGAAGATCCAGAGATGAAACGAATTCGGCACCTTGAAGGCAATCCAGAGCGTCATCAATACGTGGAAGGGGGTATACGTCTTTTCGCGTTATCTTGTTCAAACGCCTGTAATCAACACAGAACCGTATAGAGCCATCCTTTTTCCTCACGAGAACAACTGGAGAAGCCCAAGGGCTGTGCGAAGGCTGGATGACGCCACGCTGAAGCATGTCATTAACGTGCTCGGTGATGACTTGACGTTCAGCAGCCGATACCCGATAAGGGCGCTGGCGTACCGGGGCGTGCGTACCGGTGTCGATGCAGTGAGTGACTACGGATGTGCGCCCCAAAGATGTCCGAGGAAGGTCGAATGAGGAACGGAAGCGCTGCAGCAAGCTGACGAGCTGGTCGCGTTGATCTGCTGAAAGGCTGGCATCCAGACAGCCAGAAAAAGCTGCAGTGGAGTCGTCGTTCGGTACAGAAGCGGGCAAGTCAATAGTATCGAGTTGCAGTGGGGTTGGGTCTTCTGAGACGGCAGATGTCATAGCGTCATCAAAGGACTCGACATGACCAAGACGTTCTCCCCGAAGAAGCGTTGACGGACAAGGCGACGGGTTAGAGACGTATATGGCGCTGTAGCCACCACAGAAAGTCAGAAGGGCGAAAGGCAGGACTAAGCAATGGCGACGATTAGCTGCGTGAGTCGGAGTGAACAGAACTGTCGAATCAGAAAAGCCGGCGCAGGAAACGGGCACGAGGACGGTAGAGCAGGCGGGGATGTCAGTATCTTCGGCCACATTTATCTTATCGATGTAGAGCGGTGTATCAGACGAGGCGGCCGGTGAAAGCGGAGACAATTCGATGCTGGCTCGGGCACAATCAATAATGGCATGATGACTAGTGAGAAAGTCGCAACCCAGAATCAGTTCGTGAGAGCAGTGAGGCAGCACAAAAAATTCGGCGACGTACAAAACACCCTGAATGACAATTCGAGCTGTGCACGCCGCAAGCGGTTGAATGCGATGTGAGCTGGCAGTTCGGAGAAAAAATTTCGAAACAGTCGTCGTAACTTTACGAAGTCGGCGGCAAAGGTTGGCACTTATAACAGACACAGCGGCGCCAGTGTCCACAAGAGCGAGAACTGCGACGCCATCAACAAACACTTCGATAACGTTGGTCGGGGAAGACGGAGGACTTTCACAAGTTGAGGAAAACGCAGTTCTTGCCTCCGGAACTGCGGCTGTTAGTTTTCCTCCGGGCCAGCAGTAGAGCGACGGCGCAGCGGCGAGAGGGAACGACGGCGGGGAGACGGCGATCGACGGGAGGAGTGGGAGGAGCGGTCAGGATAAGATGAGTCCGTAGAAGTGCCGGCAGGGACAGGGGGAGGGGAAGGTTCAAAGTTTGAACTGTAGTTGTAACTGTACAGGCGGGGGCCATTGCGGTATGACTGCGTGCGCTGGCGACAAAGCCGGGCGACGTGGCCAGGAACGCCACATGAATAACAGATTGGGCGGTTGTCGGAGGTCCGCCATGGATTGTTGACCGGACGTCGAGGAGGCAGATAAGGGCGGGGCGGAGGTGGTGGCGGTGGTAACGGCGCAGCATACGCGACAGGGCAGGGTGGTGGTCTGGCGGCGACAGCGGCGTACGTTAACGGGGCTGTCACAGGCGCAATTTGAGAACTTGGCGGTAAAACTTCTGCAACTTGCTCCTGGATGGTGCGTCGAAGTGCAGAATCTATCGATGGGGTGGTTGCGGCAGAAGCAGGGAGGAGCGATAGTTGACGAGCCACTTCCTCCCGTATAAAGGCCTTGATCTCAGGAAGGAGGGAAGGTGGTTCAGAAGTGAGACTGCATGCTGTCGGAGGTACGAATAACCGATCGTTCACGAGAGAACGCCGGGTAGAAGCTCGTTGCCTTTTGAGGACGTCGTAACTCTGGCAGAGCTGAACTACCTCGACGACGGTTTGGGGGTTTCTGGCCGTCAACATGTGAAATGCATCGTCGGAGATTCCCTTCACGATTTTGGTGATCTTGTCAGCTTCGGACATGCAAGGATCAACACGTCTACAAAGATCCACAATGTGCTCTACGTAGCTGGTGAACGATTCATCGGGATTCTGGGCGCGGGCTTCGAGGCGTTGATCGGCGCGCAGTTTGCGCACAGCGGGGCGGCCGAACACCTCGGAAAAGCTCGTTTTGAAGGCCGACCAGGTGGGTAGGTCGGGTTCGTGGTTGCGGAACCATAAATTTGCTACATCGGTCAGGTAAAAGAGGACGTTGGCTAACTTCGTGGTGTCGTCCCACTTGTTGTAGGCGCTTACGCGTTCGTAGGAGGATAGCCAGTCGTCTACATCTTGGTCGTCGGCGCCACTGAAAAAGCTGGGGTCACGCTGGCGAAGCCCACCGGAGCACAGGATGGTAGGGGAACCGGTGGGATCAGTCGAGTGTGGAGTGGCGGTCTGGCTTGTTGCCTCAGGCATAGCGGATGGCCGAGCTAGTGTGCGGCTGCGAAGCTCCAGCTTGAGAGGAGGGAACGAAGAGCAGCCTCCACCAAATGTAAGGGTGCGTTGAAGCTCAGGTCGGTGTTCAGGTCGACCGTTTACCTAGCGCGTCAGTCTCTTGCGTCTTCGTCTTTTGTCTGCCGTCTTCTTTCTTTTGCACGCGCCTTTCGACGTACGCTCGTCGTCTTTGTCATCGTCGACAATCACCGAGCGTTGGTGTGACACTACAGTGAATACACATGTTGCGATTTGTGTTATGCGCTATGTGCGCGCTTGAGTCACAAATCTGCGCTTCTCCACGTGCTAATCAGAGATCGGAACAGAATAGTAGTTTGAGTGCAACACTAGCGGACGTCACGTGTTACAATGTCTGTTAAGCATTGCGTGAATTCACGCGTTGCTTGCAATTCATGTCAGACGCTATATGCGCTTTTGAATCACAATTCTGCGCTTATCCCACGTACAAATCTGAGATCAGGATACAATTGTAGTTTGAGTGGAACGCTAGCGCACGTCACGTTTTACAATCTCTGTTAGGCTTTGTGTGAATACACCTGTTGCGATTTGTGTTATGCGCTATGTGCGCGCTTGAATCACAAATCTGCGCTTCTCCACGTGCTAATCAGAGATCGGAACAGAATAGTAGTTTGAGTGCAACGCTAGCGGACGTCACGTGTTACAATGTCTGTTAAGCATTGCGTGAATTCACGCGTTGCTTGCAATTCATGACAGACGCTATATGCGCTTTTGAATCACAATTCTGCGCTTATCCCACGTACAAATCTGAGATCAGGATACAATTGTAGTTTGAGTGGAACGCTAGCGCACGTCACGTTTTACAATCTCTGTTAGGCTTTGTGTGAATACACCTGTTGCGATTTCTGTTATGCGCTATGTGCGCGCTTGAATCACAAATCTGCGCTTCTCCACGTGCTAATCAGAGATCGGAACAGAATAGTAGTTTGAGTGCAACGCTAGCGGACGTCACGTGTTACAATGTCTGTTAAGCATTGCGTGAATTCACGCGTTGCTTGCAATTCATGTCAGACGCTATATGCGCTCTTGAATCACAATTCTGCGCTTATCCCACGTACAAATCTGAGATCAGGATACAATTGTAGTTTGAGTGGAACGCTAGCGCACGTCACGTTTTACAATCTCTGTTAGGCTTTGTGTGAATACACCTGTTGCGATTTGTGTTATGCGCTATGTGCGCGCTTGAATCACAAATCTGCGCTTCTCCACGTGCTAATCAGAGATCGGAACAGAATAGTAGTTTGAGTGCAACGCTAGCGGACGTCACGTGTTACAATGTCTGTTAAGCATTGCGTGAATTCACGCGTTGCTTGCAATTCATGTCAGACGCTATATGCGCTCTTGAATCACAATTCTGCGCTTATCCCACGTACAAATCTGAGATCAGGATACAATTGTAGTTTGAGTGGAACGCTAGCGCACGTCACGTTTTACAATCTCTGTTAGGCTTTGTGTGAATACACCTGTTGCGATTTGTGTTATGCGCTATGTGCGCGCTTGAATCACAAATCTGCGCTTCTCCACGTGCTAATCAGAGATCGGAACAGAATAGTAGTTTGAGTGCAACGCTAGCGGACGTCACGTGTTACAATGTCTGTTAAGCATTGCGTGAATTCACGCGTTGCTTGCAATTCATGTCAGACGCTATATGCGCTCTTGAATCACAATTCTGCGCTTATCCCACGTACAAATCTGAGATCAGGATACAATTGTAGTTTGAGTGGAACGCTAGCGCACGTCACGTTTTACAATCTCTGTTAGGCTTTGTGTGAATACACCTGTTGCGATTTGTGTTATGCGCTATGTGCGCGCTTGAATCACAAATCTGCGCTTCTCCACGTGCTAATCAGAGATCGGAACAGAATAGTAGTTTGAGTGCAACGCCTGCGGACGTCACGTGTTACAATGTCTGTTAAGCATTGCGTAAATTCACGCGTTGCTTGCAATTCATGTCAGACGCTATATGCGCTCTTGAATCACAATTCTGCGCTTATCCCACGTACAAATCTGAGATCAGGATACAATTGTAGTTTGAGTGGAACGCTAGCGCACGTCACGTTTTACAATCTCTGTTAGGCTTTGTGTGAATACACCTGTTGCGATTTGTGTTATGCGCTATGTGCGCGCTTGAATCACAAATCTGCGCTTCTCCACGTGCTAATCAGAGATCGGAACAGAATAGTAGTTTGAGTGCAACGCTAGCGGACGTCACGTGTTACAATGTCTGTTAAGCATTGCGTGAATTCACGCGTTGCTTGCAATTCATGTCAGATGCTATATGCGCTTTTGAATCACAATTCTGCGCTTATCCCACGTACAAATCTGAGATCAGGATACAATTGTAGTTTGAGTGGAACGCTAGCGCACGTCACGTTTTACAATCTCTGTTAGGCTTTGTGTGAATACACCTGTTGCGATTTGTGTTATGCGCTATGTGCGCGCTTGAATCACAAATCTGCGCTTCTCCACGTGCTAATCAGAGATCGGAACAGAATAGTAGTTTGAGTGCAACGCTAGCCGACGTCACGTGTTACAATGTCTGTTAAGCATTGCGTGAATTCACGCGTTGCTTGCAATTCATGTCAGACGCTATATGCGCTTTTGAATCACAATTCTGCGCTTATCCCACGTACAAATCTGAGATCAGGATACAATTGTAGTTTGAGTGGAACGCTAGCGCACGTCACGTTTTACAATCTCTGTTAGGCTTTGTGTGAATACACCTGTTGCGATTTCTGTTATGCGCTATGTGCGCGCTTGAATCACAAATCTGCGCTTCTCCACGTGCTAATCAGAGATCGGAACAGAATAGTAGTTTGAGTGCAACGCTAGCGGACGTCACGTGTTACATTGTCTGTTAAGCATTGTGTGAATTCACGCGTTGCTTGCAATTGATGTCAGACGCTATATGCGCTCTTGAATCACAATTCTGCGCTTATCCCACGTACAAATCTGAGATCAGGATACAATTGTAGTTTGAGTGGAACGCTAGCGCACGTCACGTTTTACAATCTCTGTTAGGCTTTGTGTGAATACACCTGTTGCGATTTGTGTTATGCGCTATGTGCGCGCTTGAATCACAAATCTGCGCTTCTCCACGTGCTAATCAGAGATCGGAACTGAATAGTAGTTTGAGTGCAACGCTAGCGGACGTCACGTGTTACAATGTCTGTTAAGCATTGCGTGAATTCACGCGTTGCTTGCGATTCATGTCAGACGCTATATGCGCTTTTGAATCAAAATTCTGCGCTTATCCCACGTACAAATCTGAGATCAGGATACAATTGTAGTTTGAGTGGAACGCTAGCGCACGTCACGTTTTACAATCTCTGTTAGGCTTTGTGTGAATACACCTGTTGCGATTTGTGTTATGCGCTATGTGCGCGCTTGAATCACAAATCTGCGCTTCTCCACGTGCTAATCAGAGATCGGAACAGAATAGTAGTTTGAGTGCAACGCTAGCGGACGTCACGTGTTGCAATGTCTGTTAAGCATTGTGTGAATTCACGCGTTGCTTGCAATTCATGTCAGACGCTATATGCGCTCTTGAATCACAATTCTGCGCTTATCCCACGTACAAATCTGAGATCAGGATACAATTGTAGTTTGAGTGGAACGCTAGCGCACGTCACGTTTTACAATCTCTGTTAGGAATTTTGTGAATACACATGTTGCGATTTGTGTTATGCGCTATGTGCGCGCTTGAGTCACAAATCTGCGCTTCTCCACGTGCTAATCAGAGATCGGAACAGAATAGTAGTTTGAGTGCAACGCTAGCGGACGTCACGTGTTACAATGTCTGTTAAGCATTGCGTGAATTCACGCGTTGCTTGCAATTCATGTCAGACGCTATATGCGCTTTTGAATCACAATTCTGCGCTTATCCCACGTACAAATCTGAGATCAGGATACAATTGTAGTGTGAGTGGAACGCAAGCGCACGTCACGTTTTACAATCTCTGTTAGGCTTTGTGTGAATACACCTGTTGCGATTTGTGTTATGCGCTATGTGCGCGCTTGAATCACAAATCTGCGCTTCTCCACGTGCTAATCAGAGATCGGAACAGAATAGTAGTTTGAGTGCAACGCTAGCGGACGTCACGTGTTACAATGTCTGTTAAGCATTGCGTGAATTCACGCGTTGCTTGCAATTCATGTCAGACGCTATATGCGCTTTTGAATCACAATTCTGCGCTTATCCCACGTACAAATCTGAGATCAGGATACAATTGTAGTTTGAGTGGAACGCTAGCGCACGTCACGTTTTACAATCTCTGTTAGGCTTTGTGTGAATACACCTGTTGCGATTTGTGTTATGCGCTATGTGCGCGCTTGAATCACAAATCTGCGCTTCTCCACGTGCTAATCAGAGATCGGAACAGAATAGTAGTTTGAGTGCAACGCTAGCGGACGTCACGTGTTACAATGTCTGTTAAGCATTGCGTGAATTCACGCGTTGCTTACAATTCATGTCAGACGCTATATGCGCTTTTGAATCACAATTCTGCGCTTATCCCACGTACAAATCTGAGATCAGGATACAATTGTAGTTTGAGTGGAACGCTAGCGCACGTCACGTTTTACAATCTCTGTTAGGCTTTGTGTGAATACACCTGTTGCGATTTGTGTTATGCGCTATGTGCGCGCTTGAATCACAAATCTGCGCTTCTCCACGTGCTAATCAGAGATCGGAACAGAATAGTAGTTTGAGTGCAACGCTAGCGGACGTCACGTGTTACAATGTCTGTTAAGCATTGCGTGAATTCACGCGTTGCTTGCAATTCATGTCAGGCGCTATATGCGCTTTTGAATCACAATTCTGCGCTTATCCCACGTACAAATCTGAGATCAGGATACAATTGTAGTTTGAGTGGAACGCCAGCGCACGTCACGTTTTACAATCTCTGTTAGGCTTTGTGTGAATACACCTGTTGCGATTTCTGTTATGCGCTATGTGCGCGCTTGAATCACAAATCTGCGCTTCTCCACGTGCTAATCAGAGATCGGAACAGAATAGTAGTTTGAGTGCAACGCTAGCGGACGTCACGTGTTACAATGTCTGTTAAGCATTGCGTGAATTCACGCGTTGCTTGCAATTCATGTCAGACGCTATATGCGCTTTTGAATCACAATTCTGCGCTTATCCCACGTACAAATCTGAGATCAGGATACAATTGTAGTTTGAGTGGAACGCTAGCGCACGTCACGTCTTACAATCTCTGTTAGGCTTTGTGTGAATACACCTGTTGCGATTTGTGTTATGCGCTATGTGCGCGCTTGAATCACAAATCTGCGCTTCTCCACGTGCTAATCAGAGATCGGAACAGAATAGTAGTTTGAGTGCAACGCTAGCGGACGTCACGTGTTACAATGTCTGTTAAGCATTGCGTGAATTCACGCGTTGCTTGCAATTCATGTCAGACGCTATATGCGCTCTTGAATCACAATTCTGCGCTTATCCCACGTACAAATCTGAGATCAGGATACAATTGTAGTTTGAGTGGAACGCTAGCGCACGTCACGTTTTACAATCTCTGTTAGGCTTTGTGTGAATACACCTGTTGCGATTTCTGTTATGCGCTATGTGCGCGCTTGAATCACAAATCTGCGCTTCTCCACGTGCTAATCAGAGATCGGAACTGAATAGTAGTTTGAGTGCAACGCTAGCGGACGTCACGTGTTACAATGTCTGTTAAGCATTGCGTGAATTCACGCGTTGCTTGCGATTCATGTCAGACGCTATATGCGCTTTTGAATCAAAATTCTGCGCTTATCCCACGTACAAATCTGAGATCAGGATACAATTGTAGTTTGAGTGGAACGCTAGCGCACGTCACGTTTTACAATCTCTGTTAGGCTTTGTGTGAATACACCTGTTGCGATTTGTGTTATGCGCTATGTGCGCGCTTGAATCACAAATCTGCGCTTCTCCACGTGCTAATCAGAGATCGGAACAGAATAGTAGTTTGAGTGCAACGCTAGCGGACGTCACGTGTTGCAATGTCTGTTAAGCATTGTGTGAATTCACGCGTTGCTTGCAATTCATGTCAGACGCTATATGCGCTCTTGAATCACAATTCTGCGCTTATCCCACGTACAAATCTGAGATCAGGATACAATTGTAGTTTGAGTGGAACGCTAGCGCACGTCACGTTTTACAATCTCTGTTAGGAATTTTGTGAATACACATGTTGCGATTTGTGTTATGCGCTATGTGCGCGCTTGAGTCACAAATCTGCGCTTCTCCACGTGCTAATCAGAGATCGGAACAGAATAGTAGTTTGAGTGCAACGCTAGCGGACGTCACGTGTTACAATGTCTGTTAAGCATTGCGTGAATTCACGCGTTGCTTGCAATTCATGTCAGACGCTATATGCGCTTTTGAATCACAATTCTGCGCTTATCCCACGTACAAATCTGAGATCAGGATACAATTGTAGTGTGAGTGGAACGCAAGCGCACGTCACGTTTTACAATCTCTGTTAGGCTTTGTGTGAATACACCTGTTGCGATTTGTGTTATGCGCTATGTGCGCGCTTGAATCACAAATCTGCGCTTCTCCACGTGCTAATCAGAGATCGGAACAGAATAGTAGTTTGAGTGCAACGCTAGCGGACGTCACGTGTTACAATGTCTGTTAAGCATTGCGTGAATTCACGCGTTGCTTGCAATTCATGTCAGACGCTATATGCGCTTTTGAATCACAATTCTGCGCTTATCCCACGTACAAATCTGAGATCAGGATACAATTGTAGTTTGAGTGGAACGCTAGCGCACGTCACGTTTTACAATCTCTGTTAGGCTTTGTGTGAATACACCTGTTGCGATTTGTGTTATGCGCTATGTGCGCGCTTGAATCACAAATCTGCGCTTCTCCACGTGCTAATCAGAGATCGGAACAGAATAGTAGTTTGAGTGCAACGCTAGCGGACGTCACGTGTTACAATGTCTGTTAAGCATTGCGTGAATTCACGCGTTGCTTACAATTCATGTCAGACGCTATATGCGCTTTTGAATCACAATTCTGCGCTTATCCCACGTACAAATCTGAGATCAGGATACAATTGTAGTTTGAGTGGAACGCTAGCGCACGTCACGTTTTACAATCTCTGTTAGGCTTTGTGTGAATACACCTGTTGCGATTTGTGTTATGCGCTATGTGCGCGCTTGAATCACAAATCTGCGCTTCTCCACGTGCTAATCAGAGATCGGAACAGAATAGTAGTTTGAGTGCAACGCTAGCGGACGTCACGTGTTACAATGTCTGTTAAGCATTGCGTGAATTCACGCGTTGCTTGCAATTCATGTCAGGCGCTATATGCGCTTTTGAATCACAATTCTGCGCTTATCCCACGTACAAATCTGAGATCAGGATACAATTGTAGTTTGAGTGGAACGCCAGCGCACGTCACGTTTTACAATCTCTGTTAGGCTTTGTGTGAATACACCTGTTGCGATTTCTGTTATGCGCTATGTGCGCGCTTGAATCACAAATCTGCGCTTCTCCACGTGCTAATCAGAGATCGGAACAGAATAGTAGTTTGAGTGCAACGCTAGCGGACGTCACGTGTTACAATGTCTGTTAAGCATTGCGTGAATTCACGCGTTGCTTGCAATTCATGTCAGACGCTATATGCGCTTTTGAATCACAATTCTGCGCTTATCCCACGTACAAATCTGAGATCAGGATACAATTGTAGTTTGAGTGGAACGCTAGCGCACGTCACGTCTTACAATCTCTGTTAGGCTTTGTGTGAATACACCTGTTGCGATTTGTGTTATGCGCTATGTGCGCGCTTGAATCACAAATCTGCGCTTCTCCACGTGCTAATCAGAGATCGGAACAGAATAGTAGTTTGAGTGCAACGCTAGCGGACGTCAGGTGTTACAATGTCTGTTAAGCATTGCGTGAATTCACGCGTTGCTTGCAATTCATGTCAGACGCTATATGCGCTCTTGAATCACAATTCTGCGCTTATCCCACGTACAAATCTGAGATCAGGATACAATTGTAGTTTGAGTGGAACGCTAGCGCACGTCACGTTTTACAATCTCTGTTAGGCTTTGTGTGAATACACCTGTTGCGATTTCTGTTATGCGCTATGTGCGCGCTTGAATCACAAATCTGCGCTTCTCCACGTGCTAATCAGAGATCGGAACAGAATAGTAGTTTGACTGCAACGCTAGCGGACGTCACGTGTTACAATGTCTGTTAAGCATTGTGTGAATTCACGCGTTGCTTGCAATTCATGTCAGACGCTATATGCGCTCTTGAATCACAATTCTGCGCTTATCCCACGTACAACTCTGAGATCAGGATACAATTGTAGTTTGAGTGGAACTCTAGCGCACGTCACGTTTTACTATCTCTGTTAGGCATTTTGTGAATACACATGTTGCGATTTGTGTTATGCGCTATGTGCGCGCTTGAGTCACAAATCTGCGCTTCTCCACGTGCTAATCAGAGATCGGAACAGAATAGTAGTTTGAGTGCAACGCTAGCGGACGTCACGTGTTACAATGTCTGTTAAGCATTGTGTGAATTCACGCGTTGCTTGCAATTCATGTCAGACGCTATATGCGCTCTTGAATCACAATTCTGCGCTTATCCCACGTACAAATCTGAGATCAGGATACAATTGTAGTTTGAGTGGAACGCTAGCGCACGTCACGTTTTACAATCTCTGTTAGGCATTTTGTGAAAACACCTATTGCGATTTGTGTTATGCGCTATGTGCGCGCTTGAGTCACAAATCTGCGCTTCTCCACGTGCTAATCAGAGATCGAAACACAATTGTAGTTTGAGTGCAACGCTAGCGGACGTCACGTGTTACAATGTCTGTTAAGCATTGCGTGAATTCACGCGTTGCTTGCAATTCATGTCAGACGCTATATGCGCTTTTGAATCACAATTCTGCGCTTATCCCACGTACAAATCTGAGATCAGGATACAATTGTAGTTTGAGTGGAACGCTAGCGCACGTCACGTTTTACAATCTCTGTTAGGCTTTGTGTGAATACACCTGTTGCGATTTGTGTTATGCGCTATGTGCGCGCTTGAATCACAAATCTGCGCTTCTCCACGTGCTAATCAGAGATCGGAACAGAATAGTAGTTTGAGTGCAACGCTAGCGGACGTCACGTGTTACAATGTCTGTTAAGCATTGCGTGAATTCACGCGTTGCTTGCAATTCATGTCAGATGCTATATGCGCTTTTGAATCACAATTCTGCGCTTATCCCACGTACAAATCTGAGATCAGGATACAATTGTAGTTTGAGTGGAACGCTAGCGCACGTCACGTTTTACAATCTCTGTTAGGCTTTGTGTGAATACACCTGTTGCGATTTGTGTTATGCGCTATGTGCGCGCTTGAATCACAAATCTGCGCTTCTCCACGTGCTAATCAGAGATCGGAACAGAATAGTAGTTTGAGTGCAACGCTAGCCGACGTCACGTGTTACAATGTCTGTTAAGCATTGCGTGAATTCACGCGTTGCTTGCAATTCATGTCAGACGCTATATGCGCTTTTGAATCACAATTCTGCGCTTATCCCACGTACAAATCTGAGATCAGGATACAATTGTAGTTTGAGTGGAACGCTAGCGCACGTCACGTTTTACAATCTCTGTTAGGCTTTGTGTGAATACACCTGTTGCGATTTCTGTTATGCGCTATGTGCGCGCTTGAATCACAAATCTGCGCTTCTCCACGTGCTAATCAGAGATCGGAACAGAATAGTAGTTTGAGTGCAACGCTAGCGGACGTCACGTGTTACATTGTCTGTTAAGCATTGTGTGAATTCACGCGTTGCTTGCAATTCATGTCAGACGCTATATGCACTCTTGAATCACAATTCTGCGCTTATCCCACGTACAAATCTGAGATCAGGATACAATTGTAGTTTGAGTGGAACGCTAGCGCACGTCACGTTTTACAATCTCTGTTAGGCTTTGTGTGAATACACCTGTTGCGATTTGTGTTATGCGCTATGTGCGCGCTTGAATCACAAATCTGCGCTTCTCCACGTGTTAATCAGAGATCGGAACAGAATAGTAGTTTGAGTGCAACGCTAGCGGACGTCACGTGTTACAATGTCTGTTAAGCATTGCGTGAATTCACGCGTTGCTTGCGATTCATGTCAGACGCTATATGCGCTTTTCAATCAAAATTCTGCGCTTATCCCACGTACAAATCTGAGATCAGGATACAATTGTAGTTTGAGTGGAACGCTAGCGCACGTCACGTTTTACAATCTCTGTTAGGCTTTGTGTGAATACACCTGTTGCGATTTGTGTTATGCGCTATGTGCGCGCTTGAATCACAAATCTGCGCTTCTCCACGTGCTAATCAGAGATCGGAACAGAATAGTAGTTTGAGTGCAACGCTAGCGGACGTCACGTGTTGCAATGTCTGTTAAGCATTGTGTGAATTCACGCGTTGCTTGCAATTCATGTCAGACGCTATATGCGCTCTTGAATCACAATTCTGCGCTTATCCCACGTACAAATCTGAGATCAGGATACAATTGTAGTTTGAGTGGAACGCTAGCGCACGTCACGTTTTACAATCTCTGTTAGGCATTTTGTGAATACACATGTTGCGATTTGTGTTATGCGCTATGTGCGCGCTTGAGTCACAAATCTGCGCTTCTCCACGTGCTAATCAGAGATCGGAACAGAATAGTAGTTTGAGTGCAACGCTAGCGGACGTCACGTGTTACAATGTCTGTTAAGCATTGCGTGAATTCACGCGTTGCTTGCAATTCATGTCAGACGCTATATGCGCTTTTGAATCACAATTCTGCGCTTATCCCACGTACAAATCTGAGATCAGGATACAATTGTAGTTTGAGTGGAACGCAAGCGCACGTCACGTTTTACAATCTCTGTTAGGCTTTGTGTGAATACACCTGTTGCGATTTGTGTTATGCGCTATGTGCGCGCTTGAATCACAAATCTGCGCTTCTCCACGTGCTAATCAGAGATCGGAACAGAATAGTAGTTTGAGTGCAACGCTTGCGGACGTCACGTGTTACAATGTCTGTTAAGCATTGTGTGAATTCACGCGTTGCTTGCAATTCATGTCAGACGCTATATGCGCTTTTGAATCACAATTCTGCGCTTATCCCACGTACAAATCTGAGATCAGGATACAATTGTAGTTTGAGTGGAACGCTAGCGCACGTCACGTTTTACAATCTCTGTTAGGCTTTGTGTGAATACACCTGTTGCGATTTGTGTTATGCGCTATGTGCGCGCTTGAATCACAAATCTGCGCTTCTCCACGTGCTAATCAGAGATCGGAACAGAATAGTAGTTTGAGTGCAACGCTAGCGGACGTCACGTGTTACAATGTCTGTTAAGCATTGCGTGAATTCACGCGTTGCTTACAATTCATGTCAGACGCTATATGCGCTTTTGAATCACAATTCTGCGCTTATCCCACGTACAAATCTGAGATCAGGATACAATTGTAGTTTGAGTGGAACGCTAGCGCACGTCACGTTTTACAATCTCTGTTAGGCTTTGTGTGAATACACCTGTTGCGATTTGTGTTATGCGCTATGTGCGCGCTGGAATCACAAATCTGCGCTTCTCCACGTGCTAATCAGAGATCGGAACAGAATAGTAGTTTGAGTGCAACGCTAGCGGACGTCACGTGTTACAATGTCTGTTAAGCATTGCGTGAATTCACGCGTTGCTTGCAATTCATGTCAGGCGCTATATGCGCTTTTGAATCACAATTCTGCGCTTATCCCACGTACAAATCTGAGATCAGGATACAATTGTAGTTTGAGTGGAACGCCAGCGCACGTCACGTTTTACAATCTCTGTTAGGCTTTGTGTGAATACACCTGTTGCGATTTCTGTTATGCGCTATGTGCGCGCTTGAATCACAAATCTGCGCTTCTCCACGTGCTAATCAGAGATCGGAACAGAATAGTAGTTTGAGTGCAACGCTAGCGGACGTCACGTGTTACAATGTCTGTTAAGCATTGCGTGAATTCACGCGTTGCTTGCAATTCATGTCAGACGCTATATGCGCTTTTGAATCACAATTCTGCGCTTATCCCACGTACAAATCTGAGATCAGGATACAATTGTAGTTTGAGTGGAACGCTAGCGCACGAAACGTCTTACAATCTCTGTTAGGCTTTGTGTGAATACACCTGTTGCGATTTGTGTTATGCGCTATGTGCGCGCTTGAATCACAAATCTGCGCTTCTCCACGTGCTAATCAGAGATCGGAACAGAATAGTAGTTTGAGTGCAACGCTAGCGGACGTCACGTGTTACAATGTCTGTTAAGCATTGCGTGAATTCACGCGTTGCTTGCAATTCATGTCAGACGCTATATGCGCTCTTGAATCACAATTCTGCGCTTATCCCACGTACAAATCTGAGATCAGGATACAATTGTAGTTTGAGTGGAACGCTAGCGCACGTCACGTTTTACAATCTCTGTTAGGCTTAGTGTGAATACACCTGTTGCGATTTCTGTTATGCGCTATGTGCGCGCTTGAATCACAAATCTGCGCTTCTCCACGTGCTAATCAGAGATCGGAACAGAATAGTAGTTTGACTGCAACGCTAGCGGACGTCACGTGTTACAATGTCTGTTAAGCATTGTGTGAATTCACGCGTTGCTTGCAATTCATGTCAGACGCTATATGCGCTCTTGAATCACAATTCTGCGCTTATCCCACGTACAACTCTGAGATCAGGATACAATTGTAGTTTGAGTGGAACTCTAGCGCACGTCACGTTTTACAATCTCTGTTAGGCATTTTGTGAATACTCATGTTGCGATTTGTGTTATGCGCTATGTGCGCGCTTGAGTCACATATCTGCGCTTCTCCACGTGCTAATCAGAGATCGGAACAGAATAGTAGTTTGAGTGCAACGCTAGCGGACGTCACGTGTTACAATGTCTGTTAAGCATTGTGTGAATTCACGCGTTGCTTGCAATTCATGTCAGACGCTATATGTGCTCTTGAATCACAATTCTGCGCTTATCCCACGTACAAATCTGAGATCAGGATACAATTGTAGTTTGAGTGGAACGCTAGCGCACGTCACGTTTTACAATCTCTGTTAGGCTTTGTGTTAATACACCTGTTGCGATTTGTGTTATGCGCTATGTGCGCGCTTGAATCACAAATCTGCGCTTCTCCACGTGCTAATCAGAGATCGGAACAGAGTAGTAGTTTGAGTGCAACGCTAGCGGACGTCACGTGTTACAATGTCTGTTAAGCATTGCGTGAATTCACGCGTTGCTTGCAATTCATGTCAGACGCTATATGCGCTTTTGAATCACAATTCTGCGCTTATCCCACGTACAACTCTGAGATCAGGATACAATTGTAGTTTGAGTGGAACGCTAGCGCACGTCACGTTTTACAATCTCTGTTAGGCATTTTGTGAATACACATGTTGCGATTTGTGTTATGCGCTATGTGCGCGCTTGAATCACAAATCTGCGCTTCTCCACGTGCTAATCAGAGATCGGAACAGAATAGTAGTTTGAGTGCAACGCTAGCGGACGTCACGTGTTACAATGTCTGTTAAGCATTGCGTGAATTCACGCGTTGCTTGCAATTCATGTCACACGCTATATGCGCTTTTGAATCACAATTCTGCGCTTATCCCACGTACAAATCTGAGATCAGGATACAATTGTAGTTTGAATGGAACGCTAGCGCACGTCACGTTTTACAATCTCTGTTAGGCTTTGTGTGAATACACCTGTTGCGATTTGTGTTATGCGCTATGTGCGCGCTTGAATCACAAATCTGCGCTTCTCCACGTGCTAATCAGAGATCGGAACAGAATAGTAGTTTGAGTGCAACGCTAGCGGACGTCACGTGTTACAATGTCTGTTAAGCATTGCGTGAATTCACGCGTTGCTTGCAATTCATGTCAGACGCTATATGCGCTTTTGAATCACAATTCTGCGCTTATCCCACGTACAAATCTGAGATCAGGATACAATTGTAGTTTGAGTGGAACGCTAGCGCACGTCACGTTTTACAATCTCTGTTAGGCATTTTGTGAATACACATGTTGCGATTTGTGTTATGCGCTATGTGCGCGCTTGAATCACAAATCTGCGCTTCTCCACGTGCTAATCAGAGATCGGAACAGAATAGTAGTTTGAGTGCAACGCTAGCGGACGTCACGTGTTACAATGTCTGTTAAGCATTGCGTGAATTCACGCGTTGCTTGCAATTCATGTCAGACGCTATATGCGCTTTTGAATCACAATTCTGCGCTTATCCCACGTACAACTCTGAGATCAGGATACAATTGTAGTTTGAGTGGAACGCTAGCGCACGTCACGTTTTACAATCTCTGTTAGGCATTTTGTGAATACAGATGTTGCGATTTGTGTTATGCGCTATGTGCGCGCTTGAATCACAAATCTGCGCTTCTCCACGTGCTAATCAGAGATCGGAACAGAATAGTAGTTTGAGTGCAACGCTAGCGGACGTCACGTGTTACAATGTCTGTTAAGCATTGCGTGAATTCACGCGTTGCTTGCAATTCATGTCAGACGCTATATGCGCTTTTGAATCACAATTCTCCGCTTATCCCACGTACAACTCTGAGATCAGGATACAATTGTAGTTTGAGTGGAACGCTAGCGCACGTCACGTTTTACAATCTCTGTTAGGCTTTGTGTGAATACACCTGTTGCGATTTCTGTTATGCGCTATGTGCGCGCTTGAATCACAAATCTGCGCTTCTCCACGTGCTAATCAGAGATCGGAACAGAATAGTAGTTTGAGTGCAACGCTAGCGGACGTCACGTGTTACAATGTCTGTTAAGCATTGCGTGAATTCACGCGTTGCTTGCAATTCATGTCAGACGCTATATGCGCTTTTGAATCACAATTCTGCGTTATCCCACGTACAACTCTGAGATCAGGATACAATTGTAGTTTGAGTGGAACGCTAGCGCACGTCACGTTTTACAATCTCTGTTAGGCATTTTGTGAATACACATGTTGCGATTTGTGTTATGCGCTATATGCGCGCTTGAATCACAAATCTGCGCTTCTCCACGTGCTAATCAGAGATCGGAACAGAATAGTAGTTTGAGTGCAACGCTAGCGGGCGTCACGTGTTACAATGTCTTTTAAGCATTGCGTGAATTCACGCGTTGCTTGCAATTCATGTCAGACGCTATATGCGCTTTTGAATCACAATTCTGCGCTTATCCCACGTACAAATCTGAGATCAGGATACAATTGTAGTTTGAGTGGAACGCTAGCGCACGTCACGTTTTACAATCTCTGTTAGGCTTTGTGTGAATACACCTGTTGCGATTTGTGTTATGCGCTATGTGCGCGCTTGAATCACAAATCTGCGCTTCTCCACGTGCTAATCAGAGATCGGAACAGAATAGTAGTTTGAGTGCAACGCTAGCGGACGTCACGTGTTACAATGTCTGTTAAGCATTGCGTGAATTCACGCGTTGCTTGCAATTCATGTCAGACGCTATATGCGCTTTTGAATCACAATTCTGCGCTTATCCCACGTACAAATCTGAGATCAGGATACAATTGTAGTTTGAGTGGAACGCTAGCGCACGTCACGTTTTACAATCTCTGTTAGGCTTTGTGTGAATACACCTGTTGCGATTTCTGTTATGCGCTATGTGCGCGCTTGAATCACAAATCTGCGCTTCTCCAGGTGCTAATCAGAGATCGGAACAGAATAGTAGTTTGAGTGCAACGCTAGCGGACGTCACGTGTTACAATGTCTGTTAAGCATTGCGTGAATTCACGCGTTGCTTGCAATTCATGTCAGACGCTATATGCGCTTTTGAATCACAATTCTGCGCTTATCCCACGTACAAATCTGAGATCAGGATACAATTGTAGTTTGAGTGGAACGCTAGCGCACGTCACGTTTTACAATCTCTGTTAGGCTTTGTGTGAATACACCTGTCGCGATTTCTGTTATGCGCTATGTGCGCGCTTGAATCACAAATCTGCGCTTCTCCAGGTGCTAATCAGAGATCGGAACAGAATAGTAGTTTGAGTGCAACGCTAGCGGACGTCACGTGTTACAATGTCTGTTAAGCATTGCGTGAATTCACGCGTTGCTTGCAATTCATGTCAGACGCTATATGCGCTCTTGAATCACAATTCTGCGCTTATCCCACGTACAAATCTGAGATCAGGATACAATTGTAGTTTGAGTGGAACGCTAGCGCACGTCACGTTTTACAATCTCTGTTAGGCTTTGTGTGAATACACCTGTTGCGATTTCTGTTATGCGCTATGTGCGCGCTTGAATCACAAATCTGCGCTTCTCCACGTGCTAATCAGAGATCGGAACAGAATAGTAGTTTGAGTGCAACGCTAGCGGACGTCACGTGTTACAATGTCTGTTAAGCATTGCGTGAATTCACGCGTTGCTTGCAATTCATGTCAGACGCTATATGCGCTTTTGAATCACAATTCTGCGCTTATCCCACGTACAAATCTGAGATCAGGATACAATTGTAGTTTGAGTGGAACGCTAGCGCACGTCACGTTTTACAATCTCTGTTAGGCTTTGTGTGAATACACCTGTTGCGATTTGTGTTATGCGCTATGTGCGCGCTTGAATCACAAATCTGCGCTTCTCCACGTGCTAATCAGAGATCGGAACAGAATAGTAGTTTGAGTGCAACGCTAGCGGACGTCACGTGTTACAATGTCTGTTAAGCATTGCGTGAATTCACGCGTTGCTTGCAATTCATGTCAGACGCTATATGCGCTTTTGAATCACAATTCTGCGCTTATCCCACGTACAAATCTGAGATCAGGATACAATTGTAGTTTGAGTGGAACGCTAGCGCACATCACGTTTTACAATCTCTGTTAGGCTTTGTGTGAATACACCTGTTGCGATTTGTGTTATGCGCTATGTGCGCGCTTGAATCACAAATCTGCGCTTCTCCACGTGCTAATCAGAGATCGGAACAGAATAGTAGTTTGAGTGCAACGCTAGCGGACGTCACGTGTTACAATGTCTGTTAAGCATTGCGTGAATTCACGCGTTGCTTGCAATTCATGTCAGACGCTATATGCGCTTTTGAATCACAATTCTGCGCTTATCCCACGTACAAATCTGAGATCAGGATACAATTGTAGTTTGAGTGGAACGCTAGCGCACGTCACGTTTTACAATCTATGTTAGGCATTTTGTGAATACACATGTTGCGATTTGTGTTATGCGCTATGTGCGCGCTTGAATCACAAATCTGCGCTTCTCCACGTGCTAATCAGAGATCGGAACAGAATAGTAGTTTGAGTGCAACGCTAGCGGACGTCACGTGTTACAATGTCTGTTAAGCATTGCGTGAATTCACGCGTTGCTTGCAATTCATGTCAGACGCTATATGCGCTTTTGAATCAAAATTCTGCGCTTATCCCACGTACAACTCTGAGATCAGGATACAATTGTAGTTTGAGTGGAACGCTAGCGCACGTCACGTTTTACAATCTCTGTTAGGCATTTTGTGAATACACATGTTGCGATTTGTGTTATGCGCTATGTGCGCGCTTGAATCACAAATCTGCGCTTCTCCACGTGCTAATCAGAGATCGGAACAGAATAGTAGTTTGAGTGCAACGCTAGCGGACGTCACGTGTTACAATGTCTGTTAAGCATTGCGTGAATTCACGCGTTGCTTGCAATTCATGTCAGACGCTATATGCGCTTTTGAATCACAATTCTGCGCTTATCCCACGTACAAATCTGAGATCAGGATACAATTGTAGTTTGAATGGAACGCTAGCGCACGTCACGTTTTACAATCTCTGTTAGGCTTTGTGTGAATACACCTGTTGCGATTTGTGTTATGCGCTATGTGCGCGCTTGAATCACAAATCTGCGCTTTTCCACGTGCTAATCAGAGATCGGAACAGAATAGTAGTTTGAGTGCAACGCTAGCGGACGTCACGTGTTACAATGTCTGTTAAGCATTGCGTGAATTCACGCGTTGCTTGCAATTCATGTCAGACGCTATATGCGCTTTTGAATCACAATTCTGCGCTTATCCCACGTACAAATCTGAGATCAGGATACAATTGTAGTTTGAGTGGAACGCTAGCGCACGTCACGTTTTACAATCTCTGTTAGGCATTTTGTGAATACACATGTTGCGATTTGTGTTATGCGCTATGTGCGCGCTTGAATCACAAATCTGCGCTTCTCCACGTGCTAATCAGAGATCGGAACAGAATAGTAGTTTGAGTGCAACGCTAGCGGACGTCACGTGTTACAATGTCTGTTAAGCATTGCGTGAATTCACGCGTTGCTTGCAATTCATGTCAGACGCTATATGCGCTTTTGAATCACAATTCTGCGCTTATCCCACGTACAACTCTGAGATCAGGATACAATTGTAGTTTGAGTGGAACGCTAGCGCACGTCACGTTTTACAATCTCTGTTAGGCATTTTGTGAATACACATGTTGCGATTTGTGTTATGCGCTATGTGCGCGCTTGAATCACAAATCTGCGCTTCTCCACGTGCTAATCAGAGATCGGAACAGAATAGTAGTTTGAGTGCAACGCTAGCGGACGTCACGTGTTGCAATATCTGTTAAGCATTGCGTGAATTCACGCGTTGCTTGCAATTCATGTCAGACGCTATATGCGCTTTTGAATCACAATTCTGCGCTTATCCCACGTACAACTCTGAGATCAGGATACAATTGTAGTTTGAGTGGAACGCTAGCGCACGTCACGTTTTACAATCTCTGTTAGGCATTTTTTGAATACACATGTTGCGATTTGTGTTATGCGCTATGTGCGCGCTTGAATCACAAATCTGCGCTTCTCCACGTGCTAATCAGAGATCGGAACAGAATAGTAGTTTGAGTGCAACGCTAGCGGACGTCACGTGTTACAATGTCTGTTAAGCATTGCGTGAATTCACGCGTTGCTTGCAATTCATGTCAGACGCTATATGCGCTTTTGAATCACAATTCTGCGCTTATCCCACGTACAACTCTGAGATCAGGATACAATTGTAGTTTGAGTGGAACGCTAGCGCACGTCACGTTTTACAATCTCTGTTAGGCATTTTGTGAATACAGATGTTGCGATTTGTGTTATGCGCTATGTGCGCGCTTGAATCACAAATCTGCGCTTCTCCACGTGCTAATCAGAGATCGGAACAGAATAGTAGTTTGAGTGCAACGCTAGCGGACGTCACGTGTTACAATGTCTGTTAAGCATTGCGTGAATTCACGCGTTGCTTGCAATTCATGTCAGACGCTATATGCGCTTTTGAATCACAATTCTGCGCTTATCCCACGTACAACTCTGAGATCAGGATACAATTGTAGTTTGAGTGGAACGCTAGCGCACGTCACGTTTTACAATCTCTGTTAGGCTTTGTGTGAATACACCTGTTGCGATTTGTGTTATGCGCTATGTGCGCGCTTGAATCACAAATCTGCGCTTCTCCACGTGCTAATCAGAGATCGGAACAGAATAGTAGTTTGAGTGCAACGCTAGCGGACGTCACGTGTTACAATGTCTGTTAAGCATTGCGTGAATTCACGCGTTGCTTGCAATTCATGTCAGACGCTATATGCGCTTTTGAATCACAATTCTGCGCTTATCCCACGTACAACTCTGAGATCAGGATACAATTGTAGTTTGAGTGGAACGCTAGCGCACGTCACGTTTTACAATCTCTGTTAGGCATTTTGTGAATACAGATGTTGCGATTTGTGTTATGCGCTATGTGCGCGCTTGAATCACAAATCTGCGCTTCTCCACGTGCTAATCAGAGATCGGAACAGAATAGTAGTTTGAGTGCAACGCTAGCGGACGTCACGTGTTACAATGTCTGTTAAGCATTGCGTGAATTCACGCGTTGCTTGCAATTCATGTCAGACGCTATATGCGCTTTTGAATCACAATTCTGCGCTTATCCCACGTACAACTCTGAGATCAGGATACAATTGTAGTTTGAGTGGAACGCTAGCGCACGTCACGTTTTACAATCTCTGTTAGGCTTTGTGTGAATACACCTGTTGCGATTTCTGTTATGCGCTATGTGCGCGCTTGAATCACAAATCTGCGCTTCTCCACGTGCTAATCAGAGATCGGAACAGAATAGTAGTTTGAGTGCAACGCTAGCGGACGTCACGTGTTACAATGTCTGTTAAGCATTGCGTGAATTCACGCGTTGCTTGCAATTCATGTCAGACGCTATATGCGCTTTTGAATCACAATTCTGCGTTATCCCACGTACAACTCTGAGATCAGGATACAATTGTAGTTTGAGTGGAACGCTAGCGCACGTCACGTTTTACAATCTCTGTTAGGCATTTTGTGAATACACATGTTGCGATTTGTGTTATGCGCTATATGCGCGCTTGAATCACAAATCTGCGCTTCTCCACGTGCTAATCAGAGATCGGAACAGAATAGTAGTTTGAGTGCAACGCTAGCGGGCGTCACGTGTTACAATGTCTTTTAAGCATTGCGTGAATTCACGCGTTGCTTGCAATTCATGTCAGACGCTATATGCGCTTTTGAATCACAATTCTGCGCTTATCCCACGTACAAATCTGAGATCAGGATACAATTGTAGTTTGAGTGGAACGCTAGCGCACGTCACGTTTTACAATCTCTGTTAGGCTTTGTGTGAATACACCTGTTGCGATTTGTGTTATGCGCTATGTGCGCGCTTGAATCACAAATCTGCGCTTCTCCACGTGCTAATCAGAGATCGGAACAGAATAGTAGTTTGAGTGCAACGCTAGCGGACGTCACGTGTTACAATGTCTGTTAAGCATTGCGTGAATTCACGCGTTGCTTGCAATTCATGTCAGACGCTATATGCGCTTTTGAATCACAATTCTGCGCTTATCCCACGTACAAATCTGAGATCAGGATACAATTGTAGTTTGAGTGGAACGCTAGCGCACGTCACGTTTTACAATCTCTGTTAGGCTTTGTGTGAATACACCTGTTGCGATTTCTGTTATGCGCTATGTGCGCGCTTGAATCACAAATCTGCGCTTCTCCAGGTGCTAATCAGAGATCGGAACAGAATAGTAGTTTGAGTGCAACGCTAGCGGACGTCACGTGTTACAATGTCTGTTAAGCATTGCGTGAATTCACGCGTTGCTTGCAATTCATGTCAGACGCTATATGCGCTTTTGAATCACAAATCTGCGCTTATCCCACGTACAAATCTGAGATCAGGATACAATTGTAGTTTGAGTGGAACGCTAGCGCACGTCACGTTTTACAATCTCTGTTAGGCTTTGTGTGAATACACCTGTCGCGATTTCTGTTATGCGCTATGTGCGCGCTTGAATCACAAATCTGCGCTTCTCCAGGTGCTAATCAGAGATCGGAACAGAATAGTAGTTTGAGTGCAACGCTAGCGGACGTCACGTGTTACAATGTCTGTTAAGCATTGCGTGAATTCACGCGTTGCTTGCAATTCATGTCAGACGCTATATGCGCTCTTGAATCACAATTCTGCGCTTATCCCACGTACAAATCTGAGATCAGGATACAATTGTAGTTTGAGTGGAACGCTAGCGCACGTCACGTTTTACAATCTCTGTTAGGCTTTGTGTGAATACACCTGTTGCGATTTCTGTTATGCGCTATGTGCGCGCTTGAATCACAAATCTGCGCTTCTCCACGTGCTAATCAGAGATCGGAACAGAATAGTAGTTTGAGTGCAACGCTAGCGGACGTCACGTGTTACAGTGTCTGTTAAGCATTGCGTGAATTCACGCGTTGCTTGCAATTCATGTCAGACGCTATATGCGCTTTTGAATCACAATTCTGCGCTTATCCCACGTACAAATCTGAGATCAGGATACAATTGTAGTTTGAGTGGAACGCTAGCGCACGTCACGTTTTACAATCTCTGTTAGGCTTTGTGTGAATACACCTGTTGCGATTTGTGTTATGCGCTATGTGCGCGCTTGAATCACAAATCTGCGCTTCTCCACGTGCTAATCAGAGATCGGAACAGAATAGTAGTTTGAGTGCAACGCTAGCGGACGTCACGTGTTACAATGTCTGTTAAGCATTGCGTGAATTCACGCGTTGCTTGCAATTCATGTCAGACGCTATATGCGCTTTTGAATCACAATTCTGCGCTTATCCCACGTACAAATCTGAGATCAGGATACAATTGTAGTTTGAGTGGAACGCTAGCGCACGTCACGTTTTACAATCTCTGTTAGGCTTTGTGTGAATACACCTGTTGCGATTTGTGTTATGCGCTATGTGCGCGCTTGAATCACAAATCTGCGCTTCTCCACGTGCTAATCAGAGATCGGAACAGAATAGTAGTTTGAGTGCAACGCTAGCGGACGTCACGTGTTACAATGTCTGTTAAGCATTGCGTGAATTCACGCGTTGCTTGCAATTCATGTCAGACGCTATATGCGCTTTTGAATCACAATTCTGCGCTTATCCCACGTACAAATCTGAGATCAGGATACAATTGTAGTTTGAGTGGAACGCTAGCGCACGTCACGTTTTACAATCTATGTTAGGCATTTTGTGAATACACATGTTGCGATTTGTGTTATGCGCTATGTGCGCGCTTGAATCACAAATCTGCGCTTCTCCACGTGCTAATCAGAGATCGGAACAGAATAGTAGTTTGAGTGCAACGCTAGCGGACGTCACGTGTTACAATGTCTGTTAAGCATTGCGTGAATTCACGCGTTGCTTGCAATTCATGTCAGACGCTATATGCGCTTTTGAATCACAATTCTGCGCTTATCCCACGTACAACTCTGAGATCAGGATACAATTGTAGTTTGAGTGGAACGCTAGCGCACGTCACGTTTTACAATCTCTGTTAGGCATTTTGTGAATACACATGTTGCGATTTGTGTTATGCGCTATGTGCGCGCTTGAATCACAAATCTGCGCTTCTCCACGTGCTAATCAGAGATCGGAACAGAATAGTAGTTTGAGTGCAACGCTAGCGGACGTCACGTGTTACAATGTCTGTTAAGCATTGCGTGAATTCACGCGTTGCTTGCAATTCATGTCAGACGCTATATGCGCTTTTGAATCACAATTCTGCGCTTATCCCACGTACAAATCTGAGATCAGGATACAATTGTAGTTTGAATGGAACGCTAGCGCACGTCACGTTTTACAATCTCTGTTAGGCTTTGTGTGAATACACCTGTTGCGATTTGTGTTATGCGCTATGTGCGCGCTTGAATCACAAATCTGCGCTTTTCCACGTGCTAATCAGAGATCGGAACAGAATAGTAGTTTGAGTGCAACGCTAGCGGACGTCACGTGTTACAATGTCTGTTAAGCATTGCGTGAATTCACGCGTTGCTTGCAATTCATGTCAGATGCTATATGCGCTTTTGAATCACAATTCTGCGCTTATCCCACGTACAAATCTGAGATCAGGATACAATTGTAGTTTGAGTGGAACGCTAGCGCACGTCACGTTTTACAATCTCTGTTAGGCATTTTGTGAATACACATGTTGCGATTTGTGTTATGCGCTATGTGCGCGCTTGAATCACAAATCTGCGCTTCTCCACGTGCTAATCAGAGATCGGAACAGAATAGTAGTTTGAGTGCAACGCTAGCGGACGTCACGTGTTACAATGTCTGTTAAGCATTGCGTGAATTCACGCGTTGCTTGCAATTCATGTCAGACGCTATATGCGCTTTTGAATCACAATTCTGCGCTTATCCCACGTACAACTCTGAGATCAGGATACAATTGTAGTTTGAGTGGAACGCTAGCGCACGTCACGTTTTACAATCTCTGTTAGGCATTTTGTGAATACACATGTTGCGATTTGTGTTATGCGCTATGTGCGCGCTTGAATCACAAATCTGCGCTTCTCCACGTGCTAATCAGAGATCGGAACAGAATAGTAGTTTGAGTGCAACGCTAGCGGACGTCACGTGTTGCAATATCTGTTAAGCATTGCGTGAATTCACGCGTTGCTTGCAATTCATGTCAGACGCTATATGCGCTTTTGAATCACAATTCTGCGCTTATCCCACGTACAACTCTGAGATCAGGATACAATTGTAGTTTGAGTGGAACGCTAGCGCACGTCACGTTTTACAATCTCTGTTAGGCATTTTTTGAATACACATGTTGCGATTTGTGTTATGCGCTATGTGCGCGCTTGAATCACAAATCTGCGCTTCTCCACGTGCTAATCAGAGATCGGAACAGAATAGTAGTTTGAGTGCAACGCTAGCGGACGTCACGTGTTACAATGTCTGTTAAGCATTGCGTGAATTCACGCGTTGCTTGCAATTCATGTCAGACGCTATATGCGCTTTTGAATCACAATTCTGCGCTTATCCCACGTACAAATCTGAGATCAGGATACAATTGTAGTTTGAGTGGAACGCTAGCGCACGTCACGTTTTACAATCTCTGTTAGGCTTTGTGTGAATACACCTGTTGCGATTTGTGTTATGCGCTATGTGCGCGCTTGAATCACAAATCTGCGCTTCTCCACGTGCTAATCAGAGATCGGAACAGAATAGTAGTTTGAGTGCAACGCTAGCGGACGTCACGTGTTACAATGTTTTTTAAGCATTGCGTGAATTCACGCGTTGCTTGCAATTCATGTCAGACGCTATATGCGCTTTTGAATCACAATTCTGCGCTTATCCCACGTACAAATCTGAGATCAGGATACAATTGTAGTTTGAGTGGAACGCTAGCGCACGTCACGTTTTACAATCTCTGTTAGGCTTTGTGTGAATACACCTGTTGCGATTTGTGTTATGCGCTATGTGCGCGCTTGAATCACAAATCTGCGCTTCTCCACGTGCTAATCAGAGATCGGAACAGAATAGTAGTTTGAGTGCAACGCTAGCGGACGTCACGTGTTACAATGTCTGTTAAGCATTGCGTGAATTCACGCGTTGCTTGCAATTCATGTCAGACGCTATATGCGCTTTTGAATCACAATTCTGCGCTTATCCCACGTACAAATCTGAGATCAGGATACAATTGTAGTTTGAGTGGAACGCTAGCGCACGTCACGTTTTACAATCTCTGTTAGGCTTTGTGTGAATACACCTGTTGCGACTTCTGTTATGCGCTATGTGCGCGCTTGAATCACAAATCTGCGCTTCTCCAGGTGCTAATCAGAGATCGGAACAGAATAGTAGTTTGAGTGCAACGCTAGCGGACGTCACGTGTTACAATGTCTGTTAAGCATTGTGTGAATTCACGCGTTGCTTGCAATTCATGTCAGACGCTATATGCGCTCTTGAATCACAATTCTGCGCTTATCCCACGTACAACTCTGAGATCAGGATACAATTGTAGTTTGAGTGGAACGCTAGCGCACGTCACGTTTTACAATCTCTGTTAGGCATTTTGTGAATACACATGTTGCGATTTGTGTTATGCGCTATGTGCGCGCTTGAGTCACAAATCTGCGCTTCTCCACGTGCTAATCAGAGATCGGAACAGAATAGTAGTTTGAGTGCAACGCTAGCGGACGTCACGTGTTACAATGTCTTTTAAGCATTGTGTGAATTCACGCGTTGCTTGCAATTCATGTCAAACGCTATATGCGCTCTTGAATCACAATTCTGCGCTTATCCCACGTACAAATCTGAGATCAGGATACAATTGTAGTTTGAGTGGAACGCTAGCGCACGTCACGTTTTACAATCTCTGTTAGGCTTTGTGTGAATACACCTGTTGCGATTTGTGTTATGCGCTATGTGCGCGCTTGAATCACAAATCTGCGCTTCTCCACGTGCTAATCAGAGATCGGAACAGAATAGTAGTTTGAATGCAACGCTAGCGGACGTCACGTGTTACAATGTCTGTTAAGCATTGCGTGAATTCACGCGTTGCTTGCAATTCATGTCAGACGCTATATGCGCTTTTGAATCACAATTCTGCGCTTATCCCACGTACAAATCTGAGATCAGGATACAATTGTAGTTTGAGTGGAACGCTAGCGCACGTCACGTTTTACAATCTCGGTTAGGCTTTGTGTGAATACACCTGTTGAGATTTGTGTTATGCGCTATGTGCGCGCTTGAATCACAAATCTGCGCTTCTCCACGTGCTAATCAGAGATCGGAACAGAATAGTAGTTTGAGCGCAACGCTAGCGGACGTCACGTGTTGCAATGTCTGTTAAGCATTGTGTGAATTCACGCGTTGCTTGCAATTCATGTAAGACACTATATGCGCTCTTGAATCACAATTCTGCGCTTATCCCACGTACAAATCTGAGATCAGGATACAATTGTAGTTTGAGTGGAACGCTAGCGCACGTCACGTTTTACAATCTCTGTTAGGCATTTTGTGATGTAAGGGTGCGTTGAAGCTCAGGTCGGTGTTCAGGTCGACCGTTTACCTAGCGCGTCAGTCTCTTGCGTCTTCGTCTTTTGTCTGCCTTCTTCTTTCTTTTGCACGCGCCTTTCGACGTACGCTCGTCGTCTTTGTCATCGTCGACAATCACCGAGCGTTGGTGTGACACTACATTATCCCCGGGAGAAAAAAGAGGCATCCTGCCGACTCATGGTGTGGACACAACAGGCGGGTCGTAACAGGGCTTGAGGCGGTCAACGTGCACTGTTTCACGCCCGCGGCGACGCATATCCGGTGTCGGTACAAGCGGTTCTATAACGTAGTTCACCGGAGAGGTCTGGCAAATAATCCGATATGGGCCATGATATTTGGAAGCAAGTTTGGTAGAGAGGCCGGAAGGGGTGGCAGGAACCCAAAGCCACACGAGGGAGTCTGCGGTGTATGAAGGAGCTGGACAAGACGGTGCGCGAAGGAACTGCTGGTGACCTTGGTTCTGGGTTGTAAATGAGCGGGCCAACTGGCGACATTCTTCTGCATATGCTGCTGCTTGAGAGACGGTGGTCGCTTCGGAGGTGTCAGGGCGATAAGGAAGTATCGTGTCCATAGTTGAGGTGGGTTCACGGCCGTATAGAAGAAAAAAGGGGGAGAAGCCGGTCGTGCTTTGTATGGCAGTATTATAAGCGTACGTGACGAATGGGAGAAGCCGGTCCCAGTTTGAGTGGTCGGACGCGACATACATGGCCAGCATGTCACTTAAGGTGCGGTTAAAACGTTCTGTCATGCCATTTGTCTGCGGATGGTAGGCCGAGGTAGAACGGTGGACAATGCGGCACTGCTGAAGAAGGGCTTCAATGGTCTCAGAAAGAAAAACACGGCCACGGTCACTGAGCAATTCTTTAGGTGAACCATGGCGCAGAACGAGATGATGCAGGACGAAAGACGCAACGTCTGGCGCCGACGCAGAAGGTAAGGAAGATGTTTCTGCGTAGCGGGTAAGGTGGTCAACAGCCACGATGACCCAACGGTTACCAGCTGGAGTGACTGGTAGTGGCCCGTAAAGATCAATACCAACACGATCGAATGGTCGGCTGGGGCAGGGCAAGGGCTGCATCGGAACGGTGGAGTGGTGTGGAGGGTTTTTGCGGCGTTGGCATTCCTGGCATGCGCGAACGTAATGACGCACGAAGCGGTACATACCCTGCCAGTAATAGCGGAGGCGAAGACGAGTGTAAGTTTTCAACACTCCGGCGTGGGCACACTGAGGATCGGCGTGAAAAGCGGCGCATATTTCCGAACGGAGATGCCGAGGAATGACAAGGAGCCACTTGCGTCCGTCGGAAAGGTAGTTTCGGCGGTAAAGCATGCCGTCGCGGATGGAAAAGTGACGAGCTTGGCGGTGAAGCGTTCGTGAAGCTGGGCGCAGAGAAGGTGTAGATAAAAGCGTGAGAAGAGAAGCGATCCAAGGGTCTTGCCTTTGTTCATTGGGCATGTCGGCAATTTCTAGCGAAAATGAGTCACTTATGGTGATAGCTGTCGAGTCAGAGCTACATTGAAGAGGTGACCTAGACAGGGCGTCGGCATCAGAATGCTTACGGCCTGACCGGTAGGTAACCTGAATGTCGTACTCTTGTAAGCGGAGGGCCCAACGAGCAAGACGGCCGGATGGGTCTTTAAGGGTGGACAACCAGCAGAGTGCGTGATGGTCCGTAACAACAGAAAAGGGACGACCGTAGAGATATGGGCGGAACTTCCCAATGGCCCAAATGATGGCCAAGCACTCCTTTTCGGTTACAGAATAATTCTTTTCGGCCTTTGTTAAGGTACGGCTGGCATAAGCAACAACGTACTCTGGGTTGCCGGGCTTTCGTTGTGCAAGGACAGCGCCGAGACCTACACCGCTGGCATCAGTGTGAATTTCGGTAGGCGCCGTAGGGTCAAAATGGCGGAGAATCGGAGGCGACACTAGAAGGCGCCGAAGTGTCGAAAAGGCCTCATCACAGTCGGATGTCCAAGACGAAAGAATGGCGTCACCGGCAAGGAGATCAGTCAGCGGCGAGATGATCGAAGCGAAATTGTGTACGAAGCGACGAAAATACGAGCACAGCCCGATAAAACTACGCAGCTCCTTTAGGGAAGTTGGGCGTGGAAACTCAGCTACTGCACGGAGTTTCGCAGGATCTGGACGAACACCGTCTTTCGAAACAACGTGTCCCAATATAGGAAGCTGGCGAGCCCCGAAGCAGCACTTTTTCAAATTTAGTTGCAGGCCGGCATCAGTCAAACACTTTAGCACACGCTCGAGACGGTCCAAATGTGACGTAAAATCTTTTGAAAACACGACAACATCGTCTAGGTAACAAAGACAGTCATGCCACTTGAGTCCGCACAGGATTGTGTCCATCATGCGCTCGAAGGTGGCCGGTGCGTTGCACAATCCAAACGGCATGACGTTAAATTCATAGAGACCATCAGGTGTCACAAAGGCGGTTTTTGGTCGATCGTCAGCTGCCATGGGTACTTGCCAGTAGCCCGAGCGAAGATCCAGAGATGAAACGAATTCGGCACCTTGAAGGCAATCCAGAGCGTCATCAATACGTGGAAGGGGGTATACGTCTTTTCGCGTTATCTTGTTCAAACGCCTGTAATCAACACAGAACCGTATAGAGCCATCCTTTTTCCTCACGAGAACAACTGGAGAAGCCCAAGGGCTGTGCGAAGGCTGGATGACGCCACGCTGAAGCATGTCATTAACGTGCTCGGTGATGACTTGACGTTCAGCAGCCGATACCCGATAAGGGCGCTGGCGTACCGGGGCGTGCGTACCGGTGTCGATGCAGTGAGTGACTACGGATGTGCGCCCCAAAGATGTCCGAGGAAGGTCGAATGAGGAACGGAAGCGCTGCAGCAAGCTGACGAGCTGGTCGCGTTGATCTGCTGAAAGGCTGGCATCCAGACAGCCAGAAAAAGCTGCAGTGGAGTCGTCGTTCGGTACAGAAGCGGGCAAGTCAATAGTATCGAGTTGCAGTGGGGTTGGGTCTTCTGAGACGGCAGATGTCATAGCGTCATCAAAGGACTCGACATGACCAAGACGTTCTCCCCGAAGAAGCGTTGACGGACAAGGCGACGGGTTAGAGACGTATATGGCGCTGTAGCCACCACAGAAAGTCAGAAGGGCGAAAGGCAGGACTAAGCAATGGCGACGATTAGCTGCGTGAGTCGGAGTGAACAGAACTGTCGAATCAGAAAAGCCGGCGCAGGAAACGGGCACGAGGACGGTAGAGCAGGCGGGGATGTCAGTATCTTCGGCCACATTTATCTTATCGATGTAGAGCGGTGTATCAGACGAGGCGGCCGGTGAAAGCGGAGACAATTCGATGCTGGCTCGGGCACAATCAATAATGGCATGATGACTAGTGAGAAAGTCGCAACCCAGAATCAGTTCGTGAGAGCAGTGAGGCAGCACAAAAAATTCGGCGACGTACAAAACACCCTGAATGACAATTCGAGCTGTGCACGCCGCAAGCGGTTGAATGCGATGTGAGCTGGCAGTTCGGAGAAAAAATTTCGAAACAGTCGTCGTAACTTTACGAAGTCGGCGGCAAAGGTTGGCACTTATAACAGACACAGCGGCGCCAGTGTCCACAAGAGCGAGAACTGCGACGCCATCAACAAACACTTCGATAACGTTGGTCGGGGAAGACGGAGGACTTTCACAAGTTGAGGAAAACGCAGTTCTTGCCTCCGGAACTGCGGCTGTTAGTTTTCCTCCGGGCCAGCAGTAGAGCGACGGCGCAGCGGCGAGAGGGAACGACGGCGGGGAGACGGCGATCGACGGGAGGAGTGGGAGGAGCGGTCAGGATAAGATGAGTCCGTAGAAGTGCCGGCAGGGACAGGGGGAGGGGAAGGTTCAAAGTTTGAACTGTAGTTGTAACTGTACAGGCGGGGGCCATTGCGGTATGACTGCGTGCGCTGGCGACAAAGCCGGGCGACGTGGCCAGGAACGCCACATGAATAACAGATTGGGCGGTTGTCGGAGGTCCGCCATGGATTGTTGACCGGACGTCGAGGAGGCAGATAAGGCCGGGGCGGAGGTGGTGGCGGTGGTAACGGCGCAGCATACGCGACAGGGCAGGGTGGTGGTCTGGCGGCGACAGCGGCGTACGTTAACGGGGCTGTCACAGGCGCAATTTGAGAACTTGGCGGTAAAACTTCTGCAACTTGCTCCTGGATGGTGCGTCGAAGTGCAGAATCTATCGATGGGGTGGTTGCGGCAGAAGCAGGGAGGAGCGATAGTTGACGAGCCACTTCCTCCCGTATAAAGGCCTTGATCTCAGGAAGGAGGGAAGGTGGTTCAGAAGTGAGACTGCATGCTGTCGGAGGTACGAATAACCGATCGTTCACGAGAGAACGCCGGGTAGAAGCTCGTTGCCTTTTGAGGACGTCGTAACTCTGACAGAGCTGAACTACCTCGACGACGGTTTGGGGGTTTCTGGCCGTCAACATGTGAAATGCATCGTCGGAGATTCCCTTCACGATTTTGGTGATCTTGTCAGCTTCGGACATGCAAGGATCAACACGTCTACAAAGATCCACAATGTGCTCTACGTAGCTGGTGAACGATTCATCGGGATTCTGGGCGCGGGCTTCGAGGCGTTGATCGGCGCGCAGTTTGCGCACAGCGGGGCGGCCGAACACCTCGGAAAAGCTCGTTTTGAAGGCCGACCAGGTGGGTAGGTCGGGTTCGTGGTTGCGGAACCATAAATTTGCTACATCGGTCAGGTAAAAGAGGACGTTGGCTAACTTCGTGGTGTCGTCCCACTTGTTGTAGGCGCTTACGCGTTCGTAGGAGGATAGCCAGTCGTCTACATCTTGGTCGTCGGCGCCACTGAAAAAGCTGGGGTCACGCTGGCGAAGCCCACCGGAGCACAGGATGGTAGGGGAACCGGTGGGATCAGTCGAGTGTGGAGTGGCGGTCTGGCTTGTTGCCTCAGGCATAGCGGATGGCCGAGCTAGTGTGCGGCTGCGAAGCTCCAGCTTGAGAGGAGGGAACGAAGAGCAGCCTCCACCAAATGTAAGGGTGCGTTGAAGCTCAGGTCGGTGTTCAGGTCGACCGTTTACCTAGCGCGTCAGTCTCTTGCGTCTTCGTCTTTTGTCTGCCGTCTTCTTTCTTTTGCACGCGCCTTTCGACGTACGCTCGTCGTCTTTGTCATCGTCGACAATCACCGAGCGTTGGTGTGACACTACAGTGAATACACATGTTGCGATTTGTGTTATGCGCTATGTGCGCGCTTGAGTCACAAATCTGCGCTTCTCCACGTGCTAATCAGAGATCGGAACAGAATAGTAGTTTGAGTGCAACACTAGCGGACGTCACGTGTTACAATGTCTGTTAAGCATTGCGTGAATTCACGCGTTGCTTGCAATTCATGTCAGACGCTATATGCGCTTTTGAATCACAATTCTGCGCTTATCCCACGTACAAATCTGAGATCAGGATACAATTGTAGTTTGAGTGGAACGCTAGCGCACGTCACGTTTTACAATCTCTGTTAGGCTTTGTGTGAATACACCTGTTGCGATTTGTGTTATGCGCTATGTGCGCGCTTGAATCACAAATCTGCGCTTCTCCACGTGCTAATCAGAGATCGGAACAGAATAGTAGTTTGAGTGCAACACTAGCGGACGTCACGTGTTACAATGTCTGTTAAGCATTGCGTGAATTCACGCGTTGCTTGCAATTCATGTCAGACGCTATATGCGCTTTTGAATCACAATTCTGCGCTTATCCCACGTACAAATCTGAGATCAGGATACAATTGTAGTTTGAGTGGAACGCTAGCGCACGTCACGTTTTACAATCTCTGTTAGGCTTTGTGTGAATACACCTGTTGCGATTTGTGTTATGCGCTATGTGCGCGCTTGAATCACAAATCTGCGCTTCTCCACGTGCTAATCAGAGATCGGAACAGAATAGTAGTTTGAGTGCAACGCTAGCGGACGTCACGTGTTACAATGTCTGTTAAGCATTGCGTGAATTCACGCGTTGCTTGCAATTCATGACAGACGCTATATGCGCTTTTGAATCACAATTCTGCGCTTATCCCACGTACAAATCTGAGATCAGGATACAATTGTAGTTTGAGTGGAACGCTAGCGCACGTCACGTTTTACAATCTCTGTTAGGCTTTGTGTGAATACACCTGTTGCGATTTCTGTTATGCGCTATGTGCGCGCTTGAATCACAAATCTGCGCTTCTCCACGTGCTAATCAGAGATCGGAACAGAATAGTAGTTTGAGTGCAACGCTAGCGGACGTCACGTGTTACAATGTCTGTTAAGCATTGCGTGAATTCACGCGTTGCTTGCAATTCATGTCAGACGCTATATGCGCTCTTGAATCACAATTCTGCGCTCATCCCACGTACAAATCTGAGATCAGGATACAATTGTAGTTTGAGTGGAACGCTAGCGCACGTCACGTTTTACAATCTCTGTTAGGCTTTGTGTGAATACACCTGTTGCGATTTGTGTTATGCGCTATGTGCGCGCTTGAATCACAAATCTGCGCTTCTCCACGTGCTAATCAGAGATCGGAACAGAATAGTAGTTTGAGTGCAACGCTAGCGGACGTCACGTGTTACAATGCCTGTTAAGCATTGCGTGAATTCACGCGTTGCTTGCAATTCATGTCAGACGCTATATGCGCTCTTGAATCACAATTCTGCGCTTATCCCACGTACAAATCTGAGATCAGGATACAATTGTAGTTTGAGTGGAACGCTAGCGCACGTCACGTTTTACAATCTCTGTTAGGCTTTGTGTGAATACACCTGTTGCGATTTGTGTTATGCGCTATGTGCGCGCTTGAATCACAAATCTGCGCTTCTCCACGTGCTAATCAGAGATCGGAACAGAATAGTAGTTTGAGTGCAACGCTAGCGGACGTCACGTGTTACAATGTCTGTTAAGCATTGCGTGAATTCACGCGTTGCTTGCAATTCATGTCAGACGCTATATGCGCTCTTGAATCACAATTCTGCGCTTATCCCACGTACAAATCTGAGATCAGGATACAATTGTAGTTTGAGTGGAACGCTAGCGCACGTCACGTTTTACAATCTCTGTTAGGCTTTGTGTGAATACACCTGTTGCGATTTGTGTTATGCGCTATGTGCGCGCTTGAATCACAAATCTGCGCTTCTCCACGTGCTAATCAGAGATCGGAACAGAATAGTAGTTTGAGTGCAACGCCTGCGGACGTCACGTGTTACAATGTCTGTTAAGCATTGCGTAAATTCACGCGTTGCTTGCAATTCATGTCAGACGCTATATGCGCTCTTGAATCACAATTCTGCGCTTATCCCACGTACAAATCTGAGATCAGGATACAATTGTAGTTTGAGTGGAACGCTAGCGCACGTCACGTTTTACAATCTCTGTTAGGCTTTGTGTGAATACACCTGTTGCGATTTGTGTTATGCGCTATGTGCGCGCTTGAATCACAAATCTGCGCTTCTCCACGTGCTAATCAGAGATCGGAACAGAATAGTAGTTTGAGTGCAACGCTAGCGGACGTCACGTGTTACAATGTCTGTTAAGCATTGCGTGAATTCACGCGTTGCTTGCAATTCATGTCAGACGCTATATGCGCTTTTGAATCACAATTCTGCGCTTATCCCACGTACAAATCTGAGATCAGGATACAATTGTAGTTTGAGTGGAACGCTAGCGCACGTCACGTTTTACAATCTCTGTTAGGCTTTGTGTGAATACACCTGTTGCGATTTGTGTTATGCGCTATGTGCGCGCTTGAATCACAAATCTGCGCTTCTCCACGTGCTAATCAGAGATCGGAACAGAATAGTAGTTTGAGTGCAACGCTAGCGGACGTCACGTGTTACAATGTCTGTTAAGCATTGCGTGAATTCACGCGTTGCTTGCAATTCATATCAGACGCTATATGCGCTTTTGAATCACAATTCTGCGCTTATCCCACGTACAAATCTGAGATCAGGATACAATTGTAGTTTGAGTGGAACGCTAGCGCACGTCACGTTTTACAATCTCTGTTAGGCTTTGTGTGAATACACCTGTTGCGATTTCTGTTATGCGCTATGTGCGCGCTTGAATCACAAATCTGCGCTTCTCCACGTGCTAATCAGAGATCGGAACAGAATAGTAGTTTGAGTGCAACGCTAGCGGACGTCACGTGTTACAATGTCTGTTAAGCATTGCGTGAATTCACGCGTTGCTTGCAATTCATGTCAGACGCTATATGCGCTTTTGAATCACAATTCTGCGCTTATCCCACGTACAAATCTGAGATCAGGATACAATTGTAGTTTGAGTGGAACGCTAGCGCACGTCACGTTTTACAATCTCTATTAGGCTTTGTGTGAATACACCTGTTGCGATTTGTGTTATGCGCTATGTGCGCGCTTGAATCACAAATCTGCGCTTCTCCACGTGCTAATCAGAGATCGGAACAGAATAGCAGTTTGAGTGCAACGCTAGCGGACGTCACGTGTTACAATGTCTGTTAAGCATTGCGTGAATTCACGCGTTGCTTGCAATTCATGTCAGACGCTATATGCGCTTTTGAATCACAATTCTGCGCTTATCCCACGTACAAATCTGAGATCAGGATACAATTGTAGTTTGAGTGGAACGCTAGCGCACGTCACGTTTTACAATCTCTGTTAGGCTTTGTGTGAATACACCTGTTGCGATTTGTGTTATGCGCTATGTGCGCGCTTGAATCACAAATCTGCGCTTCTCCACGTGCTAATCAGAGATCGGAACAGAATAGTAGTTTGAGTGCAACGCTAGCGGACGTCACGTGTTACAATGTCTGTTAAGCATTGCGTGAATTCACGCGTTGCTTGCAATTCATGTCAGATGCTATATGCGCTTTTGAATCACAATTCTGCGCTTATCCCACGTACAAATCTGAGATCAGGATACAATTGTAGTTTGAGTGGAACGCTAGCGCACGTCACGTTTTACAATCTCTGTTAGGCTTTGTGTGAATACACCTGTTGCGATTTGTGTTATGCGCTATGTGCGCGCTTGAATCACAAATCTGCGCTTCTCCACGTGCTAATCAGAGATCGGAACAGAATAGTAGTTTGAGTGCAACGCTAGCCGACGTCACGTGTTACAATGTCTGTTAAGCATTGCGTGAATTCACGCGTTGCTTGCAATTCATGTCAGACGCTATATGCGCTTTTGAATCACAATTCTGCGCTTATCCCACGTACAAATCTGAGATCAGGATACAATTGTAGTTTGAGTGGAACGCTAGCGCACGTCACGTTTTACAATCTCTGTTAGGCTTTGTGTGAATACACCTGTTGCGATTTCTGTTATGCGCTATGTGCGCGCTTGAATCACAAATCTGCGCTTCTCCACGTGCTAATCAGAGATCGGAACAGAATAGTAGTTTGAGTGCAACGCTAGCGGACGTCACGTGTTACATTGTCTGTTAAGCATTGTGTGAATTCACGCGTTGCTTGCAATTGATGTCAGACGCTATATGCGCTCTTGAATCACAATTCTGCGCTTATCCCACGTACAAATCTGAGATCAGGATACAATTGTAGTTTGAGTGGAACGCTAGCGCACGTCACGTTTTACAATCTCTGTTAGGCTTTGTGTGAATACACCTGTTGCGATTTGTGTTATGCGCTATGTGCGCGCTTGAATCACAAATCTGCGCTTCTCCACGTGCTAATCAGAGATCGGAACAGAATAGTAGTTTGAGTGCAACGCTAGCGGACGTCACGTGTTACAATGTCTGTTAAGCATTGCGTGAATTCACGCGTTGCTTGCGATTCATGTCAGACGCTATATGCGCTTTTGAATCAAAATTCTGCGCTTATCCCACGTACAAATCTGAGATCAGGATACAATTGTAGTTTGAGTGGAACGCTAGCTCACGTCACGTTTTACAATCTCTGTTAGGCTTTGTGTGAATACACCTGTTGCGATTTGTGTTATGCGCTATGTGCGCGCTTGAATCACAAATCTGCGCTTCTCCACGTGCTAATCAGAGATCGGAACAGAATAGTAGTTTGAGTGCAACGCTAGCGGACGTCACGTGTTGCAATGTCTGTTAAGCATTGTGTGAATTCACGCGTTGCTTGCAATTCATGTCAGACGCTATATGCGCTCTTGAATCACAATTCTGCGCTTATCCCACGTACAAATCTGAGATCAGGATACAATTGTAGTTTGAGTGGAACGCTAGCGCACGTCACGTTTTACAATCTCTGTTAGGCATTTTGTGAATACACATGTTGCGATTTGTGTTATGCGCTATGTGCGCGCTTGAGTCACAAATCTGCGCTTCTCCACGTGCTAATCAGAGATCGGAACAGAATAGTAGTTTGAGTGCAACGCTAGCGGACGTCACGTGTTACAATGTCTGTTAAGCATTGCGTGAATTCACGCGTTGCTTGCAATTCATGTCAGACGCTATATGCGCTTTTGAATCACAATTCTGCGCTTATCCCACGTACAAATCTGAGATCAGGATACAATTGTAGTGTGAGTGGAACGCAAGCGCACGTCACGTTTTACAATCTCTGTTAGGCTTTGTGTGAATACACCTGTTGCGATTTGTGTTATGCGCTATGTGCGCGCTTGAATCACAAATCTGCGCTTCTCCACGTGCTAATCAGAGATCGGAACAGAATAGTAGTTTGAGTGCAACGCTAGCGGACGTCACGTGTTACAATGTCTGTTAAGCATTGCGTGAATTCACGCGTTGCTTGCAATTCATGTCAGACGCTATATGCGCTTTTGAATCACAATTCTGCGCTTATCCCACGTACAAATCTGAGATCAGGATACAATTGTAGTTTGAGTGGAACGCTAGCGCACGTCACGTTTTACAATCTCTGTTAGGCTTTGTGTGAATACACCTGTTGCGATTTGTGTTATGCGCTATGTGCGCGCTTGAATCACAAATCTGCGCTTCTCCACGTGCTAATCAGAGATCGGAACAGAATAGTAGTTTGAGTGCAACGCTAGCGGACGTCACGTGTTACAATGTCTGTTAAGCATTGCGTGAATTCACGCGTTGCTTACAATTCATGTCAGACGCTATATGCGCTTTTGAATCACAATTCTGCGCTTATCCCACGTACAAATCTGAGATCAGGATACAATTGTAGTTTGAGTGGAACGCTAGCGCACGTCACGTTTTACAATCTCTGTTAGGCTTTGTGTGAATACACCTGTTGCGATTTGTGTTATGCGCTATGTGCGCGCTTGAATCACAAATCTGCGCTTCTCCACGTGCTAATCAGAGATCGGAACAGAATAGTAGTTTGAGTGCAACGCTAGCGGAAGTCACGTGTTACAATGTCTGTTAAGCATTGCGTGAATTCACGCGTTGCTTGCAATTCATGTCAGGCGCTATATGCGCTTTTGAATCACAATTCTGCGCTTATCCCACGTACAAATCTGAGATCAGGATACAATTGTAGTTTGAGTGGAACGCCAGCGCACGTCACGTTTTACAATCTCTGTTAGGCTTTGTGTGAATACACCTGTTGCGATTTCTGTTATGCGCTATGTGCGCGCTTGAATCACAAATCTGCGCTTCTCCACGTGCTAATCAGAGATCGGAACAGAATAGTAGTTTGAGTGCAACGCTAGCGGACGTCACGTGTTACAATGTCTGTTAAGCATTGCGTGAATTCACGCGTTGCTTGCAATTCATGTCAGACGCTATATGCGCTTTTGAATCACAATTCTGCGCTTATCCCACGTACAAATCTGAGATCAGGATACAATTGTAGTTTGAGTGGAACGCTAGCGCACGTCACGTCTTACAATCTCTGTTAGGCTTTGTGTGAATACACCTGTTGCGATTTGTGTTATGCGCTATGTGCGCGCTTGAATCACAAATCTGCGCTTCTCCACGTGCTAATCAGAGATCGGAACAGAATAGTAGTTTGAGTGCAACGCTAGCGGACGTCACGTGTTACAATGTCTGTTAAGCATTGCGTGAATTCACGCGTTGCTTGCAATTCATGTCAGACGCTATATGCGCTCTTGAATCACAATTCTGCGCTTATCCCACGTACAAATCTGAGATCAGGATACAATTGTAGTTTGAGTGGAACGCTAGCGCACGTCACGTTTTACAATCTCTGTTAGGCTTTGTGTGAATACACCTGTTGCGATTTCTGTTATGCGCTATGTGCGCGCTTGAATCACAAATCTGCGCTTCTCCACGTGCTAATCAGAGATCGGAACAGAATAGTAGTTTGACTGCAACGCTAGCGGACGTCACGTGTTACAATGTCTGTTAAGCATTGTGTGAATTCACGCGTTGCTTGCAATTCATGTCAGACGCTATATGCGCTCTTGAATCACAATTCTGCGCTTATCCCACGTACAACTCTGAGATCAGGATACAATTGTAGTTTGAGTGGAACTCTAGCGCACGTCACGTTTTACAATCTCTGTTAGGCATTTTGTGAATACACATGTTGCGATTTGTGTTATGCGCTATGTGCGCGCTTGAGTCACAAATCTGCGCTTCTCCACGTGCTAATCAGAGATCGGAACAGAATAGTAGTTTGAGTGCAACGCTAGCGGACGTCACGTGTTACAATGTCTGTTAAGCATTGTGTGAATTCACGCGTTGCTTGCAATTCATGTCAGACGCTATATGCGCTCTTGAATCACAATTCTGCGCTTATCCCACGTACAAATCTGAGATCAGGATACAATTGTAGTTTGAGTGGAACGCTAGCGCACGTCACGTTTTACAATCTCTGTTAGGCATTTTGTGAAAACACCTATTGCGATTTGTGTTATGCGCTATGTGCGCGCTTGAGTCACAAATCTGCGCTTCTCCACGTGCTAATCAGAGATCAAAACACAATTGTAGTTTGAGTGCAACGCTAGCGGACGTCACGTGTTACAATGTCTGTTAAGCATTGCGTGAATTCACGCGTTGCTTGCAATTCATGTCAGACGCTATATGCGCTTTTGATTCACAATTCTGCGCTTATCCCACGTACAAATCTGAGATCAGGATACAATTGTAGTTTGAGTGGAACGCTAGCGCACGTCACGTTTTACAATCTCTGTTAGGCTTTGTGTGAATACACCTGTTGCGATTTGTGTTATGCGCTATGTGCGCGCTTGAATCACAAATCTGCGCTTCTCCACGTGCTAATCAGAGATCGGAACAGAATAGTAGTTTGAGTGCAACGCTAGCGGACGTCACGTGTTACAATGTCTGTTAAGCATTGCGTGAATTCACGCGTTGCTTGCAATTCATGTCAGATGCTATATGCGCTTTTGAATCACAATTCTGCGCTTATCCCACGTACAAATCTGAGATCAGGATACAATTGTAGTTTGAGTGGAACGCTAGCGCACGTCACGTTTTACAATCTCTGTTAGGCTTTGTGTGAATACACCTGTTGCGATTTGTGTTATGCGCTATGTGCGCGCTTGAATCACAAATCTGCGCTTCTCCACGTGCTAATCAGAGATCGGAACAGAATAGTAGTTTGAGTGCAACGCTAGCCGACGTCACGTGTTACAATGTCTGTTAAGCATTGCGTGAATTCACGCGTTGCTTGCAATTCATGTCAGACGCTATATGCGCTTTTGAATCACAATTCTGCGCTTATCCCACGTACAAATCTGAGATCAGGATACAATTGTAGTTTGAGTGGAACGCTAGCGCACGTCACGTTTTACAATCTCTGTTAGGCTTTGTGTGAATACACCTGTTGCGATTTCTGTTATGCGCTATGTGCGCGCTTGAATCACAAATCTGCGCTTCTCCACGTGCTAATCAGAGATCGGAACAGAATAGTAGTTTGAGTGCAACGCTAGCGGACGTCACGTGTTACATTGTCTGTTAAGCATTGTGTGAATTCACGCGTTGCTTGCAATTCATGTCAGACGCTATATGCACTCTTGAATCACAATTCTGCGCTTATCCCACGTACAAATCTGAGATCAGGATACAATTGTAGTTTGAGTGGAACGCTAGCGCACGTCACGTTTTACAATCTCTGTTAGGCTTTGTGTGAATACACCTGTTGCGATTTGTGTTATGCGCTATGTGCGCGCTTGAATCACAAATCTGCGCTTCTCCACGTGTTAATCAGAGATCGGAACAGAATAGTAGTTTGAGTGCAACGCTAGCGGACGTCACGTGTTACAATGTCTGTTAAGCATTGCGTGAATTCACGCGTTGCTTGCGATTCATGTCAGACGCTATATGCGCTTTTCAATCAAAATTCTGCGCTTATCCCACGTACAAATCTGAGATCAGGATACAATTGTAGTTTGAGTGGAACGCTAGCGCACGTCACGTTTTACAATCTCTGTTAGGCTTTGTGTGAATACACCTGTTGCGATTTGTGTTATGCGCTATGTGCGCGCTTGAATCACAAATCTGCGCTTCTCCACGTGCTAATCAGAGATCGGAACAGAATAGTAGTTTGAGTGCAACGCTAGCGGACGTCACGTGTTGCAATGTCTGTTAAGCATTGTGTGAATTCACGCGTTGCTTGCAATTCATGTCAGACGCTATATGCGCTCTTGAATCACAATTCTGCGCTTATCCCACGTACAAATCTGAGATCAGGATACAATTGTAGTTTGAGTGGAACGCTAGCGCACGTCACGTTTTACAATCTCTGTTAGGCATTTTGTGAATACACATGTTGCGATTTGTGTTATGCGCTATGTGCGCGCTTGAGTCACAAATCTGCGCTTCTCCACGTGCTAATCAGAGATCGGAACAGAATAGTAGTTTGAGTGCAACGCTAGCGGACGTCACGTGTTACAATGTCTGTTAAGCATTGCGTGAATTCACGCGTTGCTTGCAATTCATGTCAGACGCTATATGCGCTTTTGAATCACAATTCTGCGCTTATCCCACGTACAAATCTGAGATCAGGATACAATTGTAGTTTGAGTGGAACGCAAGCGCACGTCACGTTTTACAATCTCTGTTAGGCTTTGTGTGAATACACCTGTTGCGATTTGTGTTATGCGCTATGTGCGCGCTTGAATCACAAATCTGCGCTTCTCCACGTGCTAATCAGAGATCGGAACAGAATAGTAGTTTGAGTGCAACGCTTGCGGACGTCACGTGTTACAATGTCTGTTAAGCATTGTGTGAATTCACGCGTTGCTTGCAATTCATGTCAGACGCTATATGCGCTTTTGAATCACAATTCTGCGCTTATCCCACGTACAAATCTGAGATCAGGATACAATTGTAGTTTGAGTGGAACGCTAGCGCACGTCACGTTTTACAATCTCTGTTAGGCTTTGTGTGAATACACCTGTTGCGATTTGTGTTATGCGCTATGTGCGCGCTTGAATCACAAATCTGCGCTTCTCCACGTGCTAATCAGAGATCGGAACAGAATAGTAGTTTGAGTGCAACGCTAGCGGACGTCACGTGTTACAATGTCTGTTAAGCATTGCGTGAATTCACGCGTTGCTTACAATTCATGTCAGACGCTATATGCGCTTTTGAATCACAATTCTGCGCTTATCCCACGTACAAATCTGAGATCAGGATACAATTGTAGTTTGAGTGGAACGCTAGCGCACGTCACGTTTTACAATCTCTGTTAGGCTTTGTGTGAATACACCTGTTGCGATTTGTGTTATGCGCTATGTGCGCGCTGGAATCACAAATCTGCGCTTCTCCACGTGCTAATCAGAGATCGGAACAGAATAGTAGTTTGAGTGCAACGCTAGCGGACGTCACGTGTTACAATGTCTGTTAAGCATTGCGTGAATTCACGCGTTGCTTGCAATTCATGTCAGGCGCTATATGCGCTTTTGAATCACAATTCTGCGCTTATCCCACGTACAAATCTGAGATCAGGATACAATTGTAGTTTGAGTGGAACGCCAGCGCACGTCACGTTTTACAATCTCTGTTAGGCTTTGTGTGAATACACCTGTTGCGATTTCTGTTATGCGCTATGTGCGCGCTTGAATCACAAATCTGCGCTTCTCCACGTGCTAATCAGAGATCGGAACAGAATAGTAGTTTGAGTGCAACGCTAGCGGACGTCACGTGTTACAATGTCTGTTAAGCATTGCGTGAATTCACGCGTTGCTTGCAATTCATGTCAGACGCTATATGCGCTTTTGAATCACAATTCTGCGCTTATCCCACGTACAAATCTGAGATCAGGATACAATTGTAGTTTGAGTGGAACGCTAGCGCACGAAACGTCTTACAATCTCTGTTAGGCTTTGTGTGAATACACCTGTTGCGATTTGTGTTATGCGCTATGTGCGCGCTTGAATCACAAATCTGCGCTTCTCCACGTGCTAATCAGAGATCGGAACAGAATAGTAGTTTGAGTGCAACGCTAGCGGACGTCACGTGTTACAATGTCTGTTAAGCATTGCGTGAATTCACGCGTTGCTTGCAATTCATGTCAGACGCTATATGCGCTCTTGAATCACAATTCTGCGCTTATCCCACGTACAAATCTGAGATCAGGATACAATTGTAGTTTGAGTGGAACGCTAGCGCACGTCACGTTTTACAATCTCTGTTAGGCTTAGTGTGAATACACCTGTTGCGATTTCTGTTATGCGCTATGTGCGCGCTTGAATCACAAATCTGCGCTTCTCCACGTGCTAATCAGAGATCGGAACAGAATAGTAGTTTGACTGCAACGCTAGCGGACGTCACGTGTTACAATGTCTGTTAAGCATTGTGTGAATTCACGCGTTGCTTGCAATTCATGTCAGACGCTATATGCGCTCTTGAATCACAATTCTGCGCTTATCTCACGTACAACTCTGAGATCAGGATACAATTGTAGTTTGAGTGGAACTCTAGCGCACGTCACGTTTTACAATCTCTGTTAGGCATTTTGTGAATACTCATGTTGCGATTTGTGTTATGCGCTATGTGCGCGCTTGAGTCACAAATCTGCGCTTCTCCACGTGCTAATCAGAGATCGGAACAGAATAGTAGTTTGAGTGCAACGCTAGCGGACGTCACGTGTTACAATGTCTGTTAAGCATTGTGTGAATTCACGCGTTGCTTGCAATTCATGTCAGACGCTATATGCGCTCTTGAATCACAATTCTGCGCTTATCCCACGTACAAATCTGAGATCAGGATACAATTGTAGTTTGAGTGGAACGCTAGCGCACGTCACGTTTTACAATCTCTGTTAGGCTTTGTGTGAATACACCTGTTGCGATTTGTGTTATGCGCTATGTGCGCGCTTGAATCACAAATCTGCGCTTCTCCACGTGCTAATCAGAGATCGGAACAGAATAGTAGTTTGAGTGCAACGCTAGCGGACGTCACGTGTTACAATGTCTGTTAAGCATTGTGTGAATTCACGCGTTGCTTGCAATTCATGTCAGACGCTATATGCGCTCTTGAATCACAATTCTGCGCTTATCCCACGTACAACTCTGAGATCAGGATACAATTGTAGTTTGAGTGGAACGCTAGCGCACGTCACGTTTTACAATCTCTGTTAGGCATTTTGTGAATACACATGTTGCGATTTGTGTTATGCGCTATGTGCGCGCTTGAGTCACAAATCTGCGCTTCTCCACGTGCTAATCAGAGATCGGAACAGAATAGTAGTTTGAGTGCAACGCTAGCGGACGTCACGTGTTACAATGTCTGTTAAGCATTGTGTGAATTCACGCGTTGCTTGCAATTCATGTCAGACGCTATATGCGCTCTTGAATCACAATTCTGCGCTTATCCCACGTACAAATCTGAGATCAGGATACAATTGTAGTTTGAGTGGAACGCTAGCGCACGTCACGTTTTACAATCTCTGTTAGGCATTTTGTGAATACACCTATTGCGATTTGTGTTATGCGCTATGTGCGCGCTTGAGTCACAAATCTGCGCTTCTCCACGTGCTAATCAGAGATCGAAACACAATTGTAGTTTGAGTGCAACGCTAGCGGACGTCACGTGTTACAATGTCTGTTAAGCATTGTGTGAATTCACGTGTTGCTTGCAATTCATGTCAGACGCTATATGCGCTCTTGAATCACAATTCTGCGCTTATCCCACGTACAAATCAGAGATCAGGATACAATTGTAGTTTGAGTGGAACGCTAGCGCACATCACGTTTTACAATCTCTGTTAGGCATTTTGTGAATACACCTGTTGCGATTTGTGTTATGCGCTATGTGCGCGCTTGAGTCACAAATCTGCGCTTCTCCACGTGCTAATCATAGATCGAAACACAATTGTAGTTTGAGTGCAACGCTAGCGCACGTCACGTGTTACAATGTCTGTTAAGCATTGTGTGAATTCACGCGTTGCTTGCAATTCCTGTCAGGCGCTATATGCGCTCTTGAATCCCAATTCTGCGCTTATCCCACGTACAAATCAGAGATGAGGATACAATTGTAGTTTGAGTGGAACGCTAGCGCACATCAAGTTTTACAATCTCTGTTAGGCATTTTGTGAATACACCTGTTGCGATTTGTGTTATGCGCTATGTGCGCGCTTGAGTCACAAATCTGCGCTTCTCCACGTGCTAATCAGAGATCGGAACAGAATAGTAGTTTGAGTGCAACGCTAGCGGACGTCACGTGTTACAATGTCTGTTAAGCATTGTGTGAATTCACGCGTTGCTTGCAATTCATGTCAGACGCTATATGCGCTCTTGAATCACAATTCTGCGCTTATCCCACGTACAAATCTGAGATCAGGATACAATTGTAGTTTGAGTGGAACGCTAGCGCACGTCACGTTTTACAATCTCTGTTAGGCTTTGTGTGAATACACCTGTTGCGATTTGTGTTATGCGCTATGTGCGCGCTTGAATCACAAATCTGCGCTTCTCCACGTGCTAATCAGAGATCGGAACAGAATAGTAGTTTGAGTGCAACGCTAGCGGACGTCACGTGTTACAATGTCTGTTAAGCATTGTGTGAATTCACGCGTTGCTTGCAATTCATGTCAGACGCTATATGCGCTCTTGAATCACAATTCTGCGCTTATCACACGTACAAATCTGAGATCAGGATACAATTGTAGTTTGAGTGGAACGCTAGCGCACGTCACGTTTTACAATCCCTGTTAGGCATTTTGTGAATGCACCTGTTGCGATTTGTGTTATGCGCTATGTGCGCGCTTGAGTCACAAATCTGCGCTTCTCCACGCGCTAATCAGAGATCGAAACACAATTGTAGTTTGAGTGCAACGCTAGCGGACGTCACGTGTTACAATGTCTGTTAAGCATTGTGTGAATTCACGCGTTGCTTGCAATTCATGTCAGACGCTATATGCGCTCTTCAATCACAATTCTGCGCTTATCCCACGTACAAATCAGAGATCAGGATACAATTGTAGTTTGAGTGGAACGCTAGCGCACATCACGTTTTACAATCTCTGTTAGGCATTTTGTGAATACACCTGTTGCGATTTGTGTTATGCGCTATGTGCGCGCTTGAGTCACAAATCTGCGCTTCTCCACGTGCTAATCATAGATCGAAACACAATTGTAGTTTGAGTGCAACACTAGCGCACGTCACGTGTTACAATGTCTGTTAAGCGTTGTGTGAATTCACGCGTTGCTTGCAATTCCTGTCAGGCGCTATATGCGCTCTTGAATCGCAATTCTGCGCTTATCCCACGTACAAATCAGAGATGAGGATACAATTGTAGTTTGAGTGGAACGCTAGCGCACATCACGTTTTACAATCTCTGTTAGGCATTTTGTGAATACACCTGTTGCGATTTGTGTTATGCGCTATGTGCGCGCTTGAGTCACAAATCTGCGCTTCTCCATGTGCTAATCATAGATCGAAACACAATTGTAGTTTGAGTGCAACGCTAGCGCACGTCACGTGTTACAATATCTGTTAAGCATTGTGTGATTTCACGCGTTGCTTGCAATTCCTGTCAGACGCTATATGCGCTCTTGAATCCCAATTCTGCGCTTTTCCCACGTACAAATCAGATCAGGATACAATTTTAGTTTGAGTGGAACGCTAGCGCACATCACGTTTTAAAATCCCTGTTAGGATTTTGTGAATATACCTGTTGCGATTTGTGTTATGCGCTATGTACGCGCTTGAGTCACAAATCTGCGCTTCTCCACGTGCCAATCGGAGATCGAAACACAATTGTAGTTTGAGTGCAACGCTAGCGCACGTCACGTGTTACAATGTCTGTTAAGCATTGTGTGAATTCACGCGTTGCTTGCAATTCCTGTCAGACGCTATATGCGCTCTTGAATCCCAATTCTGCGCTTATCCCACGTACAAATAAGAGATCATGATACAATTGTAGTTTGAGTGGAACGCTAGCGCACATCACGTTTTACAATCTCTGTTAGGCATTTTGTGAATACACCTGTTGCGATTTTTGTTATGCGCTATGTGCGCGCTTGAGTCACAAATCTGCGCTTCTCCACGTGTTAATCAGAGATCGAAACACAATTGTAGTTTGAGTGCAACGCTAGCGGATGTCACGTGTTACAATGTCTGTTAAGCATTGTGTGAATTCACGCGTTGCTTGCAATTCATGTCAGACGCTATATGCGCTCTTGAATCCCAATTCGGCGCTTATCCCACGTACAAATCAGAGTTCAGGATACAATTGTAGTTTGAGTGGAACGCTAGCGCACGTCACGTTTTACAATCTCTGTTAGGCATTTTGTGAATACACCTGTTGCGATTTGTGTTATGCGCTATGTGCGCGCTTGAGTCACAAATCTGCGGTTCTCCACGTGCTAATCAGAGATCGAAACACAATTGTAGTTTGAGTGCAACGCTAGCGGACGTCACGTGTTACAATGTCTGTTAAGCATTGTGTGAATTCACGCGTTGCTTGCAATTCATGTCAGACGCTATATGCGCTCTTGAATCACAATTCTGCGCTTATCCCACGTACAAATCTGAGATCAGGATACAATTGTAGTTTGAGTGGAACGCTAGCGCACGTCACGTTTTGCAATCTCTGTTAGGCGTTGTGTGAATACACCTGTTGCGATTTGTGTTATGCGCTATGTGCGCGCTTGAATCACAAATCTGCGCTTCTCCACGTGCTAATCAGAGATCGGAACAGAATAGTAGTTTGAGTGCAACGCTAGCGGACCTCACGTGTTACAATGTCTGTTAAGCATTGTGTGAATTCACGCGTTGCTTGCAATTCCTGTCAGACGCTATATGCGCTCTTGAATCCTAATTCTGCGCTTATCCCACGTAAAAATAAGAGATCAGGATACAATTGTAGTTTGAGTGGAACGCTAGCGCACGTCACGTTTTACAATCTCTGTTAGGCATTTTGTGAATACACCTGTTGCGATTTGTGTTATGCGCTATGTGCGCGCTTGAATCACAAATCTGCGCTTCTCCACGTGCTAATCAGAGATCGGAACAGACTAGTAGTTTGAGTGCAACGCTAGCGGACGTCACGTGTTACAATGTCTGTTAAGAATTGCGTGAATTCACGCGTTGCTTGCAATTCATGTCAGACGCTATATGCGCTCTTGAATCACAATTCTGCGCTTATCCCACGTACAAATCTGAGATCAGGATACAATTGTAGTTTGAGTGGAACGCTAGCGCACGTCACGTTTTACAATCTCTGTTAGGCATTTTGTGAATACACCTGTTGCGATTTGTGTTATGCGCTATGTGCGCGCTTGAATCACAAATCTGCGCTTCTCCGCGTGTTAATCAGAGATCGAAACACAATTGTAGTTTGAGTGCAACGCTAGCGGACGTAACGTGTTACAATGTCTGTTAAGCATTGTGTGAATTCACGCGTTGCTTGCAATTCATGTCAGACGCTATATGCGCTCTTGAATCACAATTCTGCGCTTATCCCACGTACAAATCTGAGATCAGGATACAATTGTAGTTTGAGTGGAACGCTAGCGCACGTTCCACTCAAACTACTCAAACTCAAAGAGCGTTTTACAATCTCTGTTAGGCATTTTGTGAATACACCTGTTGCGATTTGTGTTATGCGCTATGTGCGCGCTTGAGTCACAAATCTGCGCTTCTCCACGTGTTAATCAGAGATCGAAACACAATTGTAGTTTGAGTGCAACGCTAGCGGACGTAACGTGTTACAATGTCTGTTAAGCATTGTGTGAATTCACGCGTTGCTTGCAATTCATGTCAGACGCTATATGCGCTCTTGAATCACAATTCTGCGCTTATCCCACGTACAAATCTGAGATCAGGATACAATTGTAGTTTGAGTGGAACGCTAGCGCACGTCACGTTTTACAATCTCTGTTAGGCATTTTGTGAATACACCTGTTGCGATTTGTGTTATGCGCTATGTGCGCGCTTGAGTCACAAATCTGCGCTTCTCCACGTGCTAATCAGAGATCGGAACAGACTAGTAGTTTGAGTGCAACGCTAGCGGACGTCACGTGTTACAATGTCTGTTAAGCATTGTGTGAATTCACGCGTTGCTTGCAATTCATGTCAGACGCTATATGCGCTCTTGAATCACAATTCTGCGCTTATCACACGTACAAATCTGAGATCAGGATACAATTGTAGTTTGAGTGGAACGCTAGCGCACGTCACGTTTTACAATCTCTGTTAGGCATTTTGTGAATACACCTGTTGCGATTTGTGTTATGCGCTATGTGCGCGCTTGAATCACAAATCTGCGCTTCTCCACGTGCTAATCAGAGATCGGAACAGACTAGTAGTTTGAGTGCAACGCTAGCGGACGTCACGTGTTACAATGTCTGTTAAGCATTGTGTGAATTCACGCGTTGCTTGCAATTCATGTCAGACGCTATATGCGCTCTTGAATCACAATTCTGCGCTTATCACACGTACAAATCTGAGATCAGGATACAATTGTAGTTTGAGTGGAACGCTAGCGCACGTCACGTTTTACAATCTCTGTTAGGCATTTTGTAAATGCACCTGTTGCGATTTGTGTTATGCGCTATGTGCGCGCTTGAGTCACAAATCTGCGCTTCTCCACGTGCTAATCAGAGATCGAAACACAATTGTAGTTTGAGTGCAACGCTAGCGGACGTCACGTGTTACAATGTCTGTTAAGCATTGTGTGAATTCACGCGTTGCTTGCAATTCATGTCAGACGCTATATGCGCTCTTGAATCACAATTCTGCGCTTATCCCACGTACAAATCAGAGATCAGGATACAATTGTAGTTTGAGTGGAACGCTAGCGCACATCACGTTTTACAATCTCTGTTAGGCATTTTGTGAATACACCTGTTGCGATTTGTGTTATGCGCTATGTGCGCGCTTGAGTCACAAATCTGCGCTTCTCCACGTGCTAATCATAGATCGAAACACAATTGTAGTTTCAGTGCAACACTAGCGCACGTCACGTGTTACAATGTCTGTTAAGCGTTGTGTGAATTCACGCGTTGCTTGCAATTCCTGTCAGGCGCTATATGCGCTCTTGAATCCCAATTCTGCGCTTATCCCACGTACAAATCAGAGATGAGGATACAATTGTAGTTTGAGTGGAACGCTAGCGCACATCACGTTTTACAATCTCTGTTAGGCATTTTGTGAATACACCTGTTGCGATTTGTGTTATGCGCTATGTGCGCGCTTGAGTCACAAATCTGCGCTTCTCCACGTGCTAATCATAGATCGAAACACAATTGTAGTTTGAGTGCAACGCTAGCGCACGTCACGTGTTACAATGTCTGTTAAGCATTGTGTGATTTCACGCGTTGCTTGCAATTCCTGTCAGACGCTATATGCGCTCTTGAATCCCAATTCTGCGCTTTTCCCACGTACAAATCAGATCAGGATACAATTGTAGTTTGAGTGGAACGCTAGCGCACATCACGTTTTACAATCTCTGTTAGGCATTTTGTGAATATACCTGTTGCGATTTGTGTTATGCGCTATGTGCGCGCTCTAGTCACAAATCTGCGCTTCCCCACGTGCCAATCAGAGATCGAAACACAATTGTAGTTTGAGTGCAACGCTAGCGCACGTCACGTGTTACAATGTCTGTTAAGCTTTGTGTGAATTCACTAGTTGCTTGCAATTCCTGTCAGACGCAATATGCGCTCTTGAATCCCAATTCTGCGCTTATCCCACGTACAAATAAGAGATCAGGATACAATTGTAGTTTGAGTGGAACGCTAGCGCACGTCACGTTTTACAATCTCTGTTAGGCATTTTGTGAATACACCTGTTGCGATTTTTGTTATGCGCTATGTGCGCGCTTGAGTCACAAATCTGCGCTTCTCCACGTGTTAATCAGAGATCGAAACACAATTGTAGTTTGAGTGCAACGCTAGCGGATGTCACGTGTTACAATGTCTGTTAAGCATTGTGTGAATTCACGCGTTGCTTGCAATTCATGTCAGACGCTATATGCGCTCTTGAATCCCAATTCGGCGCTTATCCCACGTACAAATCAGAGTTCAGGATACAATTGTAGTTTGAGTGGAACGCTAGCGCACGTCACGTTTTACACTCTCTGTTAGGCATTTTGTGAATACACCTGTTGCGATTTGTGTTATGCGCTATGTGCGCGCTTGAGTCACAAATCTGCGGTTCTCCACGTGCTAATCAGAGATCGAAACACAATTGTAGTTTGAGTGCAACGCTAGCGGACGTCACGTCTTACAATGTCTGTTAAGCATTGTGTGAATTCACGCGTTGCTTGCAATTCATGTCAGACGCTATATGCGCTCTTGAATCACAATTCTGCGCTTATCCCACGTACAAATCTGAGATCAGGATACAATTGTAGTTTGAGTGGAACGCTAGCGCACGTCACGTTTTGCAATCTCTGTTAGGCGTTGTGTGAATACACCTGTTGCGATTTGTGTTATGCGCTATGTGCGCGCTTGAATCACAGATCTGCGCTTCTCCACGTGCTAATCAGAGATCGGAACGGAATAGTAGTTTGAGTGCAACGCTAGCGGACGTCACGTGTTACAATGTCTGTTAAGCATTGTGTGAATTCACGCGTTGCTTCCAATTCCTGTCAGACGCTATATGCGCTCTTGAATCCCAATTCTGCGCTTATCCCACGTACAAATAAGAGATCAGGATACAATTGTAGTTTGAGTGGAACGCTAGCGCACGTCACGTTTTACAATTTCTGTTAGGCATTTTGTGAATACACCTGTTGCGATTTGTGTTATGCGCTATGTGCGCGCTTGAATCACAAATCTGCGCTTCTCGACGTGCTAATCAGAGATCGGAACAGAATAGTAGTTTGAGTGCAACGCTAGCGGACGTCACGTGTTACAATGTCTGTTAAGCATTGTGTGAATTCACGCGTTGCTTGCAATTCATGTCAGACGCTATATGCGCTCTTGAATCACAAGTCTGCGCTTATCCCACGTACAAATCTGAGATCAGGATACAATTGTAGTTTGAGTGGAACGCTAGCACACGTCACGTTTTACAATCTCTGTTAGGCATTTTGTGAATACACCTGTTGCGATTTGTGTTATGCGCTATGTGCGCGCTTGAGTCACAAATCTGCGCTTCTCCACGTGTTAATCAGAGATCGAAACACAATTGTAGTTTGAGTGCAACGCTAGCGGACGTCACGTGTTACAATGTCTGTTAAGCATTGTGTGAATTCACGCGTTGCTTGCAATTCATGTCAGACGCTATATGCGCTCTTGAATCACAATTCTGCGCTTATCCCACGTACAAATCTGAGATCAGGATACAATTGTAGTTTGAGTAGAACGCTAGCGCACGTCACGTTTTACAATCTCTGTTAGGCTTTGTGTGAATACACCTGTTGCGATTTGTGTTATGCGCTATGTGCGCGCTTGAAACACAAATCTGCGCTTCTCCACGTGCTAATCAGAGATCGGAACAGAATAGTAGTTTGAGTGCAACGCTAGCGGACGTCACGTGTTACAATGTCTGTTAAGCATTGTGTGAATTCACGCGTTGCTTGCAATTCATGTCAAACGCTATATGCGCTCTTGAATCACAATTCTGCGCTTATCCCACGTACAAATCTGAGATCAGGATACAATTGTAGTTTGAGTGGAACGCTAGCGCACGTCACGTTTTACAATCTCTGTTAGGCGTTGTGTGAATACCCCTGTTGCGATTTGTGTTATGCGCTATGTGCGCGCTTGAATCACAAATCTGCGCTTCTCCACGTGCTAATCAGAGATTGGAACAGAATAAGTTTGAGTGCAACGCTAGCGGACGTCACGTGTTACAATGTCTGTTAAGCATTGCGTGAATTTACGCGTTGCTTGCAATTCATGTCAGACGCTATATGCGCTCTTGAATCACAATTCTGCGCTTATCCCACGTACAAATCTGAGATCAGGATACAATTGTAGTTTGAGTGGAACGCTAGCGCACGTCACGTTTTACAATCTCTGTTAGGCGTTGTGTGAATACACCTGTTGCGATTTGTGTTATGCGCTATGTGCGCGCTTGAATCACAAATCTGCGCTTCTCCACGTGCTAATCAGAGATCGGAACAGAATAGTAGTTTGAGTGCAACGCTAGCGGACGTCACGTGTTACAATGTCTGTTAAGCATTGCGTGAATTTACGCGTTGCTTGCAATTCATGTCAGACGCTATATGCGCTCTTGAATCACAATTCTTCGCTTATCCCACGTACAAATCTGAGATCAGGATACAATTGTAGTTTGAGTGGAACGCTAGCGCACGTCACGTCTTACAATCTCTGTTATGCTTTGTGTAAATACACCTGTTGCGATTTGTGTTATGCGCTATGTGCGCGCTTGAATCACAAATCTGCGCTTCTCCACGTGCTAATCAGAGATCGGAACAGAATAGTAGTTTGAGTGCAACGCTAGCGGGCGTCACGTGTTACAATGTCTGTTAAGCATTGCGTGAATTCACGCGTTGCTTGCAATTCATGTCAGACGCTATATGCGCTCTTGAATCACAATTCTGCGCTTATCCCACGTACAAATCTGAGATCAGGATACAATTGTAGTTTGAGTGGAACGCTAGCGCACGTCACGTTTTACAATCTGTTGTGTTGTGTTGTGTTGGGTTTTATGGCGCATAAGCAACTAAGGCTATCATGCGCCAAGAGCGAGGTTAATGTATGTTTTGGTTGCAAAAAAGGAAATGGATATGTTTAATCTATAGTTTATTTAAAAAGCTTCCTTCTTCTAGGAAACTTAGAACAGATGCTAGGTTTACAAGTGCTCTTTCTCCTAAAAGCAAGGTGGGATGGAATGGGATGGTATGATTGTAAAATATAGTAAAATGTTTTCTCCGTAGTGCCTCAAGTTTTGAGCATGTAATTAGAATGTGGTTTACAGTGAGTATCTCGTCGCATTCTTCACAGGTCGGTTTGTTATGTTTCATTAGCAGAAAGTTATGTGTTAGATGTGTATGTCCAATACGAAGACGGCATACTATCACTTCCATAAAACGTTGTTGATGTGTGCTCGATTGCCATTCTCCTAGTACAGGCTTTATGAGACGCAACTTATTATTTTCTTGGTTATTCCATCTGGACTGCCATTTATTCATCTGTTTATGTTTTATTAATTTCAAGCAATCACTATGTGGTATGTTTACTTTCTGAATCAATTTGTTGTGGGCAAGTGCAGCACATTTGTCTGCTCTTTCATTGCCGTCAATGCCTACGTGACTAGGGACCCAACAGAACACTATGTTATGTCCTTGTGTCGTGATCATTTTTACATTATGTATTATGTCACCGATTAGAGGCATGGCAGCATTTCTGTGATTTAAAGCCATCAGTACACTCAACGAATCGGTGTAGATGACACTGTTCCCAATGCCTTCATTCACTATTTTTTCTACAGCTGTCAGGATAGCATAGGATTCAGCTGTAAAGACTGATGCGCACTGAGGAAGCCTAATTATTTCTTCCCAGTTCTCTTCAACTACGGCACAGCCAACATAAGTAGAAGTTTTTGATCCATCTGTATAAAACTCTGTATAATTACTGTACTTTTCTTTTATTGTGCGAAATTCTTGTATTATATGCTCTTTAGGAGTTTGGCTTTTGTTGAAGTGTGTTAGAGTGAGATCACAGACATTTGGAAGTTTGTACCATGGGGGTAGGGGGCTGTTTTTTGGTGCAGTGTCGGGCAAGGTGTCCAGAATTTCTAACTCACTGCAAATGTTATCGAAACGCATTATCAGTGGCCTCGTCGCTTGTGGTTTATTTGTGAAAATTACTCGTGAGCGGCATGTTGAGACTATTGGATAGCAGAGGTGTTTTTTCTGTGACCTTATTCTAAGGACATAAGCACATGTAAGTGAAGCCCTTCTATCTTTCAGCGGAGGCTCATTCGTCTCTGCATACAGACTATCAACAGGGGATGTTCTGTAAGCGCCACAAGAAAGGCGTAAACCTAAGTTATGTACCGGGTCCAATTTCCTTAGGTATGATGGTCTAGCTGACCCGTAGACTATGGACCCGTAGTCCAAGCTAGACCGCACAACAGATCGATATATATGTAGAAGACACGCCCTATCAGACCCCCAGTGTTTCCGAGAGAGAACCTTCAGTATGTTTAAAGATTTTATGGCTTTCCTCTTTAGGATGTTTATGTGAGGCAGGAATGTTAGTTTTCTGTCGAACGTTACACCCAAAAATTTATGTTCGCTCTTTACTGGCAACTCAATCCCATTTAAGTGTAACTTGGGATTGATCTGAATACCTCGTTTCAGCGAGAACATTACTGCCACGGTTTTCTGTGGGGAAAATTTGAACCCATTTTTAAAAGCCCATGAGTCTAGTTTATTTAGTGTTAATTGTACTTGTCTTTCACAAATTGATATGTTTGAGGATGTGCAGGCTATTTGAAGGTCGTCGACATACAGCGAGAACATAATGGATTTTGGGATTACCTTGCTAATAGAATTCATTTTTACAATAAACAAAGTTGTACTTAAAATGCACCCCTGAGGTACCCCATTCTCTTGAATAAAGTTCCTCGAGAAGGTGGTACCGAGACGTACTTGAAATGAACGACCTGATAGAAAGTCCTTCAGAACATTTAGCATCCGGCCTCGGATGCCCAAATCTGCTATATCGCGTAGGATCCCGAACCTCCAAGTCGTATCGTATGCCTTTTCCATGTCAAAGAAAACGGCAAGGCAATTTTGTTTATGTATGAACGCTTCCCTGACAGTATTTTCAAGATGCACTAAGTGGTCGGTCGTTGCACACCCTTTTTTAAAACCACACTGATGAACATTAAGAAGTTTATGAGATTCTAAGATGAAAGTTAGTCGGATGTTTAAAACACTTTCAAAACATTTTGATAAACAGCTGGTCAGAGCTATGGGTCTGTAACTGCCCGCTGAGGTCGGCGGCTTTCCTGGTTTCAGAAACGGAACAATAACGGCTTGTTTCCAAGCCTCCGGGAGTTTACCCAGAGTCCAAATTTTGTTAAAGAATTTCACAAGTGCCTCTACAGAGGATTCGGATAAATGAGCCAGCATTTCGTAATGAATTTCGTCAGGACCAGGCGCAGTCTGTTTTCCAGCAGCAAGGACGTTCTTTACTTCTTGGAATGTAATAAAGCTATTATATGATTCATTTCTGCCACCACTTGTTGGGAGTTTTTGTTTCTCAGCTATGTTTTTGTATTTTAGGAATGTTTCTGTGTAGTGTGACGAACTTGAAACGTGTGCGAAATGTTCGCCTAGTATATTGGCCTGTTCTTCTATGCTAGTCTGAACACCAGGGGCTGTGAGGATGGGAATTGTAAACGGGGAAAAGTTTCCACAGAGTTTACGAACTTGTTCCCACATTTTCTTAGACGTCATTGAGCTATTTATTGACGTTACATACCTCTGCCACGATTCTTTTTCAGCCTTTCGACGAATAAATCGTGCTTCTGCTCTTGCCTTTTTAAATGCTATAAGGTTTCCTTGGGTTGGGTACCTGCGGAAAGTTCCCCAGGCCTTATTTTGTTTCTTTTTTGCATCCCGGCATTCTTGCGTGTACCAGGCTTTGTTACTGCTATGCACAACTCCCGAAGACTGTGGAATAGCTAGTTTTGCTGCACGTATTATGCAATTAGTAAACCTTTCATTCAATTCATCTACAGTGAGCTCCTCTGAGAAAACTTCTTCCAGATTGGCTTTGGACTCGAAAAGTGGCCAGTCGGCTAAATGGAGCTTCCATCGTCGCGGTTTGCTTGGGGTGACTTTTGGTGATGATGACATGCGGATAAGTACTGGTAGGTGATCACTCCCATATGGATTCTCTAAAACTTCCCATTTAAAATCATTAAAGAGAGAAGGTGAACAAAATGACAGGTCTAAAACACTCATCTTTCCCGTGCTCGGAGAGCAGTAGGTCGGTTTACCCGCGTTTAGTAAGCAAATGTTGTTAGATAGAATAAAATCTTCAATAATTAGGCCTCGCGCATCAATTTTTTCGCTTCCCCAGAAAGGAGAATGTGCATTAAAATCACCAACTACCACATAAGGTTCCGGTAGTTGATTTATAAGGTTTTCTAAGTCATTGAGAGCTATTTTTCGATGTGGCTCAACATACACGCAGCACACCGTGATTCTTTTAAATGTAAGCAAGGTGGCTGCCACTGCTTCAAACTGAGTGTCAAGTTTGTATTCACTAGCTGCAATATCATTCCTTACAATGATAGCAACACCACCCGAGAGCCTGCTAACGTGCTCTCGGTCGCGGCGAAAAACTTTATATTTTTTTAGTATGTTTTTATGCTGCGCACCGAGATTGGTTTCCTGAACGCACAGCGCTGCGGGTAAGAATGAAGCAAGAATGTCTTTTATATCGCTGTAGTTTCTTAAAAGTCCTCTACAGTTCCAATGAACTAAGAACGCCATTTTATATGAGGAAGGTAGAGAGACTAAGTTTTTTCTGGCCCGGTGATTCGGGCCTTTTCTTTTCTAGTTCGCTCCAAGGAGCTCCGTCGCCTGTCAGGTGTTGACGGCCCCGGACGGTCGTCGTTTGTTGTGTCCATTGCGTCCTCGGACGTGCTGGACGATTGTGCAGACTGCACAGACACATTTGTGGTAGATCCCGCCGTTACTGGAGAGACCTTGGGGCCAGCTGACCTAGAGGCCCGCGCAGCCTGCTTTGAGGGTGGTGGAGCAGCCCCAGCTACTTCCACCGGGGACGTAGAGGTCCCTGCCTTAGGTGCACCGTGTGTCACCTGGGCAGGTTCCAAAGACTGTTGTGACGCCGCCCCCTTTTGCGTCACAACAGAATAAGTTGGGGTGTGAGTGGACGTGAGTTTCTTACGTGCTTCCCTGTAAGTGAGGTTTTCTTTGACTTTTAGTGTGATGATATCTTTCTCTTGTTTCCATGTTGGACAGGTTCGTGAGTAAGCAGCGTGGCTGCCCTCACAGTTGATGCAAAGATGCGTTTCGGATTCACAGTTCTCAGTGGGATGCTCGTGGGAGGCACACTTCGCACATGTAAGTTGGCCTCGGCAAGTCTGTGAGCCGTGGCCATACCTTTGGCATTTGAAACAGCGACGCGGGTTAGGTATGTACGGTTTCAGTTTTATCTTCGTGTACCCTACCTCCACAGCCTCGGGCAGTGTGCTCGATTCGAAGGTAAGGACTAAGTGCCTGGTCGGTATCTCTTTGTTATCCCGTCTGATTTTAATTCTGAACACATTGATGACATTTTGTTCTCTTAGTCCTTCAAGGAGTTCTTCTTCACTTAGGTACTTTAGGTCGTCATCTGAAATGACTCCCCTCACCATGTTTAGAGAGCGGTGTTTGGTGACATTAACTGGGCATTCCCCAAAGCTGGTTACTGTAGGAAGTTTTTCATTTTGATGATGGTACATAATTTCCAAGAGTAGGTCGCCATTTGGAAGTTTTTTGACGTTGTATCCTTGGCCTATTGCTTCAGTCAATGTCTTGGTCACGACAAAAGGAGATATTTGCCTAGCTGTTTTTTGAGGGTCTTCACTGTGCACCACGTGGAAGCGTGGGAATCTGTTTGCATTCTTTAGAAAGAAGTTTGCAGTTTCATCGGTCCGTCCCCTTTTTCGGGAACGATCATTGGAGAGCAAAGAAGAAGCCATGCAGTAAGTTTTTGTTCAGCCGGGGTGGCGGCCACCCACCATGGAGCCCAACGAGGGGACGGGACAGGAACTCGCAAAGCAGACCTGCCCGCGCCAGCCGTACACCCCGACTATAACCAAATATGGCATAACGCAGGGTGGTTAGCCACACAAGGTTAACCCTCGCCGCCTGGAAGTAGGAAGAAACGAAGAAGGTAAGAGAAGACAGGGCAGTTGTAAGAGAGAGGATAGGAAAGTGAAAGATGGAGGGGAGGACAGGAAAAGGCGACTGCCGATTTCCCCCGGGTGGGTCAGCCCGGAGGTGCCGTCTGTGGGAAGCGTGGGCCAAAGTGGTGTGTTGCCTCCGCCGAGGGGCCTTAAACGTCCAAACACTCGGCATCGGCTCAACCACCAGGATCCCCTTTTCCCCAGACACGACGATGCCACGCACGGCTAAGCGTGGGTGCTCGGGGTCCGTGGTGTCGCACAAAACACACAAACACCTGCTTTAACAGGTGCCCCCTGCGGGAGTTTTACAATCTCTGTTAGGCTTTGTGTGAATACACCTGTTGCGATTTCTGTTATGCGCTATGTGCGTGCTTGAATCACAAATCTGCGCTTCTCCACGTGCTAATCAGAGATCGGAACAGAATAGTAGTTTGAGTGCAACGCTAGCGGACGTCACGTGTTACAATGTCTGTTAAGCATTGTGTGAATTCACGCGTTGCTTGCAATTCATGTCAGACGCTATATGCGCTCTTGAATCACAATTCTGCGCTTATCCCACGTACAACTCTGAGATCAGGATACAATTGTAGTTTGAGTGGAACGCTAGCGCACGTCACGTTTTACAATCTCTGTTAGGCATTTTGTGAATACACATGTTGCGATTTGTGTTATGCGCTATGTGCGCGCTTGAGTCACAAATCTGCGCTTCTCCAAGTGCTAATCAGAGATCGGAACAGAATAGTAGTTTGAGTGCAACGCTAGCTGACGTCACGTGTTACAATGTCTGTTAAGCATTGTGTGAATTCACGCGTTGCTTGCAATTCATGTCAGACGCTATATGCGCTCTTGAATCACAATTCTGCGCTTATCCCACGTACAAATCTGAGATCAGGATACAATTGTAGTTTGAGTGGAACGCTAGCGCACGTCACGTTTTACAATCTCTGTTAGGCATTTTGTGAATACACCTATTGCGATTTGTGTTATGCGCTATGTGCGCGCTTGAGTCACAAATCTGCGCTTCTCCACGTGCTAATCAGAGATCGAAACACAATTGTAGTTTGAGTGCAACGCTAGCGGACGTCACGTGTTACAATGTCTGTTAAGCATTGTGTGAATTCACGCGTTGCTTGCAATTCATGTCAGACGCTATATGCGCTCTTGAATCACAATTCTGCGCTTATCCCACGTACAAATCAGAGATCAGGATACAATTGTAGTTTGAGTGGAACGCTAGTGCACATCACGTTTTACAATCTCTGTTAGGCATTTTGTGAATACACCTGTTGCGATTTGTGTTATGCGCTATGTGCGCGCTTGAATCACAAATCTGCGCTTCTCCACGTGCTAATCATAGATCGAAACACAATTGTAGTTTGAGTGCAACGCTAGCGCACGTCACGTGTTACAATGTCTGTTAAGCATTGTGTGAATTCACGCGTTGCTTGCAATTCCTGTCAGGTGCTATATGCGCTCTTGAATCCCAATTCTGCGCTTATCCCACGTACAAATCAGAGATGAGGATACAATTGTAGTTTGAGTGGAACGCTAGCGCACATCACGTTTTACAATCTCTGTTAAGCATTTTGTGAATACACCTGTTGCGATTTGTGTTATGCGCTATGTGCGCGCTTGAATCACAAATCTGCGCTTCTCCACGTGCTAATCAGAGATCGGAACAGAATAGTAGTTGAGTGCAACGCTAGCGGACGTCACGTGTTACAATGTCTGTTAAGCATTGCGTGAATTCACGCGTTGCTTGCAATTCATGTCAGACGCTATATGCGCTCTTGAATCACAATTCTGCGCTTATCCCACGTACAAATCTGAGATCAGGATACAATTGTAGTTTGAGTGGAACGCTAGCGCACGTCACGTTTTACAATCTCTGTTAGGCGTTGTGTGAATACACCTGTTGCGATTTGTGTTATGCGCTATGTGCGCGCTTGAATCACAAATCTGCGCTTCTCCACGTGCTAATCAGAGATCGGAACAGAATAGTTTTTTGAGTGCAACGCTAGCGGACGTCACGTGTTACAATGTCTGTTAAGCATTGCGTGAATTTACGCGTTGCTTGCAATTCATGTCAGACGCTATATGCGCTCTTGAATCACAATTCTGCGCTTATCCCACGTACAAATCTGAGATCAGGATACAATTGTAGTTTGAGTGGAACGCTAGCGCACGTCACGTTTTACAATCTCTGTTAGGCGTTGTGTGAATACACCTGTTGCGATTTGTGTTATGCGCTATGTGCGCGCTTGAATCACAAATCTGCGCTTCTCCACGTGCTAATCAGAGATTGGAACAGAATAGTAGTTTGAGTGCAACGCTAGCGGACGTCACGTTTTACAATGTCTGTTAAGCATTGCGTGAATTTACGCGTTGCTTGCAATTCATGTCAGACGCTATATGCGCTCTTGAATCACAATTCTGCGCTTATCCCACGTACAAATCTGAGATCAGGATACAATTGTAGTTTGAGTGGAACGCTAGCGCACGTCACGTTTTACAATCTCTGTTAGGCGTTGTGTGAATACACCTGTTGCGATTTGTGTTATGCGCTATGTGCGCGCTTGAATCACAAATCTGCGCTTCTCCACGTGCTAATCAGAGATCGGAACAGAATAGTAGTTTGAGTGCAACGCTAGCGGACGTCACTTGTTACAATGTCTGTTAAGCATTGCGTGAATTCACGCGTTGCTTGCAATTCATGTCCGACGCTATATGCGATCTTGAATCACAATTCTGCGCTTATCCCACGTACAAATCTGAGATCAGGATACAATTGTAGTTTGAGTGGAACGCTAGCGCACGTCACGTTTTACAATCTCTGTTAGGCGTTGTGTGAATACACCTGTTGCGATTTGTGTTATGCGCTATGTGCGCGCTTGAATCACAAATCTGCGCTTCTCCACGTGCTAATCAGAGATCGGAACAGAATAGTAGTTTGAGTGCAACGCTAGCGGACGTCACGTGTTACAATGTCTGTTAAGCATTGCGTGAATTTACGCGTTGCTTGCAATTCATGTCAGACGCTATATGCGCTCTTGAATCACAATTCTGCGCTTATCCCACGTACAAATCTGAGATCAGGATACAATTGTAGTTTGAGTGGAACGCTAGCGCACGTCACGTTTTACAATCTCTGTTAGGCGTTGTGTGAATACACCTGTTGCGATTTGTGTTATGCGCTATGTGCGCGCTTGAATCACAAATCTGCGCTTCTCCATGTGCTAATCAGAGATCGAAATACAATTGTAGTTTGAGTGCAACGCTAGCGGACGTCACGTGTTACAATGTCTGTTAAGCATTGCGTGAATTTACGCGTTGCTTGCAATTCATGTCAGACGCTATATGCGCTCTTGAATCACAATTCTGCGCGTATCCCACGTACAAATCTGAGATCAGGATACAATTGTAGTTTGAGTGGAACGCTAGCGCACGTCACGTTTTACAATCTCTGTTAGGCGTTGTGTGAATACACCTGTTGCGATTTGTGTTATGCGCTATGTGCGCGCCTGAATCACAAATCTGCGCTTCTCCACGTGCTAATCAGAGATCGGAACAGAATAGTTTTTTGAGTGCAACGCTAGCGGACGTCACGTGTTACAATGTCTGTTAAGCATTGCGTGAATTTACGCGTTGCTTGCAATTCATGTCAGACGCTATATGCGCTCTTGAATCACAATTCTGCGCTTATCCCACGTACAAATCTGAGATCAGGATACAATTGTAGTTTGAGTGGAACGCTAGCGCACGTCACGTTTTACAATCTCTGTTAGGCATTTTGTGAATACACCTGTTGCGATTTGTGTTATGCGCTATGTGCGCGCTTGAGTCACAAATCTGCGCTTCTCCACGTGCTAATCATAGATCGAAACACAATTGTAGTTTGAGTGCAACGCTAGCGCACGTCACGTGTTACAATGTCTGTTAAGCATTGTATGAATTCACGCGTTGCTTGCAATTCCTGTCAGACGCTATATGCGCTCTTGAATCCCAATTCTGCGCTTATCCCACGTACAAATCAGATCAGGATACAATTGTAGTTTGAGTGGAACGCTAGCGCACATCACGTTTTACAATCTCTGTTAGGCTTTTTGTGAATATACCTGTTGCGATTTGTGTTATGCGCTATGTGCGCGCTTGAGTCACAAATCTGCGCTTCTCCACGTGCTAATCAGAGATCGGAACAGAATAGTAGTTTGAGTGCAACGCTAGCGGACGTCACGTGTTACAATGTCTGTTAAGCATTGTGTGAATTCACGCGTTGCTTGCAATTCATGTCAGACGCTATATGCGCTCTTGAATCACAATTCTGCGCTTATCCCACGTACAAATCTGAGATCAGGATACAATTGTAGTTTGAGTGGAACGCTAGCGCACGTCACGTCTTACAATCTCTGTTAGGCTTTGTGTGAATACACCTGTTGCGATTTGTGTTATGCGCTATGTGCGCGCTTGAATCACAAATCTGCGCTTCTCCACGTGCTAATCAGAGATCGGAACAGAATAGTAGTTTGAGTGCAACGCTAGCGGACGTCACGTGTTACAATGTCTGTTAAGCATTGTGTGAATTCACGCGTTGCTTGCAATTCATGTCAGACGCTATATGCGCTCTTGAATCACAATTCTGCGCTTATCCCACGTACAAATCTGAGATCAGGATACAATTTTAGTTTGAGTGGAACGCTAGCGCACGTCACGTCTTACGATCTCTGTTAGGCTTTGTGTGAATACACCTGTTGCGATTTGTGTTATGCGCTATGTGCGCGCTTGAATCACAAATCTGCGCTTCTCCACGTGCTAATCAGAGATCGGAACAGAATAGTAGTTTGAGTGCAACGCTAGCGGACGTCACGTGTTACAATGTCTGTTAAGCATTGTGTGAATTCACGCGTTGCTTGCAATTCATGTCAGACGCTATATGCGCTCTTGAATCACAATTCTGCGCTTATCCCACGTACAAATCTGAGATCAGGATACAATTGTAGTTTGAGTGGAACGCTAGCGCACGTCACGTCTTACAATCTCTGTTAGGCTTTGTGTGAATACACCTGTTGCGATTTGTGTTATGCGCTATGTGCGCGCTTGAATCACAAATCTGCGCTTCTCCACGTGCTAATCAGAGATCGGAACAGAATAGTAGTTTGAGTGCAACGCTAGCGGACGTCACGTGTTACAATGTCTGTTAAGCATTGTGTGAATTCACGCGTTGCTTGCAATTCATGTCAGACGCTATATGCGCTCTTGAATCACAATTCTGCGCTTATCCCACGTACAACTCTGAGATCAGGATACAATTGTAGTTTGAGTGGAACGCTAGCGCACGTCACGTCTTACAATCTCTGTTAGGCTTTGTGTGAATACACCTGTTGCGATTTGTGTTATGCGCTATGTGCGCGCTTGAATCACAAATCTGCGCTTCTCCACGTGCTAATCAGAGATCGGAACAGAATAGTAGTTTGAGTGCAACGCTAGCGGACGTCACGTGTTACAATGTCTGTTAAGCATTGTGTGAATTCACGCGTTGCTTGCAATTCATGTCAGACGCTATATGCGCTCTTGAATCACAATTCTGCGCTTATCCCACGTACAACTCTGAGATCAGGATACAATTGTAGTTTGAGTGGAACGCTAGCGCACGTCACGTCTTACAATCTCTGTTAGGCTTTGTGTGAATACACCTGTTGCGATTTGTGTTATGCGCTATGTGCGCGCTTGAATCACAAATCTGCGCTTCTCCACGTGCTAATCAGAGATCGGAACAGAATAGTGGTTTGAGTGCAACGCTAGCGGACGTCACGTGTTACAATGTCTGTTAAGCATTGCGTGAATTCACGCGTTGCTTGCAATTCATGTCAGACGCTATATGCGCTCTTGAATCACAATTCTGCGCTTATCCCACGTACAAATCTGAGATCAGGATACAATTGTAGTTTGAGTGGAACGCTAGCGCACGTCACGTTTTACAATCTCTGTTAGGCTTTGTGTGAATACACCTGTTGCGATTTGTGTTATGCGCTATGTGCGCGCTTGAATCACAAATCTGCGCTTCTCCACGTGCTAATCAGAGATCGGAACAGAATAGTAGTTTGAGTGCAACGCTAGCAGACGTCACGTGTTACAATGTCTGTTAAGCATTGTGTGAATTCACGCGTTGCTTGCAATTCATGTCAGACGCTATATGCGCTCTTGAATCACAATTCTGCGCTTATCCCACGTACAAATCAGAGATCAGGATACAATTGTAGTTTGAGTTTAACGCTAGCGCACATCACGTTTTACAATCTCTGTTAGGCATTTTGTGAATACACCTGTTGCGATTTGTGTTATGCGCTATGTGCGCGCTTGAGTCACAAATCTGCGCTTCTCCACGTGCTAATCATAGATCGAAACACAATTGTAGTTTGAGTGCAACGCTAGCGCACGTCACGTGTTACAATGTCTGTTAAGCATTGTGTGAATTCACGCGTTGCTTGCAATTCCTGTCAGGTGCTATATGAGCTCTTGAATCCCAATTCTGCGCTTATCCCACGTACAAATCAGAGATGAGGATACAATTGTAGTTTGAGTGGAACGCTAGCGCACATCACGTTTTACAATCTCTGTTAGGCATTTTGTGAATACACCTGTTGCGATTTGTGTTATGCGCTATGTGCGCGCTTGAATCACAAATCTGCGCTTCTCCACGTGCTAATCAGAGATTGGAACAGAATAGTAGTTTGAGTGCAACGCTAGCGGACGTCACGTGTTACAATGTCTGTTAAGCATTGTGTGAATTCACGCGTTGCTTGCAATTCATGTCAGACGCTATATGCGCTCTTGAATCACAATTCTGCGCTTATCGCACGTACAAATCTGAGATCAGGATACAATTGTAGTTTGAGTGGAACGCTAGCGCACGTCACGTTTTACAATCTCTGTTAGGCGTTGTGTGAATACCCCTGTTGCGATTTGTGTTATGCGCTATGTGCGCGCTTGAATCACAAATCTGCGCTTCTCCACGTGCTAATCAGAGATTGGAACAGAATAGTAGTTTGAGTGCAACGCTAGCGGACGTCACGTGTTACAATGTCTGTTAAGCATTGCGTGAATTTACGCGTTGCTTGCAATTCATGTCAGACGCTATATGCGCTCTTGAATCACAATTCTGCGCTTATCCCACGTACAAATCTGAGATCAGGATACAATTGTAGTTTGAGTGGAACGCTAGCGCACGTCACGTTTTACAATCTCTGTTAGGCGTTGTGTGAATACACCTGTTGCGATTTGTGTTATGCGCTATGTGCGCGCTTGAATCACAAATCTGCGCTTCTCCACGTGCTAATCAGAGATCGGAACAGAATAGTAGTTTGAGTGCAACGCTAGCGGACGTCACGTGTTACAATGTCTGTTAAGCATTGCGTGAATTTACGCGTTGCTTGCAATTCATGTCAGACGCTATATGCGCTCTTGAATCACAATTCTTCGCTTATCCCACGTACAAATCTGAGATCAGGATACAATTGTAGTTTGAGTGGAACGCTAGCGCACGTCACGTCTTACAATCTCTGTTATGCTTTGTGTAAATACACCTGTTGCGATTTGTGTTATGCGCTATGTGCGCGCTTGAATCACAAATCTGCGCTTCTCCACGTGCTAATCAGAGATCGGAACAGAATAGTAGTTTGAGTGCAACGCTAGCGGACGTCACGTGTTACAATGTCTGTTAAGCATTGCGTGAATTCACGCGTTGCTTGCAATTCATGTCAGACGCTATATGCGCTCTTGAATCACACTTCTGCGCTTATCCCACGTACAAATCTGAGATCAGGATACAATTGTAGTTTGAGTGGAACGCTAGCGCACGTCACGTTTTACAATCTCTGTTAGGCTTTGTGTGAATACACCTGTTGCGATTTCTGTTATGCGCTATGTGCGCGCTTGAATCACAAATCTGCGCTTCTCCACGTGCTAATCAGAGATCGGAACAGAATAGTAGTTTGAGTGCAACGCTAGCGGACGTCACGTGTTACAATGTCTGTTAAGCATTGTGTGAATTCACGCGTTGCTTGCAATTCATGTCAGACGCTATATGCGCTCTTGAATCACAATTCTGCGCTTATCCCACGTACAACTCTGAGATCAGGATACAATTGTAGTTTGAGTGGAACGCTAGCGCACGTCACGTTTTACAATCTCTGTTAGGCATTTTGTGAATACACATGTTGCGATTTGTGTTATGCGCTATGTGCGCGCTTGAGTCACAAATCTGCGCTTCTCCAAGTGCTAATCAGAGATCGGAACAGAATAGTAGTTTGAGTGCAACGCTAGCTGACGTCACGTGTTACAATGTCTGTTAAGCATTGTGTGAATTCACGCGTTGCTTGCAATTCATGTCAGACGCTATATGCGCTCTTGAATCACAATTCTGCGCTTATCCCACGTACAAATCTGAGATCAGGATACAATTGTAGTTTGAGTGGAACGCTAGCGCACGTCACGTTTTACAATCTCTGTTAGGCATTTTGTGAATACACCTATTGCGATTTGTGTTATGCGCTATGTGCGCGCTTGAGTCACAAATCTGCGCTTCTCCACGTGCTAATCAGAGATCGAAACACAATTGTAGTTTGAGTGCAACGCTAGCGGACGTCACGTGTTACAATGTCTGTTAAGCATTGTGTGAATTCACGCGTTGCTTGCAATTCATGTCAGACGCTATATGCGCTCTTGAATCACAATTCTGCGCTTATCCCACGTACAAATCAGAGATCAGGATACAATTGTAGTTTGAGTGGAACGCTAGCGCACATCACGTTTTACAATCTCTGTTAGGCATTTTGTGAATACACCTGTTGCGATTTGTGTTATGCGCTATGTGCGCGCTTGAGTCACAAATCTGCGCTTCTCCACGTGCTAATCATAGATCGAAACACAATTGTAGTTTGAGTGCAACGCTAGCGCACGTCACGTGTTACAATGTCTGTTAAGCATTGTGTGAATTCACGCGTTGCTTGCAATTCCTGTCAGGTGCTATATGCGCTCTTGAATCCCAATTCTGCGCTTATCCCACGTACAAATCAGAGATGAGGATACAATTGTAGTTTGAGTGGAACGCTAGCGCACATCACGTTTTACAATCTCTGTTAGGCATTTTGTGAATACACCTGTTGCGATTTGTGTTATGCGCTATGTGCGCGCTTGAATCACAAATCTGCGCTTCTCCACGTGCTAATCAGAGATCGGAACAGAATAGTAGTTTGAGTGCAACGCTAGCGGACGTCACGTGTTACAATGTCTGTTAAGCATTGCGTGAATTCACGCGTTGCTTGCAATTCATGTCAGACGCTATATGCGCTCTTGAATCACAATTCTGCGCTTATCCCACGTACAAATCTGAGATCAGGATACAATTGTAGTTTGAGTGGAACGCTAGCGCACGTCACGTTTTACAATCTCTGTTAGGCGTTGTGTGAATACACCTGTTGCGATTTGTGTTATGCGCTATGTGCGCGCTTGAATCACAAATCTGCGCTTCTCCACGTGCTAATCAGAGATCGGAACAGAATAGTAGTTTGAGTGCAACGCTAGCGGACGTCACTTGTTACAATGTCTGTTAAGCATTGCGTGAATTCACGCGTTGCTTGCAATTCATGTCCGACGCTATATGCGATCTTGAATCACAATTCTGCGCTTATCCCACGTACAAATCTGAGATCAGGATACAATTGTAGTTTGAGTGGAACGCTAGCGCACGTCACGTTTTACAATCTCTGTTAGGCGTTGTGTGAATACACCTGTTGCGATTTGTGTTATGCGCTATGTGCGCGCTTGAATCACAAATCTGCGCTTCTGCACGTGCTAATCAGAGATCGGAACAGAATAGTAGTTTGAGTGCAACGCTAGCGGACGTCACGTGTTACAATGTCTGTTAAGCATTGCGTGAATTTACGCGTTGCTTGCAATTCATGTCAGACGCTATATGCGCTCTTGAATCACAATTCTGCGCTTATCCCACGTACAAATCTGAGATCAGGATACAATTGTAGTTTGAGTGGAACGCTAGCGCACGTCACGTTTTACAATCTCTGTTAGGCGTTGTGTGAATACACCTGTTGCGATTTGTGTTATGCGCTATGTGCGCGCTTGAATCACAAATCTGCGCTTCTCCATGTGCTAATCAGAGATCGAAATACAATTGTAGTTTGAGTGCAACGCTAGCGGACGTCACGTGTTACAATGTCTGTTAAGCATTGCGTGAATTTACGCGTTGCTTGCAATTCATGTCAGACGCTATATGCGCTCTTGAATCACAATTCTGCGCGTATCCCACGTACAAATCTGAGATCAGGATACAATTGTAGTTTGAGTGGAACGCTAGCGCACGTCACGTTTTACAATCTCTGTTAGGCGTTGTGTGAATACACCTGTTGCGATTTGTGTTATGCGCTATGTGCGCGCCTGAATCACAAATCTGCGCTTCTCCACGTGCTAATCAGAGATCGGAACAGAATAGTTTTTTGAGTGCAACGCTAGCGGACGTCACGTGTTACAATGTCTGTTAAGCATTGTGTGAATTCACGCGTTGCTTGCAATTCCTGTCAGGTGCTATATGCGCTCTTGAATCCCAATTCTGCGCTTATCCCACGTACAAATCAGAGATGAGGATACAATTGTAGTTTGAGTGGAACGCTAGCGCACATCACGTTTTACAATCTCTGTTAGGCATTTTGTGAATACACCTGTTGCGATTTGTGTTATGCGCTATGTGCGCGCTTGAATCACAAATCTGCGCTTCTCCACGTGCTAATCAGAGATCGGAACAGAATAGTAGTTTGAGTGCAACGCTAGCGGACGTCACGTGTTACAATGTCTGTTAAGCATTGCGTGAATTCACGCGTTGCTTGCAATTCATGTCAGACGCTATATGCGCTCTTGAATCACAATTCTGCGCTTATCCCACGTACAAATCTGAGATCAGGATACAATTGTAGTTTGAGTGGAACGCTAGCGCACGTCACGTTTTACAATCTCTGTTAGGCGTTGTGTGAATACACCTGTTGCGATTTGTGTTATGCGCTATGTGCGCGCTTGAATCACAAATCTGCGCTTCTCCACGTGCTAATCAGAGATCGGAACAGAATAGTAGTTTGAGTGCAACGCTAGCGGACGTCACTTGTTACAATGTCTGTTAAGCATTGCGTGAATTCACGCGTTGCTTGCAATTCATGTCCGACGCTATATGCGATCTTGAATCACAATTCTGCGCTTATCCCACGTACAAATCTGAGATCAGGATACAATTGTAGTTTGAGTGGAACGCTAGCGCACGTCACGTTTTACAATCTCTGTTAGGCGTTGTGTGAATACACCTGTTGCGATTTGTGTTATGCGCTATGTGCGCGCTTGAATCACAAATCTGCGCTTCTGCACGTGCTAATCAGAGATCGGAACAGAATAGTAGTTTGAGTGCAACGCTAGCGGACGTCACGTGTTACAATGTCTGTTAAGCATTGCGTGAATTTACGCGTTGCTTGCAATTCATGTCAGACGCTATATGCGCTCTTGAATCACAATTCTGCGCTTATCCCACGTACAAATCTGAGATCAGGATACAATTGTAGTTTGAGTGGAACGCTAGCGCACGTCACGTTTTACAATCTCTGTTAGGCGTTGTGTGAATACACCTGTTGCGATTTGTGTTATGCGCTATGTGCGCGCTTGAATCACAAATCTGCGCTTCTCCATGTGCTAATCAGAGATCGAAATACAATTATAGTTTGAGTGCAACGCTAGCGGACGTCACGTGTTACAATGTCTGTTAAGCATTGCGTGAATTTACGCGTTGCTTGCAATTCATGTCAGACGCTATATGCGCTCTTGAATCACAATTCTGCGCGTATCCCACGTACAAATCTGAGATCAGGATACAATTGTAGTTTGAGTGGAACGCTAGCGCACGTCACGTTTTACAATCTCTGTTAGGCGTTGTGTGAATACACCTGTTGCGATTTGTGTTATGCGCTATGTGCGCGCCTGAATCACAAATCTGCGCTTCTCCACGTGCTAATCAGAGATCGGAACAGAATAGTTTTTTGAGTGCAACGCTAGCGGACGTCACGTGTTACAATGTCTGTTAAGCATTGCGTGAATTTACGCGTTGCTTGCAATTCATGTCAGACGCTATATGCGCTCTTGAATCACAATTCTGCGCTTATCCCACGTACAAATCTGAGATCAGGATACAATTGTAGTTTGAGTGGAACGCTAGCGCACGTCACGTTTTACAATCTCTGTTAGGCGTTGTGTGAATACACCTGTTGCGATTTGTGTTATGCGCTATGTGCGCGCTTGAATCACAAATCTGCGCTTCTCCACGTGCTAATCAGAGATTGGAACAGAATAGTAGTTTGAGTGCAACGCTAGCGGACGTCACGTGTTACAATGTCTGTTAAGCATTGCGTGAATTTACGCGTTGCTTGCAATTCATGTCAGACGCTATATGCGCTCTTGAATCACAATTCTGCGCTTATCCCACGTACAAATCTGAGATGAGGATACAATTGTAGTTTGAGTGGAACGCTAGCGCACATCACGTTTTACAATCTCTGTTAGGCATTTTGTGAATACACCTGTTGCGATTTGTGTTATGCGCTATGTGCGCGCTTGAGTCACAAATCTGCGCTTCTCCACGTGCTAATCATAGATCGAAACACAATTGTAGTTTGAGTGCAACGCTAGCGCACGTCACGTGTTACAATGTCTGTTAAGCATTGTATGAATTCACGCGTTGCTTGCAATTCCTGTCAGACGCTATATGCGCTCTTGAATCCCAATTCTGCGCTTATCCCACGTACAAATCAGATCAGGATACAATTGTAGTTTGAGTGGAACGCTAGCGCACATCACGTTTTACAATCTCTGTTAGGCTTTTTGTGAATATACCTGTTGCGATTTGTGTTATGCGCTATGTGCGCGCTTGAGTCACAAATCTGCGCTTCTCCACGTGCTAATCAGAGATCGGAACAGAATAGTAGTTTGAGTGCAACGCTAGCGGACGTCACGTGTTACAATGTCTGTTAAGCATTGTGTGAATTCACGCGTTGCTTGCAATTCATGTCAGACGCTATATGCGCTCTTGAATCACAATTCTGCGCTTATCCCACGTACAAATCTGAGATCAGGATACAATTGTAGTTTGAGTGGAACGCTAGCGCACGTCACGTCTTACAATCTCTGTTAGGCTTTGTGTGAATACACCTGTTGCGATTTGTGTTATGCGCTATGTGCGCGCTTGAATCACAAATCTGCGCTTCTCCACGTGCTAATCAGAGATCGGAACAGAATAGTAGTTTGAGTGCAACGCTAGCGGACGTCACGTGTTACAATGTCTGTTAAGCATTGTGTGAATTCACGCGTTGCTTGCAATTCATGTCAGACGCTATATGCGCTCTTGAATCACAATTCTGCGCTTATCCCACGTACAAATCTGAGATCAGGATACAATTTTAGTTTGAGTGGAATGCTAGCGCACGTCACGTCTTACGATCTCTGTTAGGCTTTGTGTGAATACACCTGTTGCGATTTGTGTTATGCGCTATGTGCGCGCTTGAATCACAAATCTGCGCTTCTCCACGTGCTAATCAGAGATCGGAACAGAATAGTAGTTTGAGTGCAACGCTAGCGGACGTCACGTGTTACAATGTCTGTTAAGCATTGTGTGAATTCACGCGTTGCTTGCAATTCATGTCAGACGCTATATGCGCTCTTGAATCACAATTCTGCGCTTATCCCACGTACAAATCTGAGATCAGGATACAATTGTAGTTTGAGTGGAACGCTAGCGCACGTCACGTCTTACAATCTCTGTTAGGCTTTGTGTGAATACACCTGTTGCGATTTGTTTTATGCGCTATGTGCGCGCTTGAATCACAAATCTGCGCTTCTCCACGTGCTAATCAGAGATCGGAACAGAATAGTAGTTTGAGTGCAACGCTAGCGGACGTCACGTGTTACAATGTCTGTTAAGCATTGTGTGAATTCACGCGTTGCTTGCAATTCATGTCAGACGCTATATGCGCTCTTGAATCACAATTCTGCGCTTATCCCACGTACAACTCTGAGATCAGGATACAATTGTAGTTTGAGTGGAACGCTAGCGCACGTCACGTCTTACAATCTCTGTTAGGCTTTGTGTGAATACACCTGTTGCGATTTGTGTTATGCGCTATGTGCGCGCTTGAATCACAAATCTGCGCTTCTCCACGTGCTAATCAGAGATCGGAACAGAATAGTAGTTTGAGTGCAACGCTAGCGGACGTCACGTGTTACAATGTCTGTTAAGCATTGTGTGAATTCACGCGTTGCTTGCAATTCATGTCAGACGCTATATGCGCTCTTGAATCACAATTCTGCGCTTATCCCACGTACAAATCTGAGATCAGGATACAATTGTAGTTTGAGTGGAACGCTAGCGCACGTCACGTCTTACAATCTCTGTTAGGCTTTGTGTGAATACACCTGTTGCGATTTGTGTTATGCGCTATGTGCGCGCTTGAATCACAAATCTGCGCTTCTCCACGTGCTAATCAGAGATCGGAACAGAATAGTAGTTTGAGTGCAACGCTAGCGGACGTCACGTGTTACAATGTCTGTTAAGCATTGCGTGAATTCACGCGTTGCTTGCAATTCATGTCAGACGCTATATGCGCTCTTGAATCACAATTCTGCGCTTATCCCACGTACAAATCTGAGATCAGGATACAATTGTAGTTTGAGTGGAACGCTAGCGCACGTCACGTTTTACAATCTCTGTTAGGCGTTGTGTGAATACACCTGTTGCGATTTGTGTTATGCGCTATGTGCGCGCCTGAATCACAAATCTGCGCTTCTCCACGTGCTAATCAGAGATCGGAACAGAATAGTTTTTTGAGTGCAACGCTAGCGGACGTCACGTGTTACAATGTCTGTTAAGCATTGCGTGAATTTACGCGTTGCTTGCAATTCATGTCAGACGCTATATGCGCTCTTGAATCACAATTCTGCGCTTATCCCAAGTACAAATCTGAGATCAGGATACAATTGTAGTTTGAGTGGAACGCTAGCGCACGTCACGTTTTACAATCTCTGTTAGGCGTTGTGTGAATACACCTGTTGCGATTTGTGTTATGCGCTATGTGCGCGCTTGAATCACAAATCTGCGCTTCTCCACGTGCTAATCAGAGATTGGAACAGAATAGTAGTTTGAGTGCAACGCTAGCGGACGTCACGTGTTACAATGTCTGTTAAGCATTGCGTGAATTTACGCGTTGCTTGCAATTCATGTCAGACGCTATATGCGCTCTTGAATCACAATTCTGCGCTTATCCCACGTACAAATCTCAGATGAGGATACAATTGTAGTTTGAGTGGAACGCTAGCGCACATCACGTTTTACAATCTCTGTTAGGCATTTTGTGAATACACCTGTTGCGATTTGTGTTATGCGCTATGTGCGCGCTTGAGTCACAAATCTGCGCTTCTCCACGTGCTAATCATAGATCGAAACACAATTGTAGTTTGAGTGCAACGCTAGCGCACGTCACGTGTTACAATGTCTGTTAAGCATTGTATGAATTCACGCGTTGCTTGCAATTCCTGTCAGACGCTATATGCGCTCTTGAATCCCAATTCTGCGCTTATCCCACGTACAAATCAGATCAGGATACAATTGTAGTTTGAGTGGAACGCTAGCGCACATCACGTTTTACAATCTCTGTTAGGCTTTTTGTGAATATACCTGTTGCGATTTGTGTTATGCGCTATGTGCGCGCTTGAGTCACAAATCTGCGCTTCTCCACGTGCTAATCAGAGATCGGAACAGAATAGTAGTTTGAGTGCAACGCTAGCGGACGTCACGTGTTACAATGTCTGTTAAGCATTGTGTGAATTCACGCGTTGCTTGCAATTCATGTCAGACGCTATATGCGCTCTTGAATCACAATTCTGCGCTTATCCCACGTACAAATCTGAGATCAGGATACAATTGTAGTTTGAGTGGAACGCTAGCGCACGTCACGTCTTACAATCTCTGTTAGGCTTTGTGTGAATACACCTGTTGCGATTTGTGTTATGCGCTATGTGCGCGCTTGAATCACAAATCTGCGCTTCTCCACGTGCTAATCAGAGATCGGAACAGAATAGTAGTTTGAGTGCAACGCTAGCGGACGTCACGTGTTACAATGTCTGTTAAGCATTGTGTGAATTCACGCGTTGCTTGCAATTCATGTCAGACGCTATATGCGCTCTTGAATCACAATTCTGCGCTTATCCCACGTACAAATCTGAGATCAGGATACAATTTTAGTTTGAGTGGAACGCTAGCGCACGTCACGTCTTACGATCTCTGTTAGGCTTTGTGTGAATACACCTGTTGCGATTTGTGTTATGCGCTATGTGCGCGCTTGAATCACAAATCTGCGCTTCTCCACGTGCTAATCAGAGATCGGAACAGAATAGTAGTTTGAGTGCAACGCTAGCGGACGTCACGTGTTACAATGTCTGTTAAGCATTGTGTGAATTCACGCGTTGCTTGCAATTCATGTCAGACGCTATATGCGCTCTTGAATCACAATTCTGCGCTTATCCCACGTACAAATCTGAGATCAGGATACAATTGTAGTTTGAGTGGAACGCTAGCGCACGTCACGTCTTACAATCTCTGTTAGGCTTTGTGTGAATACACCTGTTGCGATTTGTGTTATGCGCTATGTGCGCGCTTGAATCACAAATCTGCGCTTCTCCACGTGCTAATCAGAGATCGGAACAGAATAGTAGTTTGAGTGCAACGCTAGCGGACGTCACGTGTTACAATGTCTGTTAAGCATTGTGTGAATTCACGCGTTGCTTGCAATTCATGTCAGACGCTATATGCGCTCTTGAATCACAATTCTGCGCTTATCCCACGTACAACTCTGAGATCAGGATACAATTGTAGTTTGAGTGGAACGCTAGCGCACGTCACGTCTTACAATCTCTGTTAGGCTTTGTGTGAATACACCTGTTGCGATTTGTGTTATGCGCTATGTGCGCGCTTGAATCACAAATCTGCGCTTCTCCACGTGCTAATCAGAGATCGGAACAGAATAGTAGTTTGAGTGCAACGCTAGCGGACGTCACGTGTTACAATGTCTGTTAAGCATTGTGTGAATTCACGCGTTGCTTGCAATTCATGTCAGACGCTATATGCGCTCTTGAATCACAATTCTGCGCTTATCCCACGTACAAATCTGAGATCAGGATACAATTGTAGTTTGAGTGGAACGCTAGCGCACGTCACGTCTTACAATCTCTGTTAGGCTTTGTGTGAATACACCTGTTGCGATTTGTGTTATGCGCTATGTGCGCGCTTGAATCACAAATCTGCGCTTCTCCACGTGCTAATCAGAGATCGGAACAGAATAGTAGTTTGAGTGCAACGCTAGCGGACGTCACGTGTTACAATGTCTGTTAAGCATTGCGTGAATTCACGCGTTGCTTGCAATTCATGTCAGACGCTATATGCGCTCTTGAATCACAATTCTGCGCTTATCCCACGTACAAATCTGAGATCAGGATACAATTGTAGTTTGAGTGGAACGCTAGCGCACGTCACGTTTTACAATCTCTGTTAGGCTTTGTGTGAATACACCTGTTGCGATTTCTGTTATGCGCTATGTGCGCGCTTGAATCACAAATCTGCGCTTCTCCACGTGCTAATCAGAGATCGGAACAGAATAGTAGTTTGAGTGCAACGCTAGCGGACGTCACGTGTTACAATGTCTGTTAAGCATTGTGTGAATTCACGCGTTGCTTGCAATTCATGTCAGACGCTATATGCGCTCTTGAATCACAATTCTGCGCTTATCCCACGTACAAATCAGAGATCAGGATACAATTGTAGTTTGAGTTTAACGCTAGCGCACATCACGTTTTACAATCTCTGTTAGGCATTTTGTGAATACACCTGTTGCGATTTGTGTTATGCGCTATGTGCGCGCTTGAGTCACAAATCTGCGCTTCTCCACGTGCTAATCATAGATCGAAACACAATTGTAGTTTGAGTGCAACGCTAGCGCACGTCACGTGTTACAATGTCTGTTAAGCATTGTGTGAATTCACGCGTTGCTTGCAATTCCTGTCAGGTGCTATATGCGCTCTTGAATCCCAATTCTGCGCTTAGCCCACGTACAAATCAGAGATGAGGATACAATTGTAGTTTGAGTGGAACGCTAGCGCACATCACGTTTTACAATCTCTGTTAGGCATTTTGTGAATACACCTGTTGCGATTTGTGTTATGCGCTATGTGCGCGCTTGAATCACAAATCTGCGCTTCTCCACGTGCTAATCAGAGATTGGAACAGAATAGTAGTTTGAGTGCAACGCTAGCGGACGTCACGTGTTACAATGTCTGTTAAGCATTGTGTGAATTCACGCGTTGCTTGCAATTCATGTCAGACGCTATATGCGCTCTTGAATCACAATTCTGCGCTTATCGCACGTACAAATCTGAGATCAGGATACAATTGTAGTTTGAGTGGAACGCTAGCGCACGTCACGTTTTACAATCTCTGTTAGGCGTTGTGTGAATACCCCTGTTGCGATTTGTGTTATGCGCTATGTGCGCGCTTGAATCACAAATCTGCGCTTCTCCACGTGCTAATCAGAGATTGGAACAGAATAGTAGTTTGAGTGCAACGCTAGCGGACGTCACGTGTTACAATGTCTGTTAAGCATTGCGTGAATTTACGCGTTGCTTGCAATTCATGTCAGACGCTATATGCGCTCTTGAATCACAATTCTGCGCTTATCCCACGTACAAATCTGAGATCAGGATACAATTGTAGTTTGAGTGGAACGCTAGCGCACGTCACGTTTTACAATCTCTGTTAGGCGTTGTGTGAATACACCTGTTGCGATTTGTGTTATGCGCTATGTGCGCGCTTGAATCACAAATCTGCGCTTCTCCACGTGCTAATCAGAGATCGGAACAGAATAGTAGTTTGAGTGCAACGCTAGCGGACGTCACGTGTTACAATGTCTGTTAAGCATTGCGTGAATTTACGCGTTGCTTGCAATTCATGTCAGACGCTATATGCGCTCTTGAATCACAATTCTTCGCTTATCCCACGTACAAATCTGAGATCAGGATACAATTGTAGTTTGAGTGGAACGCTAGCGCACGTCACGTCTTACAATCTCTGTTATGCTTTGTGTAAATACACCTGTTGCGATTTGTGTTATGCGCTATGTGCGCGCTTGAATCACAAATCTGCGCTTCTCCACGTGCTAATCAGAGATCGGAACAGAATAGTAGTTTGAGTGCAACGCTAGCGGACGTCACGTGTTACAATGTCTGTTAAGCATTGCGTGAATTCACGCGTTGCTTGCAATTCATGTCAGACGCTATATGCGCTCTTGAATCACACTTCTGCGCTTATCCCACGTACAAATCTGAGATCAGGATACAATTGTAGTTTGAGTGGAACGCTAGCGCACGTCACGTTTTACAATCTCTGTTAGGCTTTGTGTGAATACACCTGTTGCGATTTCTGTTATGCGCTATGTGCGCGCTTGAATCACAAATCTGCGATTCTCCACGTGCTAATCAGAGATCGGAACAGAATAGTAGTTTGAGTGCAACGCTAGCGGACGTCACGTGTTACAATGTCTGTTAAGCATTGTGTGAATTCACGCGTTGCTTGCAATTCATGTCAGACGCTATATGCGCTCTTGAATCACAATTCTGCGCTTATCCCACGTACAACTCTGAGATCAGGATACAATTGTAGTTTGAGTGGAACGCTAGCGCACGTCACGTTTTACAATCTCTGTTAGGCATTTTGTGAATACACATGTTGCGATTTGTGTTATGCGCTATGTGCGCGCTTGAGTCACAAATCTGCGCTTCTCCAAGTGCTAATCAGAGATCGGAACAGAATAGTAGTTTGAGTGCAACGCTAGCTGACGTCACGTGTTACAATGTCTGTTAAGCATTGTGTGAATTCACGCGTTGCTTGCAATTCATGTCAGACGCTATATGCGCTCTTGAATCACAATTCTGCGCTTATCCCACGTACAAATCTGAGATCAGGATACAATTGTAGTTTGAGTGGAACGCTAGCGCACGTCACGTTTTACAATCTCTGTTAGGCATTTTGTGAATACACCTATTGCGATTTGTGTTATGCGCTATGTGCGCGCTTGAGTCACAAATCTGCGCTTCTCCACGTGCTAATCAGAGATCGAAACACAATTGTAGTTTGAGTGCAACGCTAGCGGACGTCACGTGTTACAATGTCTGTTAAGCATTGTGTGAATTCACGCGTTGCTTGCAATTCATGTCAGACGCTATATGCGCTCTTGAATCACAATTCTGCGCTTATCCCACGTACAAATCAGAGATCAGGATACAATTGTAGTTTGAGTGGAACGCTAGCGCACATCACGTTTTACAATCTCTGTTAGGCATTTTGTGAATACACCTGTTGCGATTTGTGTTATGCGCTATGTGCGCGCTTGAGTCACAAATCTGCGCTTCTCCACGTGCTAATCATAGATCGAAACACAATTGTAGTTTGAGTGCAACGCTAGCGCACGTCACGTGTTACAATGTCTGTTAAGCATTGTGTGAATTCACGCGTTGCTTGCAATTCCTGTCAGGTGCTATATGCGCTCTTGAATCCCAATTCTGCGCTTATCCCACGTACAAATCAGAGATGAGGATACAATTGTAGTTTGAGTGGAACGCTAGCGCACATCACGTTTTACAATCTCTGTTAGGCATTTTGTGAATACACCTGTTGCGATTTGTGTTATGCGCTATGTGCGCGCTTGAATCACAAATCTGCGCTTCTCCACGTGCTAATCAGAGATCGGAACAGAATAGTAGTTTGAGTGCAACGCTAGCGGACGTCACGTGTTACAATGTCTGTTAAGCATTGCGTGAATTCACGCGTTGCTTGCAATTCATGTCAGACGCTATATGCGCTCTTGAATCACAATTCTGCGCTTATCCCACGTACAAATCTGAGATCAGGATACAATTGTAGTTTGAGTGGAACGCTAGCGCACGTCACGTTTTACAATCTCTGTTAGGCGTTGTGTGAATACACCTGTTGCGATTTGTGTTATGCGCTATGTGCGCGCTTGAATCACAAATCTGCGCTTCTCCATGTGCTAATCATAGATCGAAACACAATTGTAGTTTGAGTGCAACGCTAGCGCACGTCACGTGTTACAATGTCTGTTAAGCATTGTGTGAATTCACGCGTTGCTTGCAATTCCTGTCAGGTGCTATATGCGCTCTTGAATCCCAATTCTGCGCTTATCCCACGTACAAATCTGAGATCAGGATACAATTGTAGTTTGAGTGGAACGCTAGCGCACGTCACGTGTTACAATGTCTGTTAAGCATTGTGTGAATTCACGCGTTGCTTGCAATTCCTGTCAGGTGCTATATGCGCTCTTGAATCCCAATTCTGCGCTTATCCCACGTACAAATCTGAGATCAGGATACAATTGTAGTTTGAGTGCAACGCTAGCGCACGTCACGTGTTACAATGTCTGTTAAGCATTGTGTGAATTCACGCGTTGCTTGCAATTCCTGTCAGGTGCTATATGCGCTCTTGAATCCCAATTCTGCGCTTATCCCACGTACAAATCAGAGATGAGGATACAATTGTAGTTTGAGTGGAACGCTAGCGCACATCACGTTTTACAATCTCTGTTAGGCGTTGTGTGAATACACCTGTTGCGATTTGTGTTATGCGCTATGTGCGCGCTTGAATCACAAATCTGCGCTTCTCCACGTGCTAATCAGAGATCGGAACAGAATAGTAGTTTGAGTGCAACGCTAGCGGACGTCACTTGTTACAATGTCTGTTAAGCATTGCGTGAATTCACGCGTTGCTTGCAATTCATGTCCGACGCTATATGCGATCTTGAATCACAATTCTGCGCTTATCCCACGTACAAATCTGAGATCAGGATACAATTGTAGTTTGAGTGGAACGCTAGCGCACGTCACGTTTTACAATCTCTGTTAGGCGTTGTGTGAATACACCTGTTGCGATTTGTGTTATGCGCTATGTGCGCGCTTGAATCACAAATCTGCGCTTCTCCACGTGCTAATCAGAGATCGAAACAGAATAGTAGTTTGAGTGCAACGCTAGCGGACGTCACGTGTTACAATGTCTGTTAAGCATTGCGTGAATTTACGCGTTGCTTGCAATTCATGTCAGACGCTATATGCGCTCTTGAATCACAATTCTGCGCTTATCCCACGTACAAATCTGAGATCAGGATACAATTGTAGTTTGAGTGGAACGCTAGCGCACGTCACGTTTTACAATCTCTGTTAGGCGTTGTGTGAATACACCTGTTGCGATTTGTGTTATGCGCTATGTGCGCGCTTGAATCACAAATCTGCGCTTCTCCATGTGCTAATCAGAGATCGAAATACAATTGTAGTTTGAGTGCAACGCTAGCGGACGTCACGTGTTACAATGTCTGTTAAGCATTGCGTGAATTTACGCGTTGCTTGCAATTCATGTCAGACGCTATATGCGCTCTTGAATCACAATTCTGCGCGTATCTCACGTACAAATCTGAGATCAGGATACAATTGTAGTTTGAGTGTAACGCTAGCGCACGTCACGTTTTACAATCTCTGTTAGGCGTTGTGTGAATACACCTGTTGCGATTTGTGTTATGCGCTATGAGCGCGCTTGAATCACAAATCTGCGCTTCTCCACGTGCTAATCAGAGATCGGAACAGAATAGTTTTTTGAGTGCAACGCTAGCGGACGTCACGTGTTACAATGTCTGTTAAGCATTGCGTGAATTTACGCGTTGCTTGCAATTCATGTCAGACGCTATATGCGCTCTTGAATCACAATTCTGCGCTTATCCCACGTACAAATCTGAGATCAGGATACAATTGTAGTTTGAGTGGAACGCTAGCGCACGTCACGTTTTACAATCTCTGTTAGGCGTTGTGTGAATACACCTGTTGCGATTTGTGTTATGCGCTATGTGCGCGCTTGAATCACAAATCTGCGCTTCTCCACGTGCTAATCAGAGATTGGAACAGAATAGTAGTTTGAGTGCAACGCTAGCGGACGTCACGTGTTACAATGTCTGTTAAGCATTGCGTGAATTTACGCGTTGCTTGCAATTCATGTCAGACGCTATATGCGCTCTTGAATCACAATTCTGCGCTTATCCCACGTACAAATCTGAGATCAGGATACAATTGTAGTTTGAGTGGAACGCTAGCGCACGTCACGTTTTACAATCTCTGTTAGGCGTTGTGTGAATACACCTGTTGCGATTTGTGTTATGCGCTATGTGCGCGCTTGAATCACAAATCTGCGCTTCTCCACGTGCTAATCAGAGATCGGAACAGAATAGTAGTTTGACTGCAACGCTAGCGGACGTCACGTGTTACAATGTCTGTTAAGCATTGCGTGAATTTACGCGTTGCTTGCAATTCATGTCAGACGCTATATGCGCTCTTGAATCACAATTCTTCGCTTATCCCACGTACAAATCTGAGATCAGGATACAATTGTAGTTTGAGTGGAACGCTAGCGCACGTCACGTTTTACAATCTCTGTTAGGCGTTGTGTGAATACACCTGTTGCGATTTGTGTTATGCGCTATGTGCGCGCTTGAATCACAAATCTGCGCTTCTCCACGTGCTAATCAGAGATCGGAACAGAATAGTAGTTTGAGTGCAACGCTAGCGGACGTCACTTGTTACAATGTCTGTTAAGCATTGCGTGAATTCACGCGTTGCTTGCAATTCATGTCCGACGCTATATGCGCTCTTGAATCACAATTCTGCGCTTATCCCACGTACAAATCTGAGATCAGGATACAATTGTAGTTTGAGTGGAACGCTAGCGCACGTCACGTTTTACAATCTCTGTTAGGCGTTGTGTGAATACACCTGTTGCGATTTGTGTTATGCGCTATGTGCGCGCTTGAATCACAAATCTGCGCTTCTCCACGTGCTAATCAGAGATCGGAACAGAATAGTAGTTTGAGTGCAACGCTAGCGGACGTCACGTGTTACAATGTCTGTTAAGCATTGCGTGAATTTACGCGTTGCTTGCAATTCATGTCAGACGCTATATGCGCTCTTGAATCACAATTCTGCGCTTATCCCACGTACAAATCTGAGATCAGGATACAATTGTAGTTTGAGTGGAACGCTAGCGCACGTCACGTTTTACAATCTCTGTTAGGCGTTGTGTGAATACACCTGTTGCGATTTGTGTTATGCGCTATGTGCGCGCTTGAATCACAAATCTGCGCTTCTCCATGTGCTAATCAGAGATCGAAATACAATTGTAGTTTGAGTGCAACGCTAGCGGACGTCACGTGTTACAATGTCTGTTAAGCATTGCGTGAATTTACGCGTTGCTTGCAATTCATGTCAGACGCTATATGCGCTCTTGAATCACAATTCTGCGCGTATCCCACGTACAAATCTGAGATCAGGATACAATTGTAGTTAGAGTGGAACGCTAGCGCACGTCACGTTTTACAATCTCTGTTAGGCGTTGTGTGAATACACCTGTTGCGATTTTTGTTATGCGCTATGTGCGCGCTTGAATCACAAATCTGCGCTTCTCCACGTGCTAATCAGAGATCGAAACACAATTGTAGTTTGAGTGCAACGCTAGCGGACGTCACGTGTTACAATGTCTGTTAAGCATTGCGTGAAATTACGCGTTGCTTGCAATTCATGTCTGACGCTATATGCGCTCTTGAATCACAATTCTGCGCTTATCCCACGTACAAATCTGAGATCAGGATACAATTGTAGTTTGAGTGGAACTCTAGCGCACGTCACGTTTTACAATCTCTGTTAGGCGTTGTGTGAATACACCTGTTGCGATTTGTGTTATGCGCTATGTGCGCGCTTGAATCACAAATCTGCGCTTCTCCACGTGCTAATCAGAGATCGGAACAGAATAGTAGTTTGAGTGCAACGCTAGCGGACGTCACGTGTTACAATGTCTGTTAAGCATTGCGTGAAATTACGCGTTGCTTGCAATTCATGTCAAACGCTATATGCGCTCTTGAATCACAATTCTGCGCTTATCCCACGTACAAATCTGAGATCAGGATACAATTGTAGTTTGAGTGGAACTCTAGCGCACGTCACGTTTTACAATCTCTGTTAGGCGTTGTGTGAATACACCTGTTGCGATTTGTGTTATGCGCTATGTGCGCGCTTGAATCACAAATCTGCGCTTCTCCACGTGCTAATCAGAGATCGGAACAGAATAGTAGTTTGAGTGCAACGCTAGCGGACGTCACGTGTTACAATGTCTGTAAAGCATTGTGTGAATTCTCGCGTTGCTTGCAATTCATGTCAGACGCTATACGCGCTCTTGAATCACAATTCTGCGCTTATCCCACGTACAAATCTGAGATCAGGATACAATTGTAGTTTGAGTGGAACTCTAGCGCACGTCACGTTTTACAATCTCTGTTAGGCGTTGTGTGAATACACCTGTTGCGATTTGTGTTATGCGCTATGTGCGCACTTGAATCACAAATCTGCGCTTCTCCACGTGCTAATCAGAGATCGAAACACAATTGTAGTTTGAGTGCAACGCTAGCGGACGTCACGTGTTACAATGTCTGTTAAGCATTGCGTGAAATTACGAGTTGCTTGCAATTCATGTCTGACGCTATATGCGCTCTTGAATCACAATTCTGCGCTTATCCCACGTACAAATCTGAGATCAGGATACAATTGTAGTTTGAGTGGAACTCTAGCGCACGTCACGTTTTACAATCTCTGTTAGGCGTTGTGTGAATACACCTGTTGCGATTTGTGTTATGCGCTATGTGCGCGCTTGAATCACAAATCTGCGCTTCTCCACGTGCTAATCAGAGATCGGAACAGAATAGTAGTTTGAGTGCAACGCTAGCGGACGTCACGTGTTACAATGTCTGTAAAGCATTGTGTGAATTCTCGCGTTGCTTGCAATTCATGTCAGACGCTATACGCGCTCTTGAATCACAATTCTGCGCTTATCCCACGTACAAATCTGAGATCAGGATACAATTGTAGTTTGAGTGGAACTCTAGCGCACGTCACGTTTTACAATCTCTGTTAGGCGTTGTGTGAATACACCTGTTGCGATTTGTGTTATGCGCTATGTGCGCGCTTGAATCACAAATATGCGCTTCTCCACGTGCTAATCAGAGATCGGAACAGAATAGTAGTTTGAGTGCAACGCTAGCGGACGTCACGTGTTACAATGTCTGTAAAGCATTGTGTGAATTCTCGCGTTGCTTGCAATTCATGTCAGACGCTATACGCGCTCTTGAATCACAATTCTGCGCTTATCCCACGTACAAATCTGAGATCAGGATACAATTGTAGTTTGAGTGGAACTCTAGCGCACGTCACGTTTTACAATCTCTGTTAGGCGTTGTGTGAATACACCTGTTGCGATTTTTGTTATGCGCTATGTGCGCGCTTGAATCACAAATCTGCGCTTCTCCACGTGCTAATCAGAGATCGAAACACAATTGTAGTTTGAGTGCAACGCTAGCGGACGTCACGTGTTACAATGTCTGTTAAGCATTGCGTGAAATTACGCGTTGCTTGCAATTCATGTCTGACGCTATATGCGCTCTTGAATCACAATTCTGCGCTTATCCCACGTACAAATCTGAGATCAGGATACAATTGTAGTTTGAGTGGAACTCTAGCGCACGTCACGTTTTACAATCTCTGTTAGGCGTTGTGTGAATACACCTGTTGCGATTTGTGTTATGCGCTATGTGCGCGCTTGAATCACAAATCTGCGCTTCTCCACGTGCTAATCAGAGATCGGAACAGAATAGTAGTTTGAGTGCAACGCTAGCGGACGTCACGTGTTACAATGTCTGTAAAGCATTGTGTGAATTCTCGCGTTGCTTGCAATTCATGTCAGACGCTATACGCGCTCTTGAATCACAATTCTGCGCTTATCCCACGTACAAATCTGAGATCAGGATACAATTGTAGTTTGAGTGGAACGCTAGCGCACGTCACGTTTTACAATCTCTGTTAGGCGTTGTGTGAATACACCTGTTGCGATTTGTGTTATGCGCTATGTGCGCGCTTGAATCACAAATCTGCGCTTCTCCACGTGCTAATCAGAGATCGGAACAGAATAGTAGTTTGAGTGCAACGCTAGCGGACGTCACGTGTTACAATGTCTGTAAAGCATTGTGTGAATTCTCGCGTTGCTTGCAATTCATGTCAGACGCTATACGCGCTCTTGAATCACAATTCTGCGCTTATCCCACGTACAAATCTGAGATCAGGATACAATTGTAGTTTGAGTGGAACTCTAGCGCACGTCACGTTTTACAATCTCTGTTAGGCGTTGTGTGAATACACCTGTTGCGATTTGTGTTATGCGCTATGTGCGCGCTTGAATCACAAATCTGCGCTTCTCCACGTGCTAATCAGAGATCGGAACAGAATAGTAGTTTGAGTGCAACGCTAGCGGACGTCACGTGTTACAATGTCTGTAAAGCATTGCGTGAAATTACGCGTTGCTTGCAATTCATGTCAGACGCTATATGCGCTCTTGAATCACAATTCTGCGCTTATCCCACGTACAAATCTGAGATCAGGATACAATTGTAGTTTGAGTGGAACTCTAGCGCACGTCACGTTTTACAATCTCTGTTAGGCGTTGTGTGAATACACCTGTTGCGATTTGTGTTATGCGCTATGTGCGCGCTTGAATCACAAATCTGCGCTTCTCCACGTGCTAATCAGAGATCGGAACAGAATAGTAGTTTGAGTGCAACGCTAGCGGACGTCACGTGTTACAATGTCTGTAAAGCATTGTGTGAATTCTCGCGTTGCTTGCAATTCATGTCAGACGCTATACGCGCTCTTGAATCACAATTCTGCGCTTATCCCACGTACAAATCTGAGATCAGGATACAATTGTAGTTTGAGTGGAACTCTAGCGCACGTCACGTTTTACAATCTCTGTTAGGCGTTGTGTGAATACACCTGTTGCGATTTGTGTTATGCGCTATGTGCGCGCTTGAATCACAAATCTGCGCTTCTCCACGTGCTAATCAGAGATCGGAACAGAATAGTAGTTTGAGTGCAACGCTAGCGGACGTCACGTGTTACAATGTCTGTAAAGCATTGTGTGAATTCTCGCGTTGCTTGCAATTCATGTCAGACGCTATACGCGCTCTTGAATCACAATTCTGCGCTTATCCCACGTACAAATCTGAGATCAGGATACAATTGTAGTTTGAGTGGAACTCTAGCGCACGTCACGTTTTACAATCTCTGTTAGGCGTTGTGTGAATACACCTGTTGCGATTTGTGTTATGCGCTATGTGCGCGCTTGAATCACAAATCTGCGCTTCTCCACGTGCTAATCAGAGATCGGAACAGAATAGTAGTTTGAGTGCAACGCTAGCGGACGTCACGTGTTACAATGTCTGTAAAGCATTGTGTGAATTCTCGCGTTGCTTGCAATTCATGTCAGACGCTATACGCGCTCTTGAATCACAATTCTGCGCTTATCCCACGTACAAATCTGAGATCAGGATACAATTGTAGTTTGAGTGGAACTCTAGCGCACGTCACGTTTTACAATCTCTGTTAGGCGTTGTGTGAATACACCTGTTGCGATTTGTGTTATGCGCTATGTGCGCGCTTGAATCACAAATCTGCGCTTCTCCACGTGCTAATCAGAGATCGGAACAGAATAGTAGTTTGAGTGCAACGCTAGCGGACGTCACGTGTTACAATGTCTGTAAAGCATTGTGTGAATTCTCGCGTTGCTTGCAATTCATGTCAGACGCTATACGCGCTCTTGAATCACAATTCTGCGCTTATCCCACGTACAAATCTGAGATCAGGATACAATTGTAGTTTGAGTGGAACTCTAGCGCACGTCACGTTTTACAATCTCTGTTAGGCGTTGTGTGAATACACCTGTTGCGATTTGTGTTATGCGCTATGTGCGCGCTTGAATCACAAATCTGCGCTTCTCCACGTGCTAATCAGAGATCGGGACAGAATAGTAGTTTGAGTGCAACGCTAGCGGACGTCACGTGTTACAATGTCTGTTAAGCATTGCGTGAATTTACGCGTTGCTTGCAATTCATGTCAGACGCTATATGCGCTCTTGAATCACAATTCTGCGCTTATCCCACGTACAAATCTGAGATCAGGATACAATTGTAGTTTGAGTGGAACGCTAGCGCACGTCACGTTTTACAATCTCTGTTAGGCGTTGTGTGAATACACCTGTTGCGATTTGTGTTATGCGCTATGTGCGCGCTTGAATCACAAATCTGCGCTTCTCCACGTGCTAATCAGAGATCGGAACAGAATAGTAGTTTGAGTGCAACGCTAGCGGACGTCACGTGTTACAATGTCTGTAAAGCATTGTGTGAATTCTAGCGTTGCTTGCAATTCATGTCAGACGCTATATGCGCTCTTGAATCACAATTCTGCGCTTATCCCACGTACAAATCTGAGATCAGGATACAATTGTAGTTTGAGTGGAACGCTAGCGCACGTCACGTTTTACAATCTCTGTTAGGCGTTGTGTGAATACACCTGTTGCGATTTGTGTTATGCGCTATGTGCGCGCTTGAATCACAAATCTGCGCTTCTCCACGTGCAAATCAGAGATCGAAACACAATTGTAGTTTTAGTGCAACGCTAGCGGACGTCACGTGTTACAATGTCTGTTAAGCATTGCGTGAATTTACGCGTTGCTTGCAATTCATGTCAGACGCTATATGCGCTCTTGAATCACAATTCTGCGCTTATCCCACGTACAAATCTGAGATCAGGATACAATTGTAGTTTGAGTGGAACACTAGCGCACGTCACGTTTTACAATCTCTGTTAGGAGTTGTGTGAATACACCTGTTGCGATTTGTGTTATGCGCTATGTGCGCGCTTGAATCACAAATCTGCGCTTCTCCACGTGCTAATCAGAGATCGAAACACAATTGTAGTTTTAGTGCAACGCTAGCGGACGTCACGTGTTACAATGTCTGTTAAGCATTGCGTGAATTTACGCGTTGCTTGCAATTCATGTCAGACGCTATATGCGCTCTTGAATCACAATTCTGCGCTTATCCCACGTACAAATCAGAGATCAGGATACAATTGTAGTTTGAGTGGAACGCTAGCGCACATCACGTTTTACAATCTCTGTTAGGCATTTTGTGAATACACCTGTTGCGATTTGTGTTATGCGCTATGTGCGCGCTTGAGTCACAAATCTGCGCTTCTCCACGTGCTAATCATAGATCGAAACACAATTGTAGTTTGAGTGCAACGCTAGCGCACGTCACGTGTTACAATGTCTGTTAAGCATTGTGTGAATTCACGCGTTGCTTGCAATTCCTGTCAGGTGCTATATGCGCTCTTGAATCCCAATTCTGCGCTTATCCCACGTACAAATCTGAGATCAGGATACAATTGTAGTTTGAGTGGAACGCTAGCGCACGTCACGTGTTACAATGTCTGTTAAGCATTGTGTGAATTCACGCGTTGCTTGCAATTCCTGTCAGGTGCTATATGCGCTCTTGAATCCCAATTCTGCGCTTATCCCACGTACAAATCTGAGATCAGGATACAATTGTAGTTTGAGTGCAACGCTAGCGCACGTCACGTGTTACAATGTCTGTTAAGCATTGTGTGAATTCACGCGTTGCTTGCAATTCCTGTCAGGTGCTATATGCGCTCTTGAATCCCAATTCTGCGCTTATCCCACGTACAAATCAGAGATGAGGATACAATTGTAGTTTGAGTGGAACGCTAGCGCACATCACGTTTTACAATCTCTGTTAGGCGTTGTGTGAATACACCTGTTGCGATTTGTGTTATGCGCTATGTGCGCGCTTGAATCACAAATCTGCGCTTCTCCACGTGCTAATCAGAGATCGGAACAGAATAGTAGTTTGAGTGCAACGCTAGCGGACGTCACTTGTTACAATGTCTGTTAAGCATTGCGTGAATTCACGCGTTGCTTGCAATTCATGTCCGACGCTATATGCGATCTTGAATCACAATTCTGCGCTTATCCCACGTACAAATCTGAGATCAGGATACAATTGTAGTTTGAGTGGAACGCTAGCGCACGTCACGTTTTACAATCTCTGTTAGGCGTTGTGTGAATACACCTGTTGCGATTTGTGTTATGCGCTATGTGCGCGCTTGAATCACAAATCTGCGCTTCTCCACGTGCTAATCAGAGATCGAAACAGAATAGTAGTTTGAGTGCAACGCTAGCGGACGTCACGTGTTACAATGTCTGTTAAGCATTGCGTGAATTTACGCGTTGCTTGCAATTCATGTCAGACGCTATATGCGCTCTTGAATCACAATTCTGCGCTTATCCCACGTACAAATCTGAGATCAGGATACAATTGTAGTTTGAGTGGAACGCTAGCGCACGTCACGTTTTACAATCTCTGTTAGGCGTTGTGTGAATACACCTGTTGCGATTTGTGTTATGCGCTATGTGCGCGCTTGAATCACAAATCTGCGCTTCTCCACGTGCTAATCAGAGATCGGAACAGAATAGTTTTTTGAGTGCAACGCTAGCGGACGTCACGTGTTACAATGTCTGTTAAGCATTGCGTGAATTTACGCGTTGCTTGCAATTCATGTCAGACGCTATATGCGCTCTTGAATCACAATTCTGCGCTTATCCCACGTACAAATCTGAGATCAGGATACAATTGTAGTTTGAGTGGAACGCTAGCGCACGTCACGTTTTACAATCTCTGTTAGGCGTTGTGTGAACACACCTGTTGCGATTTGTGTTATGCGCTATGTGCGCGCTTGAATCACAAATCTGCGCTTCTCCACGTGCTAATCAGAGATCGGAACAGAATAGTAGTTTGAGTGCAACGCTAGCGGACGTCACGTGTTACAATGTCTGTTAAGCATTGCGTGAATTTACGCGTTGCTTGCAATTCATGTCAGACGCTATATGCGCTCTTGAATCACAATTCTTCGCTTATCCCACGTACAAATCTGAGATCAGGATACAATTGTAGTTTGAGTGGAACGCTAGCGCACGTCACGTTTTACAATCTCTGTTAGGCGTTGTGTGAATACACCTGTTGCGATTTGTGTTATGCGCTATGTGCGCGCTTGAATCACAAATCTGCGCTTCTCCACGTGCTAATCAGAGATCGGAACAGAATAGTAGTTTGAGTGCAACGCTAGCGGACGTCACTTGTTACAATGTCTGTTAAGCATTGCGTGAATTCACGCGTTGCTTGCAATTCATGTCCGACGCTATATGCGCTCTTGAATCACAATTCTGCGCTTATCCCACGTACAAATCTGAGATCAGGATACAATTGTAGTTTGAGTGGAACGCTAGCGCACGTCACGTTTTACAATCTCTGTTAGGCGTTGTGTGAATACACCTGTTGCGATTTGTGTTATGCGCTATGTGCGCGCTTGAATCACAAATCTGCGCTTCTCCACGTGCTAATCAGAGATCGGAACAGAATAGTAGTTTGAGTGCAACGCTAGCGGACGTCACGTGTTACAATGTCTGTTAAGCATTGCGTGAATTTACGCGTTGCTTGCAATTCATGTCAGACGCTATATGCGCTCTTGAATCACAATTCTGCGCTTATCCCACGTACAAATCTGAGATCAGGATACAATTGTAGTTTGAGTGGAACGCTAGCGCACGTCACGTTTTACAATCTCTGTTAGGCGTTGTGTGAATACACCTGTTGCGATTTGTGTTATGCGCTATGTGCGCGCTTGAATCACAAATCTGCGCTTCTCCATGTGCTAATCAGAGATCGAAATACAATTGTAGTTTGAGTGCAACGCTAGCGGACGTCACGTGTTACAATGTCTGTTAAGCATTGCGTGAATTTACGCGTTGCTTGCAATTCATGTCAGACGCTATATGCGCTCTTGAATCACAATTCTGCGCGTATCCCACGTACAAATCTGAGATCAGGATACAATTGTAGTTAGAGTGGAACGCTAGCGCACGTCACGTTTTACAATCTCTGTTAGGCGTTGTGTGAATACACCTGTTGCGATTTTTGTTATGCGCTATGTGCGCGCTTGAATCACAAATCTGCGCTTCTCCACGTGCTAATCAGAGATCGAAACACAATTGTAGTTTGAGTGCAACGCTAGCGGACGTCACGTGTTACAATGTCTGTTAAGCATTGCGTGAAATTACGCGTTGCTTGCAATTCATGTCTGACGCTATATGCGCTCTTGAATCACAATTCTGCGCTTATCCCACGTACAAATCTGAGATCAGGATACAATTGTAGTTTGAGTGGAACTCTAGCGCACGTCACGTTTTACAATCTCTGTTAGGCGTTGTGTGAATACACCTGTTGCGATTTGTGTTATGCGCTATGTGCGCGCTTGAATCACAAATCTGCGCTTCTCCACGTGCTAATCAGAGATCGGAACAGAATAGTAGTTTGAGTGCAACGCTAGCGGACGTCACGTGTTACAATGTCTGTTAAGCATTGCGTGAAATTACGCGTTGCTTGCAATTCATGTCAGACGCTATATGCGCTCTTGAATCACAATTCTGCGCTTATCCCACGTACAAATCTGAGATCAGGATACAATTGTAGTTTGAGTGGAACTCTAGCGCACGTCACGTTTTACAATCTCTGTTAGGCGTTGTGTGAATACACCTGTTGCGATTTGTGTTATGCGCTATGTGCGCGCTTGAATCACAAATCTGCGCTTCTCCACGTGCTAATCAGAGATCGGAACAGAATAGTAGTTTGAGTGCAACGCTAGCAGACGTCACGTGTTACAATGTCTGTAAAGCATTGTGTGAATTCTCGCGTTGCTTGCAATTCATGTCAGACGCTATACGCGCTCTTGAATCACAATTCTGCGCTTATCCCACGTACAAATCTGAGATCAGGATACAATTGTAGTTTGAGTGGAACTCTAGCGCACGTCACGTTTTACAATCTCTGTTAGGCGTTGTGTGAATACACCTGTTGCGATTTGTGTTATGCGCTATGTGCGCACTTGAATCACAAATCTGCGCTTCTCCACGTGCTAATCAGAGATCGAAACACAATTGTAGTTTGAGTGCAACGCTAGCGGACGTCACGTGTTACAATGTCTGTAAAGCATTGTGTGAATTCTCGCGTTGCTTTCAATTCATGTCAGACGCTATACGTGCTCTTGAATCACAATTCTGCGCTTATCCCACGTACAAATCTGAGATCAGGATACAATTGTAGTTTGAGTGGAACTCTAGCGCACGTCACGTTTTACAATCTCTGTTAGGCGTTGTGTGAATACACCTGTTGCGATTTGTGTTATGCGCTATGTGCGCGCTTGAATCACAAATCTGCGCTTCTCCACGTGCTAATCAGAGATCGGGACAGAATAGTAGTTTGAGTGCAACGCTAGCGGACGTCACGTGTTACAATGTCTGTTAAGCATTGTGTGAATTCACGCGTTGCTTGCAATTCATGTCAGACGCTATATGCGCTCTTGAATCACAATTCTGCGCTTATCCCACGTACAAATCTGAGATCAGGATACAATTGTAGTTTGAGTGGAACGCTAGCGCACGTCACGTTTTACAATCTCTGTTGGGCGTTGTGTGAATACACCTGTTGCGATTTGTGTTATGCGCTATGTGCGCGCTTGAATCACAAATCTGCGCTTCTCCACGTGCTAATCAGAGATCGAAACAGAATAGTAGTTTGAGTGCAACGCTAGCGGACGTCACGTGTTACAATGTCTGTTAAGCATTGCGTGAATTTACGCGTTGCTTGCAATTCATGTCAGACGCTATATGCGCTCTTGAATCACAATTCTGCGCTTATCCCACGTACAAATCTGAGATCAGGATACAATTGTAGTTTGAGTGGACCGCTAGCGCACGTCACGTTTTACAATCTCTGTTAGGCGTTGTGTGAATACACCTGTTGCGATTTGTGTTATGCGCTATGTGCGCGCTTGAATCACAAATCTGCGCTTCTCCACGTGCTAATCAGAGATCGGAACAGAATAGTTTTTTGAGTGCAACGCTAGCGGACGTCACGTGTTACAATGTCTGTTAAGCATTGCGTGAATTTACGCGTTGCTTGCAATTCATGTCAGACGCTATATGCGCTCTTGAATCACAATTCTGCGCTTATCCCACGTACAAATCTGAGATCAGGATACAATTGTAGTTTGAGTGGAACGCTAGCGCACGTCACGTTTTACAATCTCTGTTAGGCGTTGTGTGAATACACCTGTTGCGATTTGTGTTATGCGCTATGTGCGCGCTTGAATCACAAATCTGCGCTTCTCCACGTGCTAATCAGAGATTGGAACAGAATAGTAGTTTGAGTGCAACGCTAGCGGACGTCACGTGTTACAATGTCTGTTAAGCATTGCGTGAATTTACGCGTTGCTTGCAATTCATGTCAGACGCTATATGCGCTCTTGAATCACAATTCTGCGCTTATCCCACGTACAAATCTGAGATCAGGATACAATTGTAGTTTGAGTGGAACGCTAGCGCACGTCACGTTTTACAATCTCTGTTAGGCGTTGTGTGAATACACCTGTTGCGATTTGTGTTATGCGCTATGTGCGCGCTTGAATCACAAATCTGCGCTTCTCCACGTGCTAATCAGAGATCGGAACAGAATAGTAGTTTGAGTGCAACGCTAGCGGCCGTCACGTGTTACAATGTCTGTTAAGCATTGCGTGAATTTACGCGTTGCTTGCAATTCATGTCAGACGCTATATGCGCTCTTGAATCACAATTCTTCGCTTATCCCACGTACAAATCTGAGATCAGGATACAATTGTAGTTTGAGTGGAACGCTAGCGCACGTCACGTTTTACAATCTCTGTTAGGCGTTGTGTGAATACACCTGTTGCGATTTGTGTTATGCGCTATGTGCGCGCTTGAATCACAAATCTGCGCTTCTCCACGTGCTAATCAGAGATCGGAACAGAATAGTAGTTTGAGTGCAACGCTAGCGGACGTCACTTGTTACAATGTCTGTTAAGCATTGCGTGAATTCACGCGTTGCTTGCAATTCATGTCCGACGCTATATGCGCTCTTGAATCACAATTCTGCGCTTATCCCACGTACAAATCTGAGATCAGGATACAATTGTAGTTTGAGTGGAACGCTAGCGCACGTCACGTTTTACAATCTCTGTTAGGCGTTGTGTGAATACACCTGTTGCGATTTGTGTTATGCGCTATGTGCGCGCTTGAATCACAAATCTGCGCTTCTCCACGTGCTAATCAGAGATCGGAACAGAATAGTAGTTTGAGTGCAACGCTAGCGGACGTCACGTGTTACAATGTCTGTTAAGCATTGCGTGAATTTACGCGTTGCTTGCAATTCATGTCAGACGCTATATGCGCTCTTGAATCACAATTCTGCGCTTATCCCACGTACAAATCTGAGATCAGGATACAATTGTAGTTTGAGTGGAACGCTAGCGCACGTCACGTTTTACAATCTCTGTTAGGCGTTGTGTGAATACACCTGTTGCGATTTGTGTTATGCGCTATGTGCGCGCTTGAATCACAAATCTGCGCTTCTCCACGTGCTAATCAGAGATCGGAACAGAATAGTAGTTTGAGTGCAACGCTAGCGGACGTCACGTGTTACAATGTCTGTAAAGCATTGTGTGAATTCTCGCGTTGCTTGCAATTCATGTCAGACGCTATACGCGCTCTTGAATCACAATTCTGCGCTTATCCCACGTACAAATCTGAGATCAGGATACAATTGTAGTTTGAGTGGAACTCTAGCGCACGTCACGTTTTACAATCTCTGTTAGGCGTTGTGTGAATACACCTGTTGCGATTTGTGTTATGCGCTATGTGCGCACTTGAATCACAAATCTGCGCTTCTCCACGTGCTAATCAGAGATCGAAACACAATTGTAGTTTGAGTGCAACGCTAGCGGACGTCACGTGTTACAATGTCTGTTAAGCATTGCGTGAAATTACGCGTTGCTTTCAATTCATGTCAGACGCTATATGCGCTCTTGAATCACAATTCTGCGCTTATCCCATGTACAAATCTGAGATCAGGATACAATTGTAGTTTGAGTGGAACGCTAGCGCACGTCACGTTTTACAATCTCTGTTGGGCGTTGTGTGAATACACCTGTTGCGATTTGTGTTATGCGCTATGTGCGCGCTTGAATCACAAATCTGCGCTTCTCCACGTGCTAATCAGAGATCGGAACAGAATAGTAGTTTGAGTGCAACGCTAGCGGACGTCACGTGTTACAATGTCTGTAAAGCATTGTGTGAATTCTCGCGTTGCTTGCAATTCATGTCAGACGCTATACGCGCTCTTGAATCACAATTCTGCGCTTATCCCACGTACAAATCTGAGATCAGGATACAATTGTAGTTTGAGTGGAACTCTAGCGCACGTCACGTTTTACAATCTCTGTTAGGCGTTGTGTGAATACACCTGTTGCGATTTGTGTTATGCGCTATGTGCGCACTTGAATCACAAATCTGCGCTTCTCCACGTGCTAATCAGAGATCGAAACACAATTGTAGTTTGAGTGCAACGCTAGCGGACGTCACGTGTTACAATGTCTGTAAAGCATTGTGTGAATTCTCGCGTTGCTTGCAATTCATGTCAGACGCTATACGCGCTCTTGAATCACAATTCTGCGCTTATCCCACGTACAAATCTGAGATCAGGATACAATTGTAGTTTGAGTGGAACGCTAGCGCACGTCACGTTTTACAATCTCTGTTAGGCGTTGTGTGAATACACCTGTTGCGATTTGTGTTATGCGCTATGTGCGCGCTTGAATCACAAATCTGCGCTTCTCCACGTGCTAATCAGAGATCGGAACAGAATAGTAGTTTGAGTGCAAGGACGTCACGTGTTACAATGTCTGTTAAGCATTTTGTGAATTCACGCGTTGCTTGCAATTCATGTCAGACGCTATATGCGCTCTTGAATCACAATTCTGCGCTTATCCCACGTACAAATCTGAGATCAGGATACAATTGTAGTTTGAGTGGAACGCTAGCGCACGTCACGTTTTACAATCTCTGTTAGGCGTTGTGTGAATACACCTGTTGCGATTTGTGTTATGCGCTATGTGCGCGCTTGAATCACAAATCTGCGCTTCTCCACGTGCTAATCAGAGATCGGAACAGAATAGTAGTTTGAGTGCAACGCTAGCGGACGTCACGTGTTACAATGTCTGTTAAGCATTGTGTGAATTCACGCGTTGCTTGCAATTCATGTCAGACGCTATATGCGCTCTTGAATCACAATTCTGCGCTTATCCCACGTACAAATCTGAGATCAGGATACAATTGTAGTTTGAGTGGAACGCTAGCGCACGTCACGTTTTACAATCTCTGTTGGGCGTTGTGTGAATACACCTGTTGCGATTTGTGTTATGCGCTATGTGCGCGCTTGAATCACAAATCTGCGCTTCTCCACGTGCTAATCAGAGATCGAAACACAATTGTAGTTTGAGTGCAACGCTAGCGGACGTCACGTGTTACAATGTCTGTTAAGCATTGCGTGAATTTACGCGTTGCTTGCAATTCATGTCAGACGCTATATGCGCTCTTGAATCACAATTCTGCGCTTATCCCACGTACAAATCTGAGATCAGGATACAATTGTAGTTTGAGTGGAACGCTAGCGCACGTCACGTTTTACAATCTCTGTTAGGCGTTGTGTGAATACACCTGTTGCGATTTGTGTTATGCGCTATGTGCGCGCTTGAATCACAAATCTGCGCTTCTCCACGTGCTAATCAGAGATCGGAACAGAATAGTAGTTTGAGTGCAACGCTAGCGGACGTCACGTGTTACAATGTCTGTAAAGCATTGTGTGAATTCTAGCGTTGCTTGCAATTCATGTCAGACGCTATATGCGCTCTTGAATCACAATTCTGCGCTTATCCCACGTACAAATCTGAGATCAGGATACAATTGTAGTTTGAGTGGAACGCTAGCGCACGTCACGTTTTACAATCTCTGTTAGGCGTTGTGTGAATACACCTGTTGCGATTTGTGTTATGCGCTATGTGCGCGCTTGAATCACAAATCTGCGCTTCTCCACGTGCTAATCAGAGATCGGAACAGAATAGTAGTTTGAGTGCAACGCTAGCGGACGTCACGTGTTACAATGTCTGTTAAGCATTGTGTGAATTCACGCGTTGCTTGCAATTCATGTCAGACGCTATATGCGCTCTTGAATCACAATTCTGCGCTTATCCCACGTACAAATCTGAGATCAGGATACAATTGTAGTTTGAGTGGAACACTAGCGCACGTCACGTTTTACAATCTCTGTTAGGCGTTGTGTGAATACACCTGTTGCGATTTGTGTTATGCGCTATGTGCGCGCTTGAATCACAAATCTGCGCTTCTCCACGTGCAAATCAGAGATCGAAACACAATTGTAGTTTTAGTGCAACGCTAGCGGACGTCACGTGTTACAATGTCTGTTAAGCATTGCGTGAATTTACGCGTTGCTTGCAATTCATGTCAGACGCTATATGCGCTCTTGAATCACAATTCTGCGCTTATCCCACGTACAAATCTGAGATCAGGATACAATTGTAGTTTGAGTGGAACACTAGCGCACGTCACGTTTTACAATCTCTGTTAGGAGTTGTGGGAATACACCTGTTGCGATTTGTGTTATGCGCTATGTGCGCGCTTGAATCACAAATCTGCGCTTCTCCACGTGCTAATCAGAGATCGAAACACAATTGTAGTTTTAGTGCAACGCTAGCGGACGTCACGTGTTACAATGTCTGTTAAGCATTGCGTGAATTTACGCGTTGCTTGCAATTCATGTCAGACGCTATATGCGCTCTTGAATCACAATTCTGCGCTTATCCCACGTACAAATCTGAGATCAGGATACAATTGTAGTTTGAGTGAAACGCTAGCGCACGTCACGTTTTACAATCTCTGTTAGGCGTTGTGTGAATACACCTGTTGCGATTTGTGTTATGCGCTATGTGCGCGCTTTAATCACAAATCTGCGCTTCTCCACGTGCTAATCAGAGATCGGAACAGAATAGTAGTTTGAGTGCAACGCTAGCGGACGTCACGTGTTACAATGTCTGTTAAGCATTGCGTGAATTTACGCGTTGCTTGCAATTCATGTCAGACGCTATATGCGCTCTTGAATCACAATTCTGCGCTTATCCCACGTACAAATCTGAGATCAGGATACAATTGTAGTTTGAGTGGAACGCTAGCGCACGTCACGTTTTACAATCTCTGTTAGGCGTTGTGTGAATACACCTGTTGCGATTTGTGTTATGCGCTATGTGCGCGCTTGAATCACAAATCTGCGCTTCTCCACGTGCTAATCAGAGATCGGAACAGAATAGTAGTTTGAGTGCAACGCTAGCGGACGTCACGTGTTACAATGTCTGTAAAGCATTGTGTGAATTCTCGCGTTGCTTGCAATTCATGTCAGACGCTATATGCGCTCTTGAATCACAATTCTGCGCTTATCCCACGTACAAATCTGAGATCAGGATACAATTGTAGTTTGAGTGGAACTCTAGCGCACGTCACGTTTTACAATCTCTGTTAGGCGTTGTGTGAATACACCTGTTGCGATTTGTGTTATGCGCTATGTGCGCGCTTGAATCACAAATCTGCGCTTCTCCACGTGCTAATCAGAGATCGGAACAGAATAGTAGTTTGAGTGCAACGCTAGCGGACGTCACGTGTTACAATGTCTGTTAAGCATTGTGTGAATTCACGCGTTGCTTGCAATTCATGTCAGACGCTATATGCGCTCTTGAATCACAATTCTGCGCTTATCCCACGTACAAATCTGAGATCAGGATACAATTGTAGTTTGAGTGGAACGCTAGCGCACGTCACGTTTTACAATCTCTGTTAGGCGTTGTGTGAATACACCTGTTGCGATTTGTGTTATGCGCTATGTGCGCGCTTGAATCACAAATCTGCGCTTCTCCACGTGCTAATCAGAGATCGGAACAGAATAGTAGTTTGAGTGCAACGCTAGCGGACGTCACGTGTTACAATGTCTGTTAAGCATTTTGTGAATTCACGCGTTGCTTGCAATTCATGTCAGACGCTATATGCGCTCTTGAATCACAATTCTGCGCTTATCCCACGTACAAATCTGAGATCAGGATACAATTGTAGTTTGAGTGGAACGCTAGCGCACGTCACGTTTTACAATCTCTGTTAGGCGTTGTGTGAATACACCTGTTGCGATTTGTGTTATGCGCTATGTGCGCGCTTGAATCACAAATCTGCGCTTCTCCACGTGCTAATCAGAGATCGGAACAGAATAGTAGTTTGAGTGCAACGCTAGCGGACGTCACGTGTTACAATGTCTGTTAAGCATTGTGTGAATTCACGCGTTGCTTGCAATTCATGTCAGACGCTATATGCGCTCTTGAATCACAATTCTGCGCTTATCCCACGTACAAATCTGAGATCAGGATACAATTGTAGTTTGAGTGGAACGCTAGCGCACGTCACGTTTTACAATCTCTGTTGGGCGTTGTGTGAATACACCTGTTGCGATTTGTGTTATGCGCTATGTGCGCGCTTGAATCACAAATCTGCGCTTCTCCACGTGCTAATCAGAGATCGAAACACAATTGTAGTTTGAGTGCAACGCTAGCGGACGTCACGTGTTACAATGTCTGTTAAGCATTGCGTGAATTTACGCGTTGCTTGCAATTCATGTCAGACGCTATATGCGCTCTTGAATCACAATTCTGCGCTTATCCCACGTACAAATCTGAGATCAGGATACAATTGTAGTTTGAGTGGAACGCTAGCGCACGTCACGTTTTACAATCTCTGTTAGGCGTTGTGTGAATACACCTGTTGCGATTTGTGTTATGCGCTATGTGCGCGCTTGAATCACAAATCTGCGCTTCTCCACGTGCTAATCAGAGATCGGAACAGAATAGTAGTTTGAGTGCAACGCTAGCGGACGTCACGTGTTACAATGTCTGTAAAGCATTGTGTGAATTCTAGCGTTGCTTGCAATTCATGTCAGACGCTATATGCGCTCTTGAATCACAATTCTGCGCTTATCCCACGTACAAATCTGAGATCAGGATACAATTGTAGTTTGAGTGGAACGCTAGCGCACGTCACGTTTTACAATCTCTGTTAGGCGTTGTGTGAATACACCTGTTGCGATTTGTGTTATGCGCTATGTGCGCGCTTGAATCACAAATCTGCGCTTCTCCACGTGCTAATCAGAGATCGGAACAGAATAGTAGTTTGAGTGCAACGCTAGCGGACGTCACGTGTTACAATGTCTGTTAAGCATTGTGTGAATTCACGCGTTGCTTGCAATTCATGTCAGACGCTATATGCGCTCTTGAATCACAATTCTGCGCTTATCCCACGTACAAATCTGAGATCAGGATACAATTGTAGTTTGAGTGGAACACTAGCGCACGTCACGTTTTACAATCTCTGTTAGGCGTTGTGTGAATACACCTGTTGCGATTTGTGTTATGCGCTATGTGCGCGCTTGAATCACAAATCTGCGCTTCTCCACGTGCAAATCAGAGATCGAAACACAATTGTAGTTTTAGTGCAACGCTAGCGGACGTCACGTGTTACAATGTCTGTTAAGCATTGCGTGAATTTACGCGTTGCTTGCAATTCATGTCAGACGCTATATGCGCTCTTGAATCACAATTCTGCGCTTATCCCACGTACAAATCTGAGATCAGGATACAATTGTAGTTTGAGTGGAACACTAGCGCACGTCACGTTTTACAATCTCTGTTAGGAGTTGTGTGAATACACCTGTTGCGATTTGTGTTATGCGCTATGTGCGCGCTTGAATCACAAATCTGCGCTTCTCCACGTGCTAATCAGAGATCGAAACACAATTGTAGTTTTAGTGCAACGCTAGCGGACGTCACGTGTTACAATGTCTGTTAAGCATTGCGTGAATTTACGCGTTGCTTGCAATTCATGTCAGACGCTATATGCGCTCTTGAATCACAATTCTGCGCTTATCCCACGTACAAATCTGAGATCAGGATACAATTGTAGTTTGAGTGAAACGCTAGCGCACGTCACGTTTTACAATCTCTGTTAGGCGTTGTGTGAATACACCTGTTGCGATTTGTGTTATGCGCTATGTGCGCGCTTTAATCACAAATCTGCGCTTCTCCACGTGCTAATCAGAGATCGGAACAGAATAGTAGTTTGAGTGCAACGCTAGCGGACGTCACGTGTTACAATGTCTGTTAAGCATTGCGTGAATTTACGCGTTGCTTGCAATTCATGTCAGACGCTATATGCGCTCTTGAATCACAATTCTGCGCTTATCCCACGTACAAATCTGAGATCAGGATACAATTGTAGTTTGAGTGGAACGCTAGCGCACGTCACGTTTTACAATCTCTGTTAGGCGTTGTGTGAATACACCTGTTGCGATTTGTGTTATGCGCTATGTGCGCGCTTGAATCACAAATCTGCGCTTCTCCACGTGCTAATCAGAGATCGAAACAGAATAGTAGTTTGAGTGCAACGCTAGCGGACGTCACGTGTTACAATGTCTGTAAAGCATTGTGTGAATTCTCGCGTTGCTTGCAATTCATGTCAGACGCTATATGCGCTCTTGAATCACAATTCTGCGCTTATCCCACGTACAAATCTGAGATCAGGATACAATTGTAGTTTGAGTGGAACTCTAGCGCACGTCACGTTTTACAATCTCTGTTAGGCGTTGTGTGAATACACCTGTTGCGATTTGTGTTATGCGCTATGTGCGCGCTTGAATCACAAATCTGCGCTTCTCCACGTGCTAATCAGAGATCGGAACAGAATAGTAGTTTGAGTGCAACGCTAGCGGACGTCACGTGTTACAATGTCTGTTAAGCATTGTGTGAATTCACGCGTTGCTTGCAATTCATGTCAGACGCTATATGCGCTCTTGAATCACAATTCTGCGCTTATCCCACGTACAAATCTGAGATCAGGATACAATTGTAGTTTGAGTGGAACGCTAGCGCACGTCACGTTTTACAATCTCTGTTAGGCGTTGTGTGAATACACCTGTTGCGATTTGTGTTATGCGCTATGTGCGCGCTTGAATCACAAATCTGCGCTTCTCCACGTGCTAATCAGAGATCGAAACACAATTGTAGTTTTAGTGCAACGCTAGCGGACGTCACGTGTTACAATGTCTGTTAAGCATTGCGTGAATTTACGCGTTGCTTGCAATTCATGTCAGACGCTATATGCGCTCTTGAATCACAATTCTGCGCTTATCCCACGTACAAATCTGAGATCAGGATACAATTGTAGTTTGAGTGGAACACTAGCGCACGTCACGTTTTACAATCTCTGTTAGGAGTTGTGTGAATACACCTGTTGCGATTTGTGTTATGCGCTATGTGCGCGCTTGAATCACAAATCTGCGCTTCTCCACGTGCTAATCAGAGATCGAAACACAATTGTAGTTTTAGTGCAACGCTAGCGGACGTCACGTGTTACAATGTCTGTTAAGCATTGCGTGAATTTACGCGTTGCTTGCAATTCATGTCAGACGCTATATGCGCTCTTGAATCACAATTCTGCGCTTATCCCACGTACAAATCTGAGATCAGGATACAATTGTAGTTTGAGTGAAACGCTAGCGCACGTCACGTTTTACAATCTCTGTTAGGCGTTGTGTGAATACACCTGTTGCGATTTGTGTTATGCGCTATGTGCGCGCTTGAATCACAAATCTGCGCTTCTCCACGTGCTAATCAGAGATCGGAACAGAATAGTAGTTTGAGTGCAACGCTAGCGGACGTCACGTGTTACAATGTCTGTTAAGCATTGCGTGAATTTACGCGTTGCTTGCAATTCATGTCAGACGCTATATGCGCTCTTGAATCACAATTCTGCGCTTATCCCACGTACAAATCTGAGATCAAGATACAATTGTAGTTTGAGTGGAACGCTAGCCCACGTCACGTTTTACAATCTCTGTTAGGCGTTGTGTGAATACACCTGTTGCGATTTGTGTTATGCGCTATGTGCGCGCTTGAATCACAAATCTGCGCTTCTCCACGTGCTAATCAGAGACCGAAACACAATTGTAGTTTGAGTGCAACGCTAGCGGACGTCACGTGTTACAATGTCTGTTAAGCATTGTGTGAATTCACGCGTTGCTTGCAATTCATGTCAGACGCTATATGCGCTCTTGAATCACAATTCTGCGCTTATCCCACGTACAAATCTGAGATCAGGATACAATTGTAGTTTGAGTGGAACGCTAGCGCACGTCACGTTTTACAATCTCTGTTAGGCGTTGTGTGAATACACCTGTTGCGATTTTTGTTATGCGCTATGTGCGCGCTTGAATCACAAATCTGCGCTTCTCCACGTGCTAATCAGAGATCGAAACACAATTGTAGTTTGAGTGCAACGCTAGCGGACGTCACGTGTTACAATGTCTGTTAAGCATTGCGTGAAATTACGCGTTGCTTGCAATTCATGTCAGACGCTATATGCGCTCTTGAATCACAATTCTGCGCTTATCCCACGTACAAATCTGAGATCAGGATACAATTGTAGTTTGAGTGGAACGCTAGCGCACGTCACGTTCTACAATCTCTGTTAGGCATTGTGTGAATACACCTGTTGCGATTTGTGTTATGCGCTATGTGCGCGCTTGAATCACAAATCTGCGCTTCTCCACGTGCTAATCAGAGATCGAAACACAATTGTAGTTTGAGTGCAACGCTAGCGGACGTCACGTGTTACAATGTCTGTTAAGCATTGCGTGAAATTACGCGTTGCTTTCAATTCATGTCAGACGCTATATGCGCTCTTGAATCACAATTCTGCGCTTATCCCATGTACAAATCTGAGATCAGGATACAATTGTAGTTTGAGTGGAACGCTAGCGCACGTCACGTTTTACAATCTCTGTTGGGCGTTGTGTGAATACACCTGTTGCGATTTGTGTTATGCGCTATGTGCGCGCTTGAATCACAAATCTGCGCTTCTCCACGTGCTAATCAGAGATCGGAACAGAATAGTAGTTTGAGTGCAACGCTAGCGGACGTCACGTGTTACAATGTCTGTAAAGCATTGTGTGAATTCTCGCGTTGCTTGCAATTCATGTCAGACGCTATACGCGCTCTTGAATCACAATTCTGCGCTTATCCCACGTACAAATCTGAGATCAGGATACAATTGTAGTTTGAGTGGAACTCTAGCGCACGTCACGTTTTACAATCTCTGTTAGGCGTTGTGTGAATACACCTGTTGCGATTTGTGTTATGCGCTATGTGCGCACTTGAATCACAAATCTGCGCTTCTCCACATGCTAATCAGAGATCGAAACACAATTGTAGTTTGAGTGCAACGCTAGCGGACGTCACGTGTTACAATGTCTGTAAAGCATTGTGTGAATTCTCGCGTTGCTTGCAATTCATGTCAGACGCTATACGCGCTCTTGAATCACAATTCTGCGCTTATCCCACGTACAAATCTGAGATCAGGATACAATTGTAGTTTGAGTGGAACGCTAGCGCACGTCACGTTTTACAATCTCTGTTAGGCGTTGTGTGAATACACCTGTTGCGATTTGTGTTATGCGCTATGTGCGCGCTTGAATCACAAATCTGCGCTTCTCCACGTGCTAATCAGAGATCGGAACAGAATAGTAGTTTGAGTGCAACGCTAGCGGACGTCACGTGTTACAATGTCTGTTAAGCATTGTGTGAATTCACGCGTTGCTTGCAATTCATGTCAGACGCTATATGCGCTCTTGAATCACAATTCTGCGCTTATCCCACGTACAAATCTGAGATCAGGATACAATTGTAGTTTGAGTGGAACGCTAGCGCACGTCACGTTTTACAATCTCTGTTAGGCGTTGTGTGAATACACCTGTTGCGATTTGTGTTATGCGCTATGTGCGCGCTTGAATCACAAATCTGCGCTTCTCCACGTGCTAATCAGAGATCGGAACAGAATAGTAGTTTGAGTGCAACGCTAGCGGACGTCACGTGTTACAATGTCTGTTAAGCATTGTGTGAATTCACGCGTTGCTTGCAATTCATGTCAGACGCTATATGCGCTCTTGAATCACAATTCTGCGCTTATCCCACGTACAAATCTGAGATCAGGATACAATTGTAGTTTGAGTGGAACGCTAGCGCACGTCACGTTTTACAATCTCTGTTGGGCGTTGTGTGAATACACCTGTTGCGATTTGTGTTATGCGCTATGTGCGCGCTTGAATCACAAATCTGCGCTTCTCCACGTGCTAATCAGAGATCGAAACACAATTGTAGTTTGAGTGCAACGCTAGCGGACGTCACGTGTTACAATGTCTGTTAAGCATTGCGTGAATTTACGCGTTGCTTGCAATTCATGTCAGACGCTATATGCGCTCTTGAATCACAATTCTGCGCTTATCCCACGTACAAATCTGAGATCAGGATACAATTGTAGTTTGAGTGGAACGCTAGCGCACGTCACGTTTTACAATCTCTGTTAGGCATTGTGTGAATACACCTGTTGCGATTTGTGTTATGCGCTATGTGCGCGCTTGAATCACAAATCTGCGCTTCTCCACGTGCTAATCAGAGATCGGAACAGAATAGTAGTTTGAGTGCAACGCTAGCGGACGTCACGTGTTACAATGTCTGTAAAGCATTGTGTGAATTCTAGCGTTGCTTGCAATTCATGTCAGACGCTATATGCGCTCTTGAATCACAATTCTGCGCTTATCCCACGTACAAATCTGAGATCAGGATACAATTGTAGTTTGAGTGGAACGCTAGCGCACGTCACGTTTTACAATCTCTGTTAGGCGTTGTGTGAATACACCTGTTGCGATTTGTGTCATGCGCTATGTGCGCGCTTGAATCACAAATCTGCGCTTCTCCACGTGCTAATCAGAGATCGGAACAGAATAGTAGTTTGAGTGCAACGCTAGCGGACGTCACGTGTTACAATGTCTGTTAAGCATTGTGTGAATTCACGCGTTGCTTGCAATTCATGTCAGACGCTATATGCGCTCTTGAATCACAATTCTGCGCTTATCCCACGTACAAATCTGAGATCAGGATACAATTGTAGTTTGAGTGGAACACTAGCGCACGTCACGTTTTACAATCTCTGTTAGGCGTTGTGTGAATACACCTGTTGCGATTTGTGTTATGCGCTATGTGCGCGCTTGAATCACAAATCTGCGCTTCTCCACGTGCAAATCAGAGATCGAAACACAATTGTAGTTTTAGTGCAACGCTAGCGGACGTCACGTGTTACAATGTCTGTTAAGCATTGCGTGAATTTACGCGTTGCTTGCAATTCATGTCAGACGCTATATGCGCTCTTGAATCACAATTCTGCGCTTATCCCACGTACAAATCTGAGATCAGGATACAATTGTAGTTTGAGTGGAACACTAGCGCACGTCACGTTTTACAATCTCTGTTAGGAGTTGTGTGAATACACCTGTTGCGATTTGTGTTATGCGCTATGTGCGCGCTTGAATCACAAATCTGCGCTTCTCCACGTGCTAATCAGAGATCGAAACACAATTGTAGTTTTAGTGCAACGCTAGCGGACGTCACGTGTTACAATGTCTGTTAAGCATTGCGTGAATTTACGCGTTGCTTGCAATTCATGTCAGACGCTATATGCGCTCTTGAATCACAATCCTGCGCTTATCCCACGTACAAATCTGAGATCAGGATACAATTGTAGTTTGAGTGAAACGCTAGCGCACGTCACGTTTTACAATCTCTGTTAGGCGTTGTGTGAATACACCTGTTGCGATTTGTGTTATGCGCTATGTGCGCGCTTTAATCACAAATCTGCGCTTCTCCACGTGCTAATCAGAGATCGGAACAGAATAGTAGTTTGAGTGCAACGCTAGCGGACGTCACGTGTTACAATGTCTGTTAAGCATTGCGTGAATTTACGCGTTGCTTGCAATTCATGTCAGACGCTATATGCGCTCTTGAATCACAATTCTGCGCTTATCCCACGTACAAATCTGAGATCAGGATACAATTGTAGTTTGAGTGGAACGCTAGCGCACGTCACGTTTTACAATCTCTGTTAGGCGTTGTGTGAATACACCTGTTGCGATTTGTGTTATGCGCTATGTGCGCGCTTGAATCACAAATCTGCGCTTCTCCACGTGCTAATCAGAGATCGAAACAGAATAGTAGTTTGAGTGCAACGCTAGCGGACGTCACGTGTTACAATGTCTGTAAAGCATTGTGTGAATTCTCGCGTTGCTTGCAATTCATGTCAGACGCTATATGCGCTCTTGAATCACAATTCTGCGCTTATCCCACGTACAAATCTGAGATCAGGATACAATTGTAGTTTGAGTGGAACTCTAGCGCACGTCACGTTTTACAATCTCTGTTAGGCGTTGTGTGAATACACCTGTTGCGATTTGTGTTATGCGCTATGTGCGCGCTTGAATCACAAATCTGCGCTTCTCCACGTGCTAATCAGAGATCGGAACAGAATAGTAGTTTGAGTGCAACGCTAGCGGACGTCACGTGTTACAATGTCTGTTAAGCATTGTGTGAATTCACGCGTTGCTTGCAATTCATGTCAGACGCTATATGCGCTCTTGAATCACAATTCTGCGCTTATCCCACGTACAAATCTGAGATCAGGATACAATTGTAGTTTGAGTGGAACGCTAGCGCACGTCACGTTTTACAATCTCTGTTAGGCGTTGTGTGAATACACCTGTTGCGATTTGTGTTATGCGCTATGTGCGCGCTTGAATCACAAATCTGCGCTTCTCCACGTGCTAATCAGAGATCGAAACACAATTGTAGTTTTAGTGCAACGCTAGCGGACGTCACGTGTTACAATGTCTGTTAAGCATTGCGTGAATTTACGCGTTGCTTGCAATTCATGTCAGACGCTATATGCGCTCTTGAATCACAATTCTGCGCTTATCCCACGTACAAATCTGAGATCAGGATACAATTGTAGTTTGAGTGGAACACTAGCGCACGTCACGTTTTACAATCTCTGTTAGGAGTTGTGTGAATACACCTGTTGCGATTTGTGTTATGCGCTATGTGCGCGCTTGAATCACAAATCTGCGCTTCTCCACGTGCTAATCAGAGATCGAAACACAATTGTAGTTTTAGTGCAACGCTAGCGGACGTCACGTGTTACAATGTCTGTTAAGCATTGCGTGAATTTACGCGTTGCTTGCAATTCATGTCAGACGCTATATGCGCTCTTGAATCACAATTCTGCGCTTATCCCACGTACAAATCTGAGATCAGGATACAATTGTAGTTTGAGTGAAACGCTAGCGCACGTCACGTTTTACAATCTCTGTTAGGCGTTGTGTGAATACACCTGTTGCGATTTGTGTTATGCGCTATGTGCGCGCTTGAATCACAAATCTGCGCTTCTCCACGTGCTAATCAGAGATCGGAACAGAATAGTAGTTTGAGTGCAACGCTAGCGGACGTCACGTGTTACAATGTCTGTTAAGCATTGCGTGAATTTACGCGTTGCTTGCAATTCATGTCAGACGCTATATGCGCTCTTGAATCACAATTCTGCGCTTATCCCACGTACAAATCTGAGATCAAGATACAATTGTAGTTTGAGTGGAACGCTAGCCCACGTCACGTTTTACAATCTCTGTTAGGCGTTGTGTGAATACACCTGTTGCGATTTGTGTTATGCGCTATGTGCGCGCTTGAATCACAAATCTGCGCTTCTCCACGTGCTAATCAGAGACCGAAACACAATTGTAGTTTGAGTGCAACGCTAGCGGACGTCACGTGTTACAATGTCTGTTAAGCATTGTGTGAATTCACGCGTTGCTTGCAATTCATGTCAGACGCTATATGCGCTCTTGAATCACAATTCTGCGCTTATCCCACGTACAAATCTGAGATCAGGATACAATTGTAGTTTGAGTGGAACGCTAGCGCACGTCACGTTTTACAATCTCTGTTAGGCGTTGTGTGAATACACCTGTTGCGATTTTTGTTATGCGCTATGTGCGCGCTTGAATCACAAATCTGCGCTTCTCCACGTGCTAATCAGAGATCGAAACACAATTGTAGTTTGAGTGCAACGCTAGCGGACGTCACGTGTTACAATGTCTGTTAAGCATTGCGTGAAATTACGCGTTGCTTGCAATTCATGTCAGACGCTATATGCGCTCTTGAATCACAATTCTGCGCTTATCCCACGTACAAATCTGAGATCAGGATACAATTGTAGTTTGAGTGGAACGCTAGCGCACGTCACGTTCTACAATCTCTGTTAGGCATTGTGTGAATACACCTGTTGCGATTTGTGTTATGCGCTATGTGCGCGCTTGAATCACAAATCTGCGCTTCTCCACGTGCTAATCAGAGATCGGAACAGAATAGTAGTTTGAGTGCAACGCTAGCGGACGTCACGTGTTACATTGTCTGTAAAGCATTGTGTGAATTCTCGCGTTGCTTGCAATTCATGTCAGACGCTATATGCGCTCTTGAATCACAATTCTGCGCTTATCCCACGTACAAATCTGAGATCAGGATACAATTGTAGTTTGAGTGGAACTCTAGCGCACGTCACGTTTTACAATCTCTGTTAGGCGTTGTGTGAATACACCTGTTGCGATTTGTGTTATGCGCTATGTGCGCGCTTGAATCACAAATCTGCGCTTCTCCACGTGCTAATCAGAGCTCGGAACAGAATAGTAGTTTGAGTGCAACGCTAGCGGACGTCACGTGTTACAATGTCTGTTAAGCATTGTGTGAATTCACGCGTTGCTTGCAATTCATGTCAGACGCTATATGCGCTTTTTAATCGCAATTCTGCGCTTATCCCACGTACAAATCTGAGATCAGGATACAATTGTAGTTTGAGTGGAACGCTAGCGCACGTCACGTTTTACAATCTCTGTTAGGCGTTGTGTGAATACACCTGTTGCGATTTGTGTTATGCGCTATGTGCGCGCTTGAATCACAAATCTGCGCTTCTCCACGTGCTAATCAGAGATCGAAACACAATTGTAGTTTGAGTGCAACGCTAGCGGACGTCACGTGTTACAATGTCTGTTAAGCATTGCGTGAATTTACGCGTTGCTTGCAATTCATGTCAGACGCTATATGCGCTCTTGAATCACAATTCTGCGCTTATCCCACGTACAAATCTGAGATCAGGATACAATTGTAGTTTGAGTGGAACGCTATGCGCACGTCACGTTTTACAATCTCTGTTAGGCGTTGTGTGAATACACCTGTTGCGATTTGTGTTATGCGCTATGTGCGCGCTTGAATCACAAATCTGCGCTTCTCCACGTGCTAATCAGAGTTCGGAACAGAATAGTAGTTTGAGTGCAACGCTAGCGGACGTCACGTGTTACAATGTCTGTAAAGCATTGTGTGAATTCTCGCGTTGCTTGCAATTCATGTCAGACGCTATATGCGCTCTTGAATCACAATTCTGCGCTTATCCCACGTACAAATCTGAGATCAGGATACAATTGTAGTTTGAGTGGAACACTAGCGCACGTCACGTTTTACAATCTCTGTTAGGCGTTGTGTGAATACACCTGTTGCGATTTGTGTTATGCGCTATGTGCGCGCTTGAATCACAAATCTGCGCTTCTCCACGTGCTAATCAGAGATCGAAACACAATTGTAGTTTTAGTGCAACGCTAGCGGACGTCACGTGTTACAATGTCTGTTAAGCATTGCGTGAATTTACGCGTTGCTTGCAATTCATGTCAGACGCTATATGCGCTCTTGAATCACAATTCTGCGCTTATCCCACGTACAAATCTGAGATCAGGATACAATTGTAGTTTGAGTGGAACACTAGCGCACGTCACGTTTTACAATCTCTGTTAGGAGTTGTGTGAATACACCTGTTGCGATTTGTGTTATGCGCTATGTGCGCGCTTGAATCACAAATCTGCGCTTCTCCACGTGCTAATCAGAGATCGAAACACAATTGTAGTTTTAGTGCAACGCTAGCGGACGTAACGTGTTACAATGTCTGTTAAGCATTGCGTGAATTTACGCGTTGCTTGCAATTCATGTCAGACGCTATATGCGCTCTTGAATCACAATTCTGCGCTTAACCCACGTACAAATCTGAGATCAGGATACAATTGTAGTTTGAGTGAAACGCTAGCGCACGTCACGTTTTACAATCTCTGTTAGGCGTTGTGTGAATACACCTGTTGCGATTTGTGTTATGCGCTATGTGCGCGCTTTAATCACAAATCTGCGATTCTCCACGTGCTAATCAGAGATCGGAACAGAATAGTAGTTTGAGTGCAACGCTAGCGGACGTCACGTGTTACAATGTCTGTTAAGCATTGCGTGAATTTACGCGTTGCTTGCAATTCATGTCAGACGCTATATGCGCTCTTGAATCACAATTCTGCGCTTATCCCACGTACAAATCTGAGATCAGGATACAATTGTAGTTTGAGTGAAACGCTAGCGCACGTCACGTTTTACAATCTCTGTTAGGCGTTGTGTGAATACACCTGTTGCGATTTGTGTTATGCGCTATGTGCGCGCTTGAATCACAAATCTGCGCTTCTCCACGTGCTAATCAGAGATCGGAACAGAATAGTAGTTTGAGTGCAACGCTAGCGGACGTCACGTGTTACAATGTCTGTTAAGCATTGCGTGAATTTACGCGTTGCTTGCAATTCATGTCAGACGCTATATGCGCTCTTGAATCACAATTCTGCGCTTATCCCACGTACAAATCTGAGATCAGGATACAATTGTAGTTTGAGTGGAACGCTAGCGCACGTCACGTTTTACAATCTCTGTTAGGCGTTGTGTGAATACACCTGTTGCGATTTGTGTTATGCGCTATGTGCGCGCTTGAATCACAAATCTGCGCTTCTCCACGTGCTAATCAGAGACCGAAACACAATTGTAGTTTGAGTGCAACGCTAGCGGACGTCACGTGTTACAATGTCTGTTAAGCATTGTGTGAATTCACGCGTTGCTTGCAATTCATGTCAGACGCTATATGCGCTCTTGAATCACAATTCTGCGCTTATCCCACGTACAAATCTGAGATCAGGATACAATTGTAGTTTGAGTGGAACGCTAGCGCACGTCACGTTTTACAATCTCTGTTAGGCGTTGTGTGAATACACCTGTTGCGATTTTTGTTATGCGCTATGTGCGCGCTTGAATCACAAATCTGCGCTTCTCCACGTGCTAATCAGAGATCGAAACACAATTGTAGTTTGAGTGCAACGCTAGCGGACGTCACGTGTTACAATGTCTGTTAAGCATTGCGTGAAATTACGCGTTGCTTGCAATTCATGTCAGACGCTATATGCGCTCTTGAATCACAATTCTGCGCTTATCCCACGTACAAATCTGAGATCAGGATACAATTGTAGTTTGAGTGGAACGCTAGCGCACGTCACGTTCTACAATCTCTGTTAGGCATTGTGTGAATACACCTGTTGCGATTTGTGTTATGCGCTATGTGCGCGCTTGAATCACAAATCTGCGCTTCTCCACGTGCTAATCAGAGATCGAAACACAATTGTAGTTTGAGTGCAACGCTAGCGGACGTCACGTGTTACAATGTCTGTTAAGCATTGCGTGAAATTACGCGTTGCTTTCAATTCATGTCAGACGCTATATGCGCTCTTGAATCACAATTCTGCGCTTATCCCATGTACAAATCTGAGATCAGGATACAATTGTAGTTTGAGTGGAACGCTAGCGCACGTCACGTTTTACAATCTCTGTTGGGCGTTGTGTGAATACACCTGTTGCGATTTGTGTTATGCGCTATGTGCGCGCTTGAATCACAAATCTGCGCTTCTCCACGTGCTAATCAGAGATCGGAACAGAATAGTAGTTTGAGTGCAACGCTAGCGGACGTCACGTGTTACAATGTCTGTAAAGCATTGTGTGAATTCTCGCGTTGCTTGCAATTCATGTCAGACGCTATACGCGCTCTTGAATCACAATTCTGCGCTTATCCCACGTACAAATCTGAGATCAGGATACAATTGTAGTTTGAGTGGAACTCTAGCGCACGTCACGTTTTACAATCTCTGTTAGGCGTTGTGTGAATACACCTGTTGCGATTTGTGTTATGCGCTATGTGCGCACTTGAATCACAAATCTGCGCTTCTCCACGTGCTAATCAGAGATCGAAACACAATTGTAGTTTGAGTGCAACGCTAGCGGACGTCACGTGTTACAATGTCTGTAAAGCATTGTGTGAATTCTCGCGTTGCTTGCAATTCATGTCAGACGCTATACGCGCTCTTGAATCACAATTCTGCGCTTATCCCACGTACAAATCTGAGATCAGGATACAATTGTAGTTTGAGTGGAACGCTAGCGCACGTCACGTTTTACAATCTCTGTTAGGCGTTGTGTGAATACACCTGTTGCGATTTGTGTTATGCGCTATGTGCGCGCTTGAATCACAAATCTGCGCTTCTCCACGTGCTAATCAGAGATCGGAACAGAATAGTAGTTTGAGTGCAACGCTAGCGGACGTCACGTGTTACAATGTCTGTTAAGCATTGTGTGAATTCACGCGTTGCTTGCAATTCATGTCAGACGCTATATGCGCTCTTGAATCACAATTCTGCGCTTATCCCACGTACAAATCTGAGATCAGGATACAATTGTAGTTTGAGTGGAACGCTAGCGCACGTCACGTTTTACAATCTCTGTTAGGCGTTGTGTGAATACACCTGTTGCGATTTGTGTTATGCGCTATGTGCGCGCTTGAATCACAAATCTGCGCTTCTCCACGTGCTAATCAGAGATCGGAACAGAATAGTAGTTTGAGTGCAACGCTAGCGGACGTCACGTGTTACAATGTCTGTTAAGCATTGTGTGAATTCACGCGTTGCTTGCAATTCATGTCAGACGCTATATGCGCTCTTGAATCACAATTCTGCGCTTATCCCACGTACAAATCTGAGATCAGGATACAATTGTAGTTTGAGTGGAACGCTAGCGCACGTCACGTTTTACAATCTCTGTTGGGCGTTGTGTGAATACACCTGTTGCGATTGTGTTATGCGCTATGTGCGCGCTTGAATCACAAATCTGCGCTTCTCCACGTGCTAATCAGAGATCGGAACAGAATAGTAGTTTGAGTGCAACGCTAGCGGACGTCACGTGTTACAATGTCTGTTAAGCATTGTGTGAATTCACGCGTTGCTTGCAATTCATGTCAGACGCTATATGCGCTCTTGAATCACAATTCTGCGCTTATCCCACGTACAAATCTGAGATCAGGATACAATTGTAGTTTGAGTGGAACGCTAGCGCACGTCACGTTTTACAATCTCTGTTAGGCGTTGTGTGAATACACCTGTTGCGATTTGTGTTATGCGCTATGTGCGCGCTTGAATCACAAATCTGCGCTTCTCCACGTGCTAATCAGAGATCGAAACACAATTGTAGTTTTAGTGCAACGCTAGCGGACGTCACGTGTTACAATGTCTGTTAAGCATTGCGTGAATTTACGCGTTGCTTGCAATTCATGTCAGACGCTATATGCGCTCTTGAATCACAATTCTGCGCTTATCCCACGTACAAATCTGAGATCAGGATACAATTGTAGTTTGAGTGGAACACTAGCGCACGTCACGTTTTACAATCTCTGTTAGGAGTTGTGTGAATACACCTGTTGCGATTTGTGTTATGCGCTATGTGCGCGCTTGAATCACAAATCTGCGCTTCTCCACGTGCTAATCAGAGATCGAAACACAATTGTAGTTTTAGTGCAACGCTAGCGGACGTCACGTGTTACAATGTCTGTTAAGCATTGCGTGAATTTACGCGTTGCTTGCAATTCATGTCAGACGCTATATGCGCTCTTGAATCACAATTCTGCGCTTATCCCACGTACAAATCTGAGATCAGGATACAATTGTAGTTTGAGTGAAACGCTAGCGCACGTCACGTTTTACAATCTCTGTTAGGCGTTGTGTGAATACACCTGTTGCGATTTGTGTTATGCGCTATGTGCGCGCTTGAATCACAAATCTGCGCTTCTCCACGTGCTAATCAGAGATCGGAACAGAATAGTAGTTTGAGTGCAACGCTAGCGGACGTCACGTGTTACAATGTCTGTTAAGCATTGCGTGAATTTACGCGTTGCTTGCAATTCATGTCAGACGCTATATGCGCTCTTGAATCACAATTCTGCGCTTATCCCACGTACAAATCTGAGATCAAGATACAATTGTAGTTTGAGTGGAACGCTAGCCCACGTCACGTTTTACAATCTCTGTTAGGCGTTGTGTGAATACACCTGTTGCGATTTGTGTTATGCGCTATGTGCGCGCTTGAATCACAAATCTGCGCTTCTCCACGTGCTAATCAGAGACCGAAACACAATTGTAGTTTGAGTGCAACGCTAGCGGACGTCACGTGTTACAATGTCTGTTAAGCATTGTGTGAATTCACGCGTTGCTTGCAATTCATGTCAGACGCTATATGCGCTCTTGAATCACAATTCTGCGCTTATCCCACGTACTAATCTGAGATCAGGATACAATTGTAGTTTGAGTGGAACGCTAGCGCACGTCACGTTTTACAATCTCTGTTAGGCGTTGTGTGAATACACCTGTTGCGATTTTTGTTATGCGCTATGTGCGCGCTTGAATCACAAATCTGCGCTTCTCCACGTGCTAATCAGAGATCGAAACACAATTGTAGTTTGAGTGCAACGCTAGCGGACGTCACGTGTTACAATGTCTGTTAAGCATTGCGTGAAATTACGCGTTGCTTGCAATTCATGTCAGACGCTATATGCGCTCTTGAATCACAATTCTGCGCTTATCCCACGTACAAATCTGAGATCAGGATACAATTGTAGTTTGAGTGGAACGCTAGCGCACGTCACGTTCTACAATCTCTGTTAGGCATTGTGTGAATACACCTGTTGCGATTTGTGTTATGCGCTATGTGCGCGCTTGAATCACAAATCTGCGCTTCTCCACGTGCTAATCAGAGATCGGAACAGAATAGTAGTTTGAGTGCAACGCTAGCGGACGTCACGTGTTACATTGTCTGTAAAGCATTGTGTGAATTCTCGCGTTGCTTGCAATTCATGTCAGACGCTATATGCGCTCTTGAATCACAATTCTGCGCTTATCCCACGTACAAATCTGAGATCAGGATACAATTGTAGTTTGAGTGGAACTCTAGCGCACGTCACGTTTTACAATCTCTGTTAGGCGTTGTGTGAATACACCTGTTGCGATTTGTGTTATGCGCTATGTGCGCGCTTGAATCACAAATCTGCGCTTCTCCACGTGCTAATCAGAGCTCGGAACAGAATAGTAGTTTGAGTGCAACGCTAGCGGACGTCACGTGTTACAATGTCTGTTAAGCATTGTGTGAATTCACGCGTTGCTTGCAATTCATGTCAGACGCTATATGCGCTTTTTAATCGCAATTCTGCGCTTATCCCACGTACAAATCTGAGATCAGGATACAATTGTAGTTTGAGTGGAACGCTAGCGCACGTCACGTTTTACAATCTCTGTTAGGCGTTGTGTGAATACACCTGTTGCGATTTGTGTTATGCGCTATGTGCGCGCTTGAATCACAAATCTGCGCTTCTCCACGTGCTAATCAGAGATCGAAACACAATTGTAGTTTGAGTGCAACGCTAGCGGACGTCACGTGTTACAATGTCTGTTAAGCATTGCGTGAATTTACGCGTTGCTTGCAATTCATGTCAGACGCTATATGCGCTCTTGAATCACAATTCTGCGCTTATCCCACGTACAAATCTGAGATCAGGATACAATTGTAGTTTGAGTGGAACGCTATGCGCACGTCACGTTTTACAATCTCTGTTAGGCGTTGTGTGAATACACCTGTTGCGATTTGTGTTATGCGCTATGTGCGCGCTTGAATCACAAATCTGCGCTTCTCCACGTGCTAATCAGAGTTCGGAACAGAATAGTAGTTTGAGTGCAACGCTAGCGGACGTCACGTGTTACAATGTCTGTAAAGCATTGTGTGAATTCTCGCGTTGCTTGCAATTCATGTCAGACGCTATATGCGCTCTTGAATCACAATTCTGCGCTTATCCCACGTACAAATCTGAGATCAGGATACAATTGTAGTTTGAGTGGAACACTAGCGCACGTCACGTTTTACAATCTCTGTTAGGCGTTGTGTGAATACACCTGTTGCGATTTGTGTTATGCGCTATGTGCGCGCTTGAATCACAAATCTGCGCTTCTCCACGTGCTAATCAGAGATCGAAACACAATTGTAGTTTTAGTGCAACGCTAGCGGACGTCACGTGTTACAATGTCTGTTAAGCATTGCGTGAATTTACGCGTTGCTTGCAATTCATGTCAGACGCTATATGCGCTCTTGAATCACAATTCTGCGCTTATCCCACGTACAAATCTGAGATCAGGATACAATTGTAGTTTGAGTGGAACACTAGCGCACGTCACGTTTTACAATCTCTGTTAGGAGTTGTGTGAATACACCTGTTGCGATTTGTGTTATGCGCTATGTGCGCGCTTGAATCACAAATCTGCGCTTCTCCACGTGCTAATCAGAGATCGAAACACAATTGTAGTTTTAGTGCAACGCTAGCGGACGTAACGTGTTACAATGTCTGTTAAGCATTGCGTGAATTTACGCGTTGCTTGCAATTCATGTCAGACGCTATATGCGCTCTTGAATCACAATTCTGCGCTTAACCCACGTACAAATCTGAGATCAGGATACAATTGTAGTTTGAGTGAAACGCTAGCGCACGTCACGTTTTACAATCTCTGTTAGGCGTTGTGTGAATACACCTGTTGCGATTTGTGTTATGCGCTATGTGCGCGCTTTAATCACAAATCTGCGATTCTCCACGTGCTAATCAGAGATCGGAACAGAATAGTAGTTTGAGTGCAACGCTAGCGGACGTCACGTGTTACAATGTCTGTTAAGCATTGCGTGAATTTACGCGTTGCTTGCAATTCATGTCAGACGCTATATGCGCTCTTGAATCACAATTCTGCGCTTATCCCACGTACAAATCTGAGATCAGGATACAATTGTAGTTTGAGTGAAACGCTAGCGCACGTCACGTTTTACAATCTCTGTTAGGCGTTGTGTGAATACACCTGTTGCGATTTGTGTTATGCGCTATGTGCGCGCTTGAATCACAAATCTGCGCTTCTCCACGTGCTAATCAGAGATCGGAACAGAATAGTAGTTTGAGTGCAACGCTAGCGGACGTCACGTGTTACAATGTCTGTTAAGCATTGCGTGAATTTACGCGTTGCTTGCAATTCATGTCAGACGCTATATGCGCTCTTGAATCACAATTCTGCGCTTATCCCACGTACAAATCTGAGATCAGGATACAATTGTAGTTTGAGTGGAACGCTAGCGCACGTCACGTTTTACAATCTCTGTTAGGCGTTGTGTGAATACACCTGTTGCGATTTGTGTTATGCGCTATGTGCGCGCTTGAATCACAAATCTGCGCTTCTCCACGTGCTAATCAGAGACCGAAACACAATTGTAGTTTGAGTGCAACGCTAGCGGACGTCACGTGTTACAATGTCTGTTAAGCATTGTGTGAATTCACGCGTTGCTTGCAATTCATGTCAGACGCTATATGCGCTCTTGAATCACAATTCTGCGCTTATCCCACGTACAAATCTGAGATCAGGATACAATTGTAGTTTGAGTGGAACGCTAGCGCACGTCACGTTTTACAATCTCTGTTAGGCGTTGTGTGAATACACCTGTTGCGATTTTTGTTATGCGCTATGTGCGCGCTTGAATCACAAATCTGCGCTTCTCCACGTGCTAATCAGAGATCGAAACACAATTGTAGTTTGAGTGCAACGCTAGCGGACGTCACGTGTTACAATGTCTGTTAAGCATTGCGTGAAATTACGCGTTGCTTGCAATTCATGTCAGACGCTATATGCGCTCTTGAATCACAATTCTGCGCTTATCCCACGTACAAATCTGAGATCAGGATACAATTGTAGTTTGAGTGGAACGCTAGCGCACGTCACGTTCTACAATCTCTGTTAGGCATTGTGTGAATACACCTGTTGCGATTTGTGTTATGCGCTATGTGCGCGCTTGAATCACAAATCTGCGCTTCTCCACGTGCTAATCAGAGATCGAAACACAATTGTAGTTTGAGTGCAACGCTAGCGGACGTCACGTGTTACAATGTCTGTTAAGCATTGCGTGAAATTACGCGTTGCTTTCAATTCATGTCAGACGCTATATGCGCTCTTGAATCACAATTCTGCGCTTATCCCATGTACAAATCTGAGATCAGGATACAATTGTAGTTTGAGTGGAACGCTAGCGCACGTCACGTTTTACAATCTCTGTTGGGCGTTGTGTGAATACACCTGTTGCGATTTGTGTTATGCGCTATGTGCGCGCTTGAATCACAAATCTGCGCTTCTCCACGTGCTAATCAGAGATCGGAACAGAATAGTAGTTTGAGTGCAACGCTAGCGGACGTCACGTGTTACAATGTCTGTAAAGCATTGTGTGAATTCTCGCGTTGCTTGCAATTCATGTCAGACGCTATACGCGCTCTTGAATCACAATTCTGCGCTTATCCCACGTACAAATCTGAGATCAGGATACAATTGTAGTTTGAGTGGAACTCTAGCGCACGTCACGTTTTACAATCTCTGTTAGGCGTTGTGTGAATACACCTGTTGCGATTTGTGTTATGCGCTATGTGCGCACTTGAATCACAAATCTGCGCTTCTCCACGTGCTAATCAGAGATCGAAACACAATTGTAGTTTGAGTGCAACGCTAGCGGACGTCACGTGTTACAATGTCTGTAAAGCATTGTGTGAATTCTCGCGTTGCTTGCAATTCATGTCAGACGCTATACGCGCTCTTGAATCACAATTCTGCGCTTATCCCACGTACAAATCTGAGATCAGGATACAATTGTAGTTTGAGTGGAACGCTAGCGCACGTCACGTTTTACAATCTCTGTTAGGCGTTGTGTGAATACACCTGTTGCGATTTGTGTTATGCGCTATGTGCGCGCTTGAATCACAAATCTGCGCTTCTCCACGTGCTAATCAGAGATCGGAACAGAATAGTAGTTTGAGTGCAACGCTAGCGGACGTCACGTGTTACAATGTCTGTTAAGCATTGTGTGAATTCACGCGTTGCTTGCAATTCATGTCAGACGCTATATGCGCTCTTGAATCACAATTCTGCGCTTATCCCACGTACAAATCTGAGATCAGGATACAATTGTAGTTTGAGTGGAACGCTAGCGCACGTCACGTTTTACAATCTCTGTTAGGCGTTGTGTGAATACACCTGTTGCGATTTGTGTTATGCGCTATGTGCGCGCTTGAATCACAAATCTGCGCTTCTCCACGTGCTAATCAGAGATCGGAACAGAATAGTAGTTTGAGTGCAACGCTAGCGGACGTCACGTGTTACAATGTCTGTTAAGCATTGTGTGAATTCACGCGTTGCTTGCAATTCATGTCAGACGCTATATGCGCTCTTGAATCACAATTCTGCGCTTATCCCACGTACAAATCTGAGATCAGGATACAATTGTAGTTTGAGTGGAACGCTAGCGCACGTCACGTTTTACAATCTCTGTTGGGCGTTGTGTGAATACACCTGTTGCGATTGTGTTATGCGCTATGTGCGCGCTTGAATCACAAATCTGCGCTTCTCCACGTGCTAATCAGAGATCGAAACACAATTGTAGTTTGAGTGCAACGCTAGCGGACGTCACGTGTTACAATGTCTGTTAAGCATTGCGTGAATTTACGCGTTGCTTGCAATTCATGTCAGACGCTATATGCGCTCTTGAATCACAATTCTGCGCTTATCCCACGTACAAATCTGAGATCAGGATACAATTGTAGTTTGAGTGGAACGCTAGCGCACGTCACGTTTTACAATCTCTGTTAGGCGTTGTGTGAATACACCTGTTGCGATTTGTGTTATGCGCTATGTGCGCGCTTGAATAACAAATCTGCGCTTCTCCACGTGCTAATCAGAGATCGGAACAGAATAGTAGTTTGAGTGCAACGCTAGCGGACGTCACGTGTTACAATGTCTGTAAAGCATTGTGTGAATTCTAGCGTTGCTTGCAATTCATGTCAGACGCTATATGCGCTCTTGAATCACAATTCTGCGCTTATCCCACGTACAAATCTGAGATCAGGATACAATTGTAGTTTGAGTGGAACGCTAGCGCACGTCACGTTTTACAATCTCTGTTAGGCGTTGTGTGAATACACCTGTTGCGATTTGTGTTATGCGCTATGTGCGCGCTTGAATCACAAATCTGCGCTTCTCCACGTGCTAATCAGAGATCGGAACAGAATAGTAGTTTGAGTGCAACGCTAGCGGACGTCACGTGTTACAATGTCTGTTAAGCATTGTGTGAATTCACGCGTTGCTTGCAATTCATGTCAGACGCTATATGCGCTCTTGAATCACAATTCTGCGCTTATCCCACGTACAAATCTGAGATCAGGATACAATTGTAGTTTGAGTGGAACACTAGCGCACGTCACGTTTTACAATCTCTGTTAGGCGTTGTGTGAATACACCTGTTGCGATTTGTGTTATGCGCTATGTGCGCGCTTGAATCACAAATCTGCGCTTCTCCACGTGCAAATCAGAGATCGAAACACAATTGTAGTTTTAGTGCAACGCTAGCGGACGTCACGTGTTACAATGTCTGTTAAGCATTGCGTGAATTTACGCGTTGCTTGCAATTCATGTCAGACGCTATATGCGCTCTTGAATCACAATTCTGCGCTTATCCCACGTACAAATCTGAGATCAGGATACAATTGTAGTTTGAGTGGAACACTAGCGCACGTCACGTTTTACAATCTCTGTTAGGAGTTGTGTGAATACACCTGTTGCGATTTGTGTTATGCGCTATGTGCGCGCTTGAATCACAAATCTGCGCTTCTCCACGTGCTAATCAGAGATCGAAACACAATTGTAGTTTTAGTGCAACGCTAGCGGACGTCACGTGTTACAATGTCTGTTAAGCATTGCGTGAATTTACGCGTTGCTTGCAATTCATGTCAGACGCTATATGCGCTCTTGAATCACAATTCTGCGCTTATCCCACGTACAAATCTGAGATCAGGATACAATTGTAGTTTGAGTGAAACGCTAGCGCACGTCACGTTTTACAATCTCTGTTAGGCGTTGTGTGAATACACCTGTTGCGATTTGTGTTATGCGCTATGTGCGCGCTTTAATCACAAATCTGCGCTTCTCCACGTGCTAATCAGAGATCGGAACAGAATAGTAGTTTGAGTGCAACGCTAGCGGACGTCACGTGTTACAATGTCTGTTAAGCATTGCGTGAATTTACGCGTTGCTTGCAATTCATGTCAGACGCTATATGCGCTCTTGAATCACAATTCTGCGCTTATCCCACGTACAAATCTGAGATCAGGATACAATTGTAGTTTGAGTGGAACGCTAGCGCACGTCACGTTTTACAATCTCTGTTAGGCGTTGTGTGAATACACCTGTTGCGATTTGTGTTATGCGCTATGTGCGCGCTTGAATCACAAATCTGCGCTTCTCCACGTGCTAATCAGAGATCGAAACAGAATAGTAGTTTGAGTGCAACGCTAGCGGACGTCACGTGTTACAATGTCTGTAAAGCATTGTGTGAATTCTCGCGTTGCTTGCAATTCATGTCAGACGCTATATGCGCTCTTGAATCACAATTCTGCGCTTATCCCACGTACAAATCTGAGATCAGGATACAATTGTAGTTTGAGTGGAACTCTAGCGCACGTCACGTTTTACAATCTCTGTTAGGCGTTGTGTGAATACACCTGTTGCGATTTGTGTTATGCGCTATGTGCGCGCTTGAATCACAAATCTGCGCTTCTCCACGTGCTAATCAGAGATCGGAACAGAATAGTAGTTTGAGTGCAACGCTAGCGGACGTCACGTGTTACAATGTCTGTTAAGCATTGTGTGAATTCACGCGTTGCTTGCAATTCATGTCAGACGCTATATGCGCTCTTGAATCACAATTCTGCGCTTATCCCACGTACAAATCTGAGATCAGGATACAATTGTAGTTTGAGTGGAACGCTAGCGCACGTCACGTTTTACAATCTCTGTTGGGCGTTGTGTGAATACACCTGTTGCGATTGTGTTATGCGCTATGTGCGCGCTTGAATCACAAATCTGCGCTTCTCCACGTGCTAATCAGAGATCGAAACACAATTGTAGTTTGAGTGCAACGCTAGCGGACGTCACGTGTTACAATGTCTGTTAAGCATTGCGTGAATTTACGCGTTGCTTGCAATTCATGTCAGACGCTATATGCGCTCTTGAATCACAATTCTGCGCTTATCCCACGTACAAATCTGAGATCAGGATACAATTGTAGTTTGAGTGGAACGCTAGCGCACGTCACGTTTTACAATCTCTGTTAGGCGTTGTGTGAATACACCTGTTGCGATTTGTGTTATGCGCTATGTGCGCGCTTGAATAACAAATCTGCGCTTCTCCACGTGCTAATCAGAGATCGGAACAGAATAGTAGTTTGAGTGCAACGCTAGCGGACGTCACGTGTTACAATGTCTGTAAAGCATTGTGTGAATTCTAGCGTTGCTTGCAATTCATGTCAGACGCTATATGCGCTCTTGAATCACAATTCTGCGCTTATCCCACGTACAAATCTGAGATCAGGATACAATTGTAGTTTGAGTGGAACGCTAGCGCACGTCACGTTTTACAATCTCTGTTAGGCGTTGTGTGAATACACCTGTTGCGATTTGTGTTATGCGCTATGTGCGCGCTTGAATCACAAATCTGCGCTTCTCCACGTGCTAATCAGAGATCGGAACAGAATAGTAGTTTGAGTGCAACGCTAGCGGACGTCACGTGTTACAATGTCTGTTAAGCATTGTGTGAATTCACGCGTTGCTTGCAATTCATGTCAGACGCTATATGCGCTCTTGAATCACAATTCTGCGCTTATCCCACGTACAAATCTGAGATCAGGATACAATTGTAGTTTGAGTGGAACACTAGCGCACGTCACGTTTTACAATCTCTGTTAGGCGTTGTGTGAATACACCTGTTGCGATTTGTGTTATGCGCTATGTGCGCGCTTGAATCACAAATCTGCGCTTCTCCACGTGCAAATCAGAGATCGAAACACAATTGTAGTTTTAGTGCAACGCTAGCGGACGTCACGAGTTACAATGTCTGTTAAGCATTGCGTGAATTTACGCGTTGCTTGCAATTCATGTCAGACGCTATATGCGCTCTTGAATCACAATTCTGCGCTTATCCCACGTACAAATCTGAGATCAGGATACAATTGTAGTTTGAGTGGAACACTAGCGCACGTCACGTTTTACAATCTCTGTTAGGAGTTGTGTGAATACACCTGTTGCGATTTGTGTTATGCGCTATGTGCGCGCTTGAATCACAAATCTGCGCTTCTCCACGTGCTAATCAGAGATCGAAACACAATTGTAGTTTTAGTGCAACGCTAGCGGACGTCACGTGTTACAATGTCTGTTAAGCATTGCGTGAATTTACGCGTTGCTTGCAATTCATGTCAGACGCTATATGCGCTCTTGAATCACAATTCTGCGCTTATCCCACGTACAAATCTGAGATCAGGATACAATTGTAGTTTGAGTGAAACGCTAGCGCACGTCACGTTTTACAATCTCTGTTAGGCGTTGTGTGAATACACCTGTTGCGATTTGTGTTATGCGCTATGTGCGCGCTTTAATCACAAATCTGCGCTTCTCCACGTGCTAATCAGAGATCGGAACAGAATAGTAGTTTGAGTGCAACGCTAGCGGACGTCACGTGTTACAATGTCTGTTAAGCATTGCGTGAATTTACGCGTTGCTTGCAATTCATGTCAGACGCTATATGCGCTCTTGAATCACAATTCTGCGCTTATCCCACGTACAAATCTGAGATCAGGATACAATTGTAGTTTGAGTGGAACGCTAGCGCACGTCACGTTTTACAATCTCTGTTAGGCGTTGTGTGAATACACCTGTTGCGATTTGTGTTATGCGCTATGTGCGCGCTTGAATCACAAATCTGCGCTTCTCCACGTGCTAATCAGAGATCGAAACAGAATAGTAGTTTGAGTGCAACGCTAGCGGACGTCACGTGTTACAATGTCTGTAAAGCATTGTGTGAATTCTCGCGTTGCTTGCAATTCATGTCAGACGCTATATGCGCTCTTGAATCACAATTCTGCGCTTATCCCACGTACAAATCTGAGATCAGGATACAATTGTAGTTTGAGTGGAACTCTAGCGCACGTCACGTTTTACAATCTCTGTTAGGCGTTGTGTGAATACACCTGTTGCGATTTGTGTTATGCGCTATGTGCGCGCTTGAATCACAAATCTGCGCTTCTCCACGTGCTAATCAGAGATCGGAACAGAATAGTAGTTTGAGTGCAACGCTAGCGGACGTCACGTGTTACAATGTCTGTTAAGCATTGTGTGAATTCACGCGTTGCTTGCAATTCATGTCAGACGCTATATGCGCTCTTGAATCACAATTCTGCGCTTATCCCACGTACAAATCTGAGATCAGGATACAATTGTAGTTTGAGTGGAACGCTAGCGCACGTCACGTTTTACAATCTCTGTTAGGCGTTGTGTGAATACACCTGTTGCGATTTGTGTTATGCGCTATGTGCGCGCTTGAATCACAAATCTGCGCTTCTCCACGTGCTAATCAGAGATCGAAACACAATTGTAGTTTTAGTGCAACGCTAGCGGACGTCACGTGTTACAATGTCTGTTAAGCATTGCGTGAATTTACGCGTTGCTTGCAATTCATGTCAGACGCTATATGCGCTCTTGAATCACAATTCTGCGCTTATCCCACGTACAAATCTGAGATCAGGATACAATTGTAGTTTGAGTGGAACACTAGCGCACGTCACGTTTTACAATCTCTGTTAGGAGTTGTGTGAATACACCTGTTGCGATTTGTGTTATGCGCTATGTGCGCGCTTGAATCACAAATCTGCGCTTCTCCACGTGCTAATCAGAGATCGAAACACAATTGTAGTTTTAGTGCAACGCTAGCGGACGTCACGTGTTACAATGTCTGTTAAGCATTGCGTGAATTTACGCGTTGCTTGCAATTCATGTCAGACGCTATATGCGCTCTTGAATCACAATTCTGCGCTTATCCCACGTACAAATCTGAGATCAGGATACAATTGTAGTTTGAGTGAAACGCTAGCGCACGTCACGTTTTACAATCTCTGTTAGGCGTTGTGTGAATACACCTGTTGCGATTTGTGTTATGCGCTATGTGCGCGCTTGAATCACAAATCTGCGCTTCTCCACGTGCTAATCAGAGATCGGAACAGAATAGTAGTTTGAGTGCAACGCTAGCGGACGTCACGTGTTACAATGTCTGTTAAGCATTGCGTGAATTTACGCGTTGCTTGCAATTCATGTCAGACGCTATATGCGCTCTTGAATCAATATTCTGCGCTTATCCCACGTACAAATCTGAGATCAAGATACAATTGTAGTTTGAGTGGAACGCTAGCCCACGTCACGTTTTACAATCTCTGTTAGGCGTTGTGTGAATACACCTGTTGCGATTTGTGTTATGCGCTATGTGCGCGCTTGAATCACAAATCTGCGCTTCTCCACGTGCTAATCAGAGACCGAAACACAATTGTAGTTTGAGTGCAACGCTAGCGGACCTCACGTGTTACAATGTCTGTTAAGCATTGTGTGAATTCACGCGTTGCTTGCAATTCATGTCAGACGCTATATGCGCTCTTGAATCACAATTCTGCGCTTATCCCACGTACAAATCTGAGATCAGGATACAATTGTAGTTTGAGTGGAACGCTAGCGCACGTCACGTTTTACAATCTCTGTTAGGCGTTGTGTGAATACACCTGTTGCGATTTTTGTTATGCGCTATGTGCGCGCTTGAATCACAAATCTGCGCTTCTCCACGTGCTAATCAGAGATCGAAACACAATTGTAGTTTGAGTGCAACGCTAGCGGACGTCACGTGTTACAATGTCTGTTAAGCATTGCGTGAAATTACGCGTTGCTTGCAATTCATGTCAGACGCTATATGCGCTCTTGAATCACAATTCTGCGCTTATCCCACGTACAAATCTGAGATCAGGATACAATTGTAGTTTGAGTGGAACGCTAGCGCACGTCACGTTCTACAATCTCTGTTAGGCATTGTGTGAATACACCTGTTGCGATTTGTGTTATGCGCTATGTGCGCGCTTGAATCACAAATCTGCGCTTCTCCACGTGCTAATCAGAGATCGGAACAGAATAGTAGTTTGAGTGCAACGCTAGCGGACGTCACGTGTTACATTGTCTGTAAAGCATTGTGTGAATTCTCGCGTTGCTTGCAATTCATGTCAGACGCTATATGCGCTCTTGAATCACAATTCTGCGCTTATCCCACGTACAAATCTGAGATCAGGATACAATTGTAGTTTGAGTGGAACTCTAGCGCACGTCACGTTTTACAATCTCTGTTAGGCGTTGTGTGAATACACCTGTTGCGATTTGTGTTATGCGCTATGTGCGCGCTTGAATCACAAATCTGCGCTTCTCCACGTGCTAATCAGAGCTCGGAACAGAATAGTAGTTTGAGTGCAACGCTAGCGGACGTCACGTGTTACAATGTCTGTTAAGCATTGTGTGAATTCACGCGTTGCTTGCAATTCATGTCAGACGCTATATGCGCTTTTTAATCGCAATTCTGCGCTTATCCCACGTACAAATCTGAGATCAGGATACAATTGTAGTTTGAGTGGAACGCTAGCGCACGTCACGTTTTACAATCTCTGTTAGGCGTTGTGTGAATACACCTGTTGCGATTTGTGTTATGCGCTATGTGCGCGCTTGAATCACAAATCTGCGCTTCTCCACGTGCTAATCAGAGATCGAAACACAATTGTAGTTTGAGTGCAACGCTAGCGGACGTCACGTGTTACAATGTCTGTTAAGCATTGCGTGAATTTACGCGTTGCTTGCAATTCATGTCAGACGCTATATGCGCTCTTGAATCACAATTCTGCGCTTATCCCACGTACAAATCTGAGATCAGGATACAATTGTAGTTTGAGTGGAACGCTATGCGCACGTCACGTTTTACAATCTCTGTTAGGCGTTGTGTGAATACACCTGTTGCGATTTGTGTTATGCGCTATGTGCGCGCTTGAATCACAAATCTGCGCTTCTCCACGTGCTAATCAGAGTTCGGAACAGAATAGTAGTTTGAGTGCAACGCTAGCGGACGTCACGTGTTACAATGTCTGTAAAGCATTGTGTGAATTCTCGCGTTGCTTGCAATTCATGTCAGACGCTATATGCGCTCTTGAATCACAATTCTGCGCTTATCCCACGTACAAATCTGAGATCAGGATACAATTGTAGTTTGAGTGGAACACTAGCGCACGTCACGTTTTACAATCTCTGTTAGGCGTTGTGTGAATACACCTGTTGTGATTTGTGTTATGCGCTATGTGCGCGCTTGAATCACAAATCTGCGCTTCTCCACGTGCTAATCAGAGATCGAAACACAATTGTAGTTTTAGTGCAACGCTAGCGGACGTCACGTGTTACAATGTCTGTTAAGCATTGCGTGAATTTACGCGTTGCTTGCAATTCATGTCAGACGCTATATGCGCTCTTGAATCACAATTCTGCGCTTATCCCACGTACAAATCTGAGATCAGGATACAATTGTAGTTTGAGTGGAACACTAGCGCACGTCACGTTTTACAATCTCTGTTAGGAGTTGTGTGAATACACCTGTTGCGATTTGTGTTATGCGCTATGTGCGCGCTTGAATCACAAATCTGCGCTTCTCCACGTGCTAATCAGAGATCGAAACACAATTGTAGTTTTAGTGCAACGCTAGCGGACGTAACGTGTTACAATGTCTGTTAAGCATTGCGTGAATTTACGCGTTGCTTGCAATTCATGTCAGACGCTATATGCGCTCTTGAATCACAATTCTGCGCTTAACCCACGTACAAATCTGAGATCAGGATACAATTGTAGTTTGAGTGAAACGCTAGCGCACGTCACGTTTTACAATCTCTGTTAGGCGTTGTGTGAATACACCTGTTGCGATTTGTGTTATGCGCTATGTGCGCGCTTTAATCACAAATCTGCGCTTCTCCACGTGCTAATCAGAGATCGGAACAGAATAGTAGTTTGAGTGCAACGCTAGCGGACGTCACGTGTTACAATGTCTGTTAAGCATTGCGTGAATTTACGCGTTGCTTGCAATTCATGTCAGACGCTATATGCGCTCTTGAATCACAATTCTGCGCTTATCCCACGTACAAATCTGAGATCAGGATACAATTGTAGTTTGAGTGGAACGCTAGCGCACGTCACGTTTTACAATCTCTGTTAGGCGTTGTGTGAATACACCTGTTGCGATTTGTGTTATGCGCTATGTGCGCGCTTGAATCACAAATCTGCGCTTCTCCACGTGCTAATCAGAGATCGAAACAGAATAGTAGTTTGAGTGCAACGCTAGCGGACGTCACGTGTTACAATGTCTGTAAAGCATTGTGTGAATTCTCGCGTTGCTTGCAATTCATGTCAGACGCTATATGCGCTCTTGAATCACAATTCTGCGCTTATCCCACGTACAAATCTGAGATCAGGATACAATTGTAGTTTGAGTGGAACTCTAGCGCACGTCACGTTTTACAATCTCTGTTAGGCGTTGTGTGAATACACCTGTTGCGATTTGTGTTATGCGCTATGTGCGCGCTTGAATCACAAATCTGCGCTTCTCCACGTGCTAATCAGAGATCGGAACAGAATAGTAGTTTGAGTGCAACGCTAGCGGACGTCACGTGTTACAATGTCTGTTAAGCATTGCGTGAATTCACGCGTTGCTTGCAATTCATGTCAGACGCTATATGCGCTCTTGAATCACAATTCTGCGCTTATCCCACGTACAAATCTGAGATCAGGATACAATTGTAGTTTGAGTGGAACGCTAGCGCACGTCACGTTTTACAATCTCTGTTAGGCGTTGTGTGAATACACCTGTTGCGATTTGTGTTATGCGCTATGTGCGCGCTTGAATCACAAATCTGCGCTTCTCCACGTGCTAATCAGAGATCGAAACACAATTGTAGTTTTAGTGCAACGCTAGCGGACGTCACGTGTTACAATGTCTGTTAAGCATTGCGTGAATTTACGCGTTGCTTGCAATTCATGTCAGACGCTATATGCGCTCTTGAATCACAATTCTGCGCTTATTCCACGTACAAATCTGAGATCAGGATACAATTGTAGTTTGAGTGGAACACTAGCGCACGTCACGTTTTACAATCTCTGTTAGGAGTTGTGTGAATACACCTGTTGCGATTTGTGTTATGCGCTATGTGCGCGCTTGAATCACAAATCTGCGCTTCTCCACGTGCTAATCAGAGATCGAAACACAATTGTAGTTTTAGTGCAACGCTAGCGGACGTCACGTGTTACAATGTCTGTTAAGCATTGCGTGAATTTACGCGTTGCTTGCAATTCATGTCAGACGCTATATGCGCTCTTGAATCACAATTCTGCGCTTATCCCACGTACAAATCTGAGATCAGGATACAATTGTAGTTTGAGTGAAACGCTAGCGCACGTCACGTTTTACAATCTCTGTTAGGCGTTGTGTGAATACACCTGTTGCGATTTGTGTTATGCGCTATGTGCGCGCTTGAATCACAAATCTGCGCTTCTCCACGTGCTAATCAGAGATCGGAACAGAATAGTAGTTTGAGTGCAACGCTAGCGGACGTCACGTGTTACAATGTCTGTTAAGCATTGCGTGAATTTACGCGTTGCTTGCAATTCATGTCAGACGCTATATGCGCTCTTGAATCACAATTCTGCGCTTATCCCACGTACAAATCTGAGATCAGGATACAATTGTAGTTTGAGTGGAACGCTAGCGCACGTCACGTTTTACAATCTCTGTTAGGCGTTGTGTGAATACACCTGTTGCGATTTGTGTTATGCGCTATGTGCGCGCTTGAATCACAAATCTGCGCTTCTCCACGTGCTAATCAGAGACCGAAACACAATTGTAGTTTGAGTGCAACGCTAGCGGACGTCACGTGTTACAATGTCTGTTAAGCATTGTGTGAATTCACGCGTTGCTTGCAATTCATGTCAGACGCTATATGCGCTCTTGAATCACAATTCTGCGCTTATCCCACGTACAAGTCTGAGATCAGGATACAATTGTAGTTTGAGTGGAACGCTAGCGCACGTCACGTTTTACAATCTCTGTTAGGCGTTGTGTGAATACACCTGTTGCGATTTTTGTTATGCGCTATGTGCGCGCTTGAATCACAAATCTGCGCTTCTCCACGTGCTAATCAGAGATCGAAACACAATTGTAGTTTGAGTGCAACGCTAGCGGACGTCACGTGTTACAATGTCTGTTAAGCATTGCGTGAAATTACGCGTTGCTTGCAATTCATGTCAGACGCTATATGCGCTCTTGAATCACAATTCTGCGCTTATCCCACGTACAAATCTGAGATCAGGATACAATTGTAGTTTGAGTGGAACGCTAGCGCACGTCACGTTCTACAATCTCTGTTAGGCATTGTGTGAATACACCTGTTGCGATTTGTGTTATGCGCTATGTGCGCGCTTGAATCACAAATCTGCGCTTCTCCACGTGCTAATCAGAGATCGGAACAGAATAGTAGTTTGAGTGCAACGCTAGCGGACGTCACGTGTTACAATGTCTGTTAAGCATTGCGTGAATTTACGCGTTGCTTGCAATTCATGTCAGACGCTATATGCGCTCTTGAATCACAATTCTGCGCTTATCCCACGTACAAATCTGAGATCAGGATACAATTGTAGTTTGAGTGGAACGCTAGCGCACGTCACGTTTTACAATCTCTGTTAGGCGTTGTGTGAATACACCTGTTGCGATTTGTGTTATGCGCTATGTGCGCGCTTGAATCACAAATCTGCGCTTCTCCACGTGCTAATCAGAGACCGAAACACAATTGTAGTTTGAGTGCAACGCTAGCGGACGTCACGTGTTACAATGTCTGTTAAGCATTGCGTGAAATTACGCGTTGCTTGCAATTCATGTCAGACGCTATATGCGCTCTTGAATCACAATTCTGCGCTTATCCCACGTACAAATCTGAGATCAGGATACAATTGTAGTTTGAGTGGAACGCTAGCGCACGTCACGTTCTACAATCTCTGTTAGGCATTGTGTGAATACACCTGTTGCGATTTGTGTTATGCGCTATGTGCGCGCTTGAATCACAAATCTGCGCTTCTCCACGTGCTAATCAGAGATCGGAACAGAATAGTAGTTTGAGTGCAACGCTAGCGGACGTCACGTGTTACATTGTCTGTAAAGCATTGTGTGAATTCTCGCGTTGCTTGCAATTCATGTCAGACGCTATATGCGCTCTTGAATCACAATTCTGCGCTTATCCCACGAACAAATCTGAGATCAGGATACAATTGTAGTTTGAGTGGAACTCTAGCGCACGTCACGTTTTACAATCTCTGTTAGGCGTTGTGTGAATACACCTGTTGCGATTTGTGTTATGCGCTATGTGCGCGCTTGAATCACAAATCTGCGCTTCTCCACGTGCTAATCAGAGATCGGAACAGAATAGTAGTTTGAGTGCAACGCTAGCGGACGTCGCGTGTTACAATGTCTGTTAAGCATTGTGTGAATTCACGCGTTGCTTGCAATTCATGTCAGACGCTATATGCGCTCTTGAATCGCAATTCTGCGCTTATCCCACGTACAAATCTGAGATCAGGATACAATTGTAGTTTGAGTGGAACGCTAGCGCACGTCACGTTTTACAATCTCTGTTAGGCGTTGTGTGAATACACCTGTTGCGATTTGTGTTATGCGCTATGTGCGCGCTTGAATCACAAATCTGCGCTTCTCCACGTGCTAATCAGAGATCGGAACAGAATACTAGTTTGAGTGCAACGCTAGCGGACGTCACGTGTTACAATGTCTGTTAAGCATTGTGTGAATTCACGCGTTGCTTGCAATTCATGTCAGACGCTATATGCGCTCTTGAATCACAATTCTGCGCTTATCCCACGTACAAATCTGAGATCAGGATACAATTGTAGTTTGAGTGGAACGCTAGCGCACGTCACGTTTTATAATCTCTGTTAGGCGTTGTGTGAATACACCTGTTGCGATTTGTGTTATGCGCTATGTGCGCGCTTGAATCACAAATCTGCGCTTCTCCACGTGCTAATCAGAGATCGAAACACAATTGTAGTTTGAGTGCAACGCTAGCGGACGTCACGTGTTACAATGTCTGTTAAGCATTGCGTGAATTTACGCGTTGCTTGCAATTCATGTCAGACGCTATATGCGCTCTTGAATCACAATTCTGCGCTTATCCCACGTACAAATCTGAGATCAGGATACAATTGTAGTTTGAGTGGAACGCTAGCGCACGTCACGTTTTACAATCTCTGTTAGGCGTTGTGTGAATACACCTGTTGCGATTTGTGTTATGCGCTATGTGCGCGCTTGAATCACAAATCTGCGCTTCTCCACGTGCTAATCAGAGATCGGAACAGAATAGTAGTTTGAGTGCAGCTAGCGGACGTCACGTGTTACAATGTCTGTTAAGCATTGTGTGAATTCACGCGTTGCTTGCAATTCATGTCAGACGCTATATGCGCTCTTGAATCACAATTCTGCGCTTATCCCACGTACAAATCTGAGATCAGGATACAATTGTAGTTTGAGTGGAACGCTAGCACACGTCACGTTTTACAATCTCTGTTAGGCGTTGTGTGAATACACCTGTTGCGATTTGTGTTATGCGCTATGTGCGCGCTTGAATCACAAATCTGCGCTTCTCCACGTGCTAATCAGAGATCGGAACACAATTTTAGTTTGAGTGCAACGCTAGCGGACGTCACGTGTTACAATGTCTGTTAAGCATTGCGTGAATTTACGCGTTGCTTGCAATTCATGTCAGACGCTATATGCGATCTTGAATCACAATTCTGCGCTTATCCCACGTACAAATCTGAGATCAGGATACAATTGTAGTTTGAGTGGAACGCTAGCGCACGTCACGTTTTACAATCTCTGTTAGGCGTTGTGTGAATACACCTGTTGCGATTTGTGTTATGCGCTATGTGCGCGCTTGAATCACAAATCTGCGCTTCTCCACGTGCTAATCAGAGATCGGAACAGAATAGTAGTTTGAGTGCAACGCTAGCGGACGTCACGTGTTACAATGTCTGTTAAGCATTGTGTGAATTCACGCGTTGCTTGCAATTCATGTCAGACGCTATATGCGCTCTTGAATCACAATTCTGCGCTTATCCCACGTACAAATCTGAGATCAGGATACAATTGTAGTTTGAGTGGAACGCTAGCGCACGTCACGTTTTACAATCTCTGTTAGGCGTTGTGTGAATACACCTGTTGCGATTTGTGTTATGCGCTATGTGCGCGCTTGAATCACAAATCTGCGCTTCTCCACGTGCTAATCAGAGATCGAAACACAATTGTAGTTTTAGTGCAACGCTAGCGGACGTCACGTGTTACAATATCTGTTAAGCATTGCGTGAATTTACGCGTTGCTTGCAATTCATGTCAGACGCTATATGCGCTCTTGAATCACAATTCTGCGCTTATCCCACGTACAAATCTGAGATCAGGATACAATTGTAGTTTGAGTGGAACACTAGCGCACGTCACGTTTTACAATCTCTGTTAGGAGTTGTGTGAATACACCTGTTGCGATTTGTGTTATGCGCTATGTGCGCGCTTGAATCACAAATCTGCGCTTTTCCACGTGCTAATCAGAGATCAAAACACAATTGTAGTTTTAGTGCAACGCTAGCGGACGTCACGTGTTACAATGTCTGTTAAGCATTGCGTGAATTTACGCGTTGCTTGCAATTCATGTCAGACGCTATATGCGCTCTTGAATCACAATTCTGCGCTTATCCCACGTACAAATCTGAGATCAGGATACAATTGTAGTTTGAGTGAAACGCTAGCGCACGTCACGTTTTACAATCTCTGTTAGGCGTTGTGTGAATACACCTGTTGCGATTTGTGTTATGCGCTATGTGCGCGCTTGAATCACAAATCTGCGCTTCTCCACGTGCTAATCAGAGATCGGAACAGAATAGTAGTTTGAGTGCAACGCTAGCGGACGTCACGTGTTACAATGTCTGTTAAGCATTGCGTGAATTTACGCGTTGCTTGCAATTCATGTCAGACGCTATATGCGCTCTTGAATCACAATTCTGCGCTTATCCCACGTACAAATCTGAGATCAGGATACAATTGTAGTTTGAGTGGAACGCTAGCGCACGTCACGTTTTACAATCTCTGTTAGGCGTTGTGTGAATACACCTGTTGCGATTTGTGTTATGCGCTATGTGCGCGCTTGAATCACAAATCTGCGCTTCTCCACGTGCTAATCAGAGACCGAAACACAATTGTAGTTTGAGTGCAACGCTAGCGGACGTCACGTGTTACAATGTCTGTTAAGCATTGTGTGAATTCACGCGTTGCTTGCAATTCATGTCAGACGCTATATGCGCTCTTGAATCCCAATTCTGCGCTTATCCCACGTACAAATCTGAGATCAGGATACAATTGTAGTTTGAGTGGAACGCTAGCGCACGTCACGTTTTACAATCTCTGTTAGGCGTTGTGTGAATACACCTGTTGCGATTTTTGTTATGCGCTATGTGCGCGCTTGAATCACAAATCTGCGCTTCTCCACGTGCTAATCAGAGATCGAAACACAATTGTAGTTTGAGTGCAACGCTAGCGGACGTCACGTGTTACAATGTCTGTTAAGCATTGCGTGAAATTACGCGTTGCTTGCAATTCATGTCAGACGCTATATGCGCTCTTGAATCACAATTCTGCGCTTATCCCACGTACAAATCTGAGATCAGGATACAATTGTAGTTTGAGTGGAACGCTAGCGCACGTCACGTTCTACAATCTCTGTTAGGCATTGTGTGAATACACCTGTTGCGATTTGTGTTATGCGCTATGTGCGCGCTTGAATCACAAATCTGAGCTTCTCCACGTGCTAATCAGAGATCGGAACAGAATAGTAGTTTGAGTGCAACGCTAGCGGACGTCACGTGTTACAATGTCTGTTAAGCATTGCGTGAATTTACGCGTTGCTTGCAATTCATGTCAGACGCTATATGCGCTCTTGAATCACAATTCTGCGCTTATCCCACGTACAAATCTGAGATCAGGATACAATTGTAGTTTGAGTGGAACGCTAGCGCACGTCACGTTTTACAATCTTTGTTAGGCGTTGTGTGAATACACCTGTTGCGATTTGTGTTATGCGCTATGTGCGCGCTTGAATCACAAATCTGCGCTTCTCCACGTGCTAATCAGAGACCGAAACACAATTGTAGTTTGAGTGCAACGCTAGCGGACGTCACGTGTTACAATGTCTGTTAAGCATTGCGTGAAATTACGCGTTGCTTGCAATTCATGTCAGACGCTATATGCGCTCTTGAATCACAATTCTGCGCTTATCCCACGTACAAATCTGAGATCAGGATACAATTGTAGTTTGAGTGGAACGCTAGCGCACGTCACGTTCTACAATCTCTGTTAGGCATTGTGTGAATACACCTGTTGCGATTTGTGTTATGCGCTATGTGCGCGCTTGAATCACAAATCTGCGCTTCTCCACGTGCTAATCAGAGATCGGAACAGAATAGTAGTTTGAGTGCAACGCTAGCGGACGTCACGTGTTACATTGTCTGTAAAGCATTGTGTGAATTCTCGCGTTGCTTGCAATTCATGTCAGACGCTATATGCGCTCTTGAATCACAATTCTGCGCTTATCCCACGTACAAATCTGAGATCAGGATACAATTGTAGTTTGAGTGGAACTCTAGCGCACGTCACGTTTTACAATCTCTGTTAGGCGTTGTGTGAATACACCTGTTGCGATTTGTGTTATGCGCTATGTGCGCGCTTGAATCACAAATCTGCGCTTCTCCACGTGCTAATCAGAGATCGGAACAGAATAGTAGTTTGAGTGCAACGCTAGCGGACGTCACGTGTTACAATGTCTGTTAAGCATTGTGTGAATTCACGCGTTGCTTGCAATTCATGTCAGACGCTATATGCGCTCTTGAATCGCAATTCTGCGCTTATCCCACGTACAAATCTGAGATCAGGATACAATTGTAGTTTGAGTGGAACGCTAGCGCACGTCACGTTTTACAATCTCTGTTAGGCGTTGTGTGAATACACCTGTTGCGATTTGTGTTATGCGCTATGTGCGCGCTTGAATCACAAATCTGCGCTTCTCCACGTGCTAATCAGAGATCGGAACAGAATACTAGTTTGAGTGCAACGCTAGCGGACGTCACGTGTTACAATGTCTGTTAAGCATTGTGTGAATTCACGCGTTGCTTGCAATTCATGTCAGACGCTATATGCGCTCTTGAATCACAATTCTGCGCTTATCCCACGTACAAATCTGAGATCAGGATACAATTGTAGTTTGAGTGGAACGCTAGCGCACGTCACGTTTTATAATCTCTGTTAGGCGTTGTGTGAATACACCTGTTGCGATTTGTGTTATGCGCTATGTGCGCGCTTGAATCACAAATCTGCGCTTCTCCACGTGCTAATCAGAGATCGAAACACAATTGTAGTTTGAGTGCAACGCTAGCGGACGTCACGTGTTACAATGTCTGTTAAGCATTGCGTGAATTTACGCGTTGCTTGCAATTCATGTCAGACGCTATATGCGCTCTTGAATCACAATTCTGCGCTTATCCCACGTACAAATCTGAGATCAGGATACAATTGTAGTTTGAGTGGAACGCTAGCGCACGTCACGTTTTACAATCTCTGTTAGGCGTTGTGTGAATACACCTGTTGCGATTTGTGTTATGCGCTATGTGCGCGCTTGAATCACAAATCTGCGCTTCTCCACGTGCTAATCAGAGATCGGAACAGAATAGTAGTTTGAGTGCAGCTAGCGGACGTCACGTGTTACAATGTCTGTTAAGCATTGTGTGAATTCACGCGTTGCTTGCAATTCATGTCAGACGCTATATGCGCTCTTGAATCACAATTCTGCGCTTATCCCACGTACAAATCTGAGATCAGGATACAATTGTAGTTTGAGTGGAACGCTAGCACACGTCACGTTTTACAATCTCTGTTAGGCGTTGTGTGAATACACCTGTTGCGATTTGTGTTATGCGCTATGTGCGCGCTTGAATCACAAATCTGCGCTTCTCCACGTGCTAATCAGAGATCGGAACACAATTTTAGTTTGAGTGCAACGCTAGCGGACGTCACGTGTTACAATGTCTGTTAAGCATTGCGTGAATTTACGCGTTGCTTGCAATTCATGTCAGACGCTATATGCGATCTTGAATCACAATTCTGCGCTTATCCCACGTACAAATCTGAGATCAGGATACAATTGTAGTTTGAGTGGAACGCTAGCGCACGTCACGTTTTACAATCTCTGTTAGGCGTTTTGTGAATACACCTGTTGCGATTTGTGTTATGCGCTATGTGCGCGCTTGAATCACAAATCTGCGCTTCTCCACGTGCTAATCAGAGATTGGAACAGAATAGTAGTTTGAGTGCAACGCTAGCGGACGTCACGTGTTACGATGTCTGTTAAGCATTGCGTGAATTTACGCGTTGCTTGCAATTCATGTCAGACGCTATATGCGCTCTTGAATCACAATTCTGCGCTTATCCCACGTACAAATCTGAGATCAGGATACAATTGTAGTTTGAGTGGAACGCTAGCGCACGTCACGTTTTACAATCTCTGTTAGGCGTTGTGTGAATACACCTGTTGCGATTTGTGTTATGCGCTATGTGCGCGCTTGAATCACAAATCTGCACTTCTCCACGTGCTAATCAGGCATCGGAACAGAATAGTAGTTTGAGTGCAACGCTAGCGGACGTCACGTGTTACAATGTCTGTTAAGCTTTGCGTGAATTTACGCGTTGCTTGCAATTCATGTCAGACGCTATATGCGCTCTTGAATCACAATTCTGTGCTTATCCCACGTACAAATCTGAGATCAGGATACAATTGTAGTTTGAATGGAACGCTAGCTCACGTCACGTTTTACAATCTCTGTTAGGCGTTGTGTGAATACACATGTTGCAATTTGTGTTATGCGCTATGTGCGCGCTTGAATCACAAATCTGCGCTTCTCCACGTGCTAATCAGAGATCGGAACAGAATAGTAGTTTGAGTGCAACGCTAGCGGACGTCACGTATTACAATGTCTGTTAAGCATTGTGTGAATTCACGCGTTGCTTGCAATTCATGTCAGACGCTATATGCGCTCTTGAATCACAATTCTGCGCTTATCCCACGTACAAATCTGAGATCAGGATACAATTTTAGTTTGAGTGGAACGCTAGCGCACGTCACGTTTTACAATCTCTGTTAGGCGTTGTGTGAATACACCTGTTGCGATTTGTGTTATGCGCTATGTGCGCGCTTGAATCACAAATCTGCGCTTCTCCACGTGCTAATCAGAGATCGGAACAGAATAGTAGTTTGAGTGCAACGCTAGCGGACGTCACGTGTTACAATGTCTGTTAAGCATTGCGTGAATTTACGCGTTGCTTGCAATTCATGTCAGACGCTATATGCGCTCTTGAATCACAATTCTGCGCTTATCCCACGTACAAATCTGAGATCAGGATACAATTGTAGTTTGAGTGGAACGCTAGCGCACGTCACGTTTTACAATCTCTGTTAGGCGTTGTGTGAATACACCTGTTGCGATTTGTGTTATGCGCTATGTGCGCGCTTGAATCACAAATCTGCGCTTCTCCACGTGCTAATCAGAGATCGGAACAGAATAGTAGTTTGAGTGCAACGCTAGCGGACGTCCCGTGTTACAATGTCTGTTAAGCATTGTGTGAATTCACGCGTTGCTTGCAATTCATGTCAGACGCTATATGCGCTCTTGAATCACAATTCTGCGCTTATCCCACGTACAAATCTGAGATCAGGATACAATTGTAGTTTGAGTGGAACGCTAGCGCACGTCACGTTTTACAATCTCTGTTAGGCGTTTTGTGAATACACCTGTTGCGATTTGTGTTATGCGCTATGTGCGCGCTTGAATCATAAATCTGCGCTTCTCCACGTGCTAATCAGAGATCGGAACAGAATAGTAGTTTGAGTGCAACGCTAGCGGACGTCACGTGTTACAATGTCGGTTAAGCATTGCGTGAATTCACGCGTTGCTTGCAATTCATGTCAGACGCTATATGCGCTCTTGAATCACAATTCTGCGCTTATCCCGCGTACAAATCTGAGATCAGGATACAATTGTAGTTTGAGTGGAACGCTAGCGCACGTCACGTTTTACAATCTCTGTTAGGCGTTGTGTGAATACACCTGTTGCGATTTGTGTTATGCGCTATGTGCGCGCTTGAATCACAAATCTGCGCTTCTCCACGTGCTAATCAGAGATTGGAACAGAATAGTAGTTTGAGTGCAACGCTAGCGGACGTCACGTGTTACAATGTCTGTTAAGCATTGCGTGTATTTACGCGTTGCTTGCAATTCATGTCAGACGCTATATGCGCTCTTGAATCACAATTCTGCCCTTATCCCACGTACAAATCTGAGATCAGGATACAATTGTAGTTTGAGTGGAACGCTAGCGCACGTCACGTTTTACAATCTCTGTTAGGCGTTGTGTGAATACACCTGTTGCGATTTGTGTTATGCGCTATGTGCGCGCTTGAATCACAAATCTGCGCTTCTCCACGTGCTAATCAGAGATCGAAACACAATTGTAGTTTGAGTGCAACGCTAGCGGACGTCACGTGTTACAATGTCTGTTAAGCATTGCGTGAATTTACGCGTTGCTTGCAATTCATGTCAGACGCTATATGCGCTCTTGAATCACAATTCTGCGCTTATCCCACGTACAAATCTGAGATCAGGATACATATGTAGTTTGAGTGGAACGCTAGCGCACGTCACGTTTTACAATCTCTGTTAGGCGTTGTGTGAATACACCTGTTGCGATTTGTATTATGCGCTATGTGCGCGCTTGAATCACAAATCTGCGCTTCTCCACGTGCTAATCAGAGATCGAAACACAATTGTAGTTTGAGTGCAACGCTAGCGGACGTCACGTGTTACAATGTCTGTTAAGCATTGCGTGAATTTACGCGTTGCTTGCAATTCATGTCAGACGCTATATGCGCTCTTGAATCACAATTCTGCGCTTATCCCACGTACAAATCTGAGATCAGGATACAATTGTAGTTTGAGTGGAACGCTAGCGCACGTCACGTTTTACAATCTCTGTTAGGCGTTGTGTGAATACACCTGTTGCGATTTGTGTTATGCGCTATGTGCGCGCTTGAATCACAAATCTGCGCTTCTCCACGTGCTAATCAGGGATCGGAACAGAATAGTAGTGTGAGTGCAACGCTAGCGGACGTCACGTGTTACAATGTCTGTTAAGCTTTGCGTGAATTTACGCGTTGCTTGCAATTCATGTCAGACGCTATATGCGCTCTTGAATCACAATTCTGCGCTTATCCCACGTACAAATCTGAGATCAGGATACAATTGTAGTTTGAGTGGAACGCTAGCGCACGCCACGTTTTACAATCTCTGTTAGGCGTTGTGTGAATACACCTGTTGCGATTTGTGTTATGCGCTATGTGCGCGCTTGAATCACAAATCTGCGCTTCTCCACGTGCTAATCAGAGATCGAAACACAATTGTAGTTTGAGTGCAACGCTAGCGGACGTCACGTGTTACAATGTCTGTTAAGCATTGCGTCACTTTACGCGTTGCTTGCAATTCATGTCAGACACTATATGCGCTCTTGAATCACAATTCTGCGCTTATCCCACGTACAAATCTGAGATCAGGATACAATTGTAGTTTTAGTGGAACGCTAGCGCACGTCACGTTTTACAATCTCTGTTAGGCGTTGTGTGAATACACCTGTTGCGATTTGTGTTATGCGCTATGTGCGCGCTTGAATCACAAATCTGCGCTTCTCCACGTGCTAATCAGATATCGGAACAGAATAGTAGTTTGAGTGCAACGCTAGCGGACGTCACGTGTTACAATGTCTGTTAAGCATTGCGTGAATTTACGCGTTGCTTGCAATTCATGTCAGACGCTATATGCGCTCTTGAATCACAATTCTGCGCTTATCCCACGTACAAATCTGAGATCAGGATACAATTGTAGTTTGAGTGGAACGCTAGCGCACGTCACGTTTTACAATCTCTGTTAGGCGTTGTGTGAATACACCTGTTGCGATTTGTGTTATGCGCTATGTGCGCGCTTGAATCACAAATCTGCGCTTCTCCACGTGCTAATCAGAAATCGGAACAGAATAGTAGTTTGAGTGCAAAGCTAGCGGACGTCACGTGTTACAATGTCTGTTAAGCATTGTGTGAATTCACGCGTTGCTTGCAATTCATGTCAGACGCTATATCCGCTCTTGAATCACAATTCTGCGCTTATCCCACGTACAAATCTGAGATCAGGATACAATTGTAGTTTGAGTGGAACGCTAGCGCACGTCACGTTTTACAATCTCTGTTAGGCGTTGTGTGAATACACCTGTTGCGATTTGTGTTATGCGCTATGTGCGCGCTTGAATCACAAATCTGCGCTTCTCCACGTGCTAATCAGAGATCGGAACAGAATAGTAGTTTGAGTGCAACGCTAGCGGACGTCACGTGTTACAATGTCTGTTAAGCATTGCGTGAATTTACGCGTTGCTTGCAATTCATGTCAGACGCTATATGCGCTCTTGAATCACAATTCTGCGCTTATCCCGCGTACAAATCTGAGATCAGGATACAATTGTAGTTTGAGTGGAACGCTAGCGCACGTCACGTTTTACAATCTCTGTTAGGCGTTGTGTGAATACACCTGTTGCGATTTGTGTTATGCGCTATGTGCGCGCTTGAATCACAAATCTGCGCTTCTCCACGTGCTAATCAGAGATCGGAACAGAATAGTAGTTTGAGTGCAACGCTAGCGGACGTCACGTGTTACAATGTCTGTTAAGCATTGTGTGAATTCACGCGTTGCTTGCAATTCATGTCAGACGCTATATGCGCTCTTGAATCACAATTCTGCGCTTATCCCGCGTACAAAACTGAGATCAGGATACAATTGTAGTTTGAGTGGAACGCTAGCGCACGTCACGTTTTACAATCTCTGTTAGGCGTTGTGTGAATACACCTGTTGCGATTTGTGTTATGCGCTATGTGCGCGCTTGAATCACAAATCTGCGCTTCTCCACGTGCTAATCAGAGATCGAAACACAATTGTAGTTTGAGTGCAACGCTAGCGGACGTCACGTGTTACAATGTCTGTTAAGCATTGCGTGAATTTACGCGTTGCTTGCAATTCATGTCACACGCTATATGCGCTCTTGAATCACAATTCTGCGCTTATCCAACGTACAAATCTGAGATCAGGATACAATTGTAGTTTGAGTGGAACGCTAGCGCACGTCACGTTTTACAATCTCTGTTAGGCGTTGTGTGAATACACGTGTTGCGATTTGTGTTATGCGCTATGTGCGCGCTTGAATCACAAATCTGCGCTTCTCCACGTGCTAATCAGAGATCGAAACACAATTGTAGTTTGAGTGCAACGCTAGCGGACGTCACGTGTTACAATGTCTGTTAAGCATTGTGTGAATTCACGCGTTGCTTGCAATTCATGTCAGACGCTATATGCGCTCTTGAATCACAATTCTGCGCTTATCCCACGTACAAATCTGAGATCAGGATACAATTGTAGTTTGAGTGGAACGCTAGCGCACGTCACGTTTTACAATCTCTGTTAGGCGTTGTGTGAATACACCTGTTGCGATTTGTGTTATGCGCTATGTGCGCGCTTGAATCACAAATCTGCGCTTCTCCACGTGCTAATCAGAGATCGGAACAGAATAGTAGTTTGAGTGCAACGCTAGCGGACGTCACGTATTACAATGTCTGTTAAGCATTGTGTGAATTCACGCGTTGCTTGCAATTCATGTCAGACGCTATATGCGCTCTTGAATCACAATTCTGCGCTTATCCCACGTACAAATCTGAGATCAGGATACAATTTTAGTTTGAGTGGAACGCTAGCGCACGTCACGTTTTACAATCTCTGTTAGGCGTTGTGTGAATACACCTGTTGCGATTTGTGTTATGCGCTATGTGCGCGCTTGAATCACAAATCTGCGCTTCTCCACGTGCTAATCAGAGATCGGAACAGAATAGTAGTTTGAGTGCAACGCTAGCGGACGTCACGTGTTACAATGTCTGTTAAGCATTGCGTGAATTTACGCGTTGCTTGCAATTCATGTCAGACGCTATATGCGCTCTTGAATCACAATTCTGCGCTTATCCCACGTACAAATCTGAGATCAGGATACAATTGTAGTTTGAGTGGAACGCTAGCGCACGTCACGTTTTACAATCTCTGTTAGGCGTTGTGTGAATACACCTGTTGCGATTTGTGTTATGCGCTATGTGCGCGCTTGAATCACAAATCTGCGCTTCTCCACGTGCTAATCAGAGATCGGAACAGAATAGTAGTTTGAGTGCAACGCTAGCGGACGTCCCGTGTTACAATGTCTGTTAAGCATTGTGTGAATTCACGCGTTGCTTGCAATTCATGTCAGACGCTATATGCGCTCTTGAATCACAATTCTGCGCTTATCCCACGTACAAATCTGAGATCAGGATACAATTGTAGTTTGAGTGGAACGCTAGCGCACGTCACGTTTTACAATCTCTGTTAGGCGTTGTGTGAATACACCTGTTGCGATTTGTGTTATGCGCTATGTGCGCGCTTGAATCACAAATCTGCGCTTCTCCACGTGCTAATCAGAGATCGGAACAGAATAGTAGTTTGAGTGCAACGCTAGCGGACGTCACGTGTTACAATGTCTGTTAAGCATTGCGTGAATTTACGCGTTGCTTGCAATTCATGTCAGACGCTATATGCGCTCTTGAATCACAATTCTGCGCTTATCCCATGTACAAATCTGAGATCAGGATACAATTGTAGTTTGAGTGGAACGCTAGCGCACGTCACGTTTTACAATCTCTGTTAGGCGTTTTGTGAATACACCTGTTGCGATTTGTGTTATGCGCTATGTGCGCGCTTGAATCATAAATCTGCGCTTCTCCACGTGCTAATCAGAGATCGGAACAGAATAGTAGTTTGAGTGCAACGCTAGCGGACGTCACGTGTTACAATGTCGGTTAAGCATTGCGTGAATTCACGCGTTGCTTGCAATTCATGTCAGACGCTATATGCGCTCTTGAATCACAATTCTGCGCTTATCCCGCGTACAAATCTGAGATCAGGATACAATTGTAGTTTGAGTGGAACGCTAGCGCACGTCACGTTTTACAATCTCTGTTAGGCGTTGTGTGAATACACCTGTTGCGATTTGTGTTATGCGCTATGTGCGCGCTTGAATCACAAATCTGCGCTTCTCCACGTGCTAATCAGAGATTGGAACAGAATAGTAGTTTGAGTGCAACGCTAGCGGACGTCACGTGTTACAATGTCTGTTAAGCATTGCGTGTATTTACGCGTTGCTTGCAATTCATGTCAGACGCTATATGCGCTCTTGAATCACAATTCTGCCCTTATCCCACGTACAAATCTGAGATCAGGATACAATTGTAGTTTGAGTGGAACGCTAGCGCACGTCACGTTTTACAATCTCTGTTAGGCGTTGTGTGAATACACCTGTTGCGATTTGTGTTATGCGCTATGTGCGCGCTTGAATCACAAATCTGCGCTTCTCCACGTGCTAATCAGAGATCGAAACACAATTGTAGTTTGAGTGCAACGCTAGCGGACGTCACGTGTTACAATGTCTGTTAAGCATTGCGTGAATTTACGCGTTGCTTGCAATTCATGTCAGACGCTATATGCGCTCTTGAATCACAATTCTGCGCTTATCCCACGTACAAATCTGAGATCAGGATACATATGTAGTTTGAGTGGAACGCTAGCGCACGTCACGTTTTACAATCTCTGTTAGGCGTTGTGTGAATACACCTGTTGCGATTTGTATTATGCGCTATGTGCGCGCTTGAATCACAAATCTGCGCTTCTCCACGTGCTAATCAGAGATCGAAACACAATTGTAGTTTGAGTGCAACGCTAGCGGACGTCACGTGTTACAATGTCTGTTAAGCATTGCGTGAATTTGCGCGTTGCTTGCAATTCATGTCAGACGCTATATGCGCTCTTGAATCACAATTCTGCGCTTATCCCACGTACAAATCTGAGATCAGGATACAATTGTAGTTTGAGTGGAACGCTAGCGCACGTCACGTTTTACAATCTCTGTTAGGCGTTGTGTGAATACACCTGTTGCGATTTGTGTTATGCGCTATGTGCGCGCTTGAATCACAAATCTGCGCTTCTCCACGTGCTAATCAGGGATCGGAACAGAATAGTAGTGTGAGTGCAACGCTAGCGGACGTCACGTGTTACAATGTCTGTTAAGCTTTGCGTGAATTTACGCGTTGCTTGCAATTCATGTCAGACGCTATATGCGCTCTTGAATCACAATTCTGCGCTTATCCCACGTACAAATCTGAGATCAGGATACAATTGTAGTTTGAGTGGAACGCTAGCGCACGCCACGTTTTACAATCTCTGTTAGGCGTTGTGTGAATACACCTGTTGCGATTTGTGTTATGCGCTATGTGCGCGCTTGAATCACAAATCTGCGCTTCTCCACGTGCTAATCAGAGATCGAAACACAATTGTAGTTTGAGTGCAACGCTAGCGGACGTCACGTGTTACAATGTCTGTTAATCATTGCGTGAATTTACGCGTTGCTTGCAATTCATGTCAGACACTATATGCGCTCTTGAATCACAATTCTGCGCTTATCCCACGTACAAATCTGAGATCAGGATACAATTGTAGTTTGAGTGGAACGCTAGCGCACGTCACGTTTTACAATCTCTGTTAGGCGTTGTGTGAATACACCTGTTGCGATTTGTGTTATGCGCTATGTGCGCGCTTGAATCACAAATCTGCGCTTCTCCACGTGCTAATCAGATATCGGAACAGAATAGTAGTTTGAGTGCAACGCTAGCGGACGTCACGTGTTACAATGTCTGTTAAGCATTGCGTGAATTTACGCGTTGCTTGCAATTCATGTCAGACGCTATATGCGCTCTTGAATCACAATTCTGCGCTTATCCCACGTACAAATCTGAGATCAGGATACAATTGTAGTTTGAGTGGAACGCTAGCGCACGTCACGTTTTACAATCTCTGTTAGGCGTTGTGTGAATACACCTGTTGCGATTTGTGTTATGCGCTATGTGCGCGCTTGAATCACAAATCTGCGCTTCTCCACGTGCTAATCAGAAATCGGAACAGAATAGTAGTTTGAGTGCAAAGCTAGCGGACGTCACGTGTTACAATGTCTGTTAAGCATTGTGTGAATTCACGCGTTGCTTGCAATTCATGTCAGACGCTATATCCGCTCTTGAATCACAATTCTGCGCTTATCCCACGTACAAATCTGAGATCAGGATACAATTGTAGTTTGAGTGGAACGCTAGCGCACGTCACGTTTTACAATCTCTGTTAGGCGTTGTGTGAATACACCTGTTGCGATTTGTGTTATGCGCTATGTGCGCGCTTGAATCACAAATCTGCGCTTCTCCACGTGCTAATCAGAGATCGGAACAGAATAGTAGTTTGAGTGCAACGCTAGCGGACGTCACGTGTTACAATGTCTGTTAAGCATTGCGTGAATTTACGCGTTGCTTGCAATTCATGTCAGACGCTATATGCGCTCTTGAATCACAATTCTGCGCTTATCCCGCGTACAAATCTGAGATCAGGATACAATTGTAGTTTGAGTGGAACGCTAGCGCACGTCACGTTTTACAATCTCTGTTAGGCGTTGTGTGAATACACCTGTTGCGATTTGTGTTATGCGCTATGTGCGCGCTTGAATCACAAATCTGCGCTTCTCCACGTGCTAATCAGAGATCGGAACAGAATAGTAGTTTGAGTGCAACGCTAGCGGACGTCACGTGTTACAATGTCTGTTAAGCATTGTGTGAATTCACGCGTTGCTTGCAATTCATGTCAGACGCTATATGCGCTCTTGAATCACAATTCTGCGCTTATCCCGCGTACAAAACTGAGATCAGGATACAATTGTAGTTTGAGTGGAACGCTAGCGCACGTCACGTTTTACAATCTCTGTTAGGCGTTGTGTGAATACACCTGTTGCGATTTGTGTTATGCGCTATGTGCGCGCTTGAATCACAAATCTGCGCTTCTCCACGTGCTAATCAGAGATCGAAACACAATTGTAGTTTGAGTGCAACGCTAGCGGACGTCACGTGTTACAATGTCTGTTAAGCATTGCGTGAATTTACGCGTTGCTTGCAATTCATGTCACACGCTATATGCGCTCTTGAATCACAATTCTGCGCTTATCCAACGTACAAATCTGAGATCAGGATACAATTGTAGTTTGAGTGGAACGCTAGCGCACGTCACGTTTTACAATCTCTGTTAGGCGTTGTGTGAATACACGTGTTGCGATTTGTGTTATGCGCTATGTGCGCGCTTGAATCACAAATCTGCGCTTCTCCACGTGCTAATCAGAGATCGAAACACAATTGTAGTTTGAGTGCAACGCTAGCGGACGTCACGTGTTACAATGTCTGTTAAGCATTGTGTGAATTCACGCGTTGCTTGCAATTCATGTCAGACGCTATATGCGCTCTTGAATCACAATTCTGCGCTTATCCCACGTACAAATCTGAGATCAGTATACAATTGTAGTTTGAGTGGAACGCTAGCGCACGTCACGTTTTACAATCTCTGTTAGGCGTTGTGTGAATACACCTGTTGCGATTTGTGTTATGCGCTATGTGCGCGCTTGAATCACAAATCTGCGCTTCTCCACGTGCTAATCAGAGATCGGAACAGAATAGTAGTTTGAGTGCAGCTAGCGGACGTCACGTGTTACAATGTCTGTTAAGCATTGTGTGAATTCACGCGTTGCTTGCAATTCATGTCAGACGCTATATGCGCTCTTGAATCAGAATTCTGCGCTTATCCCACGTACAAATCTGAGATCAGGATACAATTGTAGTTTGAGTGGAACGCTAGCACACGTCACGTTTTACAATCTCTGTTAGGCGTTGTGTGAATACACATGTTGCGATTTGTGTTATGCGCTATGTGCGCGCTTGAATCACAAATCTGCGCTTCTCCACGTGCTAATCAGAGATCGGAACAGAATAGTAGTTTGAGTGCAACGCTAGCGGACGTCACGTATTACAATGTCTGTTAAGCATTGTGTGAATTCACGCGTTGCTTGCAATTCATGTCAGACGCTATATGCGCTCTTGAATCACAATTCTGCGCTTATCCCACGTACAAATCTGAGATCAGGATACAATTTTAGTTTGAGTGGAACGCTAGCGCACGTCACGTTTTACAATCTCTGTTAGGCGTTGTGTGAATACACCTGTTGCGATTTGTGTTATGCGCTATGTGCGCGCTTGAATCACAAATCTGCGCTTCTCCACGTGCTAATCAGAGATCGGAACAGAATAGTAGTTTGAGTGCAACGCTAGCGGACGTCACGTGTTACAATGTCTGTTAAGCATTGCGTGAATTTACGCGTTGCTTGCAATTCATGTCAGACGCTATATGCGCTCTTGAATCACAATTCTGCGCTTATCCCACGTACAAATCTGAGATCAGGATACAATTGTAGTTTGAGTGGAACGCTAGCGCACGTCACGTTTTACAATCTCTGTTAGGCGTTGTGTGAATACACCTGTTGCGATTTGTGTTATGCGCTATGTGCGCGCTTGAATCACAAATCTGCGCTTCTCCACGTGCTAATCAGAGATCGGAACAGAATAGTAGTTTGAGTGCAACGCTAGCGGACGTCACGTGATACAATGTCTGTTAAGCATTGCGTGAATTTACGCGTTGCTTGCAATTCATGTCAGACGCTATATGCGCTCTTGAATCACAATTCTGCGCTTATCCCACGTACAAATCTGAGATCAGGATACAATTTTAGTTTGAGTGGAACGCTAGCGCACGTCACGTTTTACAATCTCTGTTAGGCGTTGTGTGAATACACCTGTTGCGATTTGTGTTATGCGCTATGTGCGCGCTTGAATCACAAATCTGCGCTTCTCCACGTGCTAATCAGAGATCGGAACAGAATAGTAGTTTGAGTGCAACGCTAGCGGACGTCACGTGTTACAATGTCTGTTAAGCATTGCGTGAATTTACGCGTTGCTTGCAATTCATGTCAGACGCTATATGCGCTCTTGAATCACAATTCTGCGCTTATCCCACGTACAAATCTGAGATCAGGATACAATTGTAGTTTGAGTGGAACGCTAGCGCACGTCACGTTTTACAATCTCTGTTAGGCGTTGTGTGAATACACCTGTTTCGATTTGTGTTATGCGCTATGTGCGCGCTTGAATCACAAATCTGCGCTTCTCCACGTGCTAATCAGAGATCGAAACACAATTGTAGTTTTAGTGCAACGCTAGCCGACGTCACGTGTTACAATGTCTGTTAAGCATTGCGTGAATTTACGCGTTGCTTGCAATTCATGTCAGACGCTATATGCGCTCTTGAATCACAATTCTGCGCTTATCCCACGTACAAATCTGAGATCAGGATACAATTGTAGTTTGAGTGGAACGCTAGCGCACGTCACGTTTTACAATCTCTGTTAGGCGTTTTGTGAATACACCTGTTGCGATTTGTGTTATGCGCTATGTGCGCGCTTGAATCATAAATCTGCGCTTCTCCACGTGCTAATCACAGATCGGAACAGAATAGTAGTTTGAGTGCAACGCTAGCGGACGTCACGTGTTACAATGTCTGTTAAGCATTGCGTGAATTCACGCGTTGCTTGCAATTCATGTCAGACGCTATATGCGCTCTTGAATCACAATTCTGCGCTTATCCCGCGTACAAATCTGAGATCAGGATACAATTGTAGTTTGAGTGGAACGCTAGCGCACGTCACGTTTTACAATCTCTGTTAGGCGTTGTGTGAATACACCTGTTGCGATTTGTGTTATGCGCTATGTGCGCGCTTGAATCACAAATCTGCGCTTCTCCACGTGCTAATCAGAGATCGAAACACAATTGTAGTTTGAGTGCAACGCTAGCGGACGTCACGTGTTACAATGTCTGTTAAGCATTGCGTGAATTTACGCGTTGCTTGCAATTCATGTCAGACGCTATATGCGCTCTTGAATCACAATTCTGCGCTTATCCCACGTACAAATCTGAGATCAGGATACAATTGTAGTTTGAGTGGAGCGTTAGCGCACGTCACGTTTTACAATCTCTGTTAGGCGTTGTGTGAATACACCTGTTGCGATTTGTGTTATGCGCTATGTGCGCGCTTGAATCACAAATCTGTGCTTCTCCACGTGCTAATCAGAGATCGGAACAGAATAGTAGTTTGAGTGCAACGCTAGCGGACGTCACGTGTTACAATGTCTGTTAAGCATTGCGTGAATTTACGCGTTGCTTGCAATTCATGTCAGACGCTATATGCGCTCTTGAATCACAATTCTGCGCTTATCCCACGCACAAATCTGAGATCAGGATACAATTGTAGTTTGAGTGGAACGCTAGCGCACGTCACGTTTTACAATCTCTGTTAGGCGTTGTGTGAATACACCTGTTGCGATTTGTGTTATGCGCTATGTGCGCGCTTGAATCACAAATCTGCGCTTCTCCACGTGCTAATCAGAGATCGAAACACAATTGTAGTTTGAGTGCAACGCTAGCGGACGTCACGTGTTACAATGTCTGTTAAGCATTGCGTGAATTTACCCGTTGCTTGCAATTCATGTCAGACGCTATATGCGCTCTTGAATCACAATTCTGCGCTTATCCCACGTACAAATCTGAGATCAGGATACAATTGTAGTTTGAGTGGAACGCTAGCGCACGTCACGTTTTACAATCTCTGTTAGGCGTTGTGTGAATACACCTGTTGCGATTTGTGTTATGCGCTATGTGCGCGCTTGAATCACAAATCTGCGCTTCTCCACGTGCTAATCAGAGATCGGAACAGAATAGTAGTTTGAGTGCAACGCTAGCGGACGTCACGCGTTACAATGTCTGTTAAGCATTGCGTGAATTTACGCGTTGCTTGCAATTCATGTCAGACGCTATATGCGCTCTTGAATCACAATTCTGCGCTTATCCCACGCACAAATCTGAGATCAGGACACAATTGTAGTTTGAGTGGAACTCTAGCGCACGTCACGTTTTACAATCTCTGTTAAGCGTTGTGTGAATACACCTGTTGCGATTTGTGTTATGCGCTATGTGCGCGCTTGAATCACAAATCTGCGCTTCTCCACGTGCTAATCAGAGATCGGAACAGAATAGTAGTTTGAGTGCAACGCTAGCGGACGTCACGTGTTACAATGTCTGTTAAGCATTGTGTGAATTCACGCGTTGCTTGCAATTCATGTCAGACGCTATATGCGCTCTTGAATCACAATTCTGCGCTTATCCCACGTACAAATCTGAGATCAGGATACAATTGTAGTTTGAGTGGAACGCTAGCGCACGTCACGTTTTACAATCTCTGTTAGGCGTTGTGTGAATACACCTGTTGCGATTTGTGTTATGCGCTATGTGCGCGCTTGAATCACAAATCTGCGCTTCTCCACGTGCTAATCAGAGATCGAAACACAATTGTAGTTTTGGTGCAACGCTAGCGGACGTCACGTGTTACAATGTCTGTTAAGCATTGCGTGAATTTACGCGTTGCTTGCAATTCATGTCAGACGCTCTTGAATCACAATTCTGCGCTTATCCCACGCACAAATCTGAGATCAGGATACAATTGTAGTTTGAGTGGAACGCTAGCGCACGTCACGTTTTACAATCTCTGTTAGCCGTTGTGTGAATACACCTGTTGCGATTTGTGTTATGCGCTGTGTGCGCGCTTGAATCACAAATCTGCGCTTCTCCACGTGCTAATCAGAGATCGAAACACAATTGTAGTTTGAGTGCGACGCTAGCGGACGTCACGTGTTACAATGTCTGTTAAGCATTGCGTGAATTTACCCGTTGCTTGCAATTCATGTCAGACGCTATATGCGCTCTTGAATCACAATTCTGCGCTTATCCCACGTACAAATCTGAGATCAGGATACAATTGTAGTTTGAGTGGAACGCTAGCGCACGTCACGTTTTACAATCTCTGTTAGGCGTTGTGTGAATACACCTGTTGCGATTTGTGTTATGCGCTATGTGCGCGCTTGAATCACAAATCTGCGCTTCTCTACGTGCTAATCAGAGATCGAAACACAATTGTAGTTTGAGTGCAACGCTAGCGGACGTCACGTGTTACAATGTCTGTTAAGCATTGCGTGAATTTACGCGTTGCTTGCAATTCATGTCAGACGCTATATGCGCTCTTGAATCACAATTCTGCGCTTATCCAACGTACAAATCTGAGATCAGGATACAATTGTAGTTTGAGTGGAACGCTAGCGCACGTCACGATTTAAATCTCTGTTAGGCGTTGTGTGAATAGACCTGTTGCGATTTGTGTTATGCGCTATGTGCGCGCTTGAATCACAAATCTGCGCTTCTCCACGTGCTAATCAGAGATCGAAACACAATTGTAGTTTGAGTGCAACGCTAGCGGACGTCACGTGTTACAATGTCTGTTAAGCATTGTGTGAATTCACGCGTTGCTTGCAATTCATGTCAGACGCTATATGCGCTCTTGAATCACAATTCTGCGCTGATCCCACGTACAAATCTGAGATCAGGATACAATTGTAGTTTGAGTGAAACGCTAGCGCACGTCACGTTTTACAATCTCTGTTAGGCGTTGTGTGAATACACCTGTTGCGATTTGTGTTATGCGCTATGTGCGCGCTTGAATCACAAATCTGCGCTTCTCCACGTGCTAATCAGAGATCGGAACAGAATAGTAGTTTGAGTGCAACGCTAGCGGACGTCACGTGTTACAATGTCTGTTAAGCATTGCGTGAATTTACGCGTTGCTTGCAATTCATGTCAGACGCTATATGCGCTCTTGAATCACAATTCTGCGCTTATCCCACGTACAAATCTGAGATCAGGATACAATTGTAGTTTGAGTGGAACGCTAGCGCACGTCACGTTTTACAATCTCTGTTAGGCGTTGTGTGAATACACCTGTTGCGATTTGTGTTATGCGCTATGTGCGCGCTTGAATCACAACTCTGCGCTTCTCCACGTGCTAATCAGAGATCGGAACAGAATAGTAGTTTGAGTGCAACGCTAGCGGACGTCACGTGTTACAATGTCTGTTAAGCATTGCGTGAATTTACGCGTTGCTTGCAATTCATGTCAGACGCTATATGCGCTCTTGAATCACAATATCTGCGCTTATCCCACGTACAAATCTGAGATCAGGATACAATTGTAGTTTGAGTGGAACGCTAGCGCACGTCACGTTTTACAATCTCTGTTAGGCGTTGTGTGAATACACCTGTTGCGATTTGTGTTATGCGCTATGTGCGCGCTTGAATCACAAATCTGCGCTTCTCCACGTGCTAATCAGAGATCGGAACAGAATAGTAGTTTGAGTGCAACGCTAGCGGACGTCACGTGTTACAATGTCTGTGTAGCATTGTGTGAATTCACGCGTTGCTTGCAATTCATGTCAGACGCTATATGCGCTCTTGAATCACAATTCTGCGCTTATCCCACGTACAAATCTGAGATCAGGATACAATTGTAGTTTGAGTGGAACGCTAGCGCACGTCACGTTTTACAATCTCTGTTAGGCGTTGTGTGAATACACCTGTTGCGATTTGTGTTATGCGCTATGTGCGCGCTTGAATCACAAATCTGCGCTTCTCCACGTGCTAATCAGAGATCGGAACAGAATAGTAGTTTGAGTGCAACGCTAGCGGACGTTACGTGTTACAATGTCTGTTAAGCATTGCGTGAATTTACGCGTTGCTTGCAATTCATGTCAGACGCTATATGCGCTCTTGAATCACAATTCTGCGCTTATCCCACGTACAAATCTGAGATCAGGATACAATTGTAGTTTGAGTGGAACGCTAGCGCACGTCACGTTTTACAATCTCTGTTAGGCGTTTTGTGAATACACCTGTTGCGATTTGTGTTATGCGCTATGTGCGCGCTTGAATCACAAATCTGCGCTTCTCCACGTGCTAATCAGAGATCGGAACAGAATAGTAGTTTGAGTGCAACGCTAGCGGACGTCACGTGTTACAATGTCTGTTGAGCATTGCGTGAATTTACGCGTTGCTTGCAATTCATGTCAGACGCTATATGCGCTCTTGAATCACAATTCTGCGCTTATCCCACGTACAAATCTGAGATCAGGATACAATTGTAGTTTGAGTGGAACGCTAGCGCACGTCACGTTTTACAATCTCTGTTAGGCGTTGTGTGAATACACCTGTTGCGATTTGTGTTATGCGCTATGTGCGCGCTTGAATCACAAATCTGCGCTTCTCTACGTGCTAATCAGAGATCGAAACACAATTGTAGTTTGAGTGCAACGCTAGCGGACGTCACGTGTTACAATGTCTGTTAAGCATTGCGTGAATTTACGCGTTGCTTGCAATTCATGTCAGACGCTATATGCGCTCTTGAATCACAATTCTGCGCTTATCCAACGTACAAATCTGAGATCAGGATACAATTGTAGTTTGAGTGGAACGCTAGCGCACGTCACGATTTAAATCTCTGTTAGGCGTTGTGTGAATAGACCTGTTGCGATTTGTGTTATGCGCTATGTGCGCGCTTGAATCACAAATCTGCGCTTCTCCACGTGCTAATCAGAGATCGAAACACAATTGTAGTTTGAGTGCAACGCTAGCGGACGTCACGTGTTACAATGTCTGTTAAGCATTGTGTGAATTCACGCGTTGCTTGCAATTCATGTCAGACGCTATATGCGCTCTTGAATCACAATTCTGCGCTGATCCCACGTACAAATCTGAGATCAGGATACAATTGTAGTTTGAGTGAAACGCTAGCGCACGTCACGTTTTACAATCTCTGTTAGGCGTTGTGTGAATACACCTGTTGCGATTTGTGTTATGCGCTATGTGCGCGCTTGAATCACAAATCTGCGCTTCTCCACGTGCTAATCAGAGATCGGAACAGAATAGTAGTTTGAGTGCAACGCTAGCGGACGTCACGTGTTACAATGTCTGTTAAGCATTGCGTGAATTTACGCGTTGCTTGCAATTCATGTCAGACGCTATATGCGCTCTTGAATCACAATTCTGCGCTTATCCCACGTACAAATCTGAGATCAGGATACAATTGTAGTTTGAGTGGAACGCTAGCGCACGTCACGTTTTACAATCTCTGTTAGGCGTTGTGTGAATACACCTGTTGCGATTTGTGTTATGCGCTATGTGCGCGCTTGAATCACAACTCTGCGCTTCTCCACGTGCTAATCAGAGATCGGAACAGAATAGTAGTTTGAGTGCAACGCTAGCGGACGTCACGTGTTACAATGTCTGTTAAGCATTGCGTGAATTTACGCGTTGCTTGCAATTCATGTCAGACGCTATATGCGCTCTTGAATCACAATATCTGCGCTTATCCCACGTACAAATCTGAGATCAGGATACAATTGTAGTTTGAGTGGAACGCTAGCGCACGTCACGTTTTACAATCTCTGTTAGGCGTTGTGTGAATACACCTGTTGCGATTTGTGTTATGCGCTATGTGCGCGCTTGAATCACAAATCTGCGCTTCTCCACGTGCTAATCAGAGATCGGAAGAGAATAGTAGTTTGAGTGCAACGCTAGCGGACGTCACGTGTTACAATGTCTGTGCAGCATTGTGTGAATTCACGCGTTGCTTGCAATTCATGTCAGACGCTATATGCGCTCTTGAATCACAATTCTGCGCTTATCCCACGTACAAATCTGAGATCAGGATACAATTGTAGTTTGAGTGGAACGCTAGCGCACGTCACGTTTTACAATCTCTGTTAGGCGTTGTGTGAATACACCTGTTGCGATTTGTGTTATGCGCTATGTGCGCGCTTGAATCACAAATCTGCGCTTCTCCACGTGCTAATCAGAGATCGGAACAGAATAGTAGTTTGAGTGCAACGCTAGCGGACGTTACGTGTTACAATGTCTGTTAAGCATTGCGTGAATTTACGCGTTGCTTGCAATTCATGTCAGACGCTATATGCGCTCTTGAATCACAATTCTGCGCTTATCCCACGTACAAATCTGAGATCAGGATACAATTGTAGTTTGAGTGGAACGCTAGCGCACGTCACGTTTTACAATCTCTGTTAGGCGTTTTGTGAATACACCTGTTGCGATTTGTGTTATGCGCTATGTGCGCGCTTGAATCACAAATCTGCGCTTCTCCACGTGCTAATCAGAGATCGGAACAGAATAGTAGTTTGAGTGCAACGCTAGCGGACGTCACGTGTTACAATGTCTGTTGAGCATTGCGTGAATTTACGCGTTGCTTGCAATTCATGTCAGACGCTATATGCGCTCTTGAATCACAATTCTGCGCTTATCCCACGTACAAATCTGAGATCAGGATACAATTGTAGTTTGAGTGGAACGCTAGCGCACGTCACGTTTTACAATCTCTGTTAGGCGTTTTGTGAATACACCTGTTGCGATTTGTGTTATGCGCTATGTGCGCGCTTGAATCACAAATCTGCGCTTCTCCACGTGCTAATCAGAGATCGGAACAGAATAGTAGTTTGAGTGCAACGCTAGCGGACGTCACGTGTTACAATGTCTGTTGAGCATTGCGTGAATTTACGCGTTGCTTGCAATTCATGTCAGACGCTATATGCGCTCTTGAATCACAATTCTGCGCTTATCCCACGTACAAATCTGAGATCAGGATACAATTGTAGTTTGAGTGGAACGCTAGCGCACGTCACGTTTTACAATCTCAGTTAGGCGTTTTGTGAATACACCTGTTGCGATTTGTGTTATGCGCTATGTGCGCGCTTGAATCACAAATCTGCGCTTCTCCACGTGCTAATCAGTGATCGGAACAGAATAGTAGTTTGAGTGCAACGCTGGCGGACGTCACGTGTTACAATGTCTGTTAAGCATTGCGTGAATTTACGCGTTGCTTGCAATTCATGCCAGACGCTATATGCGCTCTTGAATCACAATTCTGCGCTTATCCCACGTACAAATCTGAGATCAGGATACAATTGTAGTTTGAGTGGAACGCTAGCGCACGTCACGTTTTACAATCTCTGTTAGGCGTTGTGTGAATACACCTGTTGCGATTTGTGTTATGCGCTATGTGCGCGCTTGAATCACAAATCTGCGCTTCTCCACGTGCTAATCAGAGATCGGAACAGAATAGTAGTTTGAGTGCAACGCTAGCGGACGTCACGTGTTACAATGTCTGTTAAGCATTGTGTGAATTCACGCGTTGCTTGCAATTCATGTCAGACGCTATATGCGCTCTTGAATCACAATTCTGCGCTTATCCCACGTACAAATCTGAGATCAGGATACAATTGTAGTTTGAGTGGAACGCTAGCGCACGTCACGTTTTAGAATCTCTGTTAGGCGTTGTGTGAATACACCTGTTGCGATTTGTGTTATGCGCTATGTGCGCGCTTGAATCACAAATCTGCGCTTCTCCACGTGCTAATCAGAGATCGAAACACAATTGTAGTTTGAGTGCAACGCTAGCGGACGTCACGTGTTACAATGTCTGTTAAGCCTTGCGTGAATTTACGCGTTGCTTGCAATTCATGTCAGACGCTATATGCGCTCTTGAATCACAATTCTGCGCTTATCCCACGTACAAATCTGAGATCAGGATACAATTGTAGTTTGAGTGGAACGCTAGCGCACGTCACGTTTTACAATCTCTGTTAGGCGTTGTGTGAATACACCTGTTGCGATTTGTCTTATGCGCTATGTGCGCGCTTGAATCACAAATCTGTGCTAATCAGAGATCGGAACAGAATAGTAGTTTGAGTGCAACGCTACCGGACGTCACGTGTTACAATGTCTGTTAAGCATTGCGTGAATTTACGCGTTGCTTGCAATTCATGTCAGACGCTATATGCGCTCTTGAATCACAATTCTGCGCTTATCCCACGTACAAATCTGAGATCAGGATACATTGTAGTTTGAGTGGAACGCTAGCGCACGTCACGTTTTACAATCTCTGTTAGGCGTTGTGTGAATACACCTGTTGCGATTTGTGTTATGCGCTATGTGCGCGCTTGAATCACAAATCTGCGCTTCTCCACGTGCTAATCAGAGATCGGAACAGAATAGTAGTTTGAGTGCAACGCTAGCGGACGTCACGTGTTACAATGTCTGTTAAGCATTGTGTGAATTCACGCGTTGCTTGAAATTCATGTCAGACGCTATATGCGCTCTTGAATCACAATTCTGCGCTTATCCCACGTACAAATCTGAGATCAGGATACAATTGTAGTTTGAGTGAAACGCTAGCGCATGTCACGTTTTACAATCTCTGTTAGGCGTTGTGTGAATACACCTGTTGCGATTTGTGTTATGCGCTATGTGCGCGCTTGAATCACAAATCTGCGCTTCTCCACGTGCTAATCAGAGATCGGAACAGAATAGTAGTTTGAGTGCAACGCTAGCGGACGTTACGTGTTACAATGTCTGTTAAGCATTGCGTGAATTTACGCGTTGCTTGCAATTCATGTCAGACGCTATATGCGCTCTTGAATCACAATTCTGCGCTTATCCCACGTACAAATCTGAGATCAGGATACAATTGTAGTTTGAGTGGAACGCTAGCGCACGTCACGTTTTACAATCTCTGTTAGGCGTTTTGTGAATACACCTGTTGCGATTTGTGTTATGCGCTATGTGCGCGCTTGAATCACAAATCTGCGCTTCTCCACGTGCTAATCAGAGATCGGAACAGAATAGTAGTTTGAGTGCAACGCTAGCGGACGTCACGTGTTACAATGTCTGTTAAGCATTGCGTGAATTTACGCGTTGCTTGCAATTCATGTCAGACGCTATATGCGCTCTTGAATCACAATTCTGCGCTTATCCCACGTACAAATCTGAGATCAGGATACAATTGTAGTTTGAGTGGAACGCTAGCGCACGTCACGTTTTACAATCTCAGCTAGGCGTTTTGTGAATACACCTGTTGCGATTTGTGTTATGCGCTATGTGCGCGCTTGAATCACAAATCTGCGCTTCTCCACGTGCTAATCAGTGATCGGAACAGAATAGTAGTTTGAGTGCAACGCTAGCGGACGTCACGTGTTACAATGTCTGTTAAGCATTGCGTGAATTTACGCGTTGCTTGCAATTCATGCCAGACGCTATATGCGCTCTTGAATCACAATTCTGCGCTTATCCCACGTACAAATCTGAGATCAGGGTACAATTGTAGTTTGAGTGGAACGCTAGCGCACGTCACGTTTTACAATCTCTGTTAGGCGTTGTGTGAATACACCTGTTGCGATTTGTGTTATGCGCTATGTGCGCGCTTGAATCACAAATCTGCGCTTCTCCACGTGCTAATCAGAGATCGGAACAGAATAGTAGTTTGAGTGCAACGCTAGCGGACGTTACGTGTTACAATGTCTGTTAAGCATTGCGTGAATTTACGCGTTGCTTGCAATTCATGTCAGACGCTATATGCGCTCTTGAATCACAATTCTGCGCTTATCCCACGTACAAATCTGAGATCAGGATACAATTGTAGTTTGAGTGGAACGCTAGCGCACGTCACGTTTTACAATCTCTGTTAGGCGTTTTGTGAATACACCTGTTGCGATTTGTGTTATGCGCTATGTGCGCGCTTGAATCACAAATCTGCGCTTCTCCACGTGCTAATCAGAGATCGGAACAGAATAGTAGTTTGAGTGCAACGCTAGCGGACGTCACGTGTTACAATGTCTGTTAAGCATTGCGTGAATTTACGCGTTGCTTGCAATTCATGTCAGACGCTATATGCGCTCTTGAATCACAATTCTGCGCTTATCCCACGTACAAATCTGAGATCAGGATACAATTGTAGTTTGAGTGGAACGCTAGCGCACGTCACGTTTTACAATCTCAGTTAGGCGTTTTGTGAATACACCTGTTGCGATTTGTGTTATGCGCTATGTGCGCGCTTGAATCACAAATCTGCGCTTCTCCACGTGCTAATCAGTGATTGGAACAGAATAGTAGTTTGAGTGCAACGCTAGCGGACGTCACGTGTTACAATGTCTGTTAAGCATTGCGTGAATTTACGCGTTGCTTGCAATTCATGCCAGACGCTATATGCGCTCTTGAATCACAATTCTGCGCTTATCCCACGTACAAATCTGAGATCAGGATACAATTGTAGTTTGAGTGGAACGCTAGCGCACGTCACGTTTTACAATCTCTGTTAGGCGTTGTGTGAATACACCTGTTGCGATTTGTGTTATGCGCTATGTGCGCGCTTGAATCACAAATCTGCGCTTCTCCACGTGCTAATCAGAGATCGGAACAGAATAGTAGTTTGAGTGCAACGCTAGCGGACGTCACGTGTTACAATGTCTGTTAAGCATTGTGTGAATTCACGCGTTGCTTGCAATTCATGTCAGACGCTATATGCGCTCTTGAATCACAATTCTGCGCTTATCCCACGTACAAATCTGAGATCAGGATACAATTGTAGTTTGAGTGGAACGCTAGCGCACGTCACGTTTTAGAATCTCTGTTAGGCGTTGTGTGAATACACCTGTTGCGATTTGTGTTATGCGCTATGTGCGCGCTTGAATCACAAATCTGCGCTTCTCCACGTGCTAATCAGAGATCGAAACACAATTGTAGTTTGAGTGCAACGCTAGCGGACGTCACGTGTTACAATGTCTGTTAAGCCTTGCGTGAATTTACGCGTTGCTTGCAATTCATGTCAGACGCTATATGCGCTCTTGAATCACAATTCTGCGCTTATCCCACGTACAAATCTGAGATCAGGATACAATTGTAGTTTGAGTGGAATGCTAGCGCACGTCACGTTTTACAATCTCTGTTAGGCGTTGTGTGAATACACCTGTTGCGATTTGTGTTATGCGCTATGTGCGCGCTTGAATCACAAATCTGTGCTTCTCCACGTGCTAATCAGAGATCGGAACAGAATAGTAGTTTGAGTGCAACGCTACCGGACGTCACGTGTTACAATGTCTGTTAAGCATTGCGTGAATTTACGCGTTGCTTGCAATTCATGTCAGACGCTATATGCGCTCTTGAATCACAATTCTGCGCTTATCCCACGTACAAATCTGAGATCAGGATACAATTGTAGTTTGAGTGGAACGCTAGCGCACGTCACGTTTTACAATCTCTGTTAGGCGTTGTGTGAATACACCTGTTGCGATTTGTGTTATGCGCTATGTGCGCGCTTGAATCACAAATCTGCGCTTCTCCACGTGCTAATCAGAGATCGGAACAGAATAGTAGTTTGAGTGCAACGCTAGCGGACGTCACGTGTTACAATGTCTGTTAAGCATTGTGTGAATTCACGCGTTGCTTGCAATTCATGTCAGACGCTATATGCGCTCTTGAATCACAATTCTGCGCTTATCCCACGTACAAATCTGAGATCAGGATACAATTGTAGTTTGAGTGAAACGCTAGCGCACGTCACGTTTTACAATCTCTGTTAGGCGCTGTGTGAATACACCTGTTGCGATTTGTGTTATGCGCTATGTGCGCGCTTGAATCACAAATCTGCGCTTCTCCACGTGCTAATCAGAGATCGGAACAGAATAGTAGTTTGAGTGCAACGCTAGCGGACGTTACGTGTTACAATGTCTGTTAAGCATTGCGTGAATTTACGCGTTGCTTGCAATTCATGTCAGACGCTATATGCGCTCTTGAATCACAATTCTGCGCTTATCCCACGTACAAATCTGAGATCAGGATACAATTGTAGTTTGAGTGGAACGCTAGCGCACGTCACGTTTTACAATCTCTGTTAGGCGTTTTGTGAATACACCTGTTGCGATTTGTGTTATGCGCTATGTGCGCGCTTGAATCACAAATCTGCGCTTCTCCACGTGCTAATCAGAGATCGGAACAGAATAGTAGTTTGAGTGCAACGCTAGCGGACGTCACGTGTTACAATGTCTGTTAAGCATTGCGTGAATTTACGCGTTGCTTGCAATTCATGTCAGACGCTATATGCGCTCTTGAATCACAATTCTGCGCTTATCCCACGTACAAATCTGAGATCAGGATACAATTGTAGTTTGAGTGGAACGCTAGCGCACGTCACGTTTTACAATCTCAGTTAGGCGTTTTGTGAATACACCTGTTGCGATTTGTGTTATGCGCTATGTGCGCGCTTGAATCACAAATCTGCGCTTCTCCACGTGCTAATCAGTGATCGGAACAGAATAGTAGTTTGAGTGCAACGCTAGCGGACGTCACGTGTTACAATGTCTGTTAAGCATTGCGTGAATTTACGCGTTGCTTGCAATTCATGCCAGACGCTATATGCGCTCTTGAATCACAATTCTGCGCTTATCCCACGTACAAATCTGAGATCAGGATACAATTGTAGTTTGAGTGGAACGCTAGCGCACGTCACGTTTTACAATCTCTGTTAGGCGTTGTGTGAATACACCTGTTGCGATTTGTGTTATGCGCTATGTGCGCGCTTGAATCACAAATCTGCGCTTCTCCACGTGCTAATCAGAGATCGGAACAGAATAGTAGTTTGAGTGCAACGCTAGCGGACGTCACGTGTTACAATGTCTGTTAAGCATTGTGTGAATTCACGCGTTGCTTGCAATTCATGTCAGACGCTATATGCGCTCTTGAATCACAATTCTGCGCTTATCCCGCGTACAAATCTGAGATCAGGATACAATTGTAGTTTGAGTGGAACGCTAGCGCACGTCACGTTTTAGAATCTCTGTTAGGCGTTGTGTGAATACACCTGTTGCGATTTGTGTTATGCGCTATGTGCGCGCTTGAATCACAAATCTGCGATTCTCCACGTGCTAATCAGAGATCGAAACACAATTGTAGTTTGAGTGCAACGCTAGCGGACGTCACGTGTTACAATGTCTGTTAAGCCTTGCGTGAATTTACGCGTTGCTTGCAATTCATGTCAGACGCTATATGCGCTCTTGAATCACAATTCTGCGCTTATCCCACGTACAAATCTGAGATCAGGATACAATTGTAGTTTGAGTGGAACGCTAGCGCACGTCACGTTTTACAATCTCTGTTAGGCGTTGTGTGAATACACCTGTTGCGATTTGTGTTATGCGCTATGTGCGCGCTTGAATCACAAATCTGTGCTTCTCCACGTGCTAATCAGAGATCGGAACAGAATAGTAGTTTGAGTGCAACGCTACCGGACGTCACGTGTTACAATGTCTGTTAAGCATTGCGTGAATTTACGCGTTGCTTGCAATTCATGTCAGACGCTATATGCGCTCTTGAATCACAATTCTGCGCTTATCCCACGTACAAATCTGAGATCAGGATACAATTGTAGTTTGAGTGGAACGCTAGCGCACGTCACGTTTTACAATCTCTGTTAGGCGTTGTGTGAATACACCTGTTGCGATTTGTGTTATGCGCTATGTGCGCGCTTGAATCACAAATCTGCGCTTCTCCACGTGCTAATCAGAGATCGGAACAGAATAGTAGTTTGAGTGCAACGCTAGCGGACGTCACGTGTTACAATGTCTGTTAAGCATTGTGTGAATTCACGCGTTGCTTGCAATTCATGTCAGACGCTATATGCGCTCTTGAATCACAATTCTGCGCTTATCCCACGTACAAATCTGAGATCAGGATACAATTGTAGTTTGAGTGAAACGCTAGCGCACGTCACGTTTTACAATCTCTGTTAGGCGTTGTGTGAATACACCTGTTGCGATTTGTGTTATGCGCTATGTGCGCGCTTGAATCACAAATCTGCGCTTCTCCACGTGCTAATCAGAGATCGGAACAGAATAGTAGTTTGAGTGCAACGCTAGCGGACGTCACGTGTTACAATGTCTGTTAAGCATTGCGTGAATTTACGCGTTGCTTGCAATTCATGTCAGACGCTATATGCGCTCTTGAATCACAATTCTGCGCTTATCCCACGTACAAATCTGAGATCAGGATACAATTGTAGTTTGAGTGGAACGCTAGCGCACGTCACGTTTTACAATCTCTGTTAGGCGTTTTGTGAATACACCTGTTGCGATTTGTGTTATGCGCTATGTGCGCGCTTGAATCACAAATCTGCGCTTCTCCACGTGCTAATCAGAGATCGGAACAGAATAGTAGTTTGAGTGCAACGCTTGCGGACGTCACGTGTTACAATGTCTGTTAAGCATTGCGTGAATTTACGCGTTGCTTGCAATTCATGTCAGACGCTATATGCGCTCTTGAATCACAATTCTGCGCTTATCCCACGTACAAATCTGAGATCAGGATACAATTGTAGTTTGAGTGGAACGCTAGCGCACGTCACGTTTTACAATCTCTGTTAGGCGTTGTGTGAATACACCTGTTGCGATTTGTGTTATGCGCTATGTGCGCGCTTGAATCACAAATCTGCGCTTCTCCACGTGCTAATCAGAGATCGGAACAGAATAGTAGTTTGAGTGCAACGCTAGCGGACGTCACGTGTTACAATGTCTGTTAAGCATTGCGTGAATTTACGCGTTGCTTGCAATTCATGTCAGACGCTATATGCGCTCTTGAATCACAATTCTGCGCTTATCCCACGTACAAATCTGAGATCAGGATACAATTGTAGTTTGAGTGGAACGCTAGCGCACGTCACGTTTTACAATCTCTGTTAGGCGTTGTGTGAATACACCTGTTTCGATTTGTGTTATGCGCTATGTGCGCGCTTGAATCACAAATCTGCGCTTCTCCACGTGCTAATCAGAGATCGGAACAGAATAGTTTTTTGAGTACAACGCTAGCGGACGTCACGTGTTACAATGTCTGTTAAGCATTGCGTGAATTTACGCGTTGCTTGCAATTCATGTCAGACGCTATATGCGCTCTTGAATCACAATTCTGCGCTTATCCCACGTACAAATCTGAGATCAGGATACAATTGTAGTTTGAGTGGAACGCTAGCGCACGTCACGTTTTACAATCTCTGTTAGGCGTTGTGTGAATACACCTGTTGCGATTTGTGTTATGCGCTATGTGCGCGCTTGAATCACAAATCTGTGCTTCTCCACGTGCTAATCAGAGATCGGAACAGAATAGTAGTTTGAGTGCAACGCTACCGGACGTCACGTGTTACAATGTCTGTTAAGCATTGCGTGAATTTACGCGTTGCTTGCAATTCATGTCAGACGCTATATGCGCTCTTGAATCACAATTCTGCGCTTATCCCACGTACAAATCTGAGATCAGGATACAATTGTAGTTTGAGTGGAACGCTAGCGCACGTCACGTTTTACAATCTCTGTTAGGCGTTGTGTGAATACACCTGTTGCGATTTGTGTTATGCGCTATGTGCGCGCTTGAATCACAAATCTGCGCTTCTCCACGTGCTAATCAGAGATCGAAACACAATTGTAGTTTGAGTGCAACGCTAGCGGACGTCACGTGTTACAATGTCTGTTAAGCCTTGCGTGAATTTACGCGTTGCTTGCAATTCATGTCAGACGCTATATGCGCTCTTGAATCACAATTCTGCGCTTATCCCACGTACAAATCTGAGATCAGGATACAATTGTAGTTTGAGTGGAACGCTAGCGCACGTCACGTTTTACAATCTCTGTTAGGCGTTGTGTGAATACACCTGTTGCGATTTGTGTTATGCGCTATGTGCGCGCTTGAATCACAAATCTGTGCTAATCAGAGATCGGAACAGAATAGTAGTTTGAGTGCAACGCTACCGGACGTCACGTGTTACAATGTCTGTTAAGCATTGCGTGAATTTACGCGTTGCTTGCAATTCATGTCAGACGCTATATGCGCTCTTGAATCACAATTCTGCGCTTATCCCACGTACAAATCTGAGATCAGGATACATTGTAGTTTGAGTGGAACGCTAGCGCACGTCACGTTTTACAATCTCTGTTAGGCGTTGTGTGAATACACCTGTTGCGATTTGTGTTATGCGCTATGTGCGCGCTTGAATCACAAATCTGCGCTTCTCCACGTGCTAATCAGAGATCGGAACAGAATAGTAGTTTGAGTGCAACGCTAGCGGACGTCACGTGTTACAATGTCTGTTAAGCATTGTGTGAATTCACGCGTTGCTTGAAATTCATGTCAGACGCTATATGCGCTCTTGAATCACAATTCTGCGCTTATCCCACGTACAAATCTGAGATCAGGATACAATTGTAGTTTGAGTGAAACGCTAGCGCATGTCACGTTTTACAATCTCTGTTAGGCGTTGTGTGAATACACCTGTTGCGATTTGTGTTATGCGCTATGTGCGCGCTTGAATCACAAATCTGCGCTTCTCCACGTGCTAATCAGAGATCGGAACAGAATAGTAGTTTGAGTGCAACGCTAGCGGACGTTACGTGTTACAATGTCTGTTAAGCATTGCGTGAATTTACGCGTTGCTTGCAATTCATGTCAGACGCTATATGCGCTCTTGAATCACAATTCTGCGCTTATCCCACGTACAAATCTGAGATCAGGATACAATTGTAGTTTGAGTGGAACGCTAGCGCACGTCACGTTTTACAATCTCTGTTAGGCGTTTTGTGAATACACCTGTTGCGATTTGTGTTATGCGCTATGTGCGCGCTTGAATCACAAATCTGCGCTTCTCCACGTGCTAATCAGAGATCGGAACAGAATAGTAGTTTGAGTGCAACGCTAGCGGACGTCACGTGTTACAATGTCTGTTAAGCATTGCGTGAATTTACGCGTTGCTTGCAATTCATGTCAGACGCTATATGCGCTCTTGAATCACAATTCTGCGCTTATCCCACGTACAAATCTGAGATCAGGATACAATTGTAGTTTGAGTGGAACGCTAGCGCACGTCACGTTTTACAATCTCAGTTAGGCGTTTTGTGAATACACCTGTTGCGATTTGTGTTATGCGCTATGTGCGCGCTTGAATCACAAATCTGCGCTTCTCCACGTGCTAATCAGTGATCGGAACAGAATAGTAGTTTGAGTGCAACGCTAGCGGACGTCACGTGTTACAATGTCTGTTAAGCATTGCGTGAATTTACGCGTTGCTTGCAATTCATGCCAGACGCTATATGCGCTCTTGAATCACAATTCTGCGCTTATCCCACGTACAAATCTGAGATCAGGATACAATTGTAGTTTGAGTGGAACGCTAGCGCACGTCACGTTTTACAATCTCTGTTAGGCGTTGTGTGAATACACCTGCTGCGATTTGTGTTATGCGCTATGTGCGCGCTTGAATCACAAATCTGCGCTTCTCCACGTGCTAATCAGAGATCGGAACAGAATAGTAGTTTGAGTGCAACGCTAGCGGACGTCACGTGTTACAATGTCTGTTAAGCATTGTGTGAATTCACGCGTTGCTTGCAATTCATGTCAGACGCTATATGCGCTCTTGAATCACAATTCTGCGCTTATCCCACGTACAAATCTGAGATCAGGATACAATTGTAGTTTGAGTGGAACGCTAGCGCACGTCACGTTTTAGAATCTCTGTTAGGCGTTGTGTGAATACACCTGTTGCGATTTGTGTTATGCGCTATGTGCGCGCTTGAATCACAAATCTGCGATTCTCCACGTGCTAATCAGAGATCGAAACACAATTGTAGTTTGAGTGCAACGCTAGCGGACGTCACGTGTTACAATGTCTGTTAAGCCTTGCGTGAATTTACGCGTTGCTTGCAATTCATGTCAGACGCTATATGCGCTCTTGAATCACAATTCTGCGCTTATCCCACGTACAAATCTGAGATCAGGATACAATTGTAGTTTGAGTGGAACGCTAGCGCACGTCACGTTTTACAATCTCTGTTAGGCGTTGTGTGAATACACCAGTTGCGATTTGTGTTATGCGCTATGTGCGCGCTTGAATCACAAATCTGTGCTTCTCCACGTGCTAATCAGAGATCGGAACAGAATAGTAGTTTGAGTGCAACGCTACCGGACGTCACGTGTTACAATGTCTGTTAAGCATTGCGTGAATTTACGCGTTGCTTGCAATTCATGTCAGACGCTATATGCGCTCTTGAATCACAATTCTGCGCTTATCCCACGTACAAATCTGAGATCAGGATACAATTGTAGTTTGAGTGGAACGCTAGCGCACGTCACGTTTTACAATCTCTGTTAGGCGTTGTGTGAATACACCTGTTGCGATTTGTGTTATGCGCTATGTGCGCGCTTGAATCACAAATCTGCGCTTCTCCACGTGCTAATCAGAGATCGGAACAGAATAGTAGTTTGAGTGCAACGCTAGCGGACGTCACGTGTTACAATGTCTGTTAAGCATTGTGTGAATTCACGCGTTGCTTGCAATTCATGTCAGACGCTATATGCGCTCTTGAATCACAATTCTGCGCTTATCCCACGTACAAATCTGAGATCAGGATACAATTGTAGTTTGAGTGAAACGCTAGCGCACGTCACGTTTTACAATCTCTGTTAGGCGTTGTGTGAATACACCTGTTGCGATTTGTGTTATGCGCTATGTGCGCGCTTGAATCACAAATCTGCGCTTCTCCACGTGCTAATCAGAGATCGGAACAGAATAGTAGTTTGAGTGCAACGCTAGCGGACGTCACGTGTTACAATGTCTGTTAAGCATTGCGTGAATTTACGCGTTGCTTGCAATTCATGTCAGACGCTATATGCGCTCTTGAATCACAATTCTGCGCTTATCCCACGTACAAATCTGAGATCAGGATACAATTGTAGTTTGAGTGGAACGCTAGCGCACGTCACGTTTTACAATCTCTGTTAGGCGTTTTGTGAATACACCTGTTGCGATTTGTGTTATGCGCTATGTGCGCGCTTGAATCACAAATCTGCGCTTCTCCACGTGCTAATCAGAGATCGGAACAGAATAGTAGTTTGAGTGCAACGCTTGCGGACGTCACGTGTTACAATGTCTGTTAAGCATTGCGTGAATTTACGCGTTGCTTGCAATTCATGTCAGACGCTATATGCGCTCTTGAATCACAATTCTGCGCTTATCCCACGTACAAATCTGAGATCAGGATACAATTGTAGTTTGAGTGGAACGCTAGCGCACGTCACGTTTTACAATCTCTGTTAGGCGTTGTGTGAATACACCTGTTGCGATTTGTGTTATGCGCTATGTGCGCGCTTGAATCACAAATCTGCGCTTCTCCACGTGCTAATCAGAGATCGGAACAGAATAGTAGTTTGAGTGCAACGCTAGCGGACGTCACGTGTTACAATGTCTGTTAAGCATTGCGTGAATTTACGCGTTGCTTGCAATTCATGTCAGACGCTATATGCGCTCTTGAATCACAATTCTGCGCTTATCCCACGTACAAATCTGAGATCAGGATACAATTGTAGTTTGAGTGGAACGCTAGCGCACGTCACGTTTTACAATCTCTGTTAGGCGTTGTGTGAATACACCTGTTTCGATTTGTGTTATGCGCTATGTGCGCGCTTGAATCACAAATCTGCGCTTCTCCACGTGCTAATCAGAGATCGGAACAGAATAGTTTTTTGAGTACAACGCTAGCGGACGTCACGTGTTACAATGTCTGTTAAGCATTGCGTGAATTTACGCGTTGCTTGCAATTCATGTCAGACGCTATATGCGCTCTTGAATCACAATTCTGCGCTTATCCCACGTACAAATCTGAGATCAGGATACAATTGTAGTTTGAGTGGAACGCTAGCGCACGTCACGTTTTACAATCTCTGTTAGGCGTTGTGTGAATACACCTGTTGCGATTTGTGTTATGCGCTATGTGCGCGCTTGAATCACAAATCTGTGCTTCTCCACGTGCTAATCAGAGATCGGAACAGAATAGTAGTTTGAGTGCAACGCTACCGGACGTCACGTGTTACAATGTCTGTTAAGCATTGCGTGAATTTACGCGTTGCTTGCAATTCATGTCAGACGCTATATGCGCTCTTGAATCACAATTCTGCGCTTATCCCACGTACAAATCTGAGATCAGGATACAATTGTAGTTTGAGTGGAACGCTAGCGCACGTCACGTTTTACAATCTCTGTTAGGCGTTGTGTGAATACACCTGTTGCGATTTGTGTTATGCGCTATGTGCGCGCTTGAATCACAAATCTGCGCTTCTCCACGTGCTAATCAGAGATCGGAACAGAATAGTAGTTTGAGTGCAACGCTAGCGGACGTCACGTGTTACAATGTCTGTTAAGCATTGTGTGAATTCACGCGTTGCTTGCAATTCATGTCAGACGCTATATGCGCTCTTGAATCACAATTCTGCGCTTATCCCACGTACAAATCTGAGATCAGGATACAATTGTAGTTTGAGTGAAACGCTAGCGCACGTCACGTTTTACAATCTCTGTTAGGCGTTGTGTGAATACACCTGTTGCGATTTGTGTTATGCGCTATGTGCGCGCTTGAATCACAAATCTGCGCTTCTCCACGTGCTAATCAGAGATCGGAACAGAATAGTAGTTTGAGTGCAACGCTAGCGGACGTCACGTGTTACAATGTCTGTTAAGCATTGCGTGAATTTACGCGTTGCTTGCAATTCATGTCAGACGCTATATGCGCTCTTGAATCACAATTCTGCGCTTATCCCACGTACAAATCTGAGATCAGGATACAATTGTAGTTTGAGTGGAACGCTAGCGCACGTCACGTTTTACAATCTCTGTTAGGCGTTTTGTGAATACACCTGTTGCGATTTGTGTTATGCGCTATGTGCGCGCTTGAATCACAAATCTGCGCTTCTCCACGTGCTAATCAGAGATCGGAACAGAATAGTAGTTTGAGTGCAACGCTTGCGGACGTCACGTGTTACAATGTCTGTTAAGCATTGCGTGAATTTACGCGTTGCTTGCAATTCATGTCAGACGCTATATGCGCTCTTGAATCACAATTCTGCGCTTATCCCACGTACAAATCTGAGATCAGGATACAATTGTAGTTTGAGTGGAACGCTAGCGCACGTCACGTTTTACAATCTCTGTTAGGCGTTGTGTGAATACACCTGTTGCGATTTGTGTTATGCGCTATGTGCGCGCTTGAATCACAAATCTGCGCTTCTCCACGTGCTAATCAGAGATCGGAACAGAATAGTAGTTTGAGTGCAACGCTAGCGGACGTCACGTGTTACAATGTCTGTGTAGCATTGTGTGAATTCACGCGTTGCTTGCAATTCATGTCAGACGCTATATGCGCTCTTGAATCACAATTCTGCGCTTATCCCACGTACAAATCTGAGATCAGGATACAATTGTAGTTTGAGTGGAACGCTAGCGCACGTCACGTTTTACAATCTCTGTTAGGCGTTGTGTGAATACACCTGTTGCGATTTGTGTTATGCGCTATGTGCGCGCTTGAATCACAAATCTGCGCTTCTCCACGTGCTAATGAGAGATCGGAACAGAATAGTAGTTTGAGTGCAACGCTTGCGGACGTCACGTGTTACAATGTCTGTTAAGCATTGCGTGAATTTACGCGTTGCTTGCAATTCATGTCAGACGCTATATGCGCTCTTGAATCACAATTCTGCGCTTATCCCACGTACAAATCTGAGATCAGGATACAATTGTAGTTTGAGTGGAACGCTATGCGCACGTCACGTTTTACAATCTCTGTTAGGCGTTGTGTGAGTACACCTGTTGCGATTTGTGTTATGCGCTATGTGCGCGCTTGAATCACAAATCTGCGCTTCTCCACGTGCTAATCAGAGATCGGAACAGAATAGTAGTTTGAGTGCAACGCTAGCGGACGTCACGTGTTACAATGTCTGTAAAGCATTGTGTGAATTCTCGCGTTGCTTGCAATTCATGTCAGACGCTATATGCGCTCTTGAATCACAATTCTGCGCTTATCCCACGTACAAATCTGAGATCAGGATACAATTGTAGTTTGAGTGGAACACTAGCGCACGTCACGTTTTACAATCTCTGTTAGGCGTTGTGTGAATACACCTGTTGCGATTTGTGTTATGCGCTATGTGCGCGCTTGAATCACAAATCTGCGCTTCTCCACGTGCTAATCAGAGATCGAAACACAATTGTAGTTTTAGTGCAACGCTAGCGGACGTCACGTGTTACAATGTCTGTTAAGCATTGCGTGAATTTACGCGTTGCTTGCAATTCATGTCAGACGCTATATGCGCTCTTGAATCACAATTCTGCGCTTATCCCACGTACAAATCTGAGATCAGGATACAATTGTAGTTTGAGTGGAACACTAGCGCACGTCACGTTTTACAATCTCTGTTAGGAGTTGTGTGAATACACCTGTTGCGATTTGTGTTATGCGCTATGTGCGCGCTTGAATCACAAATCTGCGCTTCTCCACGTGCTAATCAGAGATCGAAACACAATTGTAGTTTTAGTGCAACGCTAGCGGACGTCACGTGTTACAATGTCTGTTAAGCATTGCGTGAATTTACGCGTTGCTTGCAATTCATGTCAGACGCTATATGCGCTCTTGAATCACAATTCTGCGCTTATCCCACGTACAAATCTGAGATCAGGATACAATTGTAGTTTGAGTGAAACGCTAGCGCACGTCACGTTTTACAATCTCTGTTAGGCGTTGTGTGAATACACCTGTTGCGATTTGTGTTATGCACTATGTGCGCGCTTTAATCACAAATCTGCGCTTCCCCACGTGCTAATCAGAGATCGGAACAGAATAGTAGTTTGAGTGCAACGCTAGCGGACGTCACGTGTTACAATGTCTGTTAAGCATTGCGTGATTTTACGCGTTGCTTGCAATTCATGTCAGACGCTATATGCGCTCTTGAATCACAATTCTGCGCTTATCCCACGTACAAATCTGAGATCAGGATACAATTGTAGTTTGAGTGGAACGCTAGCGCACGTCACGTTTTACAATCTCTGTTAGGCGTTGTGTGAATACACCTGTTGCGATTTGTGTTATGCGCTATGTGCGCGCTTGAATCACAAATCTGCGCTTCTCCACGTGCTAATCAGATATCGAAACAGAATAGTAGTTTGAGTGCAACGCTAGCGGACGTCACGTGTTACAATGTCTGTAAAGCATTGTGTGAATTCTCGCGTTGCTTGCAATTCATGTCAGACGCTATATGCGCTCTTGAATCACAATTTTGCGCTTATCCCACGTACAAATCTGAGATCAGGATACAATTGTAGTTTGAGTGGAACTCTAGCGCACGTCACGTTTTACAATCTCTGTTAGGCGTTGTGTGAATACACCTGTTGCGATTTGTGTTATGCGCTATGTGCGCGCTTGAATCACAAATCTGCGCTTCTCCACGTGCTAATCAGAGATCGGAACAGAATAGTAGTTTGAGTGCAACGCTAGCGGACGTCACGTGTTACAATGTCTGTTAAGCATTGTGTGAATTCACGCGTTGCTTGCAATTCATGTCAGACGCTATATGCGCTCTTGAATCACAATTCTGCGCTTATCCCACGTACAAATCTGAGATCAGGATACAATTGTAGTTTGAGTGGAACGCTAGCGCACGTCACGTTTTACAATCTCTGTTAGGCGTTGTGTGAATACACCTGTTGCGATTTGTGTTATGCGCTATGTGCGCGCTTGAATCACAAATCTGCGCTTCTCCACGTGCTAATCAGAGATCGAAACACAATTGTAGTTTTAGTGCAACGCTAGCGGACGTCACGTGTTACAATGTCTGTTAAGCATTGCGTGAATTTACGCGTTGCTTGCAATTCATGTCAGACGCTATATGCGCTCTTGAATCACAATTCTGCGCTTATCCCACGTACAAATCTGAGATCAGGATACAATTGTAGTTTGAGTGGAACGCTAGCGCACGTCACGTTTTACAATCTCTGTTAGGCGTTGTGTGAATACACCTGTTGCGATTTGTGTTATGCGCTATGTGCGCGCTTGAATCACAAATCTGCGCTTCTCCACGTGCTAATCAGAGACCGAAACACAATTGTAGTTTGAGTGCAACGCTAGCGGACGTCACGTGTTACAATGTCTGTTAAGCATTGTGTGAATTCACGCGTTGCTTGCAATTCATGTCAGACGCTATATGCGCTCTTGAATCACAATTCTGCGCTTATCCCACGTACAAATCTGAGATCAGGATACAATTGTAGTTTGAGTGAAACGCTAGCGCACGTCACGTTTTACAATCTCTGTTAGGCGTTGTGTGAATACACCTGTTGCGATTTGTGTTATGCACTATGTGCGCGCTTTAATCACAAATCTGCGCTTCCCCACGTGCTAATCAGAGATCGGAACAGAATAGTAGTTTGAGTGCAACGCTAGCGGACGTCACGTGTTACAATGTCTGTTAAGCATTGCGTGATTTTACGCGTTGCTTGCAATTCATGTCAGACGCTATATGCGCTCTTGAATCACAATTCTGCGCTTATCCCACGTACAAATCTGAGATCAGGATACAATTGTAGTTTGAGTGGAACGCTAGCGCACGTCACGTTTTACAATCTCTGTTAGGCGTTGTGTGAATACACCTGTTGCGATTTGTGTTATGCGCTATGTGCGCGCTTGAATCACAAATCTGCGCTTCTCCACGTGCTAATCAGATATCGAAACAGAATAGTAGTTTGAGTGCGACGCTAGCGGACGTCACGTGTTACAATGTCTGTAAAGCATTGTGTGAATTCTCGCGTTGCTTGCAATTCATGTCAGACGCTATATGCGCTCTTGAATCACAATTTTGCGCTTATCCCACGTACAAATCTGAGATCAGGATACAATTGTAGTTTGAGTGGAACTCTAGCGCACGTCACGTTTTACAATCTCTGTTAGGCGTTGTGTGAATACACCTGTTGCGATTTGTGTTATGCGCTATGTGCGCGCTTGAATCACAAATCTGCGCTTCTCCACGTGCTAATCAGAGATCGGAACAGAATAGTAGTTTGAGTGCAACGCTAGCGGACGTCACGTGTTACAATGTCTGTTAAGCATTGTGTGAATTCACGCGTTGCTTGCAATTCATGTCAGACGCTATATGCGCTCTTGAATCACAATTCTGCGCTTATCCCACGTACAAATCTGAGATCAGGATACAATTGTAGTTTGAGTGGAACGCTAGCGCACGTCACGTTTTACAATCTCTGTTAGGCGTTGTGTGAATACACCTGTTGCGATTTGTGTTATGCGCTATGTGCGCGCTTGAATCACAAATCTGCGCTTCTCCACGTGCTAATCAGAGATCGAAACACAATTGTAGTTTTAGTGCAACGCTAGCGGACGTCACGTGTTACAATGTCTGTTAAGCATTGCGTGAATTTACGCGTTGCTTGCAATTCATGTCAGACGCTATATGCGCTCTTGAATCACAATTCTGCGCTTATCCCACGTACAAATCTGAGATCAGGATACAATTGTAGTTTGAGTGGAACACTAGCGCACGTCACGTTTTACAATCTCTGTAAGGAGTTGTGTGAATACACCTGTTGCGATTTGTGTTATGCGCTATGTGCGCGCTTGAATCACAAATCTGCGCTTCTCCACGTGCTAATCAGAGATCGAAACACAATTGTAGTTTTAGTGCAACGCTAGCGGACGTCACGTGTTACAATGTCTGTTAAGCATTGCGTGAATTTACGCGTTGCTTGCAATTCATGTCAGACGCTATATGCGCTCTTGAATCACAATTCTGCGCTTATCCCACGTACAAATCTGAGATCAGGATACAATTGTAGTTTGAGTGAAACGCTAGCGCACGTCACGTTTTACAATCTCTGTTAGGCGTTGTGTGAATACACCTGTTGCGATTTGTGTTATGCGCTATGTGCGCGCTTGAATCACAAATCTGCGCTTCTCCACGTGCTAATCAGAGATCGGAACAGAATAGTAGTTTGAGTGCAACGCTAGCGGACGTCACGTGTTACAATGTCTGTTAAGCATTGCGTGAATTTACGCGTTGCTTGCAATTCATGTCAGACGCTATATGCGCTCTTGAATCACAATTCTGCGCTTATCCCACGTACAAATCTGAGATCAGGATACAATTGTAGTTTGAGTGGAACGCTAGCGCACGTCACGTTTTACAATCTCTGTTAGGCGTTGTGTGAATACACCTGTTGCGATTTGTGTTATGCGCTATGTGCGCGCTTGAATCACAAATCTGCGCTTCTCCACGTGCTAATCAGAGACCGAAACACAATTGTAGTTTGAGTGCAACGCTAGCGGACGTCACGTGTTACAATGTCTGTTAAGCATTGTGTGAATTCACGCGTTGCTTGCAATTCATGTCAGACGCTATATGCGCTCTTGAATCACAATTCTGCGCTTATCCCACGTACAAATCTGAGATCAGGATACAATTGTAGTTTGAGTGGAACGCTAGCGCACGTCACGTTTTACAATCTCTGTTAGGCGTTGTGTGAATACACCTGTTGCGATTTTTGTTATGCGCTATGTGCGCGCTTGAATCACAAATCTGCGCTTCTCCACGTGCTAATCAGAGATCGGAACAGAATAGTAGTTTGAGTGCAACGCTAGCGGACGTCACGTGTTACATTGTCTGTAAAGCATTGTGTGAATTCTCGCGTTGCTTGCAATTCATGTCAGACGCTATATGCGCTCTTGAATCGCAATTCTGCGCTTATCCCACGTACAAATCTGAGATCAGGATACAATTGTAGTTTGAGTGGAACGCTAGCGCATGTCACGTTTTACAATCTCTGTTAGGCGTTGTGTGAATACACCTGTTGCGATTTGTGTTATGCGCTATGTGCGCGCTTGAATCACAAATCTGCGCTTCTCCACGTGCTAATCAGAGATCGAAACACAATTGTAGTTTGAGTGCAACGCTAGCGGACGTCACGTGTTACAATGTCTGTTAAGCATTGCGTGAATTTACGCGTTGCTTGCAATTCATGTCAGACGCTATATGCGCTCTTGAATCACAATTCTGCGCTTATCCCACGTACAAATCTGAGATCAGGATACAATTGTAGTTTGAGTGGAACGCTAGCGCACGTCACGTTTTACAATCTCTGTTAGGCGTTGTGTGAATACACCTGTTGCGATTTGTGTTATGCGCTATGTGCGCGCTTGAATCACAAATCTGCGCTTCTCCACGTGCTAATCAGAGATCGGAACAGAATAGTAGTTTGAGTGCAACGCTAGCGGACGTCACGTGTTACAATGTCTGTAAAGCATTGTGTGAATTCTCGCGTTGCTTGCAATTCATGTCAGACGCTATATGCGCTCTTGAATCACAATTCTGCGCTTATCCCACGTACAAATCTGAGATCAGGATACAATTGTAGTTTGAGTGAAACACTAGCGCACGTCACGTTTTACAATCTCTGTTAGGAGTTGTGTGAATACACCTGTTGCGATTTGTGTTATGCGCTATCTGCGCGCTTGAATCACAAATCTGCGCTTCTCCACGTGCTAATCAGAGATCGAAACACAATTGTAGTTTTAGTGCAACGCTAGCGGACGTCACGTGTTATAATGTCTGTTAAGCATTGCGTGAATTTACGCGTTGCTTGCAATTCATGTCAGACGCTATATGCGCTCTTGAATCACAATTCTGCGCTTATCCCACGTACAAATCTGAGATCAGGATACAATTGTAGTTTGAGTGGAACGCTAGCGCACGTCACGTTTTACAATCTCTGTTAGGCGTTGTGTGAATACACCTGTTGCGATTTGTGTTATGCGCTATGTGCGTGCTTGAATCACAAATCTGCGCTTCTCCACGTGCTAATCAGAGATCGAAACACAATTGTAGTTTGAGTGCAACGCTAGCGGACATCACGTGTTACAATGTCTGTTAAGCATTGCGTGAAATTACGCGTTGCTTGCAATTCATGTCAGACGCTATATGCGCTCTTGAATCACAATTCTGCGCTTATCCCACGTACAAATCTGAGATCAGGATACAATTGTAGTTTGAGTGGAACGCTAGCGCACGTCACGTTCTACAATCTCTGTTAGGCGTTGTGTGAATACACCTGTTGCGATTTGTGTTATGCGCTATGTGCGCGCTTGAATCACAAATCTGCGCTTCTCCACGTGCTAATCAGAGATCGGAACAGAATAGTAGTTTGAGTGCAACGCTAGCGGACGTCACGTGTTACATTGTCTGTAAAGCATTGTGTGAATTCTCGCGTTGCTTGCAATTCATGTCAGACGCTATATGCGCTCTTGAATCACAATTCTGCGCTTATCCCACGTACAAATCTGAGATCAGGATACAATTGTAGTTTGAGTGGAACTCTAGCGCACGTACCGTTTTACAATCTCTGTTAGGCGTTGTGTGAATACACCCGTTGCGATTTGTGTTATGCGCTATGTGCGCGCTTGAATCACAAATCTGCGCTTCTCCACGTGCTAATCAGAGATCGGAACAGAATAGTAGTTTGAGTGCAACGCTAGCGGACGTCACGTGTTACAATGTCTGTTAAGCATTGTGTGAATTCACGCGTTTCTTGCAATTCATGTCAGACGCTATATGCGCTCTTGAATCACAATTCTGCGCTTATCCCACGTACAAATCTGAGATCAGGATACAATTGTAGTTTGAGTGGAACGCTAGCGCACGTCACGTTTTATAATCTCTGTTAGGCGTTGTGTGAATACACCTGTTGCGATTTGTGTTATGCGCTATGTGCGCGCTTGAATCACAAATCTGCGCTTCTCCACGTGCTAATCAGAGATCGAAACACAATTGTAGTTTGAGTGCAACGCTAGCGGACGTCACGTGTTACAATGTCTGTTAAGCATTGCGTGAATTTACGCGTTGCTTGCAATTCATGTCAGACGCTATATGCGCTCTTGAATCACAATTCTGCGCTTATCCCACGTACAAATCTGAGATCAGGATACAATTGTAGTTTGAGTGGAACGCTAGCGCACGTCACGTTTTACAATCTCTGTTAGGCGTTGTGTGAATACACCTGTTGCGATTTGTGTTATGCGCTATGTGCGCGCTTGAATCACAAATCTGCGCTTCTCCATGTGCTAATCAGAGATCGGAACAGAATAGTAGTTTGAGTGCAACGCTAGCGGACGTCACGTGTTACAATGTCTGTAAAGCATTGTGTGAATTCTCGCGTTCCTTGCAATTCATGTCAGACGCTATATGCGCTCTTGAATCACAATTCTGCGCTTATCCCACGTACAAATCTGAGATCAGGATACAATTGTAGTTTGAGTGAAACACTAGCGCACGTCACGTTTTACAATCTCTGTTAGGAGTTGTGTGAATACACCTGTTGCGATTTGTGTTATGCGCTATGTGCGCGCTTGAATCACAAATCTGCGCTTCTCCACGTGCTAATCAGAGATCGAAACACAATTGTAGTTTTAGTGCAACGCTAGCGGACGTCACGTGTTACAATGTCTGTTAAGCATTGCGTGAATTTACGCGTTGCTTGCAATTCATGTCAGACGCTATATGCGCTCTTGAATCACAATTCTGCGCTTATCCCACGTACAAATCTGAGATCAGGATACAATTGTAGTTTGAGTGGAACGCTAGCGCACGTCACGTTTTACAATCTCTGTTAGGCGTTGTGTGAATACACCTGTTGCGATTTGTGTTATGCGCTATGTGCGCGCTTGAATCACAAATCTGCGCTTCTCCACGTGCTAATCAGAGATCGAAACACAATTGTAGTTTGAGTGCAACGCTAGCGGACGTCACGTGTTACAATGTCTGTTAAGCATTGCGTGAATTTACGCGTTGCTTGCAATTCATGTCAGACGCTATATGCGCTCTTGAATCACAATTCTGCGCTTATCCCACGTACAAATCTGAGATCAGGATACAATTGTAGTTTGAGTGGAACGCTAGCGCACGTCACGTTTTACAATCTCTGTTAGGCGTTGTGTGAATACACCTGTTGCGATTTGTGTTATGCGCTATGTGCGCGCTTGAATCACAAATCTGCGCTTCTCCACGTGCTAATCAGAGATCGGAACAGAATAGTAGTTTGAGTGCAACGCTAGCGGACGTCACGTGTTACAATGTCTGTAAAGCATTGTGTGAATTCTCGCGTTGCTTGCAATTCATGTAGGACGCTATATGCGCTCTTGAATCACAATTCTGCGCTTATCCCACGTACAAATCTGAGATCAGGATACAATTGTAGTTTGAGTGGAACGCTAGCGCACGTCACGTTTTACAATCTCTGTTAGGCGTTGTGTGAATACACCTGTTGCGATTTGTGTTATGCGCTATGTGCGCGCTTGAATCACAAATCTGCGCTTCTCCACGTGCTAATCAGAGATCGGAACAGAATAGTAGTTTGAGTGCAACGCTAGCGGACGTCACGTGTTACAATGTCTTAAGCATTGTGTGAATTCACGCGTTGCTTGCAATTCATGTCAGACGCTATATGCGCTCTTGAATCACAATTCTGCGCTTATCCCACGTACAAATCTGAGATCAGGATACAATTGTAGTTTGAGTGGAACACTAGCGCACGTCACGTTTTACAATCTCTGTTAGGCGTTGTGTGAATACACCTTTTGCGATTTGTGTTATATGCGCTATGTGCGCGCTTGAATCACAAATCTGCGCTTCTCCACGTGCTAATCAGAGATCGAAACACAATTGTAGTTTTAGTGCAACGCTAGCGGACGTCACGTGTTACAATGTCTGTTAAGCATTGCGTGAATTTACGCGTTGCTTGCAATTCATGTCAGACGCTATATGCGCTCTTGAATCACAATTCTGCGCTTATCCCACGTACAAATCTGAGATCAGGATACAATTGTAGTTTGAGTGGAACACTAGCGCACGTCACGTTTTACAATCTCTGTTAGGAGTTGTGTGAATACACCTGTTGCGATTTGTGTTATGCGCTATGTGCGCGCTTGAATCACAAATCTGCGCTTCTCCACGTGCTAATCAGAGATCGAAACACAATTGTAGTTTTAGTGCAACGCTAGCGGACGTCACGTGTTACAATGTCTGTTAAGCATTGCGTGAATTTAAGCGTTGCTTGCAATTCATGTCAGACGCTATATGCGCTCTTGAATCACAATTCTGCGCTTATCCCACGTACAAATCTGAGATCAGGATACAATTGTAGTTTGAGTGAAACGCTAGCGCACGTCACGTTTTACAATCTCTGTTAGGCGTTGTGTGAATACACCTGTTGCGATTTGTGTTATGCGCTATGTGCGCGCTTGAATCACAAATCTGCGCTTCTCCACGTGCTAATCAGAGATCGGAACAGAATAGTAGTTTGAGTGCAACGCTAGCGGACGTCACGTGTTACAGTGTCTGTTAAGCATTGCGTGAATTTACGCGTTGCTTGCAATTCATGTCAGACGCTATATGCGCTCTTGAATCACAATTCTGCGCTTATCCCACGTACAAATCTGAGATCAGGATACAATTGTAGTTTGAGTGGAACGCTAGCGCACGTCACGTTTTACAATCTCTGTTAGGCGTTGTGTGAATACACCTGTTGCGATTTGTGTTATGCGCTATGTGCGCGCTTGAATCACAAATCTGCGCTTCTCCACGTGCTAATCAGAGATCGAAACACAATTGTAGTTTGAGTGCAACGCTAGCGGACGTCACGTGTTACAATGTCTGTTAAGCATTGTGTTAATTCACACGTTGCTTGCAATTCATGTCAGACGCTATATGCGCTCTTGAATCACAATTCTGCGCTTATGCCACGTACAAATCTGAGATCAGGATACAATTGTAGTTTGAGTGGAACGCTAGCGCACGTCACGTTTTACAATCTCTGTTAGGCGTTGTGTGAATACACCTGTTGCGATTTTTGTTATGCGCTATGTGCGCGCTTGAATCACAAATCTGCGCTTCTCCACGTGCTAATCAGAGATCGAAACACAATTGTAGTTTGAGTGCAACGCTAGCGGACGTCACGTGTTACAATGTCTGTTAAGCATTGCGTGAAATTACGCGTTGCTTGCAATTCATGTCAGACGCTATATGCGCTCTTGAATCACAATTCTGCGCTTATCCCACGTACAAATCTGAGATCAGGATACAATTGTAGTTTGAGTGGAACGCTAGCGCACGTCACGTTTTACAATCTCTGTTAGGCGTTGTGTGAATACACTTGTTGCGATTTGTGTTATGCGATATGTGCGCGCTTGAATCACAAATCTGCGCTTCTCCACGTGCTAATCAGAGATCGGAACAGAATAGTAGTTTGAGTGCAACGCTAGCGGACGTCACGTGTTACAATGTCTGTTAAGCATTGTGTGAATTCACGCGTTGCTTGCAATTCATGTCAGACGCTATATGCGCTCTTGAATCAAAATTCTGCGCTTATCCCACGTACAAATCTGAGATCAGGATACAATTGTAGTTTGAGTGGAACACTAGCGCACGTCACGTTTTACAATCTCTGTTAGGCGTTGTGTGAATACACCTGTTGCGATTTGTGTTATGCGCTATGTGCGCGCTTGAATCACAAATCTGCGCTTCTCCACGTGCTAATCGGAGATCGAAACACAATTGTAGTTTTAGTGCAACGCTAGCGGACGTCACGTGTTACAATGTCTGTTAAGCATTGCGTGTATTTACGCGTTGCTTGCAATTCATGTCAGACGCTATATGCGCTCTTGAATCACAATTCTGCGCTTATCCCACGTACAAATCTGAGATCAGGATACAATTGTAGTTTGAGTGGAACGCTAGCGCACGTCACGTTTTACAATCTCTGTTAGGCGTTGTGTGAATACACCTGTTGCGATTTGTATTATGCGCTATGTGCGCGCTTGAATCACAAATCTGCGCTTCTCCACGTGCTAATCAGAGATCGGAACAGAATAGTAGTTTGAGTGCAACGCTAGCGGACGTCACGTGTTACAATGTCTGTAAAGCATTGTGTGAATTCTCGCGTTGCTTGCAATTCATGTCAGACGCTATATGCGCTCTTGAATCACAATTCTGCGCTTATCCCACGTACAAATCTGAGATCAGGATACAATTGTAGTTTGAGTGGAACGCTAGCGCACGTCACGTTTTACAATCTCTGTTAGGCGTTGTGTGAATACACCTGTTGCGATTTGTGTTATGCGCTATGTGCGCGCTTGAATCACAAATCTGCGCTTCTCCACGTGCTAATCAGAGATCGGAACAGAATAGTAGTTTGAGTGCAACGCTAGCGGACGTCACGTGTTACAATGTCTGTTAAGCATTGCGTGTATTTACGCGTTGCTTGCAATTCATGTCAGACGCTATATGCGCTCTTGAATCACAATTCTGCGCTTATCCCACGTACAAATCTGAGATCAGGATACATATGTAGTTTGAGTGGAACGCTAGCGCACGTCACGTTTTACAATCTCTGTTAGGCGTTGTGTGAATACACCTGTTGCGATTTGTATTATGCGCTATGTGCGCGCTTGAATCACAAATCTGCGCTTCTCCACGTGCTAATCAGAGATCGGAACAGAATAGTAGTTTGAGTGCAACGCTAGCGGACGTCACGTGTTACAATGTCTGTTAAGCATTGCGTGAATTTACGCGTTGCTTGCAATTCATGTCAGACGCTATATGCGCTCTTGAATCACAATTCTGCGCTTATCCCACGTAGAAATCTGAGATCAGGATACAATTGTAGTTTGAGTGGAACGCTAGCGCACGTCACGTTTTACAATCTCTGTTAGGCGTTGTGTGAATACACCTGTTGCGATTTGTGTTATGCGCTATGTGCGCGCTTGAATCACAAATCTGCGCTTCTCCACGTGCTAATCAGAGATCGGAACAGAATAGTAGTTTGAGTGCAACGCTAGCGGACGTCACGTGTTACAATGTCTGTTAAGCATTGCGTGTATTTACGCGTTGCTTGCAATTCATGTCAGACGCTATATGCGCTCTTGAATCACAATTCTGCGCTTATCCCACGTACAAATCTGAGATCAGGACACATATGTAGTTTGAGTGGAACGCTAGCGCACGTCACGTTTTACAATCTCTGTTAGGCGTTGTGTGAATACACCTGTAGCGATTTGTATTATGCGCTATGTGCGCGCTTGAATCACAAATCTGCGCTTCTCCACGTGCTAATCAGAGATCGAAACACAATTGTAGTTTAGTGCAACGCTAGCGGACGTCACGTGTTACAATGTCTGTTAAGCATTGCGTGAATTTACGCGTTGCTTGCAATTCATGTCACACGCTATATGCGCTCTTGAATCACAATTCTGCGCTTATCCCACGTACAAATCTGAGATCAGGATACAATTGTAGTTTGAGTGGAACGCTAGCGCACGTCACGTTTTACAATATCTGTTAGGCGTTGTGTGAATACACCTGTTGCAATTTGTGTTATGCGCTATGTGCGCGCTTGAATCACAAATCTGCGCTTCTCCACGTGCTAATCAGGGATCGGAACAGAATAGTAGTTTGAGTGCAACGCTAGCGGACGTCACGTGTTACAATGTCTGTTAAGCTTTGCGTGAATTTACGCGTTGCTTGCAATTCATGTCAGACGCTATATGCGCTCTTGAATCACAATTCTGCGCTTATCCCACGTACAAATCTGAGATCAGGATACAATTGTAGTTTGAGTGGAACACTAGCGCACGTCACGTTTTACAATCTCTGTTAGGCGTTGTGTGAATACACCTGTTGCGATTTGTGTTATGCGCTATGTGCGCGCTTGAATCACAAATCTGCGCTTCTCCACGTGCTAATCAGAGATCGAAACACAATTGTAGTTTGAGTGCAACGCTAGCGGACGTCACGTGTTACAATGTCTGTTAAGCATTGTGTGAATTCACGCGTTGCTTGCAATTCATGTCAGACGCTATATGCGCTCTTGAATCACAATTCTGCGCTTATCCCACGTACAAATCTGAGATCAGGATACAATTGTAGTTTGAGTGGAACACTAGCGCACGTCACGTTTTACAATCTCTGTTAGGCGTTGTGTGAATACACCTGTTGCGATTTGTGTTATGCGCTATGTGCGCGCTTGAATCACAAATCTGCGCTTCTCCACGTGCTAATCAGAGATCGGAACAGAATAGTAGTTTGAGTGCAACGCTAGCGGACGTCACGTGTTACAATGTCTGTTAAGCATTGCGTGAATTTACGCGTTGCTTGCAATTCATGTCAGACGCTATATGCGCTCTTGAATCACAATTCTGCGCTTATCCCACGTACAAATCTGAGATCAGGATACAATTGTAGTTTGAGTGGAACGCTAGCGCACGTCACGTTTTACAATCTCTGTTAGGCGTTGTGTGAATACACCTGTTGCGATTTGTGTTATGCGCTATGTGCGCGCTTGAATCACAAATCTGCGCTTCTCCACGTGCTAATCAGAGATCGGAACAGAATAGTAGTTTGAGTGCAACGCTAGCGGACGTCACGTGTTACAATGTCTGTTAAGCATTGCGTGAATTTACGCGTTGCTTGCAATTCATGTCAGACGCTATATGCGCTCTTGAATCACAATTCTGCGCTTATCCCACGTACAAATCTGAGATCAGGATACAATTGTAGTTTGAGTGGAACGCTAGCGCACGTCACGTTTTACAATCTCTGTTAGGCGTTGTGTGAATACACCTGTTGCGATTTGTGTTATGCGCTATGTGCGCGCTTGAATCACAAATCTGCGCTTCTCCACGTGCTAATCAGAGATCGAAACACAATTGTAGTTTGAGTGCAACGCTAGCGGACGTCACGTGTTACAATGTCTGTTAAGCATTGTGTGAATTCACGCGTTGCTTGCAATTCATGTCAGACGCTATATGCGCTCTTGAATCACAATTCTGCGCTTATTCCACGTACAAATCTGAGATCAAGATACAATTGTAGTTTGAGTGGAACGCTAGCGCACGTCACGTTTTACAATCTCTGTTAGGCGTTGTGTGAATACACCTGTTGCGATTTGTGTTATGCGCTATGTGCGCGCTTGAATCACAAATCTGCGCTTCTCCACGTGCTAATCAGAGATCGAAACACAATTGTAGTTTGAGTGCAACGCTAGCGGACGTCACGTGTTACAATGTCTGTTAAGCATTGCGTGAATTTACTCGTTGCTTGCAATTCATGTCAGGCGCTATATGCGCTCTTGAATCACAATTCTGCGCTTATCCCACGTACAAATCTGAGATCAGGATACAATTGTAGTTTGAGTGGAACGCTTGCGCACGTCACGTTTTACAATCTCTGTGAGGCGTTGTGTGAATACACCTGTTGTGATTTGTGTTATGCGCTATGTGCGCGCTTGAATCACAAATCTGCGCTTCTCCACGTGCTAATCAGAGATCGGAACAGAATAGCAGTTTGAGTGCAACGCTAGCGGACGTCACGTGTTACAATGTCTGTTAAGCATTGTGTGAATTCACGCGTTGCTTGCAATTCATGTCAGACGCTATATGCGCTCTTGAATCACAATTCTGCGCTTATCCCACGTAAAAATCTGAGATCAGGATACAATTGTAGTTTGAGTGGAACACTAGCGCACGTCACGTTTTACAATCTCTGTTAGGCGTTGTGTGAATACACCTGTTGCGATTTGTGTTATGCGCTATGTGCGCGCTTGAATCACAAATCTGCGCTTCTCCACGTGCTAATCAGAGATCGAAACACAATTGTAGTTTTAGTGCAACGCTAGCCGACGTCACGTGTTACAATGTCTGTTAAGCATTGCGTGAATTTACGCGTTGCTTGCAATTCATGTCAGACGCTATATGCGCTCTTGAATCACAATTCTGCGCTTATCCCACGTACAAATCTGAGGTCAGGATACAATTGTAGTTTGAGTGGAACGCTAGCACACGTCACGTTTTACAATCTCTGTTAGGCGTTGTGTGAATACACCTGTTGCGATTTGTGTTATGCGCTATGTGCGCGCTTGAATCACAAATCTGCGCTTCTCCACGTGCTAATCAGAGATCGAAACACAATTGTAGTTTTAGTGCAACGCTAGCCGACGTCACGTGTTACAATGTCTGTTAAGCATTGCGTGAATTTACGCGTTGCTTGCAATTCATGTCAGACGCTATATGCGCTCTTGAATCACAATTCTGCGCTTATCCCACGTACAAATCTGAGATCAGGATACAATTGTAGTTTGAGTGGAACGCTAGCGCACGTCACGTTTTACAATCTCTGTTAGGCGTTGTGTGAATACACCTGTTGCGATTTGTGTTATGCGCTATGTGCGCGCTTGAATCACAAATCTGCGCTTCTCCACGTGCTAATCAGGCATCGGAACAGAATAGTAGTTTGAGTGCAACGCTAGCGGACGTCACGTGTTACAATGTCTGTTAAGCTTTGCGTGAATTTACGCGTTGCTTGCAATTCATGTCAGACGCTATATGCGCTCTTGAATCACAATTCTGTGCTTATCCCACGTACAAATCTGAGATCAGGATACAATTGTAGTTTGAATGGAACGCTAGCGCACGTCACGTTTTACAATCTCTGTTAGGCGTTGTGTGAATACACATGTTGCGATTTGTGTTATGCGCTATGTGCGCGCTTGAATCACAAATCTGCGCTTCTCCACGTGCTAATCAGAGATCGGAACAGAATAGTAGTTTGAGTGCAACGCTAGCGGACGTCACGTATTACAATGTCTGTTAAGCATTGTGTGAATTCACGCGTTGCTTGCAATTCATGTCAGACGCTATATGCGCTCTTGAATCACAATTCTGCGCTTATCCCACGTACAAATCTGAGATCAGGATACAATTTTAGTTTGAGTGGAACGCTAGCGCACGTCACGTTTTACAATCTCTGTTAGGCGTTGTGTGAATACACCTGTTGCGATTTGTGTTATGCGCTATGTGCGCGCTTGAATCACAAATCTGCGCTTCTCCACGTGCTAATCAGAGATCGGAACAGAATAGTAGTTTGAGTGCAACGCTAGCGGACGTCACGTGTTACAATGTCTGTTAAGCATTGCGTGAATTTACGCATTGCTTGCAATTCATGTCAGACGCTATATGCGCTCTTGAATCACAATTCTGCGCTTATCCCACGTACAAATCTGAGATCAGGATACAATTGTAGTTTGAGTGGAACGCTAGCGCACGTCACGTTTTACAATCTCTGTTAGGCGTTGTGTGAATACACCTGTTGCGATTTGTGTTATGCGCTATGTGCGCGCTTGAATCACAAATCTGCGCTTCTCCACGTGCTAATCAGAGATCGAAACACAATTGTAGTTTGAGTGCAACGCTAGCGGACGTCACGTGTTACAATGTCTGTTAAGCATTGCGTGAATTTACGCGTTGCTTTCAATTCATGTCAGACGCTATATGCGCTCTTGAATCACAATTCTGCGCTTATCCAACGTACAAATCTGAGATCAGGATACAATTGTAGTTTGAGTGGAACGCTAGCGCACGTCACGTTTTACAATCTCTGTTAGGCGTTGTGTGAATACACCTGTTGCGATTTGTGTTATGCGCTATGTGCGCGCTTGAATCACAAATCTGCGCTTCTCCACGTGCTAATCAGAGATCGAAACACAATTGTAGTTTGAGTGCAACGCTAGCGGACGTCACGTGTTACAATGTCTGTTAAGCATTGTGTGAATTCACGCGTTGCTTGCAATTCATGTCAGACGCTATATGCGCTCTTGAATCACAATTCTGCGCTTATCCCACGTACAAATCTGAGATCAGGATACAATTGTAGTTTGAGTGGAACGCTAGCGCACGTCACGTTTTACAATCTCTGTTAGGCGTTGTGTGAATACACCTGTTGCGATTTGTGTTATGCGCTATGTGCGCGCTTGAATCACAAATCTGCGCTTCTCCACGTGCTAATCAGAGATCGGAACAGAATAGTAGTTTGAGTGCAGCTAGCGGACGTCACGTGTTACAATGTCTGTTAAGCATTGTGTGAATTCACGCGTTGCTTGCAATTCATGTCAGACGCTATATGCGCTCTTGAATCACAATTCTGCGCTTATCCCACGTACAAATCTGAGATCAGGATACAATTGTAGTTTGAGTGGAACGCTAGCACACGTCACGTTTTACAATCTCTGTTAGGCGTTGTGTGAATACACCTGTTGCGATTTGTGTTATGCGCTATGTGCGCGCTTGAATCACAAATCTGCGCTTCTCCACGTGCTAATCAGAGATCGGAACACAATTTTAGTTTGAGTGCAACGCTAGCGGACGTCACGTGTTACAATGTCTGTTAAGCATTGCGTGAATTTACGCGTTGCTTGCAATTCATGTCAGACGCTATATGCGATCTTGAATCACAATTCTGCGCTTATCCCACGTACAAATCTGAGATCAGGATACAATTGTAGTTTGAGTGGAACGCTAGCGCACGTCACGTTTTACAATCTCTGTTAGGCGTTTTGTGAATACACCTGTTGCGATTTGTGTTATGCGCTATGTGCGCGCTTGAATCACAAATCTGCGCTTCTCCACGTGCTAATCAGAGATTGGAACAGAATAGTAGTTTGAGTGCAACGCTAGCGGACGTCACGTGTTACAATGTCTGTTAAGCATTGCGTGAATTTACGCGTTGCTTGCAATTCATGTCAGACGCTATATGCGCTCTTGAATCACAATTCTGCGCTTATCCCACGCACAAATCTGAGATCAGGATACAATTGTAGTTTGAGTGGAACGCTAGCGCACGTCACGTTTTACAATCTCTGTTAGGCGTTGTGTGAATACACCTGTTGCGATTTGTGTTATGCGCTATGTGCGCGCTTGAATCACAAATCTGCGCTTCTCCACGTGCTAATCAGGCATCGGAACAGAATAGTAGTTTGAGTGCAACGCTAGCGGACGTCACGTGTTACAATGTCTGTTAAGCTTTGCGTGAATTTACGCGTTGCTTGCAATTCATGTCAGACGCTATATGCGCTCTTGAATCACAATTCTGTGCTTATCCCACGTACAAATCTGAGATCAGGATACAATTGTAGTTTGAATGGAACGCTAGCGCACGTCACGTTTTACAATCTCTGTTAGGCGTTGTGTGAATACACATGTTGCGATTTGTGTTATGCGCTATGTGCGCGCTTGAATCACAAATCTGCGCTTCTCCACGTGCTAATCAGAGATCGGAACAGAATAGTAGTTTGAGTGCAACGCTAGCGGACGTCACGTATTACAATGTCTGTTAAGCATTGTGTGAATTCACGCGTTGCTTGCAATTCATGTCAGACGCTATATGCGCTCTTGAATCACAATTCTGCGCTTATCCCACGTACAAATCTGAGATCAGGATACAATTTTAGTTTGAGTGGAACGCTAGCGCACGTCACGTTTTACAATCTCTGTTAGGCGTTGTGTGAATACACCTGTTGCGATTTGTGTTATGCGCTATGTGCGCGCTTGAATCACAAATCTGCGCTTCTCCACGTGCTAATCAGAGATCGGAACAGAATAGTAGTTTGAGTGCAACGCTAGCGGACGTCACGTGTTACAATGTCTGTTAAGCATTGCGTGAATTTACGCGTTGCTTGCAATTCATGTCAGACGCTATATGCGCTCTTGAATCACAATTCTGCGCTTATCCCACGTACAAATCTGAGATCAGGATACAATTGTAGTTTGAGTGGAACGCTAGCGCACGTCACGTTTTACAATCTCTGTTAGGCGTTGTGTGAATACACCTGTTGCGATTTGTGTTATGCGCTATGTGCGCGCTTGAATCACAAATCTGCGCTTCTCCACGTGCTAATCAGAGATCGGAACAGAATAGTAGTTTGAGTGCAACGCTAGCGGACGTCACGTGTTACAATGTCTGTTAAGCATTGTGTGAATTCACGCGTTGCTTGCAATTCATGTCAGACGCTATATGCGCTCTTGAATCACAATTCTGCGCTTATCCCACGTACAAATCTGAGATCAGGATACAATTGTAGTTTGAGTGGAACGCTAGCGCACGTCACGTTTTACAATCTCTGTTAGGCGTTGTGTGAATACACCTGTTGCGATTTGTGTTATGCGCTATGTGCGCGCTTGAATCACAAATCTGCGCTTCTCCACGTGCTAATCAGAGATCGGAACAGAATAGTAGTTTGAGTGCAACGCTAGCGGACGTCACGTGTTACAATGTCTGTTAAGCATTGCGTGAATTTACGCGTTGCTTGCAATTCATGTCAGACGCTATATGCGCTCTTGAATCACAATTCTGCGCTTATCCCATGTACAAATCTGAGATCAGGATACAATTGTAGTTTGAGTGGAACGCTAGCGCACGTCACGTTTTACAATCTCTGTTAGGCGTTTTGTGAATACACCTGTTGCGATTTGTGTTATGCGCTATGTGCGCGCTTGAATCATAAATCTGCGCTTCTCCACGTGCTAATCAGAGATCGGAACAGAATAGTAGTTTGAGTGCAACGCTAGCGGACGTCACGTGTTACAATGTCTGTTAAGCATTGCGTGAATTCACGCGTTGCTTGCAATTCATGTCAGACGCTATATGCGCTCTTGAATCACAATTCTGCGCTTATCCCGCGTACAAATCTGAGATCAGGATACAATTGTAGTTTGAGTGGAACGCTAGCGCACGTCACGTTTTACAATCTCTGTTAGGCGTTGTGTGAATACACCTGTTGCGATTTGTGTTATGCGCTATGTGCGCGCTTGAATCACAAATCTGCGCTTCTCCACGTGCTAATCAGAGATTGGAACAGAATAGTAGTTTGAGTGCAACGCTAGCGGACGTCACGTGTTACAATGTCTGTTAAGCATTGCGTGTATTTACGCGTTGCTTGCAATTCATGTCAGACGCTATATGCGCTCTTGAATCACAATTCTGCCCTTATCCCACGTACAAATCTGAGATCAGGATACAATTGTAGTTTGAGTGGAACGCTAGCGCACGTCACGTTTTACAATCTCTGTTAGGCGTTGTGTGAATACACCTGTTGCGATTTGTGTTATGCGCTATGTGCGCGCTTGAATCACAAATCTGCGCTTCTCCACGTGCTAATCAGAGATCGAAACACAATTGTAGTTTGAGTGCAACGCTAGCGGACGTCACGTGTTACAATGTCTGTTAAGCATTGCGTGAATTTACGCGTTGCTTGCAATTCATGTCAGACGCTATATGCGCTCTTGAATCACAATTCTGCGCTTATCCCACGTACAAATCTGAGATCAGGATACATATGTAGTTTGAGTGGAACGCTAGCGCACGTCACGTTTTACAATCTCTGTTAGGCGTTGTGTGAATACACCTGTTGCGATTTGTATTATGCGCTATGTGCGCGCTTGAATCACAAATCTGCGCTTCTCCACGTGCTAATCAGAGATCGAAACACAATTGTAGTTTGAGTGCAACGCTAGCGGACGTCACGTGTTACAATGTCTGTTAAGCATTGCGTGAATTTACGCGTTGCTTGCAATTCATGTCAGACGCTATATGCGCTCTTGAATCACAATTCTGCGCTTATCCCACGTACAAATCTGAGATCAGGATACAATTGTAGTTTGAGTGGAACGCTAGCGCACGTCACGTTTTACAATCTCTGTTAGGCGTTGTGTGAATACACCTGTTGCGATTTGTGTTATGCGCTATGTGCGCGCTTGAATCACAAATCTGCGCTTCTCCACGTGCTAATCAGGGATCGGAACAGAATAGTAGTGTGAGTGCAACGCTAGCGGACGTCACGTGTTACAATGTCTGTTAAGCTTTGCGTGAATTTACGCGTTGCTTGCAATTCATGTCAGACGCTATATGCGCTCTTGAATCACAATTCTGCGCTTATCCCACGTACAAATCTGAGATCAGGATACAATTGTAGTTTGAGTGGAACGCTAGCGCACGCCACGTTTTACAATCTCTGTTAGGCGTTGTGTGAATACACCTGTTGCGATTTGTGTTATGCGCTATGTGCGCGCTTGAATCACAAATCTGCGCGTCTCCACGTGCTAATCAGAGATCGAAACACAATTGTAGTTTGAGTGCAACGCTAGCGGACGTCACGTGTTACAATGTCTGTTAAGCATTGCGTGAATTTACGCGTTGCTTGCAATTCATGTCAGACACTATATGCGCTCTTGAATCACAATTCTGCGCTTATCTCACGTACAAATCTGAGATCAGGATACAATTGTAGTTTGAGTGGAACGCTAGCGCACGTCACGTTTTACAATCTCTGTTAGGCGTTGTGTGAATACACCTGTTGCGATTTGTGTTATGCGCTATGTGCGCGCTTGAATCACAAATCTGCGCTTCTCCACGTGCTAATCAGAGATCGGAACAGAATAGTAGTTTGAGTGCAACGCTAGCGGACGTCACGTGTTACAATGTCTGTTAAGCATTGCGTGAATTTACGCGTTGCTTGCAATTCATGTCAGACGCTATATGCGCTCTTGAATCACAATTCTGCGCTTATCCCACGTACAAATCTGAGATCAGGATACAATTGTAGTTTGAGTGGAACGCTAGCGCACGTCACGTTTTACAATCTCTGTTAGGCGTTGTGTGAATACACCTGTTGCGATTTGTGTTATGCGCTATGTGCGCGCTTGAATCACAAATCTGCGCTTCTCCACGTGCTAATCAGAGATCGAAACACAATTGTAGTTTGAGTGCAACGCTAGCGGACGTCACGTGTTACAATGTCTGTTAAGCATTGCGTGAATTTACTCGTTGCTTGCAATTCATGTCAGACGCTATATGCGCTCTTGAATCACAATTCTGCGCTTATCCCACGTACAAATCTGAGATCAGGATACAATTGTAGTTTGAGTGGAACGCTTGCGCACGTCACGTTTTACAATCTCTGTGAGGCGTTGTGTGAATACACCTGTTGTGATTTGTGTTATGCGCTATGTGCGCGCTTGAATCACAAATCTGCGCTTCTCCACGTGCTAATCAGAGATCGGAACAGAATAGCAGTTTGAGTGCAACGCTAGCGGACGTCACGTGTTACAATGTCTGTTAAGCATTGTGTGAATTCACGCGTTGCTTGCAATTCATGTCAGACGCTATATGCGCTCTTGAATCACAATTCTGCGCTTATCCCACGTACAAATCTGAGATCAGGATACAATTGTAGTTTGAGTGGAACACTAGCGCACGTCACGTTTTACAATCTCTGTTAGGCGTTGTGTGAATACACCTGTTGCGATTTGTGTTATGCGCTATGTGCGCGCTTGAATCACAAATCTGCGCTTCTCCACGTGCTAATCAGAGATCGAAACACAATTGTAGTTTTAGTGCAACGCTAGCCGACGTCACGTGTTACAATGTCTGTTAAGCATTGCGTGAATTTACGCGTTGCTTGCAATTCATGTCAGACGCTATATGCGCTCTTGAATCACAATTCTGCGCTTATCCCACGTACAAATCTGAGGTCAGGATACAATTGTAGTTTGAGTGGAACGCTAGCACACGTCACGTTTTACAATCTCTGTTAGGCGTTGTGTGAATACACCTGTTGCGATTTGTGTTATGCGCTATGTGCGCGCTTGAATCACAAATCTGCGCTTCTCCACGTGCTAATCAGAGATCGGAACACAATTTTAGTTTGAGTGCAACGCTAGCGGACGTCACGTGTTACAATGTCTGTTAAGCATTGCGTGAATTTACGCGTTGCTTGCAATTCATGTCAGACGCTATATGCGATCTTGAATCACAATTCTGCGCTTATCCCACGTACAAATCTGAGATCAGGATACAATTGTAGTTTGAGTGGAACGCTAGCGCACGTCACGTTTTACAATCTCTGTTAGGCGTTTTGTGAATACACCTGTTGCGATTTGTGTTATGCGCTATGTGCGCGCTTGAATCACAAATCTGCGCTTCTCCACGTGCTAATCAGAGATTGGAACAGAATAGTAGTTTGAGTGCAACGCTAGCGGACGTCACGTGTTACAATGTCTGTTAAGCATTGCGTGAATTTACGCGTTGCTTGCAATTCATGTCAGACGCTATATGCGCTCTTGAATCACAATTCTGCGCTTATCCCACGTACAAATCTGAGATCAGGATACAATTGTAGTTTGAGTGGAACGCTAGCGCACGTCACGTTTTACAATCTCTGTTAGGCGTTGTGTGAATACACCTGTTGCGATTTGTGTTATGCGCTATGTGCGCGCTTGAATCACAAATCTGCGCTTCTCCACGTGCTAATCAGGCATCGGAACAGAATAGTAGTTTGAGTGCAACGCTAGCGGACGTCACGTGTTACAATGTCTGTTAAGCTTTGCGTGAATTTACGCGTTGCTTGCAATTCATGTCAGACGCTATATGCGCTCTTGAATCACAATTCTGTGCTTATCCCACGTACAAATCTGAGATCAGGATACAATTGTAGTTTGAATGGAACGCTAGCGCACGTCACGTTTTACAATCTCTGTTAGGCGTTGTGTGAATACACATGTTGCGATTTGTGTTATGCGCTATGTGCGCGCTTGAATCACAAATCTGCGCTTCTCCACATGCTAATCAGAGATCGGAACAGAATAGTAGTTTGAGTGCAACGCTAGCGGACGTCACGTATTACAATGTCTGTTAAGCATTGTGTGAATTCACGCGTTGCTTGCAATTCATGTCAGACGCTATATGCGCTCTTGAATCACAATTCTGCGCTTATCCCACGTACAAATCTGAGATCAGGATACAATTTTAGTTTGAGTGGAACGCTAGCGCACGTCACGTTTTACAATCTCTGTTAGGCGTTGTGTGAATACACCTGTTGCGATTTGTGTTATGCGCTATGTGCGCGCTTGAATCACAAATCTGCGCTTCTCCACGTGCTAATCAGAGATCGGAACAGAATAGTAGTTTGAGTGCAACGCTAGCGGACGTCACGTGTTACAATGTCTGTTAAGCATTGCGTGAATTTACGCATTGCTTGCAATTCATGTCAGACGCTATATGCGCTCTTGAATCACAATTCTGCGCTTATCCCACGTACAAATCTGAGATCAGGATACAATTGTAGTTTGAGTGGAACGCTAGCGCACGTCACGTTTTACAATCTCTGTTAGGCGTTGTGTGAATACACCTGTTGCGATTTGTGTTATGCGCTATGTGCGCGCTTGAATCACAAATCTGCGCTTCTCCACGTGCTAATCAGAGATCGAAACACAATTGTAGTTTGAGTGCAACGCTAGCGGACGTCACGTGTTACAATGTCTGTTAAGCATTGCGTGAATTTACGCGTTGCTTGCAATTCATGTCAGACGCTATATGCGCTCTTGAATCACAATTCTGCGCTTATCCAACGTACAAATCTGAGATCAGGATACAATTGTAGTTTGAGTGGAACGCTAGCGCACGTCACGTTTTACAATCTCTGTTAGGCGTTGTGTGAATACACCTGTTGCGATTTGTGTTATGCGCTATGTGCGCGCTTGAATCACAAATCTGCGCTTCTCCACTTGCTAATCAGAGATCGAAACACAATTGTAGTTTGAGTGCAACGCTAGCGGACGTCACGTGTTACAATGTCTGTTAAGCATTGTGTGAATTCACGCGTTGCTTGCAATTCATGTCAGACGCTATATGCGCTCTTGAATCACAATTCTGCGCTTATCCCACGTACAAATCTGAGATCAGGATACAATTGTAGTTTGAGTGGAACGCTAGCGCACGTCACGTTTTACAATCTCTGTTAGGCGTTGTGTGAATACACCTGTTGCGATTTGTGTTATGCGCTATGTGCGCGCTTGAATCACAAATCTGCGCTTCTCCACGTGCTAATCAGAGATCGGAACAGAATAGTAGTTTGAGTGCAGCTAGCGGACGTCACGTGTTACAATGTCTGTTAAGCATTGTGTGAATTCACGCGTTGCTTGCAATTCATGTCAGACGCTATATGCGCTCTTGAATCACAATTCTGCGCTTATCCCACGTACAAATCTGAGATCAGGATACAATTGTAGTTTGAGTGGAACGCTAGCACACGTCACGTTTTACAATCTCTGTTAGGCGTTGTGTGAATACACCTGTTGCGATTTGTGTTATGCGCTATGTGCGCGCTTGAATCACAAATCTGCGCTTCTCCACGTGCTAATCAGAGATCGGAACACAATTTTAGTTTGAGTGTAACGCTAGCGGACGTCACGTGTTACAATGTCTGTTAAGCATTGCGTGAATTTACGCGTTGCTTGCAATTCATGTCAGACGCTATATGCGATCTTGAATCACAATTCTGCGCTTATCCCACGTACAAATCTGAGATCAGGATACAATTGTAGTTTGAGTGGAACGCTAGCGCACGTCACGTTTTACAATCTCTGTTAGGCGTTTTGTGAATACACCTGTTGCGATTTGTGTTATGCGCTATGTGCGCGCTTGAATCACAAATCTGCGCTTCTCCACGTGCTAATCAGAGATTGGAACAGAATAGTAGTTTGAGTGCAACGCTAGCGGACGTCACGTGTTACAATGTCTGTTAAGCATTGCGTGAATTTACGCGTTGCTTGCAATTCATGTCAGACGCTCTATGCGCTCTTGAATCACAATTCTGCGCTTATCCCACGTACAAATCTGAGATCAGGATACAATATTAGTTTGAGTGGAACGCTAGCGCACGTCACGTTTTACAATCTCTGTTAGGCGTTGTGTGAATACACCTGTTGCGATTTGTGTTATGCGCTATGTGCGCGCTTGAATCACAAATCTGCGCTTCTCCACGTGCTAATCAGGCATCGGAACAGAATAGTAGTTTGAGTGCAACGCTAGCGGACGTCACGTGTTACAATGTCTGTTAAGCTTTGCGTGAATTTACGCGTTGCTTGCAATTCATGTCAGACGCTATATGCGCTCTTGAATCACAATTCTGTGCTTATCCCACGTACAAATCTGAGATCAGGATACAATTGTAGTTTGAATGGAACGCTAGCGCACGTCACGTTTTACAATCTCTGTTAGGCGTTGTGTGAATACACATGTTGCGATTTGTGTTATGCGCTATGTGCGCGCTTGAATCACAAATCTGCGCTTCTCCACGTGCTAATCAGAGATCGGAACAGAATAGTAGTTTGAGTGCAACGCTAGCGGACGTCACGTATTACAATGTCTGTTAAGCATTGTGTGAATTCACGCGTTGCTTGCAATTCATGTCAGACGCTATATGCGCTCTTGAATCACAATTCTGCGCTTATCCCACGTACAAATCTGAGATCAGGATACAATTTTAGTTTGAGTGGAACGCTAGCGCACGTCACGTTTTACAATCTCTGTTAGGCGTTGTGTGAATACACCTGTTGCGATTTGTGTTATGCGCTATGTGCGCGCTTGAATCACAAATCTGCGCTTCTCCACGTGCTAATCAGAGATCGGAACAGAATAGTAGTTTGAGTGCAACGCTAGCGGACGTCACGTGTTACAATGTCTGTTAAGCATTGCGTGAATTTACGCGTTGCTTGCAATTCATGTCAGACGCTATATGCGCTCTTGAATCACAATTCTGCGCTTATCCCACGTACAAATCTGAGATCAGGATACAATTGTAGTTTGAGTGGAACGCTAGCGCACGTCACGTTTTACAATCTCTGTTAGGCGTTGTGTGAATACACCTGTTGCGATTTGTGTTATGCGCTATGTGCGCGCTTGAATCACAAATCTGCGCTTCTCCACGTGCTAATCAGAGATCGGAACAGAATAGTAGTTTGAGTGCAACGCTAGCGGACGTCACGTGTTACAATGTCTGTTAAGCATTGTGTGAATTCACGCGTTGCTTGCAATTCATGTCAGACGCTATATGCGCTCTTGAATCACAATTCTGCGCTTATCCCACGTACAAATCTGAGATCAGGATACAATTGTAGTTTGAGTGGAACGCTAGCGCACGTCACGTTTTACAATCTCTGTTAGGCGTTGTGTGAATACACCTGTTGCGATTTGTGTTATGCGCTATGTGCGCGCTTGAATCACAAATCTGCGCTTCTCCACGTGCTAATCAGAGATCGGAACAGAATAGTAGTTTGAGTGCAACGCTAGCGGACGTCACGTGTTACAATGTCTGTTAAGCTTTGCGTGAATTTACGCGTTGCTTGCAATTCATGTCAGACGCTATATGCGCTCTTGAATCACAATTCTGTGCTTATCCCACGTACAAATCTGAGATCAGGATACAATTGTAGTTTGAGTGGAACGCTAGCGCACGTCACGTTTTACAATCTCTGTTAGGCGTTGTGTGAATACACCTGTTGCGATTTGTGTTATGCGCTATGTGCGCGCTTGAATCACAAATCTGCGCTTCTCCACGTGCTAATCAGAGATTGGAACAGAATAGTAGTTTGAGTGCAACGCTAGCGGACGTCACGTGTTACAATGTCTGTTAAGCATTGCGTGAATTTACGCGTTGCTTGCAATTCATGTCAGACGCTATATGCGCTCTTGAATCACAATTCTGCGCTTATCCCACGTACAAATCTGAGATCAGGATACAATTGTAGTTTGAGTGGAACGCTAGCGCACGTCACGTTTTACAATCTCTGTTAGGCGTTGTGTGAATACACCTGTTGCGATTTGTGTTATGCGCTATGTGCGCGCTTGAATCACAAATCTGCGCTTCTCCACGTGCTAATCAGAGATCGGAACAGAATAGTAGTTTGAGTGCAACGCTAGCGGACGTCACGTGTTACAATGTCTGTTAAGCATTGCGTGAATTTACGCGTTGCTTGCAATTCATGTCAGACGCTATATGCGCTCTTGAATCACAATTCTGTGCTTATCCCACGTACAAATCTGAGATCAGGATACAATTGTAGTTTGAATGGAACGCTAGCGCACGTCACGTTTTACAATCTCTGTTAGGCGTTGTGTGAATACACATGTTGCGATTTGTGTTATGCGCTATGTGCGCGCTTGAATCACAAATCTGCGCTTCTCCACGTGCTAATCAGAGATCGGAACAGAATAGTAGTTTGAGTGCAACGCTAGCGGACGTCACGTGTTACAATGTCTGTTAAGCATTGTGTGAATTCACGCGTTGCTTGCAATTCATGTCAGACGCTATATGCGCTCTTGAATCACAATTCTGCGCTTATCCCACGTACAAATCTGAGATCAGGATACAATTTTAGTTTGAGTGGAACGCTAGCGCACGTCACGTTTTACAATCTCTGTTAGGCGTTGTGTGAATACACCTGTTGCGATTTGTGTTATGCGCTATGTGCGCGCTTGAATCACAAATCTGCGCTTCTCCACGTGCTAATCAGAGATCGGAACAGAATAGTAGTTTGAGTGCAACACTAGCGGACGTCACGTGTTACAATGTCTGTTAAGCATTGCGTGAATTTACGCGTTGCTTGCAATTCATGTCAGACGCTATATGCGCTCTTGAATCACAATTCTGCGCTTATCCCACGTACAAATCTGAGATCAGGATACAATTGTAGTTTGAGTGGAACGCTAGCGCACGTCACGTTTTACAATCTCTGTTAGGCGTTGTGTGAATACACCTGTTGCGATTTGTGTTATGCGCTATGTGCGCGCTTGAATCACAAATCTGCGCTTCTCCACGTGCTAATCAGAGATCGGAACAGAATAGTAGTTTGAGTGCAACGCTAGCGGACGTCACGTGTTACAATGTCTGTTAAGCATTGTGTGAATTCACGCGTTGCTTGCAATTCATGTCAGACGCTATATGCGCTCTTGAATCCCAATTCTGCGCTTATCCCACGTACAAAACTGAGATCAGGATACAATTGTAGTTTGAGAGGAACGCTAGCGCACGTCACGTTTTACAATCTCTGTTAGGCGTTGTGTGAATACACCTGTTGCGATTTGTGTTATGCGCTATGTGCGCGCTTGAATCACAAATCTGCGCTTCTCCACGTGCTAATCAGAGATCGAAACACAATTGTAGTTTGAGTGCAACGGTAGCGGACGTCACGTGTTACAATGTCTGTTAAGCATTGTGTGAATTCACGCGTTGCTTGCAATTCATGTCAGACGCTATATGCGCTCTTGAATCACAATTCTGCGCTTATCCCACGCACAAATCTGAGATCAGGATACAATTGTAGTTTGAGTGGAACGCTAGCGCACGTCACGTTTTACAATCTCTGTTAGGCGTTGTGTGAATACACCTGTTGCGATTTGTGTTATGCGCTATGTGCGCGCTTGAATCACAAATCTGCGCTTCTCCACGTGCTAATCAGAGATCGGAACAGAATAGTAGTTTGAGTGCAGCTAGCGGACATCACGTGTTACAATGTCTGTTAAGCATTGTGTGAATTCACGCGTTGCTTGCAATTCATGTCAGACGCTATATGCGCTCTTGAATCACAATTCTGCGCTTATCCCACGTACAAATCTGAGATCAGGATACAATTGTAGTTTGAGTGGAACGCTAGCACACGTCACGTTTTACAATCTCTGTTAGGCGTTGTGTGAATACACCTGTTGCGATTTGTGTTATGCGCTATGTGCGCGCTTGAATCACAAATCTGCGCTTCTCCACGTGCTAATCAGAGATCGGAACACAATTTTAGTTTGAGTGCAACGCTAGCGGACGTCACGTGTTACAATGTCTGTTAAGCATTGCGTGAATTTACGCGTTGCTTGCAATTCATGTCAGACGCTATATGCGATCTTGAATCACAATTCTGCGCTTATCCCACGTACAAATCTGAGATCAGGATACAATTGTAGTTTGAGTGGAACGCTAGCGCACGTCACGTTTTACAATCTCTGTTAGGCGTTTTGTGAATACACCTGTTGCGATTTGTGTTATGCGCTATGTGCGCGCTTGAATCACAAATCTGCGCTTCTCCACGTGCTAATCAGAGATTGGAACAGAATAGTAGTTTGAGTGCAACGCTAGCGGACGTCACGTGTTACAATGTCTGTTAAGCATTGCGTGAATTTACGCGTTGCTTGCAATTCATGTCAGACGCTATATGCGCTCTTGAATCACAATTCTGCGCTTATCCCACGTACAAATCTGAGATCAGGATACAATTGTAGTTTGAGTGGAACGCTAGCGCACGTCACGTTTTACAATATCTGTTAGGCGTTGTGTGAATACACCTGTTGCGATTTGTGTTATGCGCTATGTGCGCGCTTGAATCACAAATCTGCGCTTCTCCACGTGCTAATCAGGCATCGGAACAGAATAGTAGTTTGAGTGCAACGCTAGCGGACGTCACGTGTTACAATTCTGTTAAGCTTTGCGTGAATTTACGCGTTGCTTGCAATTCATGTCAGACGCTATATGCGCTCTTGAATCACAATTCTGTGCTTATCCCACGTACAAATCTGAGATCAGGATACAATTGTAGTTTGAATGGAACGCTAGCGCACGTCACGTTTTACAATCTCTGTTAGGCGTTGTGTGAATACACCTGTTGCGATTTGTGTTATGCGCTATGTGCGCGCTTGAATCACAAATCTGCGCTTCTCCACGTGCTAATCAGAGATCGGAACAGAATAGTAGTTTGAGTGCAACGCTAGCGGACGTCACGTGTTACAATGTCTGTTAAGCATTGCGTGAATTTACGCGTTGCTTGCAATTTATGTCAGACGCTATATGCGCTCTTGAATCAAAATTCTGTGCTTATCCCACGTACAAATCTGAGATCAGGATACAATTGTAGTTTGAATGGAACGCTAGCGCACGTCACGTTTTACAATCTCTGTTAGGCGTTGTGTGAATACACATGTTGCGATTTGTGTTATGCGCTATGTGCGCGCTTGAATCACAAATCTGCGCTTCTCCACGTGCTAATCAGAGATCGGAACAGAATAGTAGTTTGAGTGCAACGCTAGCGGACGTCACGTGTTACAATGTCTGTTAAGCATTGTGTGAATTCACGCGTTGCTTGCAATTCATGTCAGACGCTATATGCGCTCTTGAATCACAATTCTGCGCTTATCCCACGTACAAATCTGAGATCAGGATACAATTTTAGTTTGAGTGGAACGCTAGCGCACGTCACCTTTTACAATCTCTGTTAGGCGTTGTGTGAATACACCTGTTGCGATTTGTGTTATGCGCTATGTGCGCGCTTGAATCACAAATCTGCGCTTCTCCACGTGCTAATCAGAGATCGGAACAGAATAGTAGTTTGAGTGCAACGCTAGCGGACGTCACGTGTTACAATGTCTGTTAAGCATTGCGTGAATTTACGCGTTGCTTGCAATTCATGTCAGACGCTATATGCGCTCTTGAATCACAATTCTGCGCTTATCCCACGTACAAATCTGAGATCAGGATACAATTGTAGTTTGAGTGGAACGCTAGCGCACGTCACGTTTTACAATCTCTGTTAGGCGTTGTGTGAATACACCTGTTGCGATTTGTGTTATGCGCTATGTGCGCGCTTGAATCACAAATCTGCGCTTCTCCACGTGCTAATCAGAGATCGGTACAGAATAGTAGTTTGAGTGCAACGCTAGCGGACGTCACGTGTTACAATGTCTGTTAAGCATTGCGTGAATTTACGCGTTGCTTGCAATTCATGTCAGACGCTATATGCGCTCTTGAATCACAATTCTGCGCTTATCCCACGTACAAATCTGAGATCAGGATACAATTGTAGTTTGAGTGGAACGCTAGCGCACGTCCCGTTTTACAATCTCTGTTAGGCGTTGTGTGAATACACCTGTTGCGATTTGTGTTATGCGCTATGTGCGCGCTTGAATCACAAATCTGCGCTTCTCCACGTGCTAATCAGAGATCGAAACACAATTGTAGTTTTAGTGCAACGCTAGCCGACGTCACGTGTTACAATGTCTGTTAAGCATTGCGTGAATTTACGCGTTGCTTGCAATTCATGTCAGACGCTATATGCGCTCTTGAATCACAATTCTGCGCTTATCCCACGTACAAATCTGAGATCAGGATACAATTGTAGTTTGAGTGGAACGCTAGCGCACGTCACGTTTTACAATCTCTGTTAGGCGTTTTGTGAATACACCTGTTGCGATTTGTGTTATGCGCTATGTGCGCGCTTGAATCATAAATCTGCGCTTCTCCACGTGCTAATCAGAGATCGGAACAGAATAGTAGTTTGAGTGCAACGCTAGCGGACGTCACGTGTTACAATGTCTGTTAAGCATTGCGTGAATTCACGCGTTGCTTGCAATTCATGTCAGACGCTATATGCGCTCTTGAATCACAATTCTGCGCTTATCCCGCGTACAAATCTGAGATCAGGATACAATTGTAGTTTGAGTGGAACGCTAGCACACGTCACGTTTTACAATCTCTGTTAGGCGTTGTGTGAATACACCTGTTGCGATTTGTGTTATGCGCTATGTGCGCGCTTGAATCACAAATCTGCGCTTCTCCACGTGCTAATCAGAGATCGAAACACAATTGTAGTTTGAGTGCAACGCTAGCGGACGTCACGTGTTACAATGTCTGTTAAGCATTGCGTGAATTTACGCGTTGCTTGCAATTCATGTCAGACGCTATATGCGCTCTTGAATCACAATTCTGCGCTTATCCCACGTGCAAATCTGAGATCAGGATACAATTGTAGTTTGAGTGGAGCGCTAGCGCACGTCACGTTTTACAATCTCTGTTAGGCGTTGTGTGAATACACCTGTTGCGATTTGTGTTATGCGCTATGTGCGCGCTTGAATCACAAATCTGTGCTTCTCCACGTGCTAATCAGAGATCGGAACAGAATAGTAGTTTGAGTGCAACGCTAGCGGACGTCACGTGTTACAATGTCTGTTAAGCATTGCGTGAATTTACGCGTTGCTTGCAATTCATGTCAGACGCTATATGCGCTCTTGAATCACAATTCTGCGCTTATCCCACGCACAAATCTGAGATCAGGATACAATTGTAGTTTGAGTGGAACGCTAGCGCACGTCACGTTTTACAATCTCTGTTAGGCGTTGTGTGAATACACCTGTTGCGATTTGTGTTATGCGCTATGTGCGCGCTTGAATCACAAATCTGCGCTTCTCCACGTGCTAATCAGAGATCGAAACACAATTGTAGTTTGAGTGCAACGCTAGCGGACGTCACGTGTTACAATGTCTGTTAAGCATTGCGTGAATTTACCCGTTGCTTGCAATTCATGTCAGACGCTATATGCGCTCTTGAATCACAATTCTGCGCTTATCCCACGTACAAATCTGAGATCAGGATACAATTGTAGTTTGAGTGGAACGCTAGCGCACGTCACGTTTTACAATCTCTGTTAGGCGTTGTGTGAATACACCTGTTGCGATTTGTGTTATGCGCTATGTGCGCGCTTGAATCACAAATCTGCGCTTCTCCACGTGCTAATCAGAGATCGAAACACAATTGTAGTTTGAGTGCAACGCTAGCGGACGTCACGTGTTACAATGTCTGTTAAGCATTGTGTGAATTCACGCGTTGCTTGCAATTCATGTCAGACGCTATATGCGCTCTTGAATCACAATTCTGCGCTTATCCCACGCACAAATCTGAGATCAGGATACAATTGTAGTTTGAGTGGAACGCTAGCGCACGTCACGTTTTACAATCTATGTTAGGCGTTGTGTGAATACACCTGTTGCGATTTGTGTTATGCGCTATGTGCGCGCTTGAATCACAAATCTGCGCTTCTCCACGTGCTAATCAGAGATCGGAACAGAATAGTAGTTTGAGTGCAGCTAGCGGACATCACGTGTTACAATGTCTGTTAAGCATTGTGTGAATTCACGCGTTGCTTGCAATTCATGTCAGACGCTATATGCGCTCTTGAATCACAATTCTGCGCTTATCCCACGTACAAATCTGAGATCAGGATACAATTGTAGTTTGAGTGGAACGCTAGCACACGTCACGTTTTACAATCTCTGTTAGGCGTTGTGTGAATACACCTGTTGCGATTTGTGTTATGCGCTATGTGCGCGCTTGAATCACAAATCTGCGCTTCTCCACGTGCTAATCAGAGATCGGAACACAATTTTAGTTTGAGTGCAACGGTAGCGGACGTCACGTGTTACAATGTCTGTTAAGCATTGCGTGAATTTACGCGTTGCTTGCAATTCATGTCAGACGCTATATGCGATCTTGAATCACAATTCTGCGCTTATCCCACGTACAAATCTGAGATCAGGATACAATTGTAGTTTGAGTGGAACGCTAGCGCACGTCACGTTTTACAATCTCTGTTAGGCGTTTTGTGAATACACCTGTTGCGATTTGTGTTATGCGCTATTTGCGCGCTTGAATCACAAATCTGCGCTTCTCCACGTGCTAATCAGAGATTGGAACAGAATAGTAGTTTGAGTGCAACGCTAGCGGACGTCACGTGTTACAATGTCTGTTAAGCATTGCGTGAATTTACGCGTTGCTTGCAATTCATGTCAGACGCTATATGCGCTCTTGAATCACAATTCTGCGCTTATCCCACGTACAAATCTGAGATCAGGATACAATTGTAGTTTGAGTGGAACGCTAGCGCACGTCACGTTTTACAATCTCTGTTAGGCGTTGTGTGAATACACCTGTTGCGATTTGTGTTATGCGCTATGTGCGCGCTTGAATCACAAATCTGCGCTTCTCCACGTGCTAATCAGGCATCGGAACAGAATAGTAGTTTGAGTGCAACGCTAGCGGACGTCACGTGTTACAATTCTGTTAAGCTTTGCGTGAATTTACGCGTTGCTTGCAATTCATGTCAGACGCTATATGCGCTCTTGAATCACAATTCTGTGCTTATCCCACGTACAAATCTGAGATCAGGATACAATTGTAGTTTAAATGGAACGCTAGCGCACGTCACGTTTTACAATCTCTGTTAGGCGTTGTGTGAATACACCTGTTGCGATTTGTGTTATGCGCTATGTGCGCGCTTGAATCACAAATCTGCGCTTCTCCACGTGCTAATCAGAGATCGGAACAGAATAGTAGTTTGAGTGCAACGCTAGCGGACGTCACGTGTTACAATGTCTGTTAAGCATTGCGTGAATTTACGCGTTGCTTGCAATTCATGTCAGACGCTATATGCGCTCTTGAATCACAATTCTGCGCTTATCCCACGTACAAATCTGAGATCAGGATACAATTGTAGTTTGAGTGGAACGCTAGCGCACGTCACGTTTTACAATCTCTGTTAGGCGTTGTGTGAATACACCTGTTGCGATTTGTGTTATGCGCTATGTGCGCGCTTGAATCACAAATCTGCACTTCTCCACGTGCTAATCAGAGATCGGAACAGAATAGTAGTTTGAGTGCAACGCTAGCGGACGTCACGTGTTACAATGTCTGTTAAGCATTGTGTGAATTCACGCGTTGCTTGCAATTCATGTCAGACGCTATATGCGCTCTTGAATCACAATTCTGCGCTTATCCCACGTACAAATCTGAGATCAGGATACAATTTTAGTTTGAGTGGAACGCTAGCGCACGTCACGTTTTACAATCTCTGTTAGGCGTTGTGTGAATACACCTGTTGCGATTTGTGTTATGCGCTATGTGCGCGCTTGAATCACAAATCTGCGCTTCTCCACGTGCTAATCAGAGATCGGAACAGAATAGTAGTTTGAGTGCAACGCTAGCGGACGTCACGTGTTACAATGTCTGTTAAGCATTGCGTGAATTTACGCGTTGCTTGCAATTCATGTCAGACGCTATATGCACTCTTGAATCACAATTCTGCGCTTATCCCACGTACAAATCTGAGATCAGGATACAATTGTAGTTTGAGTGGAACGCTAGCGCACGTCACGTTTTACAATCTCTGTTAGGCGTTGTGTGAATACACCTGTTGCGATTTGTGTTATGCGCTATGTGCGCGCTTGAATCACAAATCTGCGCTTCTCCACGTGCTAATCAGAGATCGGAACAGAATAGTAGTTTGAGTGCAACGCTAGCGGACGTCACGTGTTACAATGTCTGTTAAGCATTGCGTGAATTTACGCGTTGCTTGCAATTCATGTCAGACGCTATATGCGCTCTTGAATCACAATTCTGCGCTTATCCCACGTACAAATCTGAGATCAGGATACAATTGTAGTTTGAGTGGAACGCTAGCGCACGTCACGTTTTACAATCTCTGTTAGGCGTTTTGTGAATACACCTGTTGCGATTTGTGTTATGCGCTATGTGCGCGCTTGAATCATAAATCTGCGCTTCTCCACGTGCTAATCAGAGATCGGAACAGAATAGTAGTTTGAGTGCAACGCTAGCGGACGTCACGTGTTACAATGTCTGTTAAGCATTGCGTGAATTCACGCGTTGCTTGCAATTCATGTCAGACGCTATATGCGCTCTTGAATCACAATTCTGCGCTTATCCCGCGTACAAATCTGAGATCAGGATACAATTGTAGTTTGAGTGGAACGCTAGCGCACGTCACGTTTTACAATCTCTGTTAGGCGTTGTGTGAATACACCTGTTGCGATTTGTGTTATGCGCTATGTGCGCGCTTGAATCACAAATCTGCGCTTCTCCACGTTGTCGTGACGCTGGGGCTATGTCGACCCGGCCTTCACTTGGTAGCGTGCAGAGACTCGGGGTTGAAGAAGGACTGAATCTTCGAAGTTGGTAAAATATGTACAAGCAGGTTTACTGGCACTTTGAGAAAACGTATTTACAAGAATATTTACATGAAAAAGAAGGGTACATCAGCAAAATGGCAAGCGTTAAGAGTTTATAGCGAGAAGCGACTGGATGAGCCGTTTACCCAGGGCCCAGAGCGACATTTCGTGCTCTGCAGCGTCCTTAAAACCCCCTATGTCCAGCCCCTCTCTGAAGATGCTGACCAACCAAATCCAGGGCACGCCCCTCAGGTATCGGCATCCAATCGAACACATCACTGCACTGATGGTCTGAAGCACTGACTGGTCCGGCATTCATTCGTTGGGCGTGATCACTTGTTGGCGGGAAAAGCTTGGGAACGGCGAGGAGAGGAGGTACATTTCTATTCTTCAGCAAAGAAACCACAGGCTGGTTCTGACAAGTGGTTTTACTTCTCAGAAACCCGAGTGCACGTGGCGCCGCATCCGCTCCCAGCATTGTCCGTTTTCGACAATTGCAAATCTTTCCTGCATTCCTGGGAAATCACTTAATGGCTGTATGCGTCATGCTCCTTTCTTGTCCTGCACGTCAGCGGACATGTCACTCTGTCGTCTCCTTTGGAAAGTAGGCATTCCTCACTGGACGATAGGGCTTATCGACTGGAAAGGTGAACAAAAGAAAGAAAGCACTTCCTGCATTTCCCGCAGGGGGACGTTTCTTTGTGTTTTTCCAGACGTTCTCTTGGCAGGGTCAATTTGGCATTTGCAGAGTGTCCACAAAGCAAAACAGGCTTACAAAACAGGATTCCTGGAAACAGGCTCACTTAGAGCCATTGGTCCATCACCACATATTCACAGCACTTATCCATGCCCACAGGCGAACAATAGAGCGCGCAAATGCGGATGCTTGGTCGTAACAGCCTCCTCCCCCGCCAGAAGAGTCTCGGAGGGCAGCAGTCCCAGCTGCTGCATGAAGAGACGACTTAATGGCCTGCACGTGAACGCTTGAAGCTCGCTGTTGCTTGTCGCGTTGTCTCGATTGTTGTAGGCCAAATTGCTCGAGCTGTCTGAAACTCAACCACATGTCGAAGCAAGCACTCGGCTCCCGTCTGAAGAGACCAGGTTAAAAGAAAACTGCCATTGTTGTTCGAGAAAAGCCCACTCTCAAGACGTTCAGGACCCACGTATTCCTAGAAAACCAAACGTGCTGCTTTACATAGCCACACATATACAAGCGCACGAAAAAAAAAAAACCTGATTATCAATTTGGATACATGGTGAGGAACATCTCGGACCGCTTAGAAAGAGCGGCTAAGCGCGTCCGCATTCCCATTTAACTTCCCCTTTTTGTATCTTATTTCAAAATTGTACTGCTGTAAAATCAAGCTCCACCTAAGAAGGCGACTGTTCTTCGATGTCGCAGTTTGCAGCCAAGCCAGGGGACAATGGTCCGTCTCTACGGTGAATTTGGCCCCTCCAAGATAGCACTGCAATTTTTGAATGGCCCATACAATGCAAGCGCATTCTTTCTCTGACGCGCAATAAGCCCTCTCTCTAGTACTCAGTTTTCTGCTCAAGTAGAGCACGGGGTGCTCATTACCGTCGTCATCTCTCTGGCAGAGAACAGCACCCAACCCTCGATCACTGGCATCACACTGGACCGTGAATTCTCGGCCATAGTCTGGAGCTCGCAATACCTTACGGCTAATCAGCACAGCCTTCAGGTTTACGAAGGAGGCTTCCTTTTGTTCGTCCCAGACTACATTTGTCGGTTCTGTCTTGCGGAGAGCGTCGGTCAGAGGGCTAGCCAAAGCTGAATAGTTAGGGATGTAGTGATTGTAGTACCCAGTCAGACCCAGGAATGCTCGAATTTCCGTCTTCGTGCTCGGCCGCGGGTAGTCTGCTACCGCAGAAATCTTAATCTCGCTGGGTTTCCTGAAACCTTGACCTACATTGTGACCCAAGTAGTCCACGGTCGCCCTTGCCAGGCAACATTTCTCGGCCTTTACGGTTAGTCCAGCTTGACGCAAAAGGCTCAGTACAGCTCTTAGATGTACCATATGGTCCGCCCATGAGTCGGAAAAAACCGCAATGTCATCTAAATAAGGCACCGCGAATGTTTCACACCCATTTAAAACCCTATCCATGAGTCGGGAAAAACAAAATGGAGCATTTTTGAGCCCGAAACTCATCATTGTTGGCTGGTAGCTGCCCGTCGGAGTGACGAAAGCCACGTATCTGCTGGCGCGTTCAGTGAGCGGTACTTGCCAGTATCCTCGAGTAAGGTCCAGCGTAGTCACATATGCCGCTCTACTGACCTGTTCTACTCTCTCCTCAATATTCGGAATAGGATACACTTGATCCCTGGTGAGAGAATTTAGCTTTCGGTAGTCTACCACAGGCCTAGGGTCTTTACCTGGAGCTTCTACTAAGATCATAGGCGAAGCATAATCGCTTTCCGAGGGTTTTATTACTCCTAATTCCAGCATGCGAGTTACTTCCCTATCCAGAATTTCTCTTTGCCTTGGAGAAAATCGGTAGCACCTTGATCGCACTGGCACGTCTGAAGTCAGCTCAATATCGTGCTCAGTCAAATCAGTTCTGCCTGGCCTGTCCATGAAGCAGGCCTCAAACTCTGTTATTATCTCGCCCAGATCGGACAGCTGGGATTTCTTTAGTTCTCCTCTCTGCTCCGTCTTTTTGAGAAGCTCCTGAGCGTTGCTTCCTTTTCCGCTGAGGCAAATCAAGTTGTCCCCCATCTCCTCGGGAAGGTTTAACGTTAGATTTACCACGCCTTCCCTCTGCACATAAGGTTTCATAAGATTGCAATGATAAATGCGCACTGCTTTACGCCTATCGGGGATTTTCACTGCGTAGTTAGTGTTAGAAAGCTTTGCAACGACTTCATCAGGTCCTTCCCACTGTACTTCGAGCTTATTCCTGAGATCATTGGCTTGCTCCATAGCTAAGTCCTCTCGGGTTCCACTTAGAAGTCTCGTGAGATTGCTAGACACCGGCGGCAAGAGGTTACTCTCTAGAACGTCCTCATTCCGTGTCTTATCAAGCTCACTTTCTAGTTGACTTATCTGAGATGCCTCGCTCTCAAAGTTTTCTGACCCGCTATCTTCCGCTTCGACCACTGTTTTAACTGCCGCTTCCTCCGCTGTGGAATTTTCTGGTATGAGCAGTGTAGCTAGTTCTCGCGCCTTTGAACGTGTTAAGGCTTGCACAACTCTGTCTCCGAACAGGATGCCCCTCTTTCGCAGTAGCATGTCCGATTTGTTGGAAAACAAATACGGATAGCTTTTAGGAAGCTTTCCTGAAACGGCAGCCTCGGTTGTTAACTTGCCGAAAGGGCCCTCGATGACCACGTTCGCGATTGGCAAGCACACACTCTGTTCCTCCACTACCTGGCGGATCCACGCACACTGTCCTGTATAGTCGGAAGGCGACACATACGCCGGATGGACAACATCCATCGTTGCGGCCGAATCGCGCAGTACCTTGCAAGGCTTCCCGTTGACTACTAGGTCATGCAGGTAGGGTTCTAAAAGCTGCATATTTTCATCGCAGTCCCTGACATACGAGAAAGCAATCTTTTCTTTCCGGCAGTTGACGGCAATGTGACCCTGCTCATTACACCTAAAGCATGTGAGCGGCTTCCTAGCCTCAAGCTTTTTCTTTGTGTTCTGCGCGTTGGTCACTTCCCCACTTTTCTCACTGCCGTCCTTTCTAGGGCGTTTGCCTGAAGAAGCCTTCCTTTCTTCGTTTGCAAATCTAGCAAAGTGCCTTTTCTGACGGTTATTTACACTGAACGTGGGATTGCGGAGCCTATCTACTGCTGGGTTGCTGAATTGTCGGCGCGAAGCGTACTCCTCAATGAGTTCGGCAGCTTCAGTTGCCGACTTAATTTCGCCTCGGTCCTGTAACCAATTTCTTTCTTTTTCTGGGAGGCAGCTATAAAACTGCTCCAAAAGAATTCGCTCGACTACAGCGTCCCTATCACGGTAGGAATCAGTGCTCTTTAGCCACTCGCCCAAATTTACTCTTAAATTGTACAGGAATTCAGGGTAACTCTCGTCCCTGGACTTAGTAGCGTTCCGAAAACGTTGTCTGAACGCCTCGGCGCTAAGCCTATACTTTCTCAGAAGGCAAGCTTTGACCTTCTCGTAGTTGTCCGCGTCCTCCTTGCTTAGCCGCGCGACAACCTCCGCTGCCTCGCTGGGCAGAACCGTCAATAATCTCTGTGACCAAGTGTCTCGCTGGAAGGACAGTTTTTCGCAGGTTCGCTCAAAGTTAGCCAGATACAGACCGATATCCCCTGATATCACATATGGCTGCATGTACTTTGACATCTTGAAATCTGCCTCCTTGTTGAGACGAGGTACCGCTAGCTGGGGACAATCGCCCGACCTCTTGCTCAACTCTAGTTCTAATTTCCGGAGCTCAATTTCTTGGTCCAGCTTTTTTGCTTCTCTTTCAAGCTTCTCACGTTCGTGCTCCCTTTCCTCTTTTTCCCTCTCAAGTTCACGCTCCCTTTCCTCTTTCTGCTGTCTGAGCTGTTCCTTTTTTTGCCCGATGAGGTTCCATGCTTCACTGAGCTCCTCATCATCGGTTCCCAGATCAGTGATTGCCTTTATAATCAAGGGTTTTCGTGCCAAACCACTTGTATTAATTCCCAATTCCTCACACAATAGCAACAGTTCCGGTTTCTGCAGCTTTTGTAGGTCCATGATCGCTCCGAGTGTCGGCTACTTCCAAAACAACAGTGCAAACTACCAAACCTAAAGGCGTTTCAACACTTTTTACCAGTTCTAAAATCTAACCCTGTTCTAGAACCTGGTCCACATCAGAAGAAAAGCCAAGCACTCACCCACACATGCGATCGATGTTCCGAGCTGCTCTCTTGTTGGCCGATTGTTGCTCCTGCTTGTTGCTTGAGATGCCACCTCCGATCACCAGATGTTGTGGCTTGTAGATTCTGATCCACCTCGAATCACCAGATGTTGTAGCTTGTAGATCCAGATCCCACCTCCAGTCATCAGATGTTGTGGCTTGTAGATTCAGATCCCAACGCTGGACACCAGTTGTCGTGACGCTGGGGCTATGTCGACCCGGCCTTCACTTGGTAGCGTGCAGAGACTCGGGGTTGAAGAAGGACTGAATCTTCGAAGTTGGTAAAATATGTACAAGCAGGTTTACTGGCACTTTGAGAAAACGTATTTACAAGAATATTTACATGAAAAAGAAGGGTACATCAGCAAAATGGCAAGCGTTAAGAGTTTATAGCGAGAAGCGACTGGATGAGCCGTTTACCCAGGGCCCAGAGCGACATTTCGTGCTCTGCAGCGTCCTTAAAACCCCCTATGTCCAGCCCCTCTCTGAAGATGCTGACCAACCAAATCCAGGGCACGCCCCTCAGGTATCGGCATCCAATCGAACACATCACTGCACTGATGGTCTGAAGCACTGACTGGTCCGGCATTCATTCGTTGGGCGTGATCACTTGTTGGCGGGAAAAGCTTGGGAACGGCGAGGAGAGGAGGTACATTTCTATTCTTCAGCAAAGAAACCACAGGCTGGTTCTGACAAGTGGTTTTACTTCTCAGAAACCCGAGTGCACGTGGCGCCGCATCCGCTCCCAGCATTGTCCGTTTTCGACAATTGCAAATCTTTCCTGCATTCCTGGGAAATCACTTAATGGCTGTATGCGTCATGCTCCTTTCTTGTCCTGCACGTCAGCGGAGATGTCACTCTGTCGTCTCCTTTGGAAAGTAGGCATTCCTCACTGGACGATAGGGCTTATCGACTGGAAAGGTGAACAAAAGAAAGAAAGCACTTCCTGCATTTCCCGCAGGGGGACGTTTCTTTGTGTTTTTCCAGACGTTCTCTTGGCAGGGTCAATTTGGCATTTGCAGAGTGTCCACAAAGCAAAACAGGCTTACAAAACAGGATTCCTGGAAACAGGCTCACTTAGAGCCATTGGACCATCACCACATATTCACAGCACTTATCCATGCCCACAGGCGAACAATAGAGCGCGCAAATGCGGATGCTTGGTCGTAACAACGTGCTAATCAGAGATCGAAACACAATTGTAGTTTGAGTGCAACACTAGCGGATGTCACGTGTTACAATGTCTGTTAAGCATTGCGTGAATTTACGCGTTGCTTGCAATTCATGTCAGACGCTATATGCGCTCTTGAATCACAATTCTGCGCTTATCCCACGTACAAATCTGAGATCGGGATACAATTGTAGTTTGAGTGGAGCGCTAGCGCACGTCACGTTTTACAATCTCTGTTAGGCGTTGTGTGAATACACCTGTTGCGATTTGTGTTATGCGCTATGTGCGCGCTTGAATCACAAATCTGTGCTTCTCCACGTGCTAATCAGAGATCGGAACAGAATAGTAGTTTGAGTGCAACGCTAGCGGACGTCACGTGTTACAATGTCTGTTAAGCATTGCGTGAATTTACGCGTTGCTTGCAATTCATGTCAGACGCTATATGCGCTCTTGAATCACAATTCTGCGCTTATCCCACGCACAAATCTGAGATCAGGATACAATTGTAGTTTGAGTGGAACGCTAGCGCACGTCACGTTTTACAATCTCTGTTAGGCGTTGTGTGAATACACCTGTTGCGATTTGTGTTATGCGCTATGTGCGCGCTTGAATCACAAATCTGCGCTTCTCCACGTGCTAATCAGAGATCGAAACACAATTGTAGTTTGAGTGCAACGCTAGCGGACGTCACGTGTTACAATGTCTGTTAAGCATTGCGTGAATTTACCCGTTGCTTGCAATTCATGTCAGACGCTATATGCGCTCTTGAATCACAATTCTGCGCTTATCCAACGTACAAATCTGAGATCAGGATACAATTGTAGTTTGAGTGGAACGCTAGCGCACGTCACGTTTTAAATCTCTGTTAGGCGTTGTGTGAATACACCTGTTGCGATTTGTGTTATGCGCTATGTGCGCGCTTGAATCACAAATCTGCGCTTCTCCACGTGCTAATCAGAGATCGAAACACAATTGTAGTTTGAGTGCAACGCTAGCGGACGTCACGTGTTACAATGTCTGTTAAGCATTGTGTGAATTCACGCGTTGCTTGCAATTCATGTCAGACGCTATATGCGCTCTTGAATCACAATTCTGCGCTTATCCCACGTACAAATCTGAGATCAGGATACAATTGTAGTTTGAGTGAAACGCTAGCGCACGTCACGTTTTACAATCTCTGTTAGGCGTTATGTGAATACACCTGTTGCGATTTGTGTTATGCGCTATGTGCGCGCTTGAATCACAAATCTGCGCTTCTCGACGTGCTAATCAGAGAACAGAACAGAATAGTAGTTTGAGTGCAACGCTAGCGGACGTCACGTGTTACAATGTCTGTTAAGCATTGCGTGAATTTACGCGTTGCTTGCAATTCATGTCAGACGCTATATGCGCTCTTGAATCACAATTCTGCGCTTATCCCACGTACAAATCTGAGATCAGGATACAATTGTAGTTTGAGTGGAACGCTAGCGCACGTCACGTTTTACAATCTCTGTTAGGCGTTGTGTGAATACACCTGTTGCGATTTGTGTTATGCGCTATGTGCGCGCTTGAATCACAACTCTGCGCTTCTCCACGTGCTAATCAGAGATCGGAACAGAATAGTAGTTTGAGTGCAACGCTAGCGGACGTCACGTGTTACAATGTCTGTTAAGCATTGCGTGAATTTACGCGTTGCTTGCAATTCATGTCAGACGCTATATGCGCTCTTGAATCACAATATCTGCGCTTATCCCACGTACAAATCTGAGATCAGGATACAATTGTAGTTTGAGTGGAACGCTAGCGCACGTCACGTTTTACAATCTCTGTTAGGCGTTGTGTGAATACACCTGTTGCGATTTGTGTTATGCGCTATGTGCGCGCTTGAATCACAAATCTGCGCTTCTCCACGTGCTAATCAGAGATCGGAACAGAATAGTAGTTTGAGTGCAACGCTAGCGGACGTCACGTGTTACAATGTCTGTGTAGCATTGTGTGAATTCACGCGTTGCTTGCAATTCATGTCAGACGCTATATGCGCTCTTGAATCACAATTCTGCGCTTATCCCACGTACAAATCTGAGATCAGGATACAATTGTAGTTTGAGTGAAACGCTAGCGCACGTCACGTTTTACAATCTCTGTTAGGCGTTGTGTGAATACACCTGTTGCGATTTGTGTTATGCGCTATGTGCGCGCTTGAATCACAAATCTGCGCTTCTCCACGTGCTAATCAGAGATCGGAACAGAATAGTAGTTTGAGTGCAACGCTAGCGGACGTCACGTGTTACAATGTCTGTTAAGCATTGCGTGAATTTACGCGTTGCTTGCAATTCATGTCAGACGCTATATGCGCTCTTGAATCACAATTCTGCGCTTATCCCACGTACAAATCTGAGATCAGGATACAATTGTAGTTTGAGTGGAACGCTAGCGCACGTCACGTTTTACAATCTCTGTTAGGCGTTTTGTGAATACACCTGTTGCGATTTGTGTTATGCGCTATGTGCGCGCTTGAATCACAAATCTGCGCTTCTCCACGTGCTAATCAGAGATCGGAACAGAATAGTAGTTTGAGTGCAACGCTAGCGGACGTCACGTGTTACAATGTCTGTTAAGCATTGCGTGAATTTACGCGTTGCTTGCAATTCATGCCAGACGCTATATGCGCTTTTGAATCACAATTCTGCGCTTATCCCACGTACAAATCTGAGATCAGGATACAATTGTAGTTTGAGTGGAACGCTAGCGCACGTCACGTTTTACAATCTCTGTTAGGCGTTGTGTGAATACACCTGTTGCGATTTGTGTTATGCGCTATGTGCGCGCTTGAATCACAAATCTGCGCTTCTCCACGTGCTAATCAGAGATCGGAACAGAATAGTAGTTTGAGTGCAACGCTAGCGGACGTCACGTGTTACAATGTCTGTTAAGCATTGCGTGAATTTACGCGTTGCTTGCAATTCATGTCAGACGCTATATGCGCTCTTGAATCACAATATCTGCGCTTATCCCACGTACAAATCTGAGATCAGGATACAATTGTAGTTTGAGTGGAACGCTAGCGCACGTCACGTTTTACAATCTCTGTTAGGCGTTGTGTGAATACACCTGTTGCGATTTGTGTTATGCGCTATGTGCGCGCTTGAATCACAAATCTGCGCTTCTCCACGTGCTAATCAGAGATCGGAACAGAATAGTAGTTTGAGTGCAACGCTAGCGGACGTCACGTGTTACAATGTCTGTGTAGCATTGTGTGAATTCACGCGTTGCTTGCAATTCATGTCAGACGCTATATGCGCTCTTGAATCACAATTCTGCGCTTATCCCACGTACAAATCTGAGATCAGGATACAATTGTAGTTTGAGTGAAACGCTAGCGCACGTCACGTTTTACAATCTCTGTTAGGCGTTGTGTGAATACACCTGTTGCGATTTGTGTTATGCGCTATGTGCGCGCTTGAATCACAAATCTGCGCTTCTCCACGTGCTAATCAGAGATCGGAACAGAATAGTAGTTTGAGTGCAACGCTAGCGGACGTCACGTGTTACAATGTCTGTTAAGCATTGCGTGAATTTACGCGTTGCTTGCAATTCATGTCAGACGCTATATGCGCTCTTGAATCACAATTCTGCGCTTATCCCACGTACAAATCTGAGATCAGGATACAATTGTAGTTTGAGTGGAACGCTAGCGCACGTCACGTTTTACAATCTCTGTTAGGCGTTTTGTGAATACACCTGTTGCGATTTGTGTTATGCGCTATGTGCGCGCTTGAATCACAAATCTGCGCTTCTCCACGTGCTAATCAGAGATCGGAACAGAATAGTAGTTTGAGTGCAACGCTAGCGGACGTCACGTGTTACAATGTCTGTTAAGCATTGCGTGAATTTACGCGTTGCTTGCAATTCATGCCAGACGCTATATGCGCTTTTGAATCACAATTCTGCGCTTATCCCACGTACAAATCTGAGATCAGGATACAATTGTAGTTTGAGTGGAACGCTAGCGCACGTCACGTTTTACAATCTCTGTTAGGCGTTGTGTGAATACACCTGTTGCGATTTGTGTTATGCGCTATGTGCGCGCTTGAATCACAAATCTGCGCTTCTCCACGTGCTAATCAGAGATCGGAACAGAATAGTAGTTTGAGTGCAACGCTAGCGGACGTCACGTGTTACAATGTCTGTTAAGCATTGTGTGAATTCACGCGTTGCTTGCAATTCATGTCAGACGCTATATGCGCTCTTGAATCACAATTCTGCGCTTATCCCACGTACAAATCTGAGATCAGGATACAATTGTAGTTTGAGTGGAACGCTAGCGCACGTCACGTTTTACAATCTCTGTTAGGCGTTGTGTGAATACACCTGTTGCGATTTGTGTTATGCGCTATGTGCGCGCTTGAATCACAAATCTGCGCTTCTCCACGTGCTAATCAGAGATCGGAACAGAATAGTAGTTTGAGTGCAACGCTAGCGGACGTCACGTGTTACAATGTCTGTTAAGCATTGCGTGAATTTACGCGTTGCTTGCAATTCATGTCAGACGCTATATGCGCTCTTGAATCACAATTCTGCGCTTATCCCACGTACAAATCTGAGATCAGGATACAATTGTAGTTTGAGTGGAACGCTAGCGCACGTCACGTTTTACAATCTCTGTTAGGCGTTGTGTGAATACACCTGTTGCGATTTGTGTTATGCGCTATGTGCGCGCTTGAATCACAAATCTGCGCTTCTCCACGTGCTAATCAGAGATCGGAACAGAATAGTAGTTTGAGTGCAACGCTAGCGGACGTCACGTGTTACAATGTCTGTTAAGCATTGCGTGAATTTACGCGTTGCTTGCAATTCATGTCAGACGCTATATGCGCTCTTGAATCACAATTCTGCGCTTATCCCACGTACAAATCTGAGATCAGGATACAATTGTAGTTTGAGTGGAACGCTAGCGCACGTCACGTTTTACAATCTCTGTTAGGCGTTGTGTGAATACACCTGTTGCGATTTGTGTTATGCGCTATGTGCGCGCTTGAATCACAAATCTGCGCTTCTCCACGTGCTAATCAGAGATCGGAACAGAATAGTTTTTTGAGTGCAACGCTAGCGGACGTCACGTGTTACAATGTCTGTTAAGCATTGCGTGAATTTACGCGTTGCTTGCTATTCATGTCAGACGCTATATGCGCTTTTGAATCACAATTCTGCGCTTATCCCACGTACAAATCTGAGATCAGGATACAATTGTAGTTTGAGTGGAACGCTAGCGCACGTCACGTTTTACAATCTCTGTTAGGCGTTGTGTGAATACACCTGTTGCGATTTGTGTTATGCGCTATGTGCGCGCTTGAATCACAAATCTGCGCTTCTCCACGTGCTAATCAGAGATCGGAACAGAATAGTTTTTTGAGTGCAACGCTAGCGGACGTCACGTGTTACAATGTCTGTTAAGCATTGCGTGAATTTACGCGTTGCTTGCAATTCATGTCAGACGCTATATGCGCTCTTGAATCACAATTCTGCGCTTATCCCACGTACAAATCTGAGATCAGGATACAATTGTAGTTTGAGTGGAACGCTAGCGCACGTCACGTTTTACAATCTCTGTTAGGCGTTGTGTGAATACACCTGTTGCGATTTGTGTTATGCGCTATGTGCGCGCTTGAATCACAAATCTGCGCTTCTCCACGTGCTAATCAGAGATCGGAACAGAATAGTAGTTTGAGTGCAACGCTTGCGGACGTCACGTGTTACAATGTCTGTTAAGCATTGCGTGAATTTACGCGTTGCTTGCAATTCATGTCAGACGCTATATGCGCTCTTGAATCACAATTCTGCGCTTATCCCACGTACAAATCTGAGATCAGGATACAATTGTAGTTTGAGTGGAATGCTAGCGCACGTCACGTTTTACAATCTCTGTTAGGCGTTGTGTGAATACACCTGTTGCGATTTGTGTTATGCGCTATGTGCGCGCTTGAATCACAAATCTGCGCTTCTCCACGTGCTAATCAGAGATCGGAACAGAATAGTAGTTTGAGTGCAACGCTTGCGGACGTCACGTGTTACAATGTCTGTTAAGCATTGCGTGAATTTACGCGTTGCTTGCAATTCATGTCAGACGCTATATGCGCTCTTGAATCACAATTCTGCGCTTATCCCACGTACAAATCTGAGATCAGGATACAATTGTAGTTTGAGTGGAATGCTAGCGCACGTCACGTTTTACAATCTCTGTTAGGCGTTGTGTGAATACACCTGTTGCGATTTGTGTTATGCGCTATGTGCGCGCTTGAATCACAAATCTGCGCTTCTCCACGTGCTAATCAGAGATCGGAACAGAATAGTAGTTTGAGTGCAACGCTTGCGGACGTCACGTGTTACAATGTCTGTTAAGCATTGCGTGAATTTACGCGTTGCTTGCAATTCATGTCAGACGCTATATGCGCTCTTGAATCACAATTCTGCGCTTATCCCACGTACAAATCTGAGATCAGGATACAATTGTAGTTTGAGTGGAATGCTAGCGCACGTCACGTTTTACAATCTCTGTTAGGCGTTGTGTGAATACACCTGTTGCGATTTGTGTTATGCGCTATGTGCGCGCTTGAATCACAAATCTGCGCTTCTCCACGTGCTAATCAGAGATCGGAACAGAATAGTAGTTTGAGTGCAACGCTAGCGGACGTCACGTGTTACAATGTCTGTTAAGCATTGTGTGAATTTACGCGTTGCTTGCAATTCATGTCAGACGCTATATGCGCTCTTGAATCACAATTCTGCGCTTATCCCACGTACAAATCTGAGATCAGGATACAATTGTAGTTTGAGTGGAATGCTAGCGCACGTCACGTTTCACAATCTCTGTTAGGCGTTGTGTGAATACACCTGTTGCGATTTGTGTTATGCGCTATGTGCGCGCTTGAATCACAAATCTGCGCTTCTCCACGTGCTAATCAGAGATCGGAACAGAATAGTAGTTTGAGTGCAACGCTTGCGGACGTCACGTGTTACAATGTCTGTTAAGCATTGCGTGAATTTACGCGTTGCTTGCAATTCATGTCAGACGCTATATGCGCTCTTGAATCACAATTCTGCGCTTATCCCACGTACAAATCTGAGATCAGGATACAATTGTAGTTTGAGTGGAACGCTAGCGCACGTCACGTTTTACAATCTCTGTTAGGCGTTGTGTGAATACACCTGTTGCGATTTGTGTTATGCGCTATGTGCGCGCTTGAATCACAAATCTGCGCTTCTCCACGTGCTAATCAGAGATCGGAACAGAATAGTAGTTTGAGTGCAACGCTAGCGGACGTCACGTGTTACAATGTCTGTTAAGCATTGCGCGAATTTACGCGTTGCTTGCAATTCATGTCAGACGCTATATGCGCTCTTGAATCACAATTCTGCGCTTATCCCACGTACAAATCTGAGATCAGGATACAATTGTAGTTTGAGTGGAACGCTAGCGCACGTCACGTTTTACAATCTCTGTTAGGCGTTGTGTGAATACACCTGTTGCGATTTGTGTTATGCGCTATGTGCGCGCTTGAATCACAAATCTGCGCTTCTCCACGTGCTAATCAGAGATCGGAACAGAATAGTTTTTTGAGTGCAACGCTAGCGGACGTCACCTGTTACAATGTCTGTTAAGCATTGCGTGAATTTACGCGTTGCTTGCAATTCATGTCAGACGCTATATGCGCTCTTGAATCACAATTCTGCGCTTATCCCACGTACAAATCTGAGATCAGGATACAATTGTAGTTTGAGTGGAATGCTAGCGCACGTCACGTTTTACAATCTCTGTTAGGCGTTGTGTGAATACACCTGTTGCGATTTGTGTTATGCGCTATGTGCGCGCTTGAATCACAAATCTGCGCTTCTCCACGTGCTAATCAGAGATCGGAACAGAATAGTAGTTTGAGTGCAACGCTTGCGGACGTCACGTGTTACAATGTCTGTTAAGCATTGCGTGAATTTACGCGTTGCTTGCAATTCATGTCAGACGCTATATGCGCTCTTGAATCACAATTCTGCGCTTATCCCACGTACAAATCTGAGATCAGGATACAATTGTAGTTTGAGTGGAATGCTAGCGCACGTCACGTTTTACAATCTCTGTTAGGCGTTGTGTGAATACACCTGTTGCGATTTGTGTTATGCGCTATGTGCGCGCTTGAATCACAAATCTGCGCTTCTCCACGTGCTAATCAGAGATCGGAACAGAATAGTAGTTTGAGTGCAACGCTAGCGGACGTCACGTGTTACAATGTCTGTTAAGCATTGTGTGAATTTACGCGTTGCTTGCAATTCATGTCAGACGCTATATGCGCTCTTGAATCACAATTCTGCGCTTATCCCACGTACAAATCTGAGATCAGGATACAATTGTAGTTTGAGTGGAATGCTAGCGCACGTCACGTTTCACAATCTCTGTTAGGCGTTGTGTGAATACACCTGTTGCGATTTGTGTTATGCGCTATGTGCGCGCTTGAATCACAAATCTGCGCTTCTCCACGTGCTAATCAGAGATCGGAACAGAATAGTAGTTTGAGTGCAACGCTTGCGGACGTCACGTGTTACAATGTCTGTTAAGCATTGCGTGAATTTACGCGTTGCTTGCAATTCATGTCAGACGCTATATGCGCTCTTGAATCACAATTCTGCGCTTATCCCACGTACAAATCTGAGATCAGGATACAATTGTAGTTTGAGTGGAACGCTAGCGCACGTCACGTTTTACAATCTCTGTTAGGCGTTGTGTGAATACACCTGTTGCGATTTGTGTTATGCGCTATGTGCGCGCTTGAATCACAAATCTGCGCTTCTCCACGTGCTAATCAGAGATCGGAACAGAATAGTAGTTTGAGTGCAACGCTAGCGGACGTCACGTGTTACAATGTCTGTTAAGCATTGCGTGAATTTACGCGTTGCTTGCAATTCATGTCAGACGCTATATGCGCTCTTGAATCACAATTCTGCGCTTATCCCACGTACAAATCTGAGATCAGGATACAATTGTAGTTTGAGTGGAACGCTAGCGCACGTCACGTTTTACAATCTCTGTTAGGCGTTGTGTGAATACACCTGTTGCGATTTGTGTTATGCGCTATGTGCGCGCTTGAATCACAAAGCTGCGCTTCTCCACGTGCTAATCAGAGATCGGAACAGAATAGTAGTTTGAGTGCAACGCTAGCGGACGTCACGTGTTACAATGTCTGTTAAGCATTGCGTGAATTTACGCGTTGCTTGCAATTCATGTCAGACGCTATATGCGCTCTTGAATCACAATTCTGCGCTTATCCCACGTACAAATCTGAGATCAGGATACAATTGTAGTTTGAGTGGAACGCTAGCGCACGTCACGTTTTACAATCTCTGTTAGGCGTTGTGTGAATACACCTGTTGCGATTTGTGTTATGCGCTATGTGCGCGCTTGAATCACAAATCTGCGCTTCTCCACGTGCTAATCAGAGATCGGAACAGAATAGTAGTTTGAGTGCAACGCTAGCGGACGTCACGTGTTACAATGTCTGTTAAGCATTGCGTGAATTTACGCGTTGCTTGCAATTCATGTCAGACGCTATATGCGCTCTTGAATCACAATTCTGCGCTTATCCCACGTACAAATCTGAGATCAGGATACAATTGTAGTTTGAGTGGAACGCTAGCGCACGTCACGTTTTACAATCTCTGTTAGGCGTTGTGTGAATACACCTGTTGCGATTTGTGTTATGCGCTATGTGCGCGCTTGAATCACAAATCTGCGCTTCTCCACGTGCTAATCAGAGATCGGAACAGAATAGTAGTTTGAGTGCAACGCTAGCGGACGTCACGTGTTACAATGTCTGTTAAGCATTGCGTGAATTTACGCGTTGCTTGCAATTCATGTCAGACGCTATATGCGCTCTTGAATCACAATTCTGCGCTTATCCCACGTACAAATCTGAGATCAGGATACAATTGTAGTTTGAGTGGAACGCTAGCGCACGTCACGTTTTACAATCTCTGTTAGGCGTTGTGTGAATACACCTGTTGCGATTTGTGTTATGCGCTATGTGCGCGCTTGAATTACAAATCTGCGCTTCTCCACGTGCTAATCAGAGATCGGAACAGAATAGTAGTTTGAGTGCAACGCTAGCGGACGTCACGTGTTACAATGTCTGTTAAGCATTGTGTGAATTCACGCGTTGCTTGCAATTCATGTCAGACCCTATATGCGCTCTTGAATCACAATTCTGCGCTTATCCCACGTACAAATCTGAGATCAGGATACAATTGTAGTTTGAGTGGAACGCTAGCGCACGTCACGTTTTACAATCTCTGTTAGGCATTTTGTGAATACACCTGTTGCGATTTGTGTTATGCGCTATGTGCGCGCTTGAGTCACAAATCTGCGCTTCTCCACGTGCTAATCAGAGATCGAAACACAATTGTAGTTTGAGTGCAACGCTAGCGGACGTCACGTGTTACAATGTCTGTTAAGCATTGCGTGAATTTACGCGTTGCTTGCAATTCATGTCAGACGCTATATGCGCTTTTGAATCACAATTCTGCGCTTATCCCACGTACAAATCTGAGATCAGGATACAATTGTAGTTTGAGTGGAACGCTAGCGCACGTCACGTTTTACAATCTCTGTTAGGCGTTGTGTGAATACACCTGTTGCGATTTGTGTTATGCGCTATGTGCGCGCTTGAATCACAAATCTGCGCTTCTCCACGTGCTAATCAGAGATCGGAACAGAATAGTAGTTTGAGTGCAACGCTAGCGGACGTCACGTGTTACAATGTCTGTTAAGCATTGTGTGAATTCACGCGTTGCTTGCAATTCATGTCAGACGCTATATGCGCTCTTGAATCACAATTCTGCGCTTATCCCACGTACAAATCTGAGATCAGGATACAATTGTAGTTTGAGTGGAACGCTAGCGCACGTCACGTTTTACAATCTCTGTTAGGCGTTGTGTGAATACACCTGTTGCGATTTGTGTTATGCGCTATGTGCGCGCTTGAATCACAAATCTGCGCTTCTCCACGTGCTAATCAGAGATCGGAACAGAATAGTAGTTTGAGTGCAACGCTAGCGGACGTCACGTGTTACAATGTCTGTTAAGCATTGCGTGAATTTACGCCTTGCTTGCAATTCATGTCAGACGCTATATGCGCTCTTGAATCACAATTCTGCGCTTATCCCACGTACAAATCTGAGATCAGGATACAATTGTAGTTTGAGTGGAACGCTAGCGCACGTCACGTTTTACAATCTCTGTTAGGCGTTGTGTGAATACACCTGTTGCGATTTGTGTTATGCGCTATGTGCGCGCTTGAATCACAAATCTGCGCTTCTCCACGGGCTAATCAGAGATCGGAACAGAATAGTAGTTTGAGTGCAACGCTAGCGGACGTCACGTGTTACAATGTCTGTTAAGCATTGCGTGAATTTACGCGTTGCTTGCAATTCATGTCAGACGCTATATGCGATCTTGAATCACAATTCTGCGCTTATCCCACGTACAAATCTGAGATCAGGATACAATTGTAGTTTGAGTGGAACGCTAGCGCACGTCACGTTTTACAATCTCTGTTAGGCGTTGTGTGAATACACCTGTTGCGATTTGTGTTATGCGCTATGTGCGCGCTTGAATCACAAATCTGCGCTTCTCCACGTGCTAATCAGAGATCGGAACAGAATAGTTTTTTGAGTGCAACGCTAGCGGACGTCACGTGTTACAATGCCTGTTAAGCATTGCGTGAATTTACGCGTTGCTTGCTATTCATGTCAGACGCTATATGCGCTCTTGAATCACAATTCTGCGCTTATCCCACGTACAAATCTGAGATCAGGATACAATTGTAGTTTGAGTGGAACGCTAGCGCACGTCACGTTTTACAATCTCTGTTAGGCGTTGTGTGAATACACCTGTTGCGATTTGTGTTATGCGCTATGTGCGCGCTTGAATCACAAATCTGCGCTTCTCCACGTGCTAATCAGAGATCGGAACAGAATAGTTTTTTGAGTGCAACGCTAGCGGACGTCACGTGTTACAATGTCTGTTAAGCATTGCGTGAATTTACGCGTTGCTTGCAATTCATGTCAGACGCTATATGCGCTCTTGAATCACAATTCTGCGCTTATCCCACGTACAAATCTGAGATCAGGATACAATTGTAGTTTGAGTGGAACGCTAGCGCACGTCACGTTTTACAATCTCTGTTAGGCGTTGTGTGAATACACCTGTTGCGATTTGTGTTATGCGCTATGTGCGCGCTTGAATCACAAATCTGCGCTTCTCCACGTGCTAATCAGAGATCGGAACAGAATAGTTTTTTGAGTACAACGCTAGAGGACGTCACGTGTTACAATGTCTGTTAAGCATTGCGTGAATTTACGCGTTGCTTGCAATTCATGTCAGACGCTATATGCGCTCTTGAATCACAATTCTGCGCTTATCCCACGTACAAATCTGAGATCAGGATACAATTGTAGTTTGAGTGGAACGCTAGCGCACGTCACGTTTTACAATCCTGTTAGGCGTTGTGTGAATACACCTGTTGCGATTTGTGTTATGCGCTATGTGCGCGCTTGAATCACAAATCTGCGCTTCTCCACGTGCTAATCAGAGATCGGAACAGAATAGTTTTTTGAGTGCAACGCTAGCGGACGTCACGTGTTACAATGTCTGTTAAGCATTGCGTGAATTTACGCGTTGCTTGCAATTCATGTCAGACGCTATATGCGCTGTTGAATCACAATTTTGCGCTTATCCCACGTACAAATCTGAGATCAGGATACAATTGTAGTTTGAGTGGAACGCTAGCGCACGTCACGTTTTACAATCTCTGTTAGGCGTTGTGTGAATACACCTGTTGCGATTTGTGTTATGCGCTATGTGCGCGCTTGAATCACAAATCTGCGCTTCTCCACGTGCTAATCAGAGATCGGAACAGAATAGTAGTTTGAGTGCAACGCTAGCGGACGTCACGTGTTACAATGTCTGTTAAGCATTGTGTGAATTCACGCGTTGCTTGCAATTCATGTCAGACGCTATATGCGCTCTTGAATCACAATTCTGCGCTTATCCCACGTACAAATCTGAGATCAGGATACAATTGTAGTTTGAGTGGAACGCTAGCGCACGTCACGTTTTACAATCTCTGTTAGGCGTTGTGTGAATACACCTGTTGCGATTTGTGTTATGCGCTATGTGCGCGCTTGAATCACAAATCTGCGCTTCTCCACGTGCTAATCAGAGATCGGAACAGAATAGTTTTTTGAGTGCAAGGCTAGCGGACGTCACGTGTTACAATGTCTGTTAAGCATTGCGTGAATTTACGCGTTGCTTGCAATTCATGTCAGACGCTATATGCGCTCTTGAATCACAATTCTGCGCTTATCCCACGTACAAATCTGAGATCAGGATACAATTGTAGTTTGAGTGGAACGCTAGCGCACGTCACGTTTTACAATCTCTGTTAGGCGTTGTGTGAATACACCTGTTGCGATTTGTGTTATGCGCTATGTGCGCGCTTGAATCACAAATCTGCGCTTCTCCACGTGCTAATCAGAGATCGGAACAGAATAGTAGTTTGAGTGCAACGCTAGCGGACGTCACGTGTTACAATGTCTGTTAAGCATTGCGTGAATTTACGCCTTGCTTGCAATTCATGTCAGACGCTATATGCGCTCTTGAATCACAATTCTGCGCTTATCCCACGTACAAATCTGAGATCAGGATACAATTGTAGTTTGAGTGGAACGCTAGCGCACGTCACGTTTTACAATCTCTGTTAGGCGTTGTGTGAATACACCTGTTGCGATTTGTGTTATGCGCTATGTGCGCGCTTGAATCACAAATCTGCGCTTCTCCACGTGCTAATCAGAGATCGGAACAGAATAGTAGTTTGAGTGCAACGCTAGCGGACGTCACGTGTTACAATGTCTGTTAAGCATTGCGTGAATTTACGCGTTGCTTGCAATTCATGTCAGACGCTATATGCGATCTTGAATCACAATTCTGCGCTTATCCCACGTACAAATCTGAGATCAGGATACAATTGTAGTTTGAGTGGAACGCTAGCGCACGTCACGTTTTACAATCTCTGTTAGGCGTTGTGTGAATACACCTGTTGCGATTTGTGTTATGCGCTATGTGCGCGCTTGAATCACAAATCTGCGCTTCTCCACGTGCTAATCAGAGATCGGAACAGAATAGTTTTTTGAGTGCAACGCTAGCGGACGTCACGTGTTACAATGCCTGTTAAGCATTGCGTGAATTTACGCGTTGCTTGCTATTCATGTCAGACGCTATATGCGCTCTTGAATCACAATTCTGCGCTTATCCCACGTACAAATCTGAGATCAGGATACAATTGTAGTTTGAGTGGAACGCTAGCGCACGTCACGTTTTACAATCTCTGTTAGGCGTTGTGTGAATACACCTGTTGCGATTTGTGTTATGCGCTATGTGCGCGCTTGAATCACAAATCTGCGCTTCTCCACGTGCTAATCAGAGATCGGAACAGAATAGTTTTTTGAGTGCAACGCTAGCGGACGTCACGTGTTACAATGTCTGTTAAGCATTGCGTGAATTTACGCGTTGCTTGCAATTCATGTCAGACGCTATATGCGCTCTTGAATCACAATTCTGCGCTTATCCCACGTACAAATCTGAGATCAGGATACAATTGTAGTTTGAGTGGAACGCTAGCGCACGTCACGTTTTACAATCTCTGTTAGGCGTTGTGTGAATACACCTGTTGCGATTTGTGTTATGCGCTATGTGCGCGCTTGAATCACAAATCTGCGCTTCTCCACGTGCTAATCAGAGATCGGAACAGAATAGTTTTTTGAGTACAACGCTAGAGGACGTCACGTGTTACAATGTCTGTTAAGCATTGCGTGAATTTACGCGTTGCTTGCAATTCATGTCAGACGCTATATGCGCTCTTGAATCACAATTCTGCGCTTATCCCACGTACAAATCTGAGATCAGGATACAATTGTAGTTTGAGTGGAACGCTAGCGCACGTCACGTTTTACAATCCTGTTAGGCGTTGTGTGAATACACCTGTTGCGATTTGTGTTATGCGCTATGTGCGCGCTTGAATCACAAATCTGCGCTTCTCCACGTGCTAATCAGAGATCGGAACAGAATAGTTTTTTGAGTGCAACGCTAGCGGACGTCACGTGTTACAATGTCTGTTAAGCATTGCGTGAATTTACGCGTTGCTTGCAATTCATGTCAGACGCTATATGCGCTGTTGAATCACAATTTTGCGCTTATCCCACGTACAAATCTGAGATCAGGATACAATTGTAGTTTGAGTGGAACGCTAGCGCACGTCACGTTTTACAATCTCTGTTAGGCGTTGTGTGAATACACCTGTTGCGATTTGTGTTATGCGCTATGTGCGCGCTTGAATCACAAATCTGCGCTTCTCCACGTGCTAATCAGAGATCGGAACAGAATAGTAGTTTGAGTGCAACGCTAGCGGACGTCACGTGTTACAATGTCTGTTAAGCATTGTGTGAATTCACGCGTTGCTTGCAATTCATGTCAGACGCTATATGCGCTCTTGAATCACAATTCTGCGCTTATCCCACGTACAAATCTGAGATCAGGATACAATTGTAGTTTGAGTGGAACGCTAGCGCACGTCACGTTTTACAATCTCTGTTAGGCGTTGTGTGAATACACCTGTTGCGATTTGTGTTATGCGCTATGTGCGCGCTTGAATCACAAATCTGCGCTTCTCCACGTGCTAATCAGAGATCGGAACAGAATAGTTTTTTGAGTGCAAGGCTAGCGGACGTCACGTGTTACAATGTCTGTTAAGCATTGCGTGAATTTACGCGTTGCTTGCAATTCATGTCAGACGCTATATGCGCTCTTGAATCACAATTCTGCGCTTATCCCACGTACAAATCTGAGATCAGGATACAATTGTAGTTTGAGTGGAACGCTAGCGCACGTCACGTTTTACAATCTCTGTTAGGCGTTGTGTGAATACACCTGTTGCGATTTGTGTTATGCGCTATGTGCGCGCTTGAATCACAAATCTGTGCTAATCAGAGATCGGAACAGAATGGTAGTTTGAGTGCAACGCTACCGGACGTCACGTGTTACAATGTCTGTTAAGCATTGCGTGAATTTACGCGTTGCTTGCAATTCATGTCAGACGCTATATGCGCTCTTGAATCACAATTCTGCGCTTATCCCACGTACAAATCTGAGATCAGGATACAATTGTAGTTTGAGTGGAACGCTAGCGCACGTCACGTTTTACAATCTCTGTTAGGCGTTGTGTGAATACACCTGTTGCGATTTGTGTTATGCGCTATGTGCGCGCTTGAATCACAAATCTGCGCTTCTCCACGTGCTAATCAGAGATCGGAACAGAATAGTAGTTTGAGTGCAACGCTAGCGCACGTCACGTGTTACAATGTCTGTTAAGCATTGTGTGAATTCACGCGTTGCTTGCAATTCATGTCAGACGCTATATGCGCTCTTGAATCACAATTCTGCGCTTATCCCACGTACAAATCTGAGATCAGGATACAATTGTAGTTTGAGTGGAACGCTAGCGCACGTCACGTTTCACAATCTCTGTTAGGCGTTGTGTGAATACACCTGTTGCGATTTGTGTTATGCGCTATGTGCGCGCTTGAATCACAAATCTGCGCTTCTCCACGTGCTAATCAGAGATCGAAACACAATTGTAGTTTGAGTGCAACGCTAGCGGACGTCACGTGTTACAATGTCTGTTAAGCATTGTGTGAATTTACGCGTTCCTTGTAATTCATGTCAGGCGCTATATGCGCTCTTGAATCACAATTCTGCGCTTATCCCACGTACAAATCTGAGATCAGGATACAATTGTAGTTTGAGTGGAACGCTAGCGCACGTCACGTTTTACAATCTCTGTTAGGCGTTGTGTGAATACACCTGTTGCGATTTGTGTTATGCCCTATTGCGCGCTTGAATAACAAATCTGCGCTTCTCCACGTGCTAATCAGAGATCGAAACACAATTGTAGTTTGAGTGCAACGCTAGCGGACGTCACGTGTTACAATGTCTGTTAAGCATTGTGTGAATTTACGCGTTGCTTGCAATTCATGTCAGGCGCTATATGCGCTCTTGAATCACAATTCTGCGCTTATCCCACGTACAAATCTGAGATCAGGATACAATTGTAGTTTGAGTGGAATGCTAGCGCACGTCACGTTTTACAATCTCTGTTAGGCGTTGTGTGAATACACCTGTTGCGATTTCTGTTATGCGCTATGTGCGCGCTTGAATCACAAATCTGCGCTTCTCCACGTGCTAATCAGAGATCGGAACAGAATAGTAGTTTGAGTGCAACGCTAGCGGACGTCACGTGTTACAATGTCTGTAAAGCATTGTGTGAATTCTCGCGTTGCTTGCAATTCATGTCAGACGCTATATGCGCTCTTGAATCACAATTCTGCGCTTATCCCACGTACAAATCTGAGATCAGGATACAATTGTAGTTTGAGTGGAACGCTAGCGCACGTCACGTTTTACAATCTCTGTTAGGCGTTGTGTGAATACACCTGTTGCGATTTGTGTTATGCGCTATGTGCGCGCTTGAATCACAAATCTGCGCTTCTCCACGTGCTAATCAGAGATCGGAACAGAATAGTAGTTTGAGTGCAACGCTAGCGGACGTCACGTGTTACAATGTCTGTTAAGCATTGTGTGAATTCACGCGTTGCTTGCAATTCATGTCAGACGCTATATGCGCTCTTGAATCACAATTCTGCGCTTATCCCACGTACAAATCTGAGATCAGGATACAATTGTAGTTTGAGTGGAACGCTAGCGCACATCACGTTTTACAATCTCTGTTAGGCGTTGTGTGAATACACCTGTTGCGATTTGTGTTATGCGCTATGTGCGCGCTTGAATCACAAATCTGCGCTTCTCCACGTGCTAATCAGAGATGGGAACAGAATAGTTTTTTGAGTGCAACGCTAGCGGACGTCACGTGTTACAATGTCTGTTAAGCATTGCGTGAATTTACGCGTTGCTTGCAATTCATGTCAGACGCTATATGCGCTCTTGAATCACAATTCTGCGCTTATCCCACGTACAAATCTGAGATCAGGATACAATTGTAGTTTGAGTGGAACGCTAGCGCACGTCACGTTTTACAATCTCTGTTAGGCGTTGTGTGAATACACCTGTTGCGATTTGTGTTATGCCCTATGTGCGCGCTTGAATAACAAATCTGCGCTTCTCCACGTGCTAATCAGAGATCGAAACACAATTGTAGTTTGAGTGCAACGCTAGCGGACGTCACGTGTTACAATGTCTGTTAAGCATTGTGTGAATTTACGCGTTGCTTGCAATTCATGTCAGGCGCTATATGCGCTCTTGAATCACAATTCTGCGCTTACCCCACGTACAAATCTGAGATCAGGATACAATTGTAGTTTGAGTCGAATGCTAGCGCACGTCACGTTTTACAATCTCTGTTAGGCGTTGTGTGAATACACCTGTTGCGATTTGTGTTATGCGCTATGTGCGCGCTTGAATCACAAATCTGCGCTTCTCCACGTGCTAATCAGAGATCGGAACAGAATAGTAGTATGAGTGCAACGCTAGCGGACGTCACGTGTTACAATGTCTGTAAAGCATTGTGTGAATTCTCGCGTTGCTTGCAATTCATGTCAGACGCTATATGCGCTCTTGAATCACAATTCTGCGCTTATCCCACGTACAAATCTGAGATCAGGATACAATTGTAGTTTGAGTGGAACGCTAGCGCACGTCACGTTTTACAATCTCTGTTAGGCGTTGTGTGAATACACCTGTTGCGATTTGTGTTATGCGCTATGTGCGCGCTTGAATCACAAATCTGCGCTTCTCCACGTGCTAATCAGAGATCGGAACAGAATAGTAGTTTGAGTGCAACGCTAGCGCACGTCACGTGTTACAATGTCTGTTAAGCATTGTGTGAATTCACGCGTTGCTTGCAATTCATGTCAGGCGCTATATGCGCTCTTGAATCACAATTCTGCGCTTATCCCACGTACAAATCTGAGATCAGGATACAATTGTAGTTTGAGTGGAACGCTAGCGCACGTCACGTTTCACAATCTCTGTTAGGCGTTGTGTGAATACACCTGTTGCGATTTGTGTTATGCGCTATGTGCGCGCTTGAATCACAAATCTGCGCTTCTCCACGTGCTAATCAGAGATCGAAACACAATTGTAGTTTGAGTGCAACGCTAGCGGACGTCACGTGTTACAATGTCTGTTAAGCATTGTGTGAATTTACGCGTTCCTTGTAATTCATGTCAGGCGCTATATGCGCTCTTGAATCACAATTCTGCGCTTATCCCACGTACAAATCTGAGATCAGGATACAATTGTAGTTTGAGTGGAACGCTAGCGCACGTCACGTTTTACAATCTCTGTTAGGCGTTGTGTGAATACACCTGTTGCGATTTGTGTTATGCCCTATGTGCGCGCTTGAATAACAAATCTGCGCTTCTCCACGTGCTAATCAGAGATCGAAACACAATTGTAGTTTGAGTGCAACGCTAGCGGACGTCACGTGTTACAATGTCTGTTAAGCATTGTGTGAATTTACGCGTTGCTTGCAATTCATGTCAGGCGCTATATGCGCTCTTGAATCACAATTCTGCGCTTATCCCACGTACAAATCTGAGATCAGGATACAATTGTAGTTTGAGTGGAATGCTAGCGCACGTCACGTTTTACAATCTCTGTTAGGCGTTGTGTGAATACACCTGTTGCGATTTGTGTTATGCGCTATGTGCGCGCTTGAATCACAAATCTGCGCTTCTCCACGTGCTAATCAGAGATCGGAACAGAATAGTAGTTTGAGTGCAACGCTAGCGGACGTCACGTGTTACAATGTCTGTAAAACATTGTGTGAATTCTCGCGTTGCTTGCAATTCATGTCAGACGCTATATGCGCTCTTGAATCACAATTCTGCGCTTATCCCACGTACAAATCTGAGATCAGGATACAATTGTAGTTTGAGTGGAACGCTAGCGCACGTCACGTTTTACAATCTCTGTTAGGCGTTGTGTGAATACACCTGTTGCGATTTGTGTTATGCGCTATGTGCGCGCTTGAATCACAAATCTGCGCTTCTCCACGTGCTAATCAGAGATCGGAACAGAATAGTTTTTTGAGTGCAACGCTAGCGGACGTCACGTGTTACAATGTCTGTTAAGCATTGTGTGAATTTACGCGTTGCTTGCAATTCATGTCAGGCGCTATATGCGCTCTTGAATCACAATTCTGCGCTTATCCCACGTACAAATCTGAGATCAGGATACAATTGTAGTTTGAGTGGAATGCTAGCGCACGTCACGTTTTACAATCTCTGTTAGGCGTTGTGTGAATACACCTGTTGCGATTTGTGTTATGCGCTATGTGCGCGCTTGAATCACAAATCTGCGCTTCTCCACGTGCTAATCAGAGATCGGAACAGAATAGTAGTTTGAGTGCAACGCTAGCGGACGTCACGTGTTACAATGTCTGTAAAGCATTGTGTGAATTCTCGCGTTGCTTGCAATTCATGTCAGACGCTATATGCGCTCTTGAATCACAATTCTGCGCTTATCCCACGTACAAATCTGAGATCAGGATACAATTGTAGTTTGAGCGGAACGCTAGCGCACGTCACGTTTTACAATCTCTGTTAGGCGTTGTGTGAATACACCTGTTGCGATTTGTGTTATGCGCTATGTGCGCGCTTGAATCACAAATCTGCGCTTCTCCACGTGCTAATCAGAGATCGGAACAGAATAGTAGTTTGAGTGCAACGCTAGCGGACGTCACGTGTTACAATGTCTGTTAAGCATTGTGTGAATTCACGCGTTGCTTGCAATTCATGTCAGACGCTATATGCGCTCTTGAATCACAATTCTGCGCTTATCCCACGTACAAATCTGAGATCAGGATACAATTGTAGTTTGAGTGGAACGCTAGCGCACATCACGTTTTACAATCTCTGTTAGGCGTTGTGTGAATACACCTGTTGCGATTTGTGTTATGCGCTATGTGCGCGCTTGAATCACAAATCTGCGCTTCTCCACGTGCTAATCAGAGATCGAAACACAATTGTAGTTTGAGTGCAACGCTAGCGGACGTCACGTGTTACAATGTCTGTTAAGCATTGTGTGAATTTACGCGTTGCTTGCAATTCATGTCAGGCGCTATATGCGCTCTTGAATCACAATTCTGCGCTTATCCCACGTACAAATCTGAGATCAGGATACAATTGTAGTTTGAGTGGAATGCTAGCGCACGTCACGTTTTACAATCTCTGTTAGGCGTTGTGTGAATACACCTGTTGCGATTTGTGTTATGCGCTATGTGCGCGCTTGAATCACAAATCTGCGCTTCTCCACGTGCTAATCAGAGATCGGAACAGAATAGTAGTTTGAGTGCAACGCTAGCGGACGTCACGTGTTACAATGTCTGTAAAACATTGTGTGAATTCTCGCGTTGCTTGCAATTCATGTCAGACGCTATATGCGCTCTTGAATCACAATTCTGCGCTTATCCCACGTACAAATCTGAGATCAGGATACAATTGTAGTTTGAGTGGAACGCTAGCGCACGTCACGTTTTACAATCTCTGTTAGGCGTTGTGTGAATACACCTGTTGCGATTTGTGTTATGCGCTATGTGCGCGCTTGAATCACAAATCTGCGCTTCTCCACGTGCTAATCAGAGATCGGAACAGAATAGTTTTTTGAGTGCCACGCTAGCGGACGTCACGTGTTACAATGTCTGTTAAGCATTGTGTGAATTTACGCGTTGCTTGCAATTCATGTCAGGCGCTATATGCGCTCTTGAATCACAATTCTGCGCTTATCCCACGTACAAATCTGAGATCAGGATACAATTGTAGTTTGAGTGGAATGCTAGCGCACGTCACGTTTTACAATCTCTGTTAGGCGTTGTGTGAATACACCTGTTGCGATTTGTGTTATGCGCTATGTGCGCGCTTGAATCACAAATCTGCGCTTCTCCACGTGCTAATCAGAGATCGGAACAGAATAGTAGTTTGAGTGCAACGCTAGCGGACGTCACGTGTTACAATGTCTGTAAAGCATTGTGTGAATTCTCGCGTTGCTTGCAATTCATGTCAGACGCTATATGCGCTCTTGAATCACAATTCTGCGCTTATCCCACGTACAAATCTGAGATCAGGATACAATTGTAGTTTGAGTGGAACGCTAGCGCACGTCACGTTTTACAATCTCTGTTAGGCGTTGTGTGAATACACCTGTTGCGATTTGTGTTATGCGCTATGTGCGCGCTTGAATCACAAATCTGCGCTTCTCCACGTGCTAATCAGAGATCGGAACAGAATAGTAGTTTGAGTGCAACGCTAGCGGACGTCACGTGTTACAATGTCTGTTAAGCATTGTGTGAATTCACGCGTTGCTTGCAATTCATGTCAGACGCTATATGCGCTCTTGAATCACAATTCTGCGCTTATCCCACGTACAAATCTGAGATCAGGATACAATTGTACTTTGAGTGGAACGCTAGCGCACATCACGGTTTACAATCTCTGTTAGGCGTTGTGTGAATACACCTGTTGCGATTTGTGTTATGCGCTATGTGCGCGCTTGAATCACAAATCTGCGCTTCTCCACGTGCTAATCAGAGATGGGAACAGAATAGTTTTTTGAGTGCAACGCTAGCGGACGTCACGTGTTACAATGTCTGTTAAGCATTGCGTGAATTTACGCGTTGCTTGCAATTCATGTCAGACGCTATATGCGCTCTTGAATCACAATTCTGCGCTTATCCCACGTACAAATCTGAGATCAGGATACAATTGTAGTTTGAGTGGAACGCTAGCGCACGTCACGTTTTACAATCTCTGTTAGGCGTTGTGTGAATACACCTGTTGCGATTTGTGTTATGCCCTATGTGCGCGCTTGAATAACAAATCTGCGCTTCTCCACGTGCTAATCAGAGATCGAAACACAATTGTAGTTTGAGTGCAACGCTAGCGGACGTCACGTGTTACAATGTCTGTTAAGCATTGTGTGAATTTACGCGTTGCTTGCAATTCATGTCAGGCGCTATATTCGCTCTTGAATCACAATTCTGCGCTTATCCCACGTACAAATCTGAGATCAGGATACAATTGTAGTTTGAGTCGAATGCTAGCGCACGTCACGTTTTACAATCTCTGTTAGGCGTTGTGTGAATACACCTGTTGCGATTTGTGTTATGCGCTATGTGCGCGCTTGAATCACAAATCTGCGCTTCTCCACGTGCTAATCAGAGATCGGAACAGAATAGTAGTTTGAGTGCAACGCTAGCGGACGTCACATGTTACAATGTCTGTAAAGCATTGTGTGAATTCTCGCGTTGCTTGCAATTCATGTCAGACGCTATATGCGCTCTTGAATCACAATTCTGCGCTTATCCCACGTACAAATCTGAGATCAGGATACAATTGTAGTTTGAGTGGAACGCTAGCGCACGTCACGTTTTACAATCTCTGTTAGGCGTTGTGTGAATACACCTGTTGCGATTTGTGTTATGCGCTATGTGCGCGCTTGAATCACAAATCTGCGCTTCTCCACGTGCTAATCAGAGATCGGAACAGAATAGTTTTTTGAGTGCGACGCTAGCGGACGTCACGTGTTACAATGTCTGTTAAGCATTGCGTGAATTTACGCGTTGCTTGCAATTCATGTCAGACGCTATATGCGCTCTTGAATCACAATTCTGCGCTTATCCTACGTACAAATCTGAGATCAGGATACAATTGTAGTTTGAGTGGAACGCTAGCGCACGTCACGTTTTACAATCTCTGTTAGGCGTTGTGTGAATACACCTGTTGCGATTTGTGTTATGCCCTATGTGCGCGCTTGAATCACAAATCTGCGCTTCTCCACGTGCTAATCAGAGATCGAAACACAATTGTAGTTTGAGTGCAACGCTAGCAGACGTCACGTGTTACAATGTCTGTTAAGCATTGTGTGAATTTACGCGTTGCTTGCAATTCATGTCAGGCGCTATATGCGCTCTTGAATCACAATTCTGCGCTTATCCCACGTACAAATCTGAGATCAGGATACAATTGTAGTTTGAGTGGAATGCTAGCGCACGTCACGTTTTACAATCTCTGTTAGGCGTTGTGTGAATACACCTGTTGCGATTTGTGTTATGCGCTATGTGCGCGCTTGAATCACAAATCTGCGCTTCTCCACGTGCTAATCAGATATCGGAACAGAATAGTAGTTTGAGTGCAACGCTAGCGGACGTCACGTGTTACAATGTCTGTAAAGCATTGTGTGAATTCTCGCGTTGCTTGCAATTCATGTCAGACGCTATATGCGCTCTTGAATCACAATTCTGCGCTTATCCCACGTACAAATCTGAGATCAGGATACAATTGTAGTTTGAGTGGAACGCTAGCGCACGTCACGTTTTACAATCTCTGTTAGGCGTTGTGTGAATACACCTGTTGCGATTTGTGTTATGCGCTATGTGCGCGCTTGAATCACAAATCTGCGCTTCTCCACGTGCTAATCAGAGATCGGAACAGAATAGTAGTTTGAGTGCAACGCTAGCGGACGTCACGTGTTACAATGTCTGTTAAGCATTGTGTGAATTCACGCGTTGCTTGCAATTCATGTCAGACGCTATATGCGCTCTTGAATCACAATTCTGCGCTTATCCCACGTACAAATCTGAGATCAGGATACAATTGTAGTTTGAGTGGAACGCTAGCGCACATCACGTTTTACAATCTCTGTTAGGCGTTGTGTGAATACACCTGTTGCGATTTGTGTTATGCGCTATGTGCGCGCTTGAATCACAAATCTGCGCTTCTCCACGTGCTAATCAGAGATGGGAACAGAATAGTTTTTTTAGTGCAACGCTAGCGGACGTCACGTGTTACAATGTCTGTTAAGCATTGCGTGAATTTACGCGTTGCTTGCAATTCATGTCAGACGCTATATGCGCTCTTGAATCACAATTCTGCGCTTATCCCACGTACAAATCTGAGATCAGGATACAATTGTAGTTTGAGTGGAACGCTAGTGCACGTCACGTTTTACAATCTCTGTTAGGCGTTGTGTGAATACACCTGTTGCGATTTGTGTTATGCGCTATGTGCGCGCTTGAATCACAAATCTGCGCTTCTCCACGTGCTAATCAGAGATCGGAACAGAATAGTTTTTTGAGTGCAACGCTAGCGGACGTCACGTGTTACAATGTCTGTTAAGCATTGCGTGAATTTACGCGTTGCTTGCAATTCATGTCAGACGCTATATGCGCTCTTGAATCACAATTCTGCGCTTATCCCACGTACAAATCTGAGATCAGGATACAATTGTAGTTTGAGTGGAACGCTAGCGCACGTCGCGTTTTACAATCTCTGTTAGGCGTTGTGTGAATACACCTGTTGCGATTTGTGTTATGCGCTATGTGCGCGCTTGAATCACAAATCTGCGCTTCTCCACGTGCTAATCAGAGATCGGAACAGAATAGTAGTTTGAGTGCAACGCTAGCGGACGTCACATGTTACAATGTCTGTTAAGCATTGCGTGAATTTACGCGTTGCTTGCAATTCATGTCAGACGCTATATGCGCTCTTGAATCACAATTCTGCGCTTATCCCACGTACAAATCTGAGATCAGGATACAATTGTAGTTTGAGTGGAACGCTAGCGCACGTCACGTTTTACAATCTCTGTTAGGCGTTGTGTGAATACACCTGTTGCGATTTGTGTTATGCGCTAAGTGCGCGCTTGAATCACAAATCTGCGCTTCTCCACGTGCTAATCAGAGATCGGAACAGAATAGTAGTCTGAGTGCAACGCTAGCGGACGTCACGTGTTACAATGTCTGTTAAGCATTGCGTGAATTTACGCGTTGCTTGCAATTCATGTCAGACGCTATATGCGCTCTTGAATCACAATTCTGCGCTTATCCCACGTACAAATCTGAGATCAGGATACAATTGTAGTTTGAGATGGAACGCTAGCGCACGTCACGTTTTACAATCTCTGTTAGGCGTTGTGTGAATACACCTGTTGCGATTTGTGTTATGCGCTATGTGCGCGCTTGAATCACAAATCTGCGCTTCTCCACGTGCTAATCAGAGATCGGAACAGAATAGTTTTTTGAGTGCAACGCTAGCGGACGTCACGTGTTACAATGTCTGTTAAGCATTGCGTGAATTTACGCGTTGCTTGCAATTCATGTCAGACGCTATATGCGCTCTTGAATCACAATTCTGCGCTTATCCCACGTACAAATCTGAGATCAGGATACAATTGTAGTTGGAGTGGAACGCTAGCGCACGTCACGTTTTACAATCTCTGTTAGGCGTTGTGTGAATACACCTGTTGCGATTTGTGTTATGCGCTATGTGCGCGCTTGAATCACAAATCTGCGCTTCTCCACGTGCTAATCAGAGATCGGAACAGAATAGTTTTTTGAGTGCAACGCTAGCGGACGTCACGTGTTACAATGTCTGTTAAGCATTGCGTGAATTTACGCGTTGCTTGCAATTCATGTCAGACGCTATATGCGCTCTTGAATCACAATTCTGCGCTTATCCCACGTACAAATCTGAGATCAGGATACAATTGTAGTTTGAGATGGAACGCTAGCGCACGTCACGTTTTACAATCTCTGTTAGGCGTTGTGTGAATACACCTGTTGCGATTTGTGTTATGCGCTATGTGCGCGCTTGAATCACAAATCTGCGCTTCTCCACGTGCTAATCAGAGATCGGAACAGAATAGTAGTTCGAGTGCAACGCTAGCGGACGTCACGTGTTACAATGTCTGTAAAGCATTGTGTGAATTCTCGCGTTGCTTGCAATTCATGTCAGACGCTATAAGCGCTCTTGAATCACAATTCTGCGCTTATCCCACGTACAAATCTGAGATCAGGATACAATTGTAGTTTGAGTGGAACGCTAGCGCACGTCACGTTTTACAATCTCTGTTAGGCGTTGTGTGAATGCACCTGTTGCGATTTGTGTTATGCGCTATGTGCGCGCTTGAATCACAAATCTGCGCTTCTCCACGTGCTAATCAGAGATCGGAACAGAATAGTAGTTTGAGTGCAACGCTAGCGGACGTCACGTGTTACAATGTCTGTTAAGCATTGCGTGAATTTACGCGTTGCTTGCAATTCATGTCAGACGCTATATGCGCTCTTGAATCACAATTCTGCGCTTATCCCACGTACAAATCTGAGATCAGGATACAATTGTAGTTTGAGTGGAACGCTAGCGTACGTCACGTTTTACAATCTCTGTTAGGCGTTGTGTGAATACACCTGTTGCGATTTGTGTTATGCGCTATGTGCGCGCTTGAATCACAAATCTGCGCTTCTCCACGTGCTAATCAGATATCGGAACAGAATAGTAGTTTGAGTGCAACGCTAGCGGACGTCACGTGTTACAATGTCTGTTAAGCATTGCGTGAATTTACGCGTTGCTTGCAATTCATGTCAGACGCTATATGCGCTCTTGAATCACAATTCTGCGCTTATCCCACGTACAAATCTGAGATCAGGATATAATTGTAGTTTGAGTGGAACGCTAGCGCACGTCACGTTTTACAATCTCTGTTAGGCGTTGTGTGAATACACCTGTTGCGATTTGTGTTATGCGCTATGTGCGCGCTTGAATCACAAATCTGCGCTTCTCCACGTGCTAATCAGAGATCGGAACAGAATAGTAGTCTGAGTGCAACGCTAGCGGACGTCACGTGTTACAATGTCTGTTAAGCATTGCGTGAATTTACGCGTTGCTTGCAATTCATGTCAGACGCTATATGCGCTCTTGAATCACAATTCTGCGCTTATCCCACGTACAAATCTGAGATCAGGATACAATTGTAGCTTGAGATGGAACGCTAGCGCACGTCACGTTTTACAATCTCTGTTAGGCGTTGTGTGAATACACCTGTTGCGATTTGTGTTATGCGCTATGTGCGCGCTTGAATCACAAATCTGCGCTTCTCCACGTGCTAATCAGAGATCGGAACAGAATAGTTTTTTGAGTGCAACGCTAGCGGACGTCACGTGTTACAATGTCTGTTAAGCATTGCGTGAATTTACGCGTTGCTTGCAATTCATGTCAGACGCTATATGCGCTCTTGAATCACAATTCTGCGCTTATCCCACGTACAAATCTGAGATCAGGATACAATTGTAGTTGGAGTGGAACGCTAGCGCACGTCACGTTTTACAATCTCTGTTAGGCGTTGTGTGAATACACCTGTTGCGATTTGTGTTATGCGCTATGTGCGCGCTTGAATCACAAATCTGCGCTTCTCCACGTGCTAATCAGAGATCGGAACAGAATAGTTTTTTGAGTGCAACGCTAGCGGACGTCACGTGTTACAATGTCTGTTAAGCATTGCGTGAATTTACGCGTTGCTTGCAATTCATGTCAGACGCTATATGCGCTCTTGAATCACAATTCTGCGCTTATCCCACGTACAAATCTGAGATCAGGATACAATTGTAGTTGGAGTGGAACGCTAGCGCACGTCACGTTTTACAATCTCTGTTAGGCGTTGTGTGAATACACCTGTTGCGATTTGTGTTATGCGCTATGTGCGCGCTTGAATCACAAATCTGCGCTTCTCCACGTGCTAATCAGAGATCGGAACAGAATAGTTTTTTGAGTGCAACGCTAGCGGACGTCACGTGTTACAATGTCTGTTAAGCATTGTGTGAATTCACGCGTTGCTTGCAATTCATGTCAGACGCTATATGCGCTCTTGAATCACAATTCTGCGCTTATCCCACGTACAAATCTGAGATCAGGATACAATTGTAGTTGGAGTGGAACGCTAGCGCACGTCACGTTTTACAATCTCTGTTAGGCGTTGTGTGAATACACCTGTTGCGATTTGTGTTATGCGCTATGTGCGCGCTTGAATCACAAATCTGCGCTTCTCCACGTGCTAATCAGAGATCGGAACAGAATAGTAGTTTGAGTGCAACGCTAGCGGACGTCACGTGTTACAATGTCTGTTAAGCATTGCGTGAATTTACGCGTTGCTTGCAATTCATGTCAGACGCTATATGCGCTCTTGAATCACAATTCTGCGCTTATCCCACGTACAAATCTGAGATCAGGATACAATTGTAGTTTGAATGGAACGCTAGCGCACGTCACGTTTTACAATCTCTGTTAGGCGTTGTGTGAATACACGTGTTGCGATTTGTGTTATGCGCTATGTGCGCGCTTGAATCACAAATCTGCGCTTCTCCACGTGCTAATCAGAGATCGGAACAGAATAGTTTTTTGAGTGCAACGCTAGCGGACGTCACGCGTTACAATGTCTGTTAAGCATTGCGTGAATTTACGCGTTGCTTGCAATTCATGTCAGACGCTATATGCGCTCTTGAATCACAATTCTGCGCTTATCCCACGTACAAATCTGAGATCAGGATACAATTGTAGTTTGAGTGGAACGCTAGCGCACGTCACGTTTTACAATCTCTGTTAGGCGTTGTGTGAATACACCTGTTGCGATTTGTGTTATGCGCTATGTGCGCGCTTGAATCACAAATCTGCGCTTCTCCACGTGCTAATCAGAGATCGGAACAGAATAGTTTTTTGAGTACAACGCTAGCGGACGTCACGTGTTACAATGTCTGTTAAGCATTGCGTGAATTTACGCGTTGCTTGCAATTCATGTCAGACGCTATATGCGCTCTTGAATCACAATTCTGCGCTTATCCCACGTACAAATCTGAGATCAGGATACAATTGTAGTTTGAGTGGAACGCTAGCGCACGTCACGTTTTACAATCTCTGTTAGGCGTTGTGTGAATACACCTGTTGCGATTTGTGTTATGCGCTATGTGCGCGCTTGAATCACAAATCTGCGCTTCTCCACGTGCTAATCAGAGATCGAAACACAATTGTAGTTTGAGTGCAACGCTAGCGGACGTCACGTGTTACAATGTCTGTTAAGCATTGTGTGAATTTACGCGTTGCTTGCAATTCATGTCAGGCGCTATATGCGCTCTTGAATCACAATTCTGCGCTTATCCCACGTACAAATCTGAGATCAGGATACAATTGTAGTTTGAGTGGAACGCTAGCGCACGTCACGTTTTACAATCTCTGTTAGGCGTTGTGTGAATACACCTGTTGCGATTTGTGTTATGCGCTATGTGCGCGCTTGAATCACAAATCTGCGCTTCTCCACGTGCTAATCAGAGATCGGAACAGAATACTAGTTTGAGTGCAACGCTAGCGGACGTCACGTGTTACAATGTCTGTTAAGCATTGTGTGAATTCACGCGTTGCTTGCAATTCATGTCAGACGCTATATGCGCTCTTGAATCACAATTCTGCGCTTATCCCACGTACAAATCTGAGATCAGGATACAATTGTAGTTTGAGTGGAACGCTAGCGCACGTCACGTTTTACAATCTCTGTTAGGCGTTGTGTGAATACACCTGTTGCGATTTGTGTTATGCGCTATGTGCGCGCTTGAATCACAAATCTGCGCTTCTCCACGTGCTAATCAGAGATCGGAACAGAATAGTTTTTTGAGTGCAACGCTAGCGGACGTCACGTGTTACAATGTCTGTTAAGCATTGCGTGAATTTACGCGTTGCTTGCAATTCATGTCAGACGCTATATGCGCTCTTGAATCACAATTCTGCGCTTATCCCACGTACAAATCTGAGATCAGGATACAATTGTAGTTTGAGTGGAACGCTAGCGCACGTCACGTTTTACAATCTCTGTTAGGCGTTGTGTGAATACACCTGTTGCGATTTGTGTTATGCGCTATGTGCGCGCTTGAATCACAAATCTGCGCTTCTCCACGTGCTAATCAGAGATCGGAACAGAATAGTTTTTTGAGTACAACGCTAGCGGACGTCACGTGTTACAATGTCTGTTAAGCATTGCGTGAATTTACGCGTTGCTTGCAATTCATGTCAGACGCTATATGCGCTCTTGAATCACAATTATGCGCTTATCCCACGTACAAATCTGAGATCAGGATACAATTGTAGTTTGAGTGGAACGCTAGCGCACGTCTCGTTTTACAATCTCTGTTAGGCGTTGTGTGAATACACCTGTGGCGATTTGTGTTATGCGCTATGTGCGCGCTTGAATCACAAATCTGCGCTTCTCCACGTGCTAATCAGAGATCGGAACAGAATAGTAGTTTGAGTGCAACGCTAGCGGACGTCACGTGTTACAATGTCTGTTAAGCATTGCGTGAATTTACGCGTTGCTTGCAATTCATGTCAGACGCTATATGCGCTCTTGAATCACAATTCTGCGCTTATCCCACGTACAAATCTGAGATCAGGATACAATTGTAGTTTGAGTGGAACACTAGCGCACGTCACGTTTTACAATCTCTGTTAGGCGTTGTGTGAATACACCTGTTGCGATTTGTGTTATCCGCTATGTGCGCGCTTGAATCACAAATCTGCGCTTCTCCACGTGCTAATCAGAGATCGGAACAGAATAGTTTTTTGAGTGCAACGCTAGCGGACGTCACGTGTTACAATGTCTGTTAAGCATTGCGTGAATTTATGCGTTGCTTGCAATTCATGTCAGACGCTATATGCGCTCTTGAATCACAATTCTGCGCTTATCCCACGTACAAATCTGAGACCAGGATACAATTGTAGTTTGAGTGGAACGCTAGCGCACGTCACGTTTTACAATCTCTGTTAGGCGTTGTGTGAATACACCTGTTGCGATTTGTGTTACGCGCTATGTGCGCGCTTGAATCACAAATCTGCGCTTCTCCACGTGCTAATCAGAGATCGGAACAGAATAGTAGTTTGAGTGCAACGCTAGCGGACGTCACGTGTTACAATGTCTGTTAAGCATTGTGTGAATTCACGCGTTGCTTGCAATTCATGTCAGACGCTATATGCGCTCTTGAATCACAATTCTGCGCTTATCCCACGTACAAATCTGAGATCAGGATACAATTGTAGTTTGAGTGGAACGCTAGCGCACGTCACGTTTTACAATCTCTGTTAGGCGTTGTGTGAATACACCTGTTGCGATTTGTGTTATGCGCTATGTGCGCGCTTGAATCACAAATCTGCGCTTCTCCACGTGCTAATCAGAGATCGGAACAGAATAGTAGTTTGAGTGCAACGCTAGCGGACGTCACGTGTTACAATGTCTGTTAAGCATTGCGTGAATTTATGCGTTGCTTGCAATTCATGTCAGACGCTATATGCGCTCTTGAATCACAATTCTGCGCTTATCCCACGTACAAATCTGAGATCAGGATACAATTGTAGTTTGAGTGGAACGCTAGCGCACGTCACGTTTTACAATCTCTGTTAGGCGTTGTGTGAATACACCTGTTGCGATTTGTGTTATGCGCTATGTGCGCGCTTGAATCACAAATCTGCGCTTCTCCACGTGCTAATCAGAGATCGGAACAGAATAGTAGTTTGAGTGCAACGCTAGCGGACGTCACGTGTTACAATGTCTGTTAAGCATTGTGTGAATTCACGCGTTGCTTGCAATTCATGTCAGACGCTATATGCGCTCTTGAATCACAATTCTGCGGTTATCCCACGTACAAATCTGAGATCAGGATACAATTGTAGTTTGAGTGCAACGCTAGCGCACGTCACGTTTTACAATCTCTGTTAGGGGTTGTGTGAATACACCTGTTGCGATTTGTGTTATGCGCTATGTGCGCGCTTGAATCACAAATCTGCGCTTCTCCACGTGCTAATCAGAGATCGGAACAGAATAGTTTTTTGAGTACAACGCTAGCGGACGTCACGTGTTACAATGTCTGTTAAGCATTGCGTGAATTTACGCGTTGCTTGCAATTCATGTCAGACGCTATATGCGCTCTTGAATCACAATTATGCGCTTATCCCACGTACAAATCTGAGATCAGGATACAATTGTAGTTTGAGTGGAACGCTAGCGCACGTCACGTTTTACAATCTCTGTTAGGCGTTGTGTGAATACACCTGTTGCGATTTGTGTTACGCGCTATGTGCGCGCTTGAATCACAAATCTGCGCTTCTCCACGTGCTAATCAGAGATCGGAACAGAATAGTTTTTTGAGTACAACGCTAGCGGACGTCACGTGTTACAATGTCTGTTAAGCATTGCGTGAATTTACGCGTTGCTTGCAATTCATGTCAGACGCTATATGCGCTCTTGAATCACAATTATGCGCTTATCCCACGTACAAATCTGAGATCAGGATACAATTGTAGTTTGAGTGGAACGCTAGCGCACGTCACGTTTTACAATCTCTGTTAGGCGTTGTGTGAATACACCTGTTGCGATTTGTGTTATGCGCTATGTGCGCGCTTGAATCACAAATCTGCGCTTCTCCACGTGCTAATCAGAGATCGGAACAGAATAGTAGTTTGAGTGCAACGCTAGCGGACGTCACGTGTTACAATGTCTGTTAAGCATTGCGTGAATTTATGCGTTGCTTGCAATTCATGTCAGACGCTATATGCGCTCTTGAATCACAATTCTGCGCTTATCCCACGTACAAATCTGAGATCAGGATACAATTGTAGTTTGAGTGGAACGCTAGCGCACGTCACGTTTTACAATCTCTGTTAGGCGTTGTGTGAATACACCTGTTGCGATTTGTGTTATGCGCTATGTGCGCGCTTGAATCACAAATCTGCGCTTCTCCACGTGCTAATCAGAGATCGGAACAGAATAGTAGTTTGAGTGCAACGCTAGCGGACGTCACGTGTTACAATGTCTGTTAAGCATTGTGTGAATTCACGCGTTGCTTGCAATTCATGTCAGACGCTATATGCGCTCTTGAATCACAATTCTGCGGCTATCCCACGTACAAATCTGAGATCAGGATACAATTGTAGTTTGAGTGCAACGCTAGCGCACGTCACGTTTTACAATCTCTGTTAGGGGTTGTGTGAATACACCTGTTGCGATTTGTGTTATGCGCTATGTGCGCGCTTGAATCACAAATCTGCGCTTCTCCACGTGCTAATCAGAGATCGGAACAGAATAGTTTTTTGAGTACAACGCTAGCGGACGTCACGTGTTACAATGTCTGTTAAGCATTGCGTGAATTTACGCGTTGCTTGCAATTCATGTCAGACGCTATATGCGCTCTTGAATCACAATTATGCGCTTATCCCACGTACAAATCTGAGATCAGGATACAATTGTAGTTTGAGTGGAACGCTAGCGCACGTCACGTTTTACAATCTCTGTTAGGCGTTGTGTGAATACACCTGTTGCGATTTGTGTTACGCGCTATGTGCGCGCTTGAATCACAAATCTGCGCTTCTCCACGTGCTAATCAGAGATCGGAACAGAATAGTAGTTTGAGTGCAACGCTAGCGGACGTCACGTGTTACAATGTCTGTTAAGCATTGCGTGAATTCACGCGTTGCTTGCAATTCATGTCAGACGCTATATGCGCTCTTGAATCACAATTCTGCGCTTATCCCACGTACAAATCTGAGATCAGGATACAATTGTAGTTTGAGTGGAACGCTAGCGCACGTCACGTTTTACAATCTCTGTTAGGCGTTGTGTGAATACACCTGTTGCGATTTGTGTTATGCGCTATGTGCGCGCTTGAATCACAAATCTGCGCTTCTCCACGTGCTAATCAGAGATCGGAACAGAATAATAGTTTGAGTGCAACGCTAGCGGACGTCACGTGTTACAATGTCTGTTAAGCATTGTGTGAATTCACGCGTTGCTTGCAATTCATGTCAGACGCTATATGCGCTCTTGAATCACAATTCTGCGGTTATCCCACGTACAAATCTGAGATCAGGATACAATTGTAGTTTGAGTGGAACGCTAGCGCACGTCACGTTTTACAATCTCTGTTAGGGGTTGTGTGAATACACCTGTTGCGATTTGTGTTATGCGCTATGTGCGCGCTTGAATCACAAATCTGCGCTTCTCCACGTGCTAATCAGAGATCGGAACAGAATAGTTTTTTGAGTACAACGCTAGCGGACGTCACGTGTTACAATGTCTGTTAAGCATTGCGTGAATTTACGCGTTGCTTGCAATTCATGTCAGACGCTATATGCGCTCTTGAATCACAATTATGCGCTTATCCCACGTACAAATCTGAGATCAGGATACAATTGTAGTTTGAGTGGAACGCTAGCGCACGTCACGTTTTACAATCTCTGTTAGGCGTTGTGTGAATACACCTGTTTCGATTTGTGTTATGCGCTATGTGCGCGCTTGAATCACAAATCTGCGCTTCTCCACGTGCTAATCAGAGATCGGAACAGAATAGTTTTTTGACTGCAACGCTAGCGGACGTCACGTGTTACAATGTCTGTTAAGCATTGCGTGAATTTACGCGTTGCTTGCAATTCATGTCAGACGCTATATGCGCTCTTGAATCACAATTCTGCGCTTATCCCACGTACAAATCTGAGATCAGGATACAATTGTAGTTTGAGTGGAACGCTAGCGCACGTCTCGTTTTACAATCTCTGTTAGGCGTTGTGTGAATACACCTGTGGCGATTTGTGTTATGCGCTATGTGCGCGCTTGAATCAGAAATCTGCGCTTCGCCACGTGCTAATCAGAGATCGGAACAGAATAGTAGTTTGAGTGCAACGCTAGCGGACGTCACGTGTTACAATGTCTGTTAAGCATTGCGTGAATTTACGCGTTGCTTGCAATTCATGTCAGACGCTATATGCGCTCTTGAATCACAATTCTGCGCTTATCCCACGTACAAATCTGAGATCAGGATACAATTGTAGTTTGAGTGGAACGCTAGCGCACGTCACGTTTTACAATCTCTGTTAGGGGTTGTGTGAATACACCTGTTGCGATTTGTGTTATGCGCTATGTGCGCGCTTGAATCACAAATCTGCGCTTCTCCACGTGCTAATCAGAGATCGGAACAGAATAGTTTTTTGAGTACAACGCTAGCGGACGTCACGTGTTACAATGTCTGTTAAGCATTGCGTGAATTTACGCGTTGCTTGCAATTCATGTCAGACGCTATATGCGCTCTTGAATCACAATTATGCGCTTATCCCACGTACAAATCTGAGATCAGGATACAATTGTAGTTTGAGTGGAACGCTAGCGCACGTCACGTTTTACAATCTCTGTTAGGGGTTGTGTGAATACACCTGTTGCGATTTGTGTTATGCGCTATGTGCGCGCTTGAATCACAAATCTGCGCTTCTCCACGTGCTAATCAGAGATCGGAACAGAATAGTTTTTTTGAGTACAACGCTAGCGGACGTCACGTGTTACAATGTCTGTTAAGCATTGCGTGAATTTACGCGTTGCTTGCAATTCATGTCAGACGCTATATGCGCTCTTGAATCACAATTATGCGCTTATCCCACGTACAAATCTGAGATCAGGATACAATTGTAGTTTGAGTGGAACGCTAGCGCACGTCACGTTTTACAATCTCTGTTAGGCGTTGTGTGAATACACCTGTTTCGATTTGTGTTATGCGCTATGTGCGCGCTTGAATCACAAATCTGCGCTTCTCCACGTGCTAATCAGAGATCGGAACAGAATAGTTTTTTGAGTACAACGCTAGCGGACGTCACGTGTTACAATGTCTGTTAAGCATTGCGTGAATTTACGCGTTGCTTGCAATTCATGTCAGACGCTATATGCGCTCTTGAATCACAATTCTGCGCTTATCCCACGTACAAATCTGAGATCAGGATACAATTGTAGTTTGAGTGGAACGCTAGCGCACGTCTCGTTTTACAATCTCTGTTAGGCGTTGTGTGAATACACCTGTGGCGATTTGTGTTATGCGCTATGTGCGCGCTTGAATCACAAATCTGCGCTTCTCCACGTGCTAATCAGAGATCGGAACAGAATAGTAGTTTGAGTGCAACGCTAGCGGACGTCACGTGTTACAATGTCTGTTAAGCATTGCGTGAATTTACGCGTTGCTTGCAATTCATGTCAGACGCTATATGCGCTCTTGAATCACAATTCTGCGCTTATCCCACGTACAAATCTGAGATCAGGATACAATTGTAGTTTGAGTGGAACGCTAGCGCACGTCACGTTTTACAATCTCTGTTAGGCGTTGTGTGAATACACCTGTTGCGATTTGTGTTATGCGCTATGTGCGCGCTTGAATCACAAATCTGCGCTTCTCCACGTGCTAATCAGAGATCGAAACACAATTGTAGTTTGAGTGCAACGCTAGCGGACGTCACGTGTTACAATGTCTGTAAAGCATTGTGTGAATTCTCGCGTTGCTTGCAATTCATGTCAGACGCTATATGCGCTCTTGAATCACAATTCTGCGCTTATCCCACGTACAAATCTGAGATCAGGATACAATTGTAGTTTGAGTGGAACGCTAGCGCACGTCACGTTTTACAATCTCTGTTAGGCGTTGTGTGAATACACCTGTTGCGATTTGTGTTATGCGCTATGTGCGCGCTTGAATCACAAATCTGCGCTTCTCCACGTGCTAATCAGAGATCGAAACACAATTGTAGTTTGAGTGCAACGCTAGCGGACGTCACGTGTTACAAAGTCTGTAAAGCGTTGTGTGAATTCTCGCGTTGCTTGCAATTCATGTCAGACGCTATATGCGCTCTTGAATCACAATTCTGCGCTTATCCCACGTACAAATCTGAGATCAGGATACAATTGTAGTTTGAGTGGAACGCTAGCGCACGTCACGTTTTACAATCTCTGTTAGGCGTTGTGTGAATACACCTGTTGCGATTTGTGTTATGCGCTATGTGCGCGCTTGAATCACAAATCTGCGCTTCTCCACGTGCTAATCAGAGATCGGAACAGAATAGTAGTTTGAGTGCAACGCTAGCGGACGTCACGTGTTACAATGTCTGTTAACATTGTGTGAATTCACGCGTTGCTTGCAATTCATGTCAGACGCTATATGCGCTCTTGAATCACAATTCTGCGCTTATCCCACGTACAAATCTGAGATCAGGATACAATTGTAGTTTGAGTGGAACGCTAGCGCACGTCACGTTTTACAATCTCTGTTAGGCGTTGTGTGAATACACCTGTTGCGATTTGTGTTATGCGCTATGTGCGCGCTTGAATCACAAATCTGCGCTTCTCCACGTGCTAATCAGAGATCGGAACAGAATAGTTTTTTGAGTACAACGCTAGCGGACGTCACGTGTTACAATGTCTGTTAAGCATTGCGTGAATTTACGCGTTGCTTGCAATTCATGTCAGACGCTATATGCGCTCTTGAATCACAATTATGCGCTTATCCCACGTACAAATCTGAGATCAGGATACAATTGTAGTTTGAGTGGAACGCTAGCGCACGTCACGTTTTACAATCTCTGTTAGGCGTTGTGTGAATACACCTGTTTCGATTTGTGTTATGCGCTATGTGCGCGCTTGAATCACAAATCTGCGCTTCTCCACGTGCTAATCAGAGATCGGAACAGAATAGTTTTTTGAGTGCAACGCTAGCGGACGTCACGTGTTACAATGTCTGTTAAGCATTGCGTGAATTTACGCGTTGCTTGCAATTCATGTCAGACGCTATATGCGCTCTTGAATCACAATTCTGCGCTTATCCCACGTACAAATCTGAGATCAGGATACAATTGTAGTTTGAGTGGAACGCTAGCGCACGTCTCGTTTTACAATCTCTGTTAGGCGTTGTGTGAATACACCTGTTGCGATTTGTGTTATGCGCTATGTGCGCGCTTGAATCACAAATCTGCGCTTCTCCACGTGCTAATCAGAGATCGGAACAGAATAGTTTTTTGAGTGCAACGCTAGCGGACGTCACGTGTTACAATGTCTGTTAAGCATTGCGTGAATTTACGCGTTGCTTGCAATTCATGTCAGACGCTATATGCGCTCTTGAATCACAATTCTGCGCTTATCCCACGTACAAATCTGAGATCAGGATACAATTGTAGTTTGAGTGGAACGCTAGCGCACGTCACGTTTTACAATCTCTGTTAGGCGTTGTGTGAATACACCTGTTGCGATTTGTGTTATGCGCTATGTGCGCGCTTGAATCACAAATCTGCGCTTCTCCACGTGCTAATCAGAGATCGGAACAGAATAGTTTTTTGAGTACAACGCTAGCGGACGTCACGTGTTACAATGTCTGTTAAGCATTGCGTGAATTTACGCGTTGCTTGCAATTCATGTCAGACGCTATATGCGCTCTTGAATCACAATTATGCGCTTATCCCACGTACAAATCTGAGATCAGGATACAATTGTAGTTTGAGTGGAACGCTAGCGCACGTCTCGTTTTACAATCTCTGTTAGGCGTTGTGTGAATACACCTGTGGCGATTTGTGTTATGCGCTATGTGCGCGCTTGAATCACAAATCTGCGCTTCTCCACGTGCTAATCAGAGATCGGAACAGAATAGTAGTTTGAGTGCAACGCTAGCGGACGTCACGTGTTACAATGTCTGTTAAGCATTGCGTGAATTTACGCGTTGCTTGCAATTCATGTCAGACGCTATATGCGCTCTTGAATCACAATTCTGCGCTTATCCCACGTACAAATCTGAGATCAGGATACAATTGTAGTTTGAGTGGAACACTAGCGCACGTCACGTTTTACAATCTCTGTTAGGCGTTGTGTGAATACACCTGTTGCGATTTGTGTTATCCGCTATGTGCGCGCTTGAATCACAAATCTGCGCTTCTCCACGTGCTAATCAGAGATCGGAACAGAATAGTTTTTTGAGTGCAACGCTAGCGGACGTCACGTGTTACAATGTCTGTTAAGCATTGCGTGAATTTATGCGTTGCTTGCAATTCATGTCAGACGCTATATGCGCTCTTGAATCACAATTCTGCGCTTATCCCACGTACAAATCTGAGACCAGGATACAATTGTAGTTTGAGTGGAACGCTAGCGCACGTCACGTTTTACAATCTCTGTTAGGCGTTGTGTGAATACACCTGTTGCGATTTGTGTTACGCGCTATGTGCGCGCTTGAATCACAAATCTGCGCTTCTCCACGTGCTAATCAGAGATCGGAACAGAATAGTAGTTTGAGTGCAACGCTAGCGGACGTCACGTGTTACAATGTCTGTTAAGCATTGTGTGAATTCACGCGTTGCTTGCAATTCATGTCAGACGCTATATGCGCTCTTGAATCACAATTCTGCGCTTATCCCACGTACAAATCTGAGATCAGGATACAATTGTAGTTTGAGTGGAACGCTAGCGCACGTCACGTTTTACAATCTCTGTTAGGCGTTGTGTGAATACACCTGTTGCGATTTGTGTTATGCGCTATGTGCGCGCTTGAATCACAAATCTGCGCTTCTCCACGTGCTAATCAGAGATCGGAACAGAATAGTAGTTTGAGTGCAACGCTAGCGGACGTCACGTGTTACAATGTCTGTTAAGCATTGCGTGAATTTATGCGTTGCTTGCAATTCATGTCAGACGCTATATGCGCTCTTGAATCACAATTCTGCGCTTATCCCACGTACAAATCTGAGATCAGGATACAATTGTAGTTTGAGTGGAACGCTAGCGCACGTCACGTTTTACAATCTCTGTTAGGCGTTGTGTGAATACACCTGTTGCGATTTGTGTTATGCGCTATGTGCGCGCTTGAATCACAAATCTGCGCTTCTCCACGTGCTAATCAGAGATCGGAACAGAATAGTAGTTTGAGTGCAACGCTAGCGGACGTCACGTGTTACAATGTCTGTTAAGCATTGTGTGAATTCACGCGTTGCTTGCAATTCATGTCAGACGCTATATGCGCTCTTGAATCACAATTCTGCGGTTATCCCACGTACAAATCTGAGATCAGGATACAATTGTAGTTTGAGTGCAACGCTAGCGCACGTCACGTTTTACAATCTCTGTTAGGGGTTGTGTGAATACACCTGTTGCGATTTGTGTTATGCGCTATGTGCGCGCTTGAATCACAAATCTGCGCTTCTCCACGTGCTAATCAGAGATCGGAACAGAATAGTTTTTTGAGTACAACGCTAGCGGACGTCACGTGTTACAATGTCTGTTAAGCATTGCGTGAATTTACGCGTTGCTTGCAATTCATGTCAGACGCTATATGCGCTCTTGAATCACAATTATGCGCTTATCCCACGTACAAATCTGAGATCAGGATACAATTGTAGTTTGAGTGGAACGCTAGCGCACGTCACGTTTTACAATCTCTGTTAGGCGTTGTGTGAATACACCTGTTGCGATTTGTGTTACGCGCTATGTGCGCGCTTGAATCACAAATCTGCGCTTCTCCACGTGCTAATCAGAGATCGGAACAGAATAGTTTTTTGAGTACAACGCTAGCGGACGTCACGTGTTACAATGTCTGTTAAGCATTGCGTGAATTTACGCGTTGCTTGCAATTCATGTCAGACGCTATATGCGCTCTTGAATCACAATTATGCGCTTATCCCACGTACAAATCTGAGATCAGGATACAATTGTAGTTTGAGTGGAACGCTAGCGCACGTCACGTTTTACAATCTCTGTTAGGCGTTGTGTGAATACACCTGTTGCGATTTGTGTTATGCGCTATGTGCGCGCTTGAATCACAAATCTGCGCTTCTCCACGTGCTAATCAGAGATCGGAACAGAATAGTAGTTTGAGTGCAACGCTAGCGGACGTCACGTGTTACAATGTCTGTTAAGCATTGCGTGAATTTATGCGTTGCTTGCAATTCATGTCAGACGCTATATGCGCTCTTGAATCACAATTCTGCGCTTATCCCACGTACAAATCTGAGATCAGGATACAATTGTAGTTTGAGTGGAACGCTAGCGCACGTCACGTTTTACAATCTCTGTTAGGCGTTGTGTGAATACACCTGTTGCGATTTGTGTTATGCGCTATGTGCGCGCTTGAATCACAAATCTGCGCTTCTCCACGTGCTAATCAGAGATCGGAACAGAATAGTAGTTTGAGTGCAACGCTAGCGGACGTCACGTGTTACAATGTCTGTTAAGCATTGTGTGAATTCACGCGTTGCTTGCAATTCATGTCAGACGCTATATGCGCTCTTGAATCACAATTCTGCGGCTATCCCACGTACAAATCTGAGATCAGGATACAATTGTAGTTTGAGTGCAACGCTAGCGCACGTCACGTTTTACAATCTCTGTTAGGGGTTGTGTGAATACACCTGTTGCGATTTGTGTTATGCGCTATGTGCGCGCTTGAATCACAAATCTGCGCTTCTCCACGTGCTAATCAGAGATCGGAACAGAATAGTTTTTTGAGTACAACGCTAGCGGACGTCACGTGTTACAATGTCTGTTAAGCATTGCGTGAATTTACGCGTTGCTTGCAATTCATGTCAGACGCTATATGCGCTCTTGAATCACAATTATGCGCTTATCCCACGTACAAATCTGAGATCAGGATACAATTGTAGTTTGAGTGGAACGCTAGCGCACGTCACGTTTTACAATCTCTGTTAGGCGTTGTGTGAATACACCTGTTGCGATTTGTGTTACGCGCTATGTGCGCGCTTGAATCACAAATCTGCGCTTCTCCACGTGCTAATCAGAGATCGGAACAGAATAGTAGTTTGAGTGCAACGCTAGCGGACGTCACGTGTTACAATGTCTGTTAAGCATTGCGTGAATTCACGCGTTGCTTGCAATTCATGTCAGACGCTATATGCGCTCTTGAATCACAATTCTGCGCTTATCCCACGTACAAATCTGAGATCAGGATACAATTGTAGTTTGAGTGGAACGCTAGCGCACGTCACGTTTTACAATCTCTGTTAGGCGTTGTGTGAATACACCTGTTGCGATTTGTGTTATGCGCTATGTGCGCGCTTGAATCACAAATCTGCGCTTCTCCACGTGCTAATCAGAGATCGGAACAGAATAATAGTTTGAGTGCAACGCTAGCGGACGTCACGTGTTACAATGTCTGTTAAGCATTGTGTGAATTCACGCGTTGCTTGCAATTCATGTCAGACGCTATATGCGCTCTTGAATCACAATTCTGCGGTTATCCCACGTACAAATCTGAGATCAGGATACAATTGTAGTTTGAGTGGAACGCTAGCGCACGTCACGTTTTACAATCTCTGTTAGGGGTTGTGTGAATACACCTGTTGCGATTTGTGTTATGCGCTATGTGCGCGCTTGAATCACAAATCTGCGCTTCTCCACGTGCTAATCAGAGATCGGAACAGAATAGTTTTTTGAGTACAACGCTAGCGGACGTCACGTGTTACAATGTCTGTTAAGCATTGCGTGAATTTACGCGTTGCTTGCAATTCATGTCAGACGCTATATGCGCTCTTGAATCACAATTATGCGCTTATCCCACGTACAAATCTGAGATCAGGATACAATTGTAGTTTGAGTGGAACGCTAGCGCACGTCACGTTTTACAATCTCTGTTAGGCGTTGTGTGAATACACCTGTTTCGATTTGTGTTATGCGCTATGTGCGCGCTTGAATCACAAATCTGCGCTTCTCCACGTGCTAATCAGAGATCGGAACAGAATAGTTTTTTGACTGCAACGCTAGCGGACGTCACGTGTTACAATGTCTGTTAAGCATTGCGTGAATTTACGCGTTGCTTGCAATTCATGTCAGACGCTATATGCGCTCTTGAATCACAATTCTGCGCTTATCCCACGTACAAATCTGAGATCAGGATACAATTGTAGTTTGAGTGGAACGCTAGCGCACGTCTCGTTTTACAATCTCTGTTAGGCGTTGTGTGAATACACCTGTGGCGATTTGTGTTATGCGCTATGTGCGCGCTTGAATCAGAAATCTGCGCTTCGCCACGTGCTAATCAGAGATCGGAACAGAATAGTAGTTTGAGTGCAACGCTAGCGGACGTCACGTGTTACAATGTCTGTTAAGCATTGCGTGAATTTACGCGTTGCTTGCAATTCATGTCAGACGCTATATGCGCTCTTGAATCACAATTCTGCGCTTATCCCACGTACAAATCTGAGATCAGGATACAATTGTAGTTTGAGTGGAACGCTAGCGCACGTCACGTTTTACAATCTCTGTTAGGGGTTGTGTGAATACACCTGTTGCGATTTGTGTTATGCGCTATGTGCGCGCTTGAATCACAAATCTGCGCTTCTCCACGTGCTAATCAGAGATCGGAACAGAATAGTTTTTTGAGTACAACGCTAGCGGACGTCACGTGTTACAATGTCTGTTAAGCATTGCGTGAATTTACGCGTTGCTTGCAATTCATGTCAGACGCTATATGCGCTCTTGAATCACAATTATGCGCTTATCCCACGTACAAATCTGAGATCAGGATACAATTGTAGTTTGAGTGGAACGCTAGCGCACGTCACGTTTTACAATCTCTGTTAGGGGTTGTGTGAATACACCTGTTGCGATTTGTGTTATGCGCTATGTGCGCGCTTGAATCACAAATCTGCGCTTCTCCACGTGCTAATCAGAGATCGGAACAGAATAGTTTTTTTGAGTACAACGCTAGCGGACGTCACGTGTTACAATGTCTGTTAAGCATTGCGTGAATTTACGCGTTGCTTGCAATTCATGTCAGACGCTATATGCGCTCTTGAATCACAATTATGCGCTTATCCCACGTACAAATCTGAGATCAGGATACAATTGTAGTTTGAGTGGAACGCTAGCGCACGTCACGTTTTACAATCTCTGTTAGGCGTTGTGTGAATACACCTGTTTCGATTTGTGTTATGCGCTATGTGCGCGCTTGAATCACAAATCTGCGCTTCTCCACGTGCTAATCAGAGATCGGAACAGAATAGTTTTTTGAGTACAACGCTAGCGGACGTCACGTGTTACAATGTCTGTTAAGCATTGCGTGAATTTACGCGTTGCTTGCAATTCATGTCAGACGCTATATGCGCTCTTGAATCACAATTCTGCGCTTATCCCACGTACAAATCTGAGATCAGGATACAATTGTAGTTTGAGTGGAACGCTAGCGCACGTCTCGTTTTACAATCTCTGTTAGGCGTTGTGTGAATACACCTGTGGCGATTTGTGTTATGCGCTATGTGCGCGCTTGAATCACAAATCTGCGCTTCTCCACGTGCTAATCAGAGATCGGAACAGAATAGTAGTTTGAGTGCAACGCTAGCGGACGTCACGTGTTACAATGTCTGTTAAGCATTGCGTGAATTTACGCGTTGCTTGCAATTCATGTCAGACGCTATATGCGCTCTTGAATCACAATTCTGCGCTTATCCCACGTACAAATCTGAGATCAGGATACAATTGTAGTTTGAGTGGAACGCTAGCGCACGTCACGTTTTACAATCTCTGTTAGGCGTTGTGTGAATACACCTGTTGCGATTTGTGTTATGCGCTATGTGCGCGCTTGAATCACAAATCTGCGCTTCTCCACGTGCTAATCAGAGATCGAAACACAATTGTAGTTTGAGTGCAACGCTAGCGGACGTCACGTGTTACAATGTCTGTAAAGCATTGTGTGAATTCTCGCGTTGCTTGCAATTCATGTCAGACGCTATATGCGCTCTTGAATCACAATTCTGCGCTTATCCCACGTACAAATCTGAGATCAGGATACAATTGTAGTTTGAGTGGAACGCTAGCGCACGTCACGTTTTACAATCTCTGTTAGGCGTTGTGTGAATACACCTGTTGCGATTTGTGTTATGCGCTATGTGCGCGCTTGAATCACAAATCTGCGCTTCTCCACGTGCTAATCAGAGATCGAAACACAATTGTACTTTGAGTGCAACGCTAGCGGACGTCACGTGTTACAAAGTCTGTAAAGCGTTGTGTGAATTCTCGCGTTGCTTGCAATTCATGTCAGACGCTATATGCGCTCTTGAATCACAATTCTGCGCTTATCCCACGTACAAATCTGAGATCAGGATACAATTGTAGTTTGAGTGGAACGCTAGCGCACGTCACGTTTTACAATCTCTGTTAGGCGTTGTGTGAATACACCTGTTGCGATTTGTGTTATGCGCTATGTGCGCGCTTGAATCACAAATCTGCGCTTCTCCACGTGCTAATCAGAGATCGGAACAGAATAGTAGTTTGAGTGCAACGCTAGCGGACGTCACGTGTTACAATGTCTGTTAACATTGTGTGAATTCACGCGTTGCTTGCAATTCATGTCAGACGCTATATGCGCTCTTGAATCACAATTCTGCGCTTATCCCACGTACAAATCTGAGATCAGGATACAATTGTAGTTTGAGTGGAACGCTAGCGCACGTCACGTTTTACAATCTCTGTTAGGCGTTGTGTGAATACACCTGTTGCGATTTGTGTTATGCGCTATGTGCGCGCTTGAATCACAAATCTGCGCTTCTCCACGTGCTAATCAGAGATCGGAACAGAATAGTTTTTTGAGTACAACGCTAGCGGACGTCACGTGTTACAATGTCTGTTAAGCATTGCGTGAATTTACGCGTTGCTTGCAATTCATGTCAGACGCTATATGCGCTCTTGAATCACAATTATGCGCTTATCCCACGTACAAATCTGAGATCAGGATACAATTGTAGTTTGAGTGGAACGCTAGCGCACGTCACGTTTTACAATCTCTGTTAGGCGTTGTGTGAATACACCTGTTTCGATTTGTGTTATGCGCTATGTGCGCGCTTGAATCACAAATCTGCGCTTCTCCACGTGCTAATCAGAGATCGGAACAGAATAGTTTTTTGAGTGCAACGCTAGCGGACGTCACGTGTTACAATGTCTGTTAAGCATTGCGTGAATTTACGCGTTGCTTGCAATTCATGTCAGACGCTATATGCGCTCTTGAATCACAATTCTGCGCTTATCCCACGTACAAATCTGAGATCAGGATACAATTGTAGTTTGAGTGGAACGCTAGCGCACGTCTCGTTTTACAATCTCTGTTAGGCGTTGTGTGAATACACCTGTGGCGATTTGTGTTATGCGCTATGTGCGCGCTTGAATCACAAATCTGCGCTTCTCCACGTGCTAATCAGAGATCGGAACAGAATAGTAGTTTGAGTGCAACGCTAGCGGACGTCACGTGTTACAATGTCTGTTAAGCATTGTGTGAATTCACGCGTTGCTTGCAATTCATGTCAGACGCTATATGCGCTCTTGAATCACAATTCTGCGCTTATCCCACGTACAAATCTGAGATCAGGATACAATTGTAGTTTGAGTGGAACGCTAGCGCACGTCACGTTTTACAATCTCTGTTAGGCGTTGTGTGAATACACCTGTTGCGATTTGTGTTATGCGCTATGTGCGCGCTTGAATCACAAATCTGCGCTTCTCCACGTGCTAATCAGAGATCGAAACACAATTGTAGTTTGAGTGCAACGCTAGCGGACGTCACGTGTTACAAAGTCTGTAAAGCATTGTGTGAATTCTCGCGTTGCTTGCAATTCATGTCAGACGCTATATGCGCTCTTGAATCACAATTATGCGCTTATCCCACGTACAAATCTGAGATCAGGATACAATTGTAGTTTGAGTGGAACGCTAGCGCACGTCACGTTTTACAATCTCTGTTAGGCGTTGTGTGAATACACCTGTTTCGATTTGTGTTATGCGCTATGTGCGCGCTTGAATCACAAATCTGCGCTTCTCCACGTGCTAATCAGAGATCGGAACAGAATAGTTTTTTGAGTACAACGCTAGCGGACGTCACGTGTTACAATGTCTGTTAAGCATTGCGTGAATTTACGCGTTGCTTGCAATTCATGTCAGACGCTATATGCGCTCTTGAATCACAATTCTGCGCTTATCCCACGTACAAATCTGAGATCAGGATACAATTGTAGTTTGAGTGGAACGCTAGCGCACGTCTCGTTTTACAATCTCTGTTAGGCGTTGTGTGAATACACCTGTGGCGATTTGTGTTATGCGCTATGTGCGCGCTTGAATCACAAATCTGCGCTTCTCCACGTGCTAATCAGAGATCGGAACAGAATAGTAGTTTGAGTGCAACGCTAGCGGACGTCACGTGTTACAATGTCTGTTAAGCATTGCGTGAATTTACGCGTTGCTTGCAATTCATGTCAGACGCTATATGCGCTCTTGAATCACAATTCTGCGCTTATCCCACGTACAAATCTGAGATCAGGATACAATTGTAGTTTGAGTGGAACGCTAGCGCACGTCACGTTTTACAATCTCTGTTAGGCGTTGTGTGAATACACCTGTTGCGATTTGTGTTATGCGCTATGTGCGCGCTTGAATCACAAATCTGCGCTTCTCCACGTGCTAATCAGAGATCGAAACACAATTGTAGTTTGAGTGCAACGCTAGCGGACGTCACGTGTTACAATGTCTGTAAAGCATTGTGTGAATTCTCGCGTTGCTTGCAATTCATGTCAGACGCTATATGCGCTCTTGAATCACAATTCTGCGCTTATCCCACGTACAAATCTGAGATCAGGATACAATTGTAGTTTGAGTGGAACGCTAGCGCACGTCACGTTTTACAATCTCTGTTAGGCGTTGTGTGAATACACCTGTTGCGATTTGTGTTATGCGCTATGTGCGCGCTTGAATCACAAATCTGCGCTTCTCCACGTGCTAATCAGAGATCGGAACAGAATAGTAGTTTGAGTGCAACGCTAGCGGACGTCACGTGTTACAATGTCTGTTAAGCATTGTGTGAATTCACGCGTTGCTTGCAATTCATGTCAGACGCTATATGCGCTCTTGAATCACAATTCTGCGCTTATCCCACGTACAAATCTGAGATCAGGATACAATTGTAGTTTGAGTGGAACGCTAGCGCACGTCACGTTTTACAATCTCTGTTAGGCGTTGTGTGAATACACCTGTTTCGATTTGTGTTATGCGCTATGTGCGCGCTTGAATCACAAATCTGCGCTTCTCCACGTGCTAATCAGAGATCGGAACAGAATAGTTTTTTGAGTGCAACGCTAGCGGACGTCACGTGTTACAATGTCTGTTAAGCATTGCGTGAATTTACGCGTTGCTTGCAATTCATGTCAGACGCTATATGCGCTCTTGAATCACAATTCTGCGCTTATCCCACGTACAAATCTGAGATCAGGATACAATTGTAGTTTGAGTGGAACGCTAGCGCACGTCTCGTTTTACAATCTCTGTTAGGCGTTGTGTGAATACACCTGTGGCGATTTGTGTTATGCGCTATGTGCGCGCTTGAATCACAAATCTGCGCTTCTCCACGTGCTAATCAGAGATCGGAACAGAATAGTAGTTTGAGTGCAACGCTAGCGGACGTCACGTGTTACAATGTCTGTTAAGCATTGTGTGAATTCACGCGTTGCTTGCAATTCATGTCAGACGCTATATGCGCTCTTGAATCACAATTCTGCGCTTATCCCACGTACAAATCTGAGATCAGGATACAATTGTAGTTTGAGTGGAACGCTAACGCACGTCACGTTTTACAATCTCTGTTAGGCGTTGTGTGAATACACCTGTTGCGATTTGTGTTATGCGCTATGTGCGCGCTTGAATCACAAATCTGCGCTTCTCCACGTGCTAATCAGAGATCGAAACACAATTGTAGTTTGAGTGCAACGCTAGCGGACGTCACGTGTTACAAAGTCTGTAAAGCATTGTGTGAATTCTCGCGTTGCTTGCAATTCATGTCAGACGCTATATGCGCTCTTGAATCACAATTCTGCGCTTATCCCACGTACAAATCTGAGATCAGGATACAATTGTAGTTTGAGTGGAACGCTAGCGCACGTCACGTTTTACAATCTCTGTTAGGCGTTGTGTGAATACACCTGTTGCGATTTGTGTTATGCGCTATGTGCGCGCTTGAATCACAAATCTGCGCTTCTCCACGTGCTAATCAGAGATCGGAACAGAATAGTTTTTTTAGTACAACGCTAGCGGACGTCACGTGTTACAATGTCTGTTAAGCATTGCGTGAATTTACGCGTTGCTTGCAATTCATGTCAGACGCTATATGCGCTCTTGAATCACAATTATGCGCTTATCCCACGTACAAATCTGAGATCAGGATACAATTGTAGTTTGAGTGGAACGCTAGCGCACGTCACGTTTTACAATCTCTGTTAGGCGTTGTGTGAATACACCTGTTGCGATTTGTGTTATGCGCTATGTGCGCGCTTGAATCACAAATCTGCGCTTCTCCACGTGCTAATCAGAGATCGGAACAGAATAGTTTTTTGAGTACAACGCTAGCGGACGTCACGTGTTACAATGTCTGTTAAGCATTGCGTGAATTTACGCGTTGCTTGCAATTCATGTCAGACGCTATATGCGCTCTTGAATCACAATTATGCGCTTATCCCACGTACAAATCTGAGATCAGGATACAATTGTAGTTTGAGTGGAACGCTAGCGCACGTCACGTTTTACAATCTCTGTTAGGCGTTGTGTGAATACACCTGTTGCGATTTGTGTTATGCGCTATGTGCGCGCTTGAATCACAAATCTGCGCTTCTCCACGTGCTAATCAGAGATCGGAACAGAATAGTAGTTTGAGTGCAACGCTAGCGGACGTCACGTGTTACAATGTCTGTTAAGCATTGTGTGAATTCACGCGTTGCTTGCAATTCATGTCAGACTCTATATGCGCTCTTGAATCACAATTCTGCGCTTATCCCACGTACAAATCTGAAATCAGGATACAATTGTAGTTTGAGTGGAACGCTAGCGCACGTCACGTTTTACAATCTCTGTTAGGCGTTGTGTGAATACACCTGTTGCGATTTGTGTTATGCGCTATGTGCGCGCTTGAATCACAAATCTGCGCTTCTCCACGTGCTAATCAGAGATCGGAACAGAATAGTTTTTTTAGTACAACGCTAGCGGACGTCACGTGTTACAATGTCTGTTAAGCATTGCGTGAATTTACGCGTTGCTTGCAATTCATGTCAGACGCTATATGCGCTCTTGAATCACAATTATGCGCTTATCCCACGTACAAATCTGAGATCAGGATACAATTGTAGTTTGAGTGGAACGCTAGCGCACGTCACGTTTTACAATCTCTGTTAGGCGTTGTGTGAATACACCTGTTTCGATTTGTGTTATGCGCTATGTGCGCGCTTGAATCACAAATCTGCGCTTCTCCACGTGCTAATCAGAGATCGGAACAGAATAGTTTTTTGAGTGCAACGCTAGCGGACGTCACGTGTTACAATGTCTGTTAAGCATTGCGTGAATTTAAGCGTTGCTTGCAATTCATGTCAGACGCTATATGCGCTCTTGAATCACAATTCTGCGCTTATCCCACGTACAAATCTGAGATCAGGATACAATTGTAGTTTGAGTGGAACGCTAGCGCACGTCTCGTTTTACAATCTCTGTTAGGCGTTGTGTGAATACACCTGTGGCGATTTGTGTTATGCGCTATGTGCGCGCTTGAATCACAAATCTGCGCTTCTCCACGTGCTAATCAGAGATCGGAACAGAATAGTAGTTTGAGTGCAACGCTAGCGGACGTCACGTGTTACAATGTCTGTTAAGCATTGCGTGAATTTACGCGTTGCTTGCAATTCATGTCAGACCCTATATGCGCTCTTGAATCAATATTCTGCGCTTATCCCACGTACAAATCTGAGATCAGGATACAATTGTAGTTTGAGTGGAACACTAGCGCACGTCACGTTTTACAATCTCTGTTAGGCGTTGTGTGAATACACCTGTTGCGATTTGTGTTATCCGCTATGTGCGCGCTTGAATCACAAATCTGCGCTTCTCCACGTGCTAATCAGAGATCGGAACAGAATAGTTTTTTGAGTGCAACGCTAGCGGACGTCACGTGTTACAATGTCTGTTAAGCATTGCGTGAATTTACGCGTTGCTTGCAATTCATGTCAGACGCTATATGCGCTCTTGAATCACAATTATGCGCTTATCCCACGTACAAATCTGAGATCAGGATACAATTGTAGTTTGAGTGGAACGCTAGCGCACGTCACGTTTTACAATCTCTGTTAGGCGTTGTGTGAATACACCTGTGGCGATTTGTGTTATGCGCTATGTGCGCGCTTGAATCACAAATCTGCGCTTCTCCACGTGCTAATCAGAGATCGGAACAGAATAGTAGTTTGAGTGCAACGCTAGCGGACGTCACGTGTTACAATGTCTGTTAAGCATTGCGTGAATTTACGCGTTGCTTGCAATTCATGTCAGACCCTATATGCGCTCTTGAATCAATATTCTGCGCTTATCCCACGTACAAATCTGAGATCAGGATACAATTGTAGTTTGAGTGGAACGCTAGCGCACGTCACGTTTTACAATCTCTGTTAGGCGTTGTGTGAATACACCTGTTGCGATTTGTGTTATGCGCTATGTGCGCGCTTGAATCACAAATCTGCGCTTCTCCACGTGCTAATCAGAGATCGGAACAGAATAGTAGTTTGAGTGCAACGCTAGCGGACGTCACGTGTTACAATGTCTGTTAAGCATTGTGTGAATTCACGCGTTGCTTGCAATTCATGTCAGACGCTATATGCGCTCTTGAATCACAATTCTGCGCTTATCCCACGTACAAATCTGAGATCAGGATACAATTGTAGATTGAGTGGAACGCTAGCGCACGTCACGTTTTACAATCTCTGTTAGGCGTTGTGTGAATACACCTGTTGCGATTTGTGTTATGCGCTATGTGCGCGCTTGAATCACAAATCTGCGCTTCTCCACGTGCTAATCAGAGATCGGAACAGAATAGTTTTTTGAGTGCAACGCTAGCGGACGTCACGTGTTACAATGTCTGTTAAGCATTGCGTGAATTTATGCGTTGCTTGCAATTCATGTCAGACGCTATATGCGCTCTTGAATCACAATTATGCGCTTATCCCACGTACAAATCTGAGATCAGGATACAATTGTAGTTTGAGTGGAACGCTAGCGCACGTCTCGTTTTACAATCTCTGTTAGGCGTTGTGTGAATACACCTGTGGCGATTTGTGTTATGCGCTATGTGCGCGCTTGAATCACAAATCTGCGCTTCTCCACGTGCTAATCAGAGATCGGAACAGAATAGTAGTTTGAGTGCAACGCTAGCGGACGTCACGTGTTACAATGTCTGTTAAGCATTGCGTGAATTTACGCGTTGCTTGCAATTCATGTCAGACCCTATATGCGCTCTTGAATCAATATTCTGCGCTTATCCCACGTACAAATCTGAGATCAGGATACAATTGTAGTTTGAGTGGAACGCTAGCGCACGTCACGTTTTACAATCTCTGTTAGGCGTTGTGTGAATACACCTGTTGCGATTTGTGTTATGCGCTATGTGCGCGCTTGAATCACAAATCTGCGCTTCTCCACGTGCTAATCAGAGATCGGAACAGAATAGTAGTTTGAGTGCAACGCTAGCGGACGTCACGTGTTACAATGTCTGTTAAGCATTGTGTGAATTCACGCGTTGCTTGCAATTCATGTCAGACGCTATATGCGCTCTTGAATCACAATTCTGCGCTTATCCCACGTACAAATCTGAGATCAGGATACAATTGTAGATTGAGTGGAACGCTAGCGCACGTCACGTTTTACAATCTCTGTTAGGCGTTGTGTGAATACACCTGTTGCGATTTGTGTTATGCGCTATGTGCGCGCTTGAATCACAAATCTGCGCTTCTCCACGTGCTAATCAGAGATCGAAACACAATTGTAGTTTGAGTGCAACGCTAGCGGACGTCACGTGTTACAATGTCTGTAAAGCATTGTGTGAATTCTCGCGTTGCTTGCAATTCATGTCCGACGCTATATGCGCTCTTGAATCACAATTCTGCGCTTATCCCACGTACAAATCTGAGATCAGGATACAATTGTAGTTTGAGTGGAACGCTAGCGCACGTCACGTTTTACAATCTCTGTTAGGCGTTGTGTGAATACACCTGTTGCGATTTGTGTTATGCGCTATGTGCGCGCTTGAATCACAAATCTGCGCTTCTCCACGTGCTAATCAGAGATCGAAACACAATTGTAGTTTGAGTGCAACGCTAGCGGACGTCACGTGTTACAATGTCTGTTAAGCATTGTGTGAATTTACGCGTTGCTTGCAATTCATGTCAGACGCTATATGCGCTCTTGAATCACAATTCTGCGCTTATCCCACGTACAAATCTGAGATCAGGATACAATTGTAGTTTGAGTGGAACGCTAGCGCACGTCACGTTTTACAATCTCTGTTAGGCGTTGTGTGAATACACCTGTTGCGATTTGTGTTATGCGCTATGTGCGCGCTTGAATCACAAATCTGCGCTTCTCCACGTGCTAAACAGAGATCGGAACAGAATAGTAGTTTGAGTGCAACGCTAGCGGACGTCACGTGTTACAATGTCTGTAAAGCATTGTGTGAATTCTCGCGTAGATTGCAATTCATGTCAGACGCTATATGCGCTCTTGAATCACAATTCTGCGCTTATCCCACGTACAAATCTGAGATCAGGATACAATTGTAGTTTGAGTGGAACGCTAGCGCACGTCACGTTTTACAATCTCTGTTAGGCGTTGTGTGAATACACCTGTTGCGATTTGTGTTATGCGCTATGTGCGCGCTTGAATCACAAATCTGCGCTTCTCCACGTGCTAATCAGAGATCGGAACAGAATAGTAGTTTGAGTGCAACGCTAGCGGACGTCACGTGTTACAATGTCTGTTAAGCATTGTGTGAATTCACGCGTTGCTTGCAATTCATGTCAGATGCTATATGCGCTCTTGAATCACAATTCTGCGCTTATCCCACGTACAAATCTGAGATCAGGATACAATTGTAGTTTGAGTGGAACGCTAGCGCACGTCACGTTTTACAATCTCTGTTAGGCGTTGTGTGAATACACCTGTTGCGATTTGTGTTATGCGCTATGTGCGCGCTTGAATCACAAATCTGCGCTTCTCCACGTGCTAATCAGAGATCGAAACACAATTGTAGTTTTAGTGCAACGCTAGCGGACGTCACGTGTTACAATGTCTGTTAAGCATTGCGTGAATTTACGCGTTGCTTGCAATTCATGTCAGACGCTATATGCGCTCTTGAATCACAATTCTGCGCTTATCCCACGTACAAATCTGAGATCAGGATACAATTGTAGTTTGAGTGGAACGCTAGCGCACGTCACGTTTTACAATCTCTGTTAGGCGTTGTGTGAATACACCTGTTGCGATTTGTGTTATGCGCTATGTGCGCGCTTGAATCACAAATCTGCGCTTCTCCACGTGCTAATCAGAGATCGGAACAGAATAGTAGTTTGAGTGCAACGCTAGCGGACGTCACGTGTTACAATGTCTGTTAAGCATTGCGTGAATTTACGCGTTGCTTGCAATTCATGTCAGACGCTATATGCGCTCTTGAATCACAATTCTGCGCTTATCCCACGTACAAATCTGAGATCAGGATACAATTGTAGTTTGAGTGGAACGCTAGCGCACGTCACGTTTTACAATCTCTGTTAGGCGTTGTGTGAATACACCTGTGGCGATTTGTGTTATGCGCTATGTGCGCGCTTGAATCACAAATCTGCGCTTCTCCACGTGCTAATCAGAGATCGGAACAGAATAGTAGTTTGAGTGCAACGCTAGCGGACGTCACGTGTTACAATGTCTGTTAAGCATTGTGTGAATTCACGCGTTGCTTGCAATTCATGTCAGACGCTATATGCGCTCTTGAATCACAATTCTGCGCTTATCCCACGTACAAATCTGAGATCAGGATACAATTGTAGTTTGAGTGGAACGCTAACGCACGTCACGTTTTACAATCTCTGTTAGGCGTTGTGTGAATACACCTGTTGCGATTTGTGTTATGCGCTATGTGCGCGCTTGAATCACAAATCTGCGCTTCTCCACGTGCTAATCAGAGATCGAAACACAATTGTAGTTTGAGTGCAACGCTAGCGGACGTCACGTGTTACAAAGTCTGTAAAGCATTGTGTGAATTCTCGCGTTGCTTGCAATTCATGTCAGACGCTATATGCGCTCTTGAATCACAATTCTGCGCTTATCCCACGTACAAATCTGAGATCAGGATACAATTGTAGTTTGAGTGGAACGCTAGCGCACGTCACGTTTTACAATCTCTGTTAGGCGTTGTGTGAATACACCTGTTGCGATTTGTGTTATGCGCTATGTGCGCGCTTGAATCACAAATCTGCGCTTCTCCACGTGCTAATCAGAGATCGGAACAGAATAGTAGTTTGAGTGCAACGCTAGCGGACGTCACGTGTTACAATGTCTGTTAACATTGTGTGAATTCACGCGTTGCTTGCAATTCATGTCAGACGCTATATGCGCTCTTGAATCACAATTCTGCGCTTATCCCACGTACAAATCTGAGATCAGGATACAATTGTAGTTTGAGTGGAACGCTAGCGCACGTCACGTTTTACAATCTCTGTTAGGCGTTGTGTGAATACACCTGTTGCGATTTGTGTTATGCGCTATGTGCGCGCTTGAATCACAAATCTGCGCTTCTCCACGTGCTAATCAGAGATCGGAACAGAATAGTTTTTTGAGTACAACGCTAGCGGACGTCACGTGTTACAATGTCTGTTAAGCATTGCGTGAATTTACGCGTTGCTTGCTATTCATGTCAGACGCTATATGCGCTCTTGAATCACAATTATGCGCTTATCCCACGTACAAATCTGAGATCAGGATACAATTGTAGTTTGAGTGGAACGCTAGCGCACGTCACGTTTTACAATCTCTGTTAGGCGTTGTGTGAATACACCTGTTGCGATTTGTGTTATGCGCTATGTGCGCGCTTGAATCACAAATCTGCGCTTCTCCACGTGCTAATCAGAGATCGGAACAGAATAGTAGTTTGAGTGCAACGCTAGCGGACGTCACGTGTTACAATGTCTGTTAAGCATTGTGTGAATTCACGCGTTGCTTGCAATTCATGTCAGACGCTATATGCGCTCTTGAATCACAATTCTGCGCTTATCCCACGTACAAATCTGAGATCAGGATACAATTGTAGTTTGAGTGGAACGCTAGCGCACGTCACGTTTTACAATCTCTGTTAGGCGTTGTGTGAATACACCTGTTGCGATTTGTGTTATGCGCTATGTGCGCGCTTGAATCACAAATCTGCGCTTCTCCACGTGCTAATCAGAGATCGGAACAGAATAGTTTTTTTAGTACAACGCTAGCGGACGTCACGTGTTACAATGTCTGTTAAGCATTGCGTGAATTTACGCGTTGCTTGCAATTCATGTCAGACCCTATATGCGCTCTTGAATCACAATTATGCGCTTATCCCACGTACAAATCTGAGATCAGGATACAATTGTAGTTTGAGTGGAACGCTAGCGCACGTCACGTTTTACAATCTCTGTTAGGCGTTGTGTGAATACACCTGTTTCGATTTGTGTTATGCGCTATGTGCGCGCTTGAATCACAAATCTGCGCTTCTCCACGTGCTAATCAGAGATCGGAACAGAATAGTTTTTTGAGTGCAACGCTAGCGGACGTCACGTGTTACAATGTCTGTTAAGCATTGCGTGAATTTAAGCGTTGCTTGCAATTCATGTCAGACGCTATATGCGCTCTTGAATCACAATTCTGCGCTTATCCCACGTACAAATCTGAGATCAGGATACAATTGTAGTTTGAGTGGAACGCTAGCGCACGTCTCGTTTTACAATCTCTGTTAGGCGTTGTGTGAATACACCTGTGGCGATTTGTGTTATGCGCTATGTGCGCGCTTGAATCACAAATCTGCGCTTCTCCACGTGCTAATCAGAGATCGGAACAGAATAGTAGTTTGAGTGCAACGCTAGCGGACGTCACGTGTTACAATGTCTGTTAAGCATTGCGTGAATTTACGCGTTGCTTGCAATTCATGTCAGACCCTATATGCGCTCTTGAATCAATATTCTGCGCTTATCCCACGTACAAATCTGAGATCAGGATACAATTGTAGTTTGAGTGGAACACTAGCGCACGTCACGTTTTACAATCTCTGTTAGGCGTTGTGTGAATACACCTGTTGCGATTTGTGTTATCCGCTATGTGCGCGCTTGAATCACAAATCTGCGCTTCTCCACGTGCTAATCAGAGATCGGAACAGAATAGTTTTTTGAGTGCAACGCTAGCGGACGTCACGTGTTACAATGTCTGTTAAGCATTGCGTGAATTTATGCGTTGCTTGCAATTCATGTCAGACGCTATATGCGCTCTTGAATCACAATTCTGCGCTTATCCCACGTACAAATCTGAGATCAGGATACAATTGTAGTTTGAGTGGAACGCTAGCGCACGTCACGTTTTACAATCTCTGTTAGGCGTTGTGTGAATACACCTGTTGCGATTTGTGTTATGCGCTATGTGCGCGCTTGAATCACAAATCTGCGCTTCTCCACGTGCTAATCAGAGATCGGAACAGAATAGTAGTTTGAGTGCAACGCTAGCGGACGTCACGTGTTACAATGTCTGTTAAGCATTGTGTGAATTCACGCGTTGCTTGCAATTCATGTCAGACGCTATATGCGCTCTTGAATCACAATTCTGCGCTTATCCCACGTACAAATCTGAGATCAGGATACAATTGTAGTTTGAGTGGAACGCTAGCGCACGTCACGTTTTACAATCTCTGTTAGGCGTTGTGTGAATACACCTGTTGCGATTTGTGTTATGCGCTATGTGCGCGCTTGAATCACAAATCTGCGCTTCTCCACGTGCTAATCAGAGATCGAAACACAATTGTAGTTTGAGTGCAACGCTAGCGGACGTCACGTGTTACAATGTCTGTAAAGCATTGTGTGAATTCTCGCGTTGCTTGCAATTCATGTCCGACGCTATATGCGCTCTTGAATCACAATTCTGCGCTTATCCCACGTACAAATCTGAGATCAGGATACAATTGTAGTTTGAGTGGAACGCTAGCGCACGTCACGTTTTACAATCTCTGTTAGGCGTTGTGTGAATACACCTGTTGCGATTTGTGTTATGCGCTATGTGCGCGCTTGAATCACAAATCTGCGCTTCTCCACGTGCTAATCAGAGATCGAAACACAATTGTAGTTTGAGTGCAACGCTAGCGGACGTCACGTGTTACAATGTCTGTTAAGCATTGTGTGAATTTACGCGTTGCTTGCAATTCATGTCAGACGCTATATGCGCTCTTGAATCACAATTCTGCGCTTATCCCACGTACAAATCTGAGATCAGGATACAATTGTAGTTTGAGTGGAACGCTAGCGCACGTCACGTTTTACAATCTCTGTTAGGCGTTGTGTGAATACACCTGTTGCGATTTGTGTTATGCGCTATGTGCGCGCTTGAATCACAAATCTGCGCTTCTCCACGTGCTAAACAGAGATCGGAACAGAATAGTAGTTTGAGTGCAACGCTAGCGGACGTCACGTGTTACAATGTCTGTAAAGCATTGTGTGAATTCTCGCGTAGATTGCAATTCATGTCAGACGCTATATGCGCTCTTGAATCACAATTCTGCGCTCATCCCACGTACAAATCTGAGATCAGGATACAATTGTAGTTTGAGTGGAACGCTAGCGCACGTCACGTTTTACAATCTCTGTTAGGCGTTGTGTGAATACACCTGTTGCGATTTGTGTTATGCGCTATGTGCGCGCTTGAATCACAAATCTGCGCTTCTCCACGTGCTAATCAGAGATCGGAACAGAATAGTAGTTTGAGTGCAACGCTAGCGGACGTCACGTGTTACAATGCCTGTTAAGCATTGTGTGAATTCACGCGTTGCTTGCAATTCATGTCAGATGCTATATGCGCTCTTGAATCACAATTCTGCGCTTATCCCACGTACAAATCTGAGATCAGGATACAATTGTAGTTTGAGTGGAACGCTAGCGCACGTCACGTTTTACAATCTCTGTTAGGCGTTGTGTGAATACACCTGTTGCGATTTGTGTTATGCGCTATGTGCGCGCTTGAATCACAAATCTGCGCTTCTCCACGTGCTAATCAGAGATCGAAACACAATTGTAGTTTTAGTGCAACGCTAGCGGACGTCACGTGTTACAATGTCTGTTAAGCATTGCGTGAATTTACGCGTTGCTTGCAATTCATGTCAGACGCTATATGCGCTCTTGAATCACAATTCTGCGCTTATCCCACGTACAAATCTGAGATCAGGATACAATTGTAGTTTGAGTGGAACGCTAGCGCACGTCACGTTTTACAATCTCTGTTAGGCGTTGTGTGAATACACCTGTTGCGATTTGTGTTATGCGCTATGTGCGCGCTTGAATCACAAATCTGCGCTTCTCCACGTGCTAATCAGAGATCGGAACAGAATAGTAGTTTGAGTGCAACGCTAGCGGACGTCACGTGTTACAATGTGTGTTAAGCATTGCGTGAATTTACGCGTTGCTTGCAATTCATGTCAGACGCTATATGCGCTCTTGAATCACAATTCTGCGCTTATCCCACGTACAAATCTGAGATCAGGATACAATTGTAGTTTGAGTGGAACGCTAGCGCACGTCACGTTTTACAATCTCTGTTAGGCGTTGTGTGAATACACCTGTTGCGATTTGTGTTATGCGCTATGCGCGCGCTTGAATCACAAATCTGCGCTTCTCCACGTGCTAATCAGAGATCGGAACAGAATAGTAGTTTGAGTGCAACGCTAGCGGACGTCACGTGTTACAATGTCTGTTAAGCATTGTGTGAATTCACGCGTTGCTTGCAATTCATGTCAGACGCTATATGCGCTCTTGAATCACAATTCTGCGCTTATCCCACGTACAAATCTGAGATCAGGATACAATTGTAGTTTGAGTGGAACGCTAGCGCACGTCACGTTTTACAATCTCTGTTAGGCGTTGTGTGAATACACCTGTTGCGATTTGTGTTATGCGCTATGTGCGCGCTTGAATCACAAATCTGCGCTTCTCCACGTGCTAATCAGAGATCGGAACAGAATAGTAGTTTGAGTGCAACGCTAGCGGACGTCACGTGTTACAATGTCTGTTAAGCATTGTGTGAATTCACGCGTTGCTTGCAATTCATGTCAGACGCTATATGCGCTCTTGAATCACAATTCTGCGCTTATCCCACGTACAAATCTGAGATCAGGATACAATTGTAGTTTGAGTGGAACGCTAGCGCACGTCACGTTTTACAATCTCTGTTAGGCGTTTTGTGAATACACCTGTTGCGATTTGTGTTATGCGCTATGTGCGCGCTTGAATCACAAATCTGCGCTTCTCCACGTGCTAATCAGAGATCGGAACAGAATAGTAGTTTGAGTGCAACGCTAGCGGACGTCACGTGTTACAATGTCTGTTAAGCATTGTGTGAATTCACGCGTTGCTTGCAAATCATGTCAGACGCTATATGCGCTCTTGAATCACAATTCTGCGCTTATCCCACGTACAAATCTGAGATCAGGATACAATTGTAGTTTGAGTGGAACGCTAGCGCACGTCACGTTTTACAATCTCTGTTAGGCGTTGTGTGAATACACCTGTTGCGATTTGTGTTATGCGCTATGTGCGCGCTTGAATCACAAATCTGCGCTTCTCCACGTGCTAATCAGAGATCGGAACAGAATAGTAGTTTGAGTGCAACGCTAGCGGACGTCACGTGTTACAATGTCTGTTAAGCATTGTGTGAATTCACGCGTTGCTTGCAATTCATGTCAGACGCTATATGCGCTCTTGAATCACAATTCTGCGCTTATCCCACGTACAAATCTGAGATCAGGATACAATTGTAGTTTGAGTGGAACGCTAGCGCACGTCACGTTTTACAATCTCTGTTAGGCGTTGTGTGAATACACCTGTTGCGATTTGTGTTATGCGCTATGTGCGCGCTTGAATCACAAATCTGCGCTTCTCCACGTGCTAATCAGAGATCGGAACAGAATAGTAGTTTGAGTGCAACGCTAGCGGACGTCACGTGTTACAATGTCTGTTAAGCATTGTGTGAATTTACGCGTTGCTTGCAATTCATGTCAGACGCTATATGCGCTCTGGAATCACAATTCTGCGCTTCTCCCACGTACAAATCTGAGATCAGGATACAATTGTAGTTTGAGTGGAACGCTAGCGCACGTCACGTTTTACAATCTCTGTTAGGCGTTGTGTGAATACACCTGTTGCGATTTGTGTTATGCGCTATGTGCGCGCTTGAATCACAAATCTGCGCTTCTCCACGTGCTAATCAGAGATCGGAACACAATTGTAGTTTGAGTGCAACGCTAGCGGACGTCACGTGTTACAATGTCTGTTAAGCATTGTGTGAATTTACGCGTTGCTCGCAATTCATGTCAGACGCTATATGCGCTCTTGAATCACAATTCTGCGCTTATCCCACGTACAAATCTGAGATCAGGATACAATTGTAGTTTGAGTGGAACGCTAGCGCACGTCCCGTTTTACAATCTCTGTTAGGCGTTGTGTGAATACACCTGTTGCGATTTGTGTTATGCGCTATGTGCGCGCTTGAATCACAAATCTGCGCTTCTCCACGTGCTAATCAGAGATCGAAACACAATTGTAGTTTGAGTGCAACGCTAGCGCACGTCACATGTTACAATGTCTGTTAAGCATTGTGTGAATTTACGCGTTGCTTGCAATTCATGTCAGACGCTATATGCGCTCTTGAATCACAATTCTGTGCTTATCCCCCGTACAAATCTGAGATCAGGATACAATTGTAGTTTGAGTGGAAAGCTAGCGCACGTCACGTTTTACAATCTCTGTTAGGCGTTGTGTGAATACACCTGTTGCGATTTGTGTTATGCGCTATGTGCGCGCTTGAATCACAAATCTGCGCTTCTCCACGTGCTAATCAGAGATCGAAACAATTGTAGTTTGAGTGCAACGCTAGCGGACGTCACCTGTTACAATGTCTGTTAAGCATTGCGTGAATTTACGCGTTGCTTGCAATTCATGTCAGACGCTATATGCGCTCTTGAATCACAATTCTGCGCTTATCCCACGTACAAATCTGAGATCAGGATACAATTGTAGTTTGAGTGGAACGCTAGCGCACGTCACGTTTTACAATCTCTGTTAGGCGTTGTGTGAATACACCTGTTGCGATTTGTGTTATGCGCTATGTGCGCGCTTGAATCACAAATCTGCGCTTCTCCACGTGCTAATCAGAGATCGAAACACAATTGTAGTTTGAGTGCAACGCTAGCGGACGTCACGTGTTACAATGTCTGTTAAGCATTGTGTGAATTTACGCGTTGCTTGCAATTCATGTCAGACGCTATATGCGCTCTTGAATCACAATTCTGCGCTTATCCCACGTACAAATCTGAGATCAGGATACAATTGTAGTTTGAGTGGAACGCTAGCGCACGTGACGTTTTACAATCTCTGTTAGGCGTTGTGTGAATACACCTGTTGCGATTTGTGTTATGCGCTATGTGCGCGCTTGAATCACAAATCTGCGCTTCTCCACGTGCTAATCAGAGATCGAAACACAATTGTAGTTTGAGTGCAACGCTAGCGGACGTCACGTGTTACAATGTCTGTTAAGCATTGTGTGAATTTACGCGTTGCTTGCAATTCATGTCAGACGCTATATGCGCTCTTGAATCACAATTCTGCGCTTATCCCACGTACAAATCTGAGATCAGGATACAATTGTAGTTTGAGTGGAACGCTAGCGCACGTCACGTTTTACAATCTCTGTTAGGCGTTGTGTGAATACACCTGTTGCGATTTGTGTTATGAGCTATGTGCGCGTTTGAATCACAAATCTGCGCTTCTCCACGTGCTAATCAGAGATCGAAACACAATTGTAGTTTGAGTGCAACGCTAGCGGACGTCACCTGTTACAATGTCTGTTAAGCATTGTGTGAATTTACGCGTTGCTTGCAATTCATGTCAGACGCTATATGCGCTCTTGAATCACAATTCTGTGCTTATCCCACGTACAAATCTGAGATCAGGATTCAATTGTAGTTTCAGTGGAAAGCTAGCGCATGTCACGTTTTACAATCTCTGTTAGGCGTTGTGTGAATACACCTGTTGCGATTTGGGTTATGCGCTATGTGCGCGCTTGAATCACAAATCTGCGCTTCTCCACGTGCTAATCAGAGATCGGAACAGAATAGTAGTTTGAGTGCAATGCTAGCGGACGTCACGTGTTACAATGTCTGTTAAGCATTGCGTGAATTTACGCGTTGCTTGCAATTCATGTCAGACGCTATATGCGCTCTTGAATCACAATTCTGCGCTTATCCCACGTACAAATCTGAGATCAGGATACAATTGTAGTTTGAGTGGAACGCTAGCGCACGTCACGTTTTACAATCTCTGTTAGGCGTTGTGTGATTACACCTGTTGCGATTTGTGTTATGCGCTATGTGCGCGCTTGAATCACAAATCTGCGCTTCTCCACGTGCTAATCAGAGATCGGAACAGAATAGTAGTTTGAGTGCAACGCTAGCGGACGTCACGTGTTACAATGTCTGTTAAGCATTGCGTGAATTTACGCGTTGCTTGCAATTCATGTCAGACGCTATATGCGCTCTTGAATCACAATTCTGCGCTTATCCCACGTACAAATCTGAGATCAGGATACAATTGTAGTTTGAGTGGAACGCTAGCGCACGTCACGTTTTACAATCTCTGTTAGGCGTTGTGTGAATACACCTGTTGCGATTTGTGTTATGCGCTATGTGCGCGCTTGAATCACAAATCTGCGCTTCTCCACGTGCTAATCAGAGATCGGAACAGAATAGTAGTTTGAGTGCAACGCTAGCGGACGTCACGTGTTACAATGTCTGTTAAGCATTGCGTGAATTTACGCGTTGCTTGCAATTCATGTCAGACGCTATATGCGCTCTTGAATCACAATTCTGCGCTTATCCCACGTACAAATCTGAGATCAGGATACAATTGTAGTTTGAGTGGAACGCTAGCGCACGTGACGTTTTACAATCTCTGTTAGGCGTTGTGTGATTACACCTGTTGCGATTTGTGTTATGCGCTATGTGCGCGCTTGAATCACAAATCTGCGCTTCTCCACGTGCTAATCAGAGATCGGAACAGAATAGTAGTTTGAGTGCAACGCTAGCGGACGTCACGTGTTACAATGTCTGTTAAGCATTGCGTGAATTTACGCGTTGCTTGCAATTCATGTCAGACGCTATATGCGCTCTTGAATCACAATTCTGCGCTCATCCCACGTACAAATCTGAGATCAGGATACAATTGTAGTTTGAGTGGAACGCTAGCGCACGTCACGTTTTACAATCTCTGTTAGGCGTTGTGTGATTACACCTGTTGCGATTTGTGTTATGCGCTATGTGCGCGCTTGAATCACAAATCTGCGCTTCTCCACGTGCTAATCAGAGATCGGAACAGAATAGTAGTTTGAGTGCAACGCTAGCGGACGTCACGTGTTACAATGTCTGTTAAGCATTGCGTGAATTTACGCGTTGCTTGCAATTCATGTCAGACGCTATATGCGCTCTTGAATCACAATTCTGCGCTTATCCCACGTACAAATCTGAGATCAGGATACAATTGTAGTTTGAGTGGAACGCTAGCGCACGTCACGTTTTACAATCTCTGTTAGGCGTTGTGTGAATACACCTGTTGCGATTTGTGTTATGCGCTATGTGCGCGCTTGAATCACAAATCTGCGCTTCTCCACGTGCTAATCAGAGATCGGAACAGAATAGTAGTTTGAGTGCAACGCTAGCGGACGTCACGTGTTACAATGTCTGTTAAGCATTGCGTGAATTTACGCGTTGCTTGCAATTCATGTCAGACGCTATATGCGCTCTTGAATCACAATTCTGCGCTTATCCCACGTACAAATCTGAGATCAGGATACAATTGTAGTTTGAGTGGAACGCTAGCGCACGTGACGTTTTACAATCTCTGTTAGGCGTTGTGTGATTACACCTGTTGCGATTTGTGTTATGCGCTATGTGCGCGCTTGAATCACAAATCTGCGCTTCTCCACGTGCTAATCAGAGATCGGAACAGAATAGTAGTTTGAGTGCAACGCTAGCGGACGTCACGTGTTACAATGTCTGTTAAGCATTGCGTGAATTCACGCGTTGCTTGCAATTCATGTCAGACACTATATGCGCTCTTGAATCACAATTCTGCGCTTATCCCACGTACAAATCTGAGATCAGGATACAATTGTAGTTTGAGTGGAACGCTAGCGCACGTCACGTTTTACAATCTCTGTTAGGCGTTGTGTGATTACACCTGTTGCGATTTGTGTTATGCGCTATGTGCGCGCTTGAATCACAAATCTGCGCTTCTCCACGTGCTAATCAGAGATCGGAACAGAATAGTAGTTTGAGTGCAACGCTAGCGGACGTCACGTGTTACAATGTCTGTTAAGCATTGCGTGAATTTACGCGTTGCTTGCAATTCATGTCAGACGCTATATGCGCTCTTGAATCACAATTCTGCGCTCATCCCACGTACAAATCTGAGATCAGGATACAATTGTAGTTTGAGTGGAACGCTAGCGCACGTCACGTTTTACAATCTCTGTTAGGCGTTGTGTGATTACACCTGTTGCGATTTGTGTTATGCGCTATGTGCGCGCTTGAATCACAAATCTGCGCTTCTCCACGTGCTAATCAGAGATCGGAACAGAATAGTAGTTTGAGTGCAACGCTAGCGGACGTCACGTGTTACAATGTCTGTTAAGCATTGCGTGAATTTACGCGTTGCTTGCAATTCATGTCAGACGCTATATGCGCTCTTGAATCACAATTCTGCGCTTATCCCACGTACAAATCTGAGATCAGGATACAATTGTAGTTTGAGTGGAACGCTAGCGCACGTCACGTTTTACAATCTCTGTTAGGCGTTGTGTGAATACACCTGTTGCGATTTGTGTTATGCGCTATGTGCGCGCTTGAATCACAAATCTGCGCTTCTCCACGTGCTAATCAGAGATCGGAACAGAATAGTAGTTTGAGTGCAACGCTAGCGGACGTCACGTGTTACAATGTCTGTTAAGCATTGCGTGAATTTACGCGTTGCTTGCAATTCATGTCAGACGCTATATGCGCTCTTGAATCACAATTCTGCGCTTATCCCACGTACAAATCTGAGATCAGGATACAATTGTAGTTTGAGTGGAACGCTAGCGCACGTCACGTTTTACAATCTCTGTTAGGCGTTGTGTGAATACACCTGTTGCGATTTGTGTTATGCGCTATGTGCGCGCTTGAATCACAAATCTGCGTTTCTCCACGTGCTAATCAGAGATCGGAACAGAATAGTAGTTTGAGTGCAACGCTAGCGTACGTCACGTGTTACAATGTCTGTTAAGCATTGCGTGAATTCACGCGTTGCTTGCAATTCATGTCAGACGCTATATGCGCTCTTGAATCACAATTCTGCGCTTATCCCACGTACAAATCTGAGATCAGGATACAATTGTAGTTTGAATGGAACGCTAGCGCACGTCACGTTTTACAATCTCTGTTAGGCGTTGTGTGATTACACCTGTTGCGATTTGTGTTATGCGCTATGTGCGCGCTTGAATCACAAATCTGCGCTTCTCCACGTGCTAATCAGAGATCGGAACAGAATAGTAGTTTGAGTGCAACGCTAGCGGACGTCACGTGTTACAATGTCTGTTAAGCATTGCGTGAATTTACGCGTTGCTTGCAATTCATGTCAGACGCTATATGCGCTCTTGAATCACAATTCTGCGCTCATCCCACGTACAAATCTGAGATCAGGATACAATTGTAGTTTGAGTGGAACGCTAGCGCACGTCACGTTTTACAATCTCTGTTAGGCGTTGTGTGATTACACCTGTTGCGATTTGTGTTATGCGCTATGTGCGCGCTTGAATCACAAATCTGCGCTTCTCCACGTGCTAATCAGAGATCGGAACAGAATAGTAGTTTGAGTGCAACGCTAGCGGACGTCACGTGTTACAATGTCTGTTAAGCATTGCGTGAATTTACGCGTTGCTTGCAATTCATGTCAGACGCTATATGCGCTCTTGAATCACAATTCTGCGCTTATCCCACGTACAAATCTGAGATCAGGATACAATTGTAGTTTGAGTGGAACGCTAGCGCACGTCACGTTTTACAATCTCTGTTAGGCGTTGTGTGAATACACCTGTTGCGATTTGTGTTATGCGCTATGTGCGCGCTTGAATCACAAATCTGCGCTTCTCCACGTGCTAATCAGAGATCGGAACAGAATAGTAGTTTGAGTGCAACGCTAGCGGACGTCACGTGTTACAATGTCTGTTAAGCATTGCGTGAATTTACGCGTTGCTTGCAATTCATGTCAGACGCTATATGCGCTCTTGAATCACAATTCTGCGCTTATCCCACGTACAAATCTGAGATCAGGATACAATTGTAGTTTGAGTGGAACGCTAGCGCACGTCACGTTTTACAATCTCTGTTAGGCGTTGTGTGAATACACCTGTTGCGATTTGTGTTATGCGCTATGTGCGCGCTTGAATCACAAATCTGCGTTTCTCCACGTGCTAATCAGAGATCGGAACAGAATAGTAGTTTGAGTGCAACGCTAGCGTACGTCACCATTTACAATGTCTGTTAAGCATTGTGTGAATTCACGCGTTGCTTGCAATTCATGTCAGACGCTATATGCGCTCTTGAATCACAATTCTGCGCTTATCCCACGTACAAATCTGAGATCAGGACACAATAGTAGTTTGAGTGGAACGCTAGCGCACGTCACGTTTTACAATCTCTGTTAGGCGTTGTGTGAATACACCTGTTGCGATTTGTTTTATGCGCTATGTACGCGCTTGAATCACAAATCTGCGCTTCTCCACGTGCTAATCAGAGATCGGAACAGAATAGTAGTTTGAGTGCAACGCTAGCGGACGTACTCACGTGTTACAATGTCTGTTAAGCATTGTGTGAATTCACACGTTGCTTGCAATTCATGTCAGACGCTATATGCGCTCTTGAATCACAATTCTGCGCTTATCCCACGTACAAATCTGAGATCAGGATACAATTGTAGTTTGAGTGGAACGCTAGCGCACGTCACGTTTTACAATCTCTCTTAGGCGTTGTGTGAATACACCTGTTGCGATTTGTGTTATGCGCTATGTGCGCGCTTGAATCACAAATCTGCGCTTCTCCACGTGCTAATCAGAGATCGAAACACAATTGTAGTTTGAGTGCAACGCTAGCGGACGTCACGTGTTACAATGTCTGTTAAGCATTGTGTGAATTTACGCGTTGCTTGCAATTCATGTCAGACGCTATATGCGCTCTTGAATCACAATTCTGCGCTTATCCCACGTACAAATCTGAGATCAGTATACAATTGTAGTTTGAGTGGAACGCTAGCGCACGTCACGTTTTACAATCTCTGTTAGGCGTTGTGTGAATACACCTGTTGCGATTTGTGTTATGCGCTATGTGCGCGCTTGAATCACAAATCTGCGCTTCTCCACGTGCTAATCAGAGATCGAAACACAATTGTAGTTTGAGTGCAACGCTAGCGGACGTCACGTGTTACAATGTCTGTTAAGCATTGCGTGAATTTACGCGTTGCTTGCAATTCATGTCAGACGCTATATGCGCTCTTGAATCACAATTCTGCGCTTATCCCACGTACAAATCTGAGATCAGGATACAATTGTAGTTTGAGTGGAACGCTAGCGCACGTCACGTTTTACAATCTCTGTTAGGCGTTGTGTGAATACACCTGTCGCGATTTGTGTTATGCGCTATGTGCGCGCTTGAATCACAAATCTGCGCTTCTCCACGTGCTAATCAGAGATCGAAACACAATTGTAGTTTGAGTGCAACGCTAGCGGACGTCACCTGTTACAATGTCTGTTAAGCATTGTGTGAATTTACGCGTTGCTTGCAATTCATGTCAGACGCTATATGCGCTCTTGAATCACAATTCTGCGCTTATCCCACGTACAAACCTGAGATCAGGATACAATTGTAGTTTGAGTGGAACGCTAGCGCACGTCACGTTTTACAATCTCTGTTAGGCGTTGTGTGAATACACCTGTTGCGATTTGTGTTATGCGCTATGTGCGCGCTTGAATCACAAATCTGCGCTTCTCCACGTGCTAATCAGAGATCGAAACACAATTGTAGTTTGAGTGCAACGCTAGCGGACGTCACGTGTTACAATGTCTGTTAAGCATTGCGTGAATTTACGCGTTGCTTGCAATTCATGTCAGACGCTATATGCGCTCTTGAATCACAATTCTGCGCTTATCCCACGTACAAATCTGAGATCAGGATACAATTGTAGTTTGAGTGGAACGCTAGCGCACGTCACGTTTTACAATCTCTGTTAGGCGTTGTGTGAATACACCTGTTGCGATTTGTGTTATGCGCTATGTGCGCGCTTGAATCACAAATCTGCGCTTTTCCACGTGCTAATCAGAGATCGAAACACAATTGTAGTTTGAGTGCAACGCTAGCGGACGTCACGTGTTACAATGTCTGTTAAGCATTGCGTGAATTTACGCGTTGCTTGCAATTCATGTCAGACGCTATATGCGCTCTTGAATCACAATTCAGCGCTTATCCCACGTACAAATCTGAGATCAGGATACAATTGTAGTTTGAGTGGAACGCTAGCGCACGTCACGTTTTACAATCTCTGTTAGGCGTTGTGTGAATACACCTGTTGCGATTTGTGTTATGCGCTATGTGCGCGCTTGAATCACAAATCTGCGCTTCTCCACGTGCTAATCAGAGATCGGAACAGAATAGTAGTTTGAGTGCAACGCTAGCGGACGTCACGTGTTACAATGTCTGTTAAGCATTGTGTGAATTCACACGTTGCTTGCAATTCATGTCAGACGCTATATGCGCTCTTGAATCACAATTTGCGCTTATCCCACGTACAAATCTGAGATCAGGATACAATTGTAGTTTGAGTGGAACGCTAGCGCACGTCACGTTTTACAATCTCTGTTAGGCGTTGTGTGAATACACCTGTTGCGATTTGTGTTATGCGCTATGTGCGCGCTTGAATCACAAATCTGCGCTTCTCCAGGTGCTAATCAGAGATCGGAACAGAATGGTAGTTTGAGTGCAACGCTAGCGGACGTCACGTGTTACAATGTCTGTTAAGCATTGTGTGAATTCACGCGTTGCTTGCAATTCATGTCAGACGCTATATGCGCTCTTGAATCACAATTCTGCGCTTATCCCACGTACAAATCTGAGATCAGGATACAATTGTAGTTTGAGTGGAACGCTAGCGCACGTCACGTTTTACAATCTCTGTTAGGCGTTGTGTGAATACACCTGTTGCGATTTGTGTTATGCGCTATGTGCGCGCTTGAATCACAAATCTGCGCTTCTCCACGTGCTAATCAGAGATCGGAACAGAATAGTAGTTTGAGTGCAACGCTAGCGGACGTCACGTGTTACAATGTCTGTTAAGCATTGCGTGAATTTACGCGTTGCTTGCAATTCATGTCAGACGCTATATGCGCTCTTGAATCACAATTCTGCGCTTATCCCACGTACAAATCTGAGATCAGGATACAATTGTAGTTTGAGTGGAACGCTAGCGCACGTGACGTTTTACAATCTCTGTTAGGCGTTGTGTGATTACACCTGTTGCGATTTGTGTTATGCGCTATGTGCGCGCTTGAATCACAAATCTGCGCTTCTCCACGTGCTAATCAGAGATCGGAACAGAATAGTAGTTTGAGTGCAACGCTAGCGGACGTCACGTGTTACAATGTCTGTTAAGCATTGCGTGAATTCACGCGTTGCTTGCAATTCATGTCAGACACTATATGCGCTCTTGAATCACAATTCTGCGCTTATCCCACGTTCAAATCTGAGATCAGGATACAATTGTAGTTTGAGTGGAACGCTAGCGCACGTCACGTTTTACAATCTCTGTTAGGCGTTGTGTGATTACACCTGTTGCGATTTGTGTTATGCGCTATGTGCGCGCTTGAATCACAAATCTGCGCTTCTCCACGTGCTAATCAGAGATCGGAACAGAATAGTAGTTTGAGTGCAACGCTAGCGGACGTCACGTGTTACAATGTCTGTTAAGCATTGCGTGAATTTACGCGTTGCTTGCAATTCATGTCAGACGCTATATGCGCTCTTGAATCACAATTCTGCGCTCATCCCACGTACAAATCTGAGATCAGGATACAATTGTAGTTTGAGTGGAACGCTAGCGCACGTCACGTTTTACAATCTCTGTTAGGCGTTGTGTGATTACACCTGTTGCGATTTGTGTTATGCGCTATGTGCGCGCTTGAATCACAAATCTGCGCTTCTCCACGTGCTAATCAGAGATCGGAACAGAATAGTAGTTTGAGTGCAACGCTAGCGGACGTCACGTGTTACAATGTCTGTTAAGCATTGCGTGAATTTACGCGTTGCTTGCAATTCATGTCAGACGCTATATGCGCTCTTGAATCACAATTCTGCGCTTATCCCACGTACAAATCTGAGATCAGGATACAATTGTAGTTTGAGTGGAACGCTAGCGCACGTCACGTTTTACAATCTCTGTTAGGCGTTGTGTGAATACACCTGTTGCGATTTGTGTTATGCGCTATGTGCGCGCTTGAATCACAAATCTGCGCTTCTCCACGTGCTAATCAGAGATCGGAACAGAATAGTGTTTGAGTGCAACGCTAGCGGACGTCACGTGTTACAATGTCTGTTAAGCATTGCGTGAATTTACGCGTTGCTTGCAATTCATGTCAGACGCTATATGCGCTCTTGAATCACAATTCTGCGCTTATCCCACGTACAAATCTGAGATCAGGATACAATTGTAGTTTGAGTGGAACGCTAGCGCACGTGACGTTTTACAATCTCTGTTAGGCGTTGTGTGATTACACCTGTTGCGATTTGTGTTATGCGCTATGTGCGCGCTTGAATCACAAATCTGCGCTTCTCCACGTGCTAATCAGAGATCGGAACAGAATAGTAGTTTGAGTGCAACGCTAGCGGACGTCGCGTGTTACAATGTCTGTTAAGCATTGCGTGAATTCACGCGTTGCTTGCAATTCATGTCAGACACTATATGCGCTCTTGAATCACAATTCTGCGCTTATCCCACGTACAAATCTGAGATCAGGATACAATTGTAGTTTGAGTGGAACGCTAGCGCACGTCACGTTTTACAATCTCTGTTAGGCGTTGTGTGATTACACCTGTTGCGATTTGTGTTATGCGCTATGTGCGCGCTTGAATCACAAATCTGCGCTTCTCCACGTGCTAATCAGAGATCGGAACAGAATAGTAGTTTGAGTGCAACGCTAGCGGACGTCACGTGTTACAATGTCTGTTAAGCATTGCGTGAATTTACGCGTTGCTTGCAATTCATGTCAGACGCTATATGCGCTCTTGAATCACAATTCTGCGCTCATCCCACGTACAAATCTGAGATCAGGATACAATTGTAGTTTGAGTGGAACGCTAGCGCACGTCACGTTTTACAATCTCTGTTAGGCGTTGTGTGATTACACCTGTGGCGATTTGTGTTATGCGCTATGTGCGCGCTTGAATCACAAATCTGCGCTTCTCCACGTGCTAATCAGAGATCGGAACAGAATAGTAGTTTGAGTGCAACGCTAGCGGACGTCACGTGTTACAATGTCTGTTAAGCATTGCGTGAATTTACGCGTTGCTTGCAATTCATGTCAGACGCTATATGCGCTCTTGAATCACAATTCTGCGCTTATCCCACGTACAAATCTGAGATCAGGATACAATTGTAGTTTGAGTGGAACGCTAGCGCACGTCACGTTTTACAATCTATGTTAGGCGTTGTGTGAATACACCTGTTGCGATTTGTGTTATGCGCTATGTGCGCGCTTGAATCACAAATCTGCGCTTCTCCACGTGCTAATCAGAGATCGGAACAGAATAGTAGTTTGAGTGCAACGCTAGCGGACGTCACGTGTTACAATGTCTGTTAAGCATTGCGTGAATTTACGCGTTGCTTGCAATTCATGTCAGACGCTATATGCGCTCTTGAATCACAATTCTGCGCTTATCCCACGTACAAATCTGAGATCAGGATACAATTGTAGTTTGAGTGGAACGCTAGCGCACGTCACGTTTTACAATCTCTGTTAGGCGTTGTGTGAATACACCTGTTGCGATTTGTGTTATGCGCTATGTGCGCGCTTGAATCACAAATCTGCGTTTCTCCACGTGCTAATCAGAGATCGGAACAGAATAGTAGTTTGAGTGCAACGCTAGCGTACGTCACGTGTTACAATGTCTGTTAAGCATTGCGTGAATTCACGCGTTGCTTGCAATTCATGTCAGACGCTATATGCGCTCTTGAATCACAATTCTGCGCTTATCCCACGTACAAATCTGAGATCAGGATACAATTGTAGTTTGAGTGGAACGCTAGCGCACGTCACGTTTTACAATCTCTGTTAGGCGTTGTGTGATTACACCTGTTGCGATTTGTGTTATGCGCTATGTGCGCGCTTGAATCACAAATCTGCGCTTCTCCACGTGCTAATCAGAGATCGGAACAGAATAGTAGTTTGAGTGCAACGCTAGCGGACGTCACGTGTTACAATGTCTGTTAAGCATTGCGTGAATTTACGCGTTGCTTGCAATTCATGTCAGACGCTATATGCGCTCTTGAATCACAATTCTGCGCTCATCCCACGTACAAATCTGAGATCAGGATACAATTGTAGTTTGAGTGGAACGCTAGCGCACGTCACGTTTTACAATCTCTGTTAGGCGTTGTGTGATTACACCTGTTGCGATTTGTGTTATGCGCTATGTGCGCGCTTGAATCACAAATCTGCGCTTCTCCACGTGCTAATCAGAGATCGGAACAGAATAGTAGTTTGAGTGCAACGCTAGCGGACGTCACGTGTTACAATGTCTGTTAAGCATTGCGTGAATTTACGCGTTGCTTGCAATTCATGTCAGACGCTATATGCGCTCTTGAATCACAATTCTGCGCTTATCCCACGTACAAATCTGAGATCAGGATACAATTGTAGTTTGAGTGGAACGCTAGCGCACGTCACGTTTTACAATCTCTGTTAGGCGTTGTGTGAATACACCTGTTGCGATTTGTGTTATGCGCTATGTGCGCGCTTGAATCACAAATCTGCGCTTCTCCACGTGCTAATCAGAGATCGGAACAGAATAGTAGTTTGAGTGCAACGCTAGCGGACGTCACGTGTTACAATGTCTGTTAAGCATTGCGTGAATTTACGCGTTGCTTGCAATTCATGTCAGACGCTATATGCGCTCTTGAATCACAATTCTGCGCTTATCCCACGTACAAATCTGAGATCAGGATACAATTGTAGTTTGAGTGGAACGCTAGCGCACGTCACGTTTTACAATCTCTGTTAGGCGTTGTGTGAATACACCTGTTGCGATTTGTGTTATGCGCTATGTGCGCGCTTGAATCACAAATCTGCGTTTCTCCACGTGCTAATCAGAGATCGGAACAGAATAGTAGTTTGAGTGCAACGCTAGCGTACGTCACCATTTACAATGTCTGTTAAGCATTGTGTGAATTCACGCGTTGCTTGCAATTCATGTCAGACGCTATATGCGCTCTTGAATCACAATTCTGCGCTTATCCCACGTACAAATCTGAGATCAGGACACAATAGTAGTTTGAGTGGAACGCTAGCGCACGTCACGTTTTACAATCTCTGTTAGGCGTTGTGTGAATACACCTGTTGCGATTTGTTTTATGCGCTATGTACGCGCTTGAATCACAAATCTGCGCTTCTCCACGTGCTAATCAGAGATCGGAACAGAATAGTAGTTTGAGTGCAACGCTAGCGGACGTACTCACGTGTTACAATGTCTGTTAAGCATTGTGTGAATTCACACGTTGCTTGCAATTCATGTCAGACGCTATATGCGCTCTTGAATCACAATTCTGCGCTTATCCCACGTACAAATCTGAGATCAGGATACAATTGTAGTTTGAGTGGAACGCTAGCGCACGTCACGTTTTACAATCTCTCTTAGGCGTTGTGTGAATACACCTGTTGCGATTTGTGTTATGCGCTATGTGCGCGCTTGAATCACAAATCTGCGCTTCTCCACGTGCTAATCAGAGATCGAAACACAATTGTAGTTTGAGTGCAACGCTAGCGGACGTCACGTGTTACAATGTCTGTTAAGCATTGTGTGAATTTACGCGTTGCTTGCAATTCATGTCAGACGCTATATGCGCTCTTGAATCACAATTCTGCGCTTATCCCACGTACAAATCTGAGATCAGTATACAATTGTAGTTTGAGTGGAACGCTAGCGCACGTCACGTTTTACAATCTCTGTTAGGCGTTGTGTGAATACACCTGTTGCGATTTGTGTTATGCGCTATGTGCGCGCTTGAATCACAAATCTGCGCTTCTCCACGTGCTAATCAGAGATCGAAACACAATTGTAGTTTGAGTGCAACGCTAGCGGACGTCACGTGTTACAATGTCTGTTAAGCATTGCGTGAATTTACGCGTTGCTTGCAATTCATGTCAGACGCTATATGCGCTCTTGAATCACAATTCTGCGCTTATCCCACGTACAAATCTGAGATCAGGATACAATTGTAGTTTGAGTGGAACGCTAGCGCACGTCACGTTTTACAATCTCTGTTAGGCGTTGTGTGAATACACCTGTTGCGATTTGTGTTATGCGCTATGTGCGCGCTTGAATCACAAATCTGCGCTTCTCCACGTGCTAATCAGAGATCGAAACACAATTGTAGTTTGAGTGCAACGCTAGCGGACGTCACCTGTTACAATGTCTGTTAAGCATTGTGTGAATTTACGCGTTGCTTGCAATTCATGTCAGACGCTATATGCGCTCTTGAATCACAATTCTGCGCTTATCCCACGTACAAACCTGAGATCAGGATACAATTGTAGTTTGAGTGGAACGCTAGCGCACGTCACGTTTTACAATCTCTGTTAGGCGTTGTGTGAATACACCTGTTGCGATTTGTGTTATGCGCTATGTGCGCGCTTGAATCACAAATCTGCGCTTCTCCACGTGCTAATCAGAGATCGAAACACAATTGTAGTTTGAGTGCAACGCTAGCGGACGTCACGTGTTACAATGTCTGTTAAGCATTGCGTGAATTTACGCGTTGCTTGCAATTCATGTCAGACGCTATATGCGCTCTTGAATCACAATTCTGCGCTTATCCCACGTACAAATCTGAGATCAGGATACAATTGTAGTTTGAGTGGAACGCTAGCGCACGTCACGTTTTACAATCTCTGTTAGGCGTTGTGTGAATACACCTGTTGCGATTAGTGTTATGCGCTATGTGCGCGCTTGAATCACAAATCTGCGCTTCTCCACGTGCTAATCAGAGATCGGAGCAGAATAGTAGTTTGAGTGCAACGCTAGCGGACGTCACGTGTTACAATGTCTGTTAAGCATTGTGTGAATTCACGCGTTGCTTGCAATTCATGTCAGACGCTATATGCGCTCTTGAATCACAATTCTGCGCTTATCCCACGTACAAATCTGAGATCAGGATACAATTGTAGTTTGAGTGGAACGCTAGCGCACGTCACGTTTTACAATCTCTGTTAGGCGTTGTGTGAATACACCTGTTGCGATTTGTGTTATGCGCTATGTGCGCGCTTGAATCACAAATCTGCGCTTCTCCACGTGCTAATCAGAGATCGGAACAGAATAGTAGTTTGAGTGCAACGCTAGCGGACGTCACGTGTTACAATGTCTGTTAAGCATTGTGTGAATTCACACGTTGCTTGCAATTCATGTCAGACGCTATATGCGCTCTTGAATCACAATTCTGCGCTTATCCCACGTACAAATCTGAGATCAGGATACAATTGTAGTTTGAGTGGAACGCTAGCGCACGTCACGTTTTACAATCTCTGTTAGGCGTTGTGTGAATAAATAAATTGGTTCACAGGAAGGGAAAGGCGCAGTAACTGTCACACTTGCTCTGTGGACACCCGAACCGCGCCGTAAGGGAAGGGAGGGAGGTGGGAATGAAAGTGGACAGAGAGAAAGAGGAGCCGTAGTGGAGGGCTACGGAGTAATTTCGACCACCTGGGGATCTTTAACGTGCGCTGACATCGCACAGCACACGACGCCTCTTCGTTTCGCCTCCATCGAAACGCAGCCGCCGTGGTCGGGTTCGAACCCGGGAACTCCGGCACAGTAGTCGGGCGTCTTACCACTGCACCACCCCGGCGGGGCCGTTGTGTGAATACACCTGTTGCGATTTGTGTTATGCGCTATGTGCGCGCTTGAATCACAAATCTGCGCTTCTCCACGTGCTAATCAGAGATCGGAACAGAATAGTAGTTTGAGTGCAACGCTAGCGGACGTCACGTGTTACAATGTCTGTTAAGCATTGTGTGAATTCACACGTTGCTTGCAATTCATGTCAGACGCTATATGCGCTCTTGAATCACAATTCTGCGCTTATCCCACGTACAAATCTGAGATCAGGATACAATTGTAGTTTGAGTGGAACGCTAGCGCACGTCACGTTTTACAATCTCTGTTAGGCGTTGTGTGAATACACCTGTTGCGATTTGTGTTATGCGCTATGTGCGCGCTTGAATCACAAATCTGCGCTTCTCCACGTGCTAATCAGAGATCGAAACACAATTGTAGTTTGAGTGCAACGCTAGCGGACGTCACCTGTTACAATGTCTGTTAAGCATTGTGTGAATTTACGCGTTGCTTGCAATTCATGTCAGACGCTATATGCGCTCTTGAATCAAAATTCTGCGCTTATCCCACGTACAAATCTGAGATCAGGATACAATTGTAGTTTGAGTGGAAAGCTAGCGCACGTCACGTTTTACAATCTCTGTTAGGCGTCGTGTGAATACACCTGTTGCTATTTGTGTTATGCGCTATGTGCGCGCTTGAATCACAAATCTGCGCTTCTCCACGTGCTAATCAGAGATCGGAACAGAATAGTAGTTTGAGTGCAACGCTAGCGGACGCCACGTGTTACAATGTCTGTTAAGCATTGTGTGAATTCACACGTTGCTTGCAATTCATGTCAGACGCTGTATGCGCTCTTGAATCACAATTCTGCGCTTATCCCACGTACAAATCTGAGATCAGGATACAATTGTAGTTTGAGTGGAACGCTAGCGCACGTCACGTTTTGCAATCTCTGTTAGGCGTTGTGTGAATACACCTGTTGCGATTTGTGTTATGCGCTATGTGCGCGCTTGAATCACAAATCTGCGCTTCTCCACGTGCTAATCAGAGATCGAAACACAATTGTAGTTTTAGTGCAACGCTAGCGGACGTCACGTGTTACAATGTCTGTTAAGCATTGCGTGAATTTACGCGTTGCTTGCAATTCATGTCAGACGCTATATGCGCTCTTGAATCACAATTCTGCGCTTATCCCACGTACAAATCTGAGATCAGGATACAATTGTAGTTTGAGTGGAACGCTAGCGCACGTCACGTTTTACAATCTTTGTTAGGCGTTGTGTGAATACACCTGTTGCGATTTGTGTTATGCGCTATGTGCGCGCTTGAATCACAAATCTGCGCTTCTCCACGTGCTAATCAGAGATCGAAACACAATTGTAGTTTGAGTGCAACGCTAGCGGACGTCACGTGTTACAATGTCTGTTAAGCATTGCGTGAATTTACGCGTTGCTTGCAATTCATGTCAGACGCTATATGCGCTCTTGAATCACAATTCTGCGCTTATCCCACGTACAAATCTGAGATCAGGATACAATTGTAGTTTGAGTGGAACGCTAGCGCACGTCACGTTTTACAATCTCTGTTAGGCGTTGTGTGAATACACCTGTTGCGATTTGTGTTATGCGCTATGTGCGCGCTTGAATCACAAATCTGCGCTTCTCCACGTGCTAATCAGAGATCGAAACACAACTGTAGTTTGAGTGGTACGCTAGCGGACGTCACGTGTTACAATGTCTGTTAAGCATTGCGTGAATTTACGCGTTGCTTGCAATTCATGTGAGACGCTATATGCGCTCTTGAATCACAATTCTGCGCTTATCCCACGTACAAATCTGAGATCAGGATACAATTGTAGTTTGAGTGGAACGCTAGCGCACGTCACGTTTTACAATCTCTGTTAGGCGTTGTGTGAATACACCTGTTGCGATTTGTGTTATGCGCTATGTGCGCGCTTGAATCACAAATCTGCGCTTCTCCACGTGCTAATCAGAGATCGAAACACAATTGTAGTTTGAGTGCAACGCTAGCGGACGTCACGTGTTACAATGTCTGTTAAGCATTGCGTGAATTTACGCGTTGCTTGCAATTCATGTCAGACGCTATATGCGCTCTTGAATCACAATTCTGCGCTTATCCCACGTACAAATCTGAGATCAGGATACAATTGTAGTTTGAGTGGAACGCTAGCGCACGTCACGTTTTACAATCTCTGTTAGGCGTTGTGTGAATACACCTGTTGCGATTTGTGTTATGCGCTATGTGCGCGCTTGAATCACAAATCTGCGCTTTTCCACGTGCTAATCAGAGATCGAAACACAATTGTAGTTTGAGTGCAACGCTAGCGGACGTCACGTGTTACAATGTCTGTTAAGCATTGCGTGAATTTACGCGTTGCTTGCAATTCATGTCAGACGCTATATGCGCTCTTGAATCACAATTCTGCGCTTATCCCACGTACAAATCTGAGATCAGGATACAATTGTAGTTTGAGTGGAACGCTAGCGCACGTCACGTTTTACAATCTCTGTTAGGCGTTGTGTGAATACACCTGTTGCGATTTGTGTTATGCGCTATGTGCGCGCTTGAATCACAAATCTGCGCTTCTCCACGTGCTAATCAGAGATCGGAACAGAATAGTAGTTTGAGTGCAACGCTAGCGGACGTCACGTGTTACAATGTCTGTTAAGCATTGTGTGAATTCACACGTTGCTTGCAATTCATGTCAGACGCTATATGCGCTCTTGAATCACAATTTGCGCTTATCCCACGTACAAATCTGAGATCAGGATACAATTGTAGTTTGAGTGCAACGCTAGCGGACGTCACGTGTTACAATGTCTGTTAAGCATTGCGTGAATTTACGCGTTGCTTGCAATTCATGTGAGACGCTATATGCGCTCTTGAATCACAATTCTGCGCTTATCCCACGTACAAATCTGAGATCAGGATACAATTGTAGTTTGAGTGGAACGCTAGCGCACGTCACGTTTTACAATCTCTGTTAGGCGTTGTGTGAATACACCTGTTGCGATTTGTGTTATGCGCTATGTGCGCGCTTGAATCACAAATCTGCGCTTCTCCACGTGCTAATCAGAGATCGAAACACAATTGTAGTTTGAGTGCAACGCTAGCGGACGTCACGTGTTACAATGTCTGTTAAGCATTGCGTGAATTTACGCGTTGCTTGCAATTCATGTCAGACGCTATATGCGCTCTTGAATCACAATTCTGCGCTTATCCCACGTACAAATCTGAGATCAGGATACAATTGTAGTTTGAGTGGAACGCTAGCGCACGTCACGTTTTACAATCTCTGTTAGGCGTTGTGTGAATACACCTGTTGCGATTTGTGTTATGCGCTATGTGCGCGCTTGAATCACAAATCTGCGCTTTTCCACGTGCTAATCAGAGATCGAAACACAATTGTAGTTTGAGTGCAACGCTAGCGGACGTCACGTGTTACAATGTCTGTTAAGCATTGCGTGAATTTACGCGTTGCTTGCAATTCATGTCAGACGCTATATGCGCTCTTGAATCACAATTCTGCGCTTATCCCACGTACAAATCTGAGATCAGGATACAATTGTAGTTTGAGTGGAACGCTAGCGCACGTCACGTTTTACAATCTCTGTTAGGCGTTGTGTGAATACACCTGTTGCGATTTGTGTTATGCGCTATGTGCGCGCTTGAATCACAAATCTGCGCTTCTCCACGTGCTAATCAGAGATCGGAACAGAATAGTAGTTTGAGTGCAACGCTAGCGGACGTCACGTGTTACAATGTCTGTTAAGCATTGTGTGAATTCACACGTTGCTTGCAATTCATGTCAGACGCTATATGCGCTCTTGAATCACAATTTGCGCTTATCCCACGTACAAATCTGAGATCAGGATACAATTGTAGTTTGAGTGGAACGCTAGCGCACGTCACGTTTTACAATCTCTGTTAGGCGTTGTGTGAATACACCTGTTGCGATTTGTGTTATGCGCTATGTGCGCGCTTGAATCACAAATCTGCGCTTCTCCAGGTGCTAATCAGAGATCGGAACAGAATGGTAGTTTGAGTGCAACGCTAGCGGACGTCACGTGTTACAATGTCTGTTAAGCATTGTGTGAATTCACGCGTTGCTTGCAATTCATGTCAGACGCTATATGCGCTCTTGAATCACAATTCTGCGCTTATCCCACGTACAAATCTGAGATCAGGATACAATTGTAGTTTGAGTGGAACGCTAGCGCACGTCACGTTTTACAATCTCTGTTAGGCGTTGTGTGAATACACCTGTTGCGATTTGTGTTATGCGCTATGTGCGCGCTTGAATCACAAATCTGCGCTTCTCCACGTGCTAATCAGAGATCGGAGCAGAATAGTAGTTTGAGTGCAACGCTAGCGGACGTCACGTGTTACAATGTCTGTTAAGCATTGTGTGAATTCACGCGTTGCTTGCAATTCATGTCAGACGCTATATGCGCTCTTGAATCACAATTCTGCGCTTATCCCACGTACAAATCTGAGATCAGGATACAATTGTAGTTTGAGTGGAACGCTAGCGCACGTCACGTTTTACAATCTCTGTTAGGCGTTGTGTGAATACACCTGTTGCGATTTGTGTTATGCGCTATGTGCGCGCTTGAATCACAAATCTGCGCTTCTCCACGTGCTAATCAGAGATCGGAACAGAATAGTAGTTTGAGTGCAACGCTAGCGGACGTCACGTGTTACAATGTCTGTTAAGCATTGTGTGAATTCACACGTTGCTTGCAATTCATGTCAGACGCTATATGCGCTCTTGAATCACAATTCTGCGCTTATCCCACGTACAAATCTGAGATCAGGATACAATTGTAGTTTGAGTGGAACGCTAGCGCACGTCACGTTTTACAATCTCTGTTAGGCGTTGTGTGAATAAATAAATTGGTTCACAGGAAGGGAAAGGCGCAGTAACTGTCACACTTGCTCTGTGGACACCCGAACCGCGCCGTAAGGGAAGGGAGGGAGGTGGGAATGAAAGTGGACAGAGAGAAAGAGGAGCCGTAGTGGAGGGCTACGGAGTAATTTCGACCACCTGGGGATCTTTAACGTGCGCTGACATCGCACAGCACACGACGCCTCTTCGTTTCGCCTCCATCGAAACGCAGCCGCCGTGGTCGGGTTCGAACCCGGGAACTCCGGCACAGTAGTCGGGCGTCTTACCACTGCACCACCCCGGCGGGGCCGTTGTGTGAATACACCTGTTGCGATTTGTGTTATGCGCTATGTGCGCGCTTGAATCCCAAATCTGCGCTTCTCCACGTGCTAATCAGAGATCGGAACAGAATAGTAGTTTGAGTGCAACGCTAGCGGACGTCACGTGTTACAATGTCTGTTAAGCATTGTGTGAATTCACACGTTGCTTGCAATTCATGTCAGACGCTATATGCGCTCTTGAATCACAATTCTGCGCTTATCCCACGTACAAATCTGAGATCAGGATACAATTGTAGTTTGAGTGGAACGCTAGCGCACGTCACGTTTTACAATCTCTGTTAGGCGTTGTGTGAATACACCTGTTGCGATTTGTGTTATGCGCTATGTGCGCGCTTGAATCACAAATCTGCGCTTCTCCACGTGCTAATCAGAGATCGGAACAGAATAGTAGTTTGAGTGCAACGCTAGCGGACGTCACGTGTTACAATGTCTGTTAAGCATTGTGTGAATTCACGCGTTGCTTGCAATTCATGTCAGACGCTATATGCGCTCTTGAATCACAATTCTGCGCTTATCCTATTATAATCATTATAATCCCTTTTCGTCCAAGTGCTGTCTTCCGACAAAACTCGTCATTTCTGACAAAGGGAGTAAAACAGCTTCATGCGGGCTTAAATATCAGTGTTTAGTTCGGAAATAAATACATTTTTATAGTCGCATGATAAAATGACCTCCATTTCTTTCGGAATAGCTTTGTATCCGGCATTTGTTTTGGAAGCAACCCTAATATGTTACTTCACATAAGATTTAGTTACTGCTAAATAATTAGTGATAAAGTAATTTTCAGCCTGTAAAATTGCTTCCCAGAACATGACAGTGCCCATGCGCGGTTTATAACGATGTCTTCGCAGCGAGTAATTCGTAGCTTGCACTTTAACGTTACTGAAAATTAATAGCTGATTATTGTAAATTTTGTCAAGTGTGTAAACGTTCTCTCACATGGTGAAATTTATTGGCATTGCAAAACAAAATAATTAAACTACTAATTTACCATTATATATTAACATCACAGACATCAGAAATCCTTTATACTTTCCTCGGTTTCAGGAAATCATTTAAAGTTAGTGGCGCATGCATTAATACACTATCACATGCTATGACATTGGCCGCAAAAAGCATCTCGGCAAATTCAATCCACTCGGCGCTGTACACGTGAACAATCATCTTTCCTGTGCGGCGAGGTTTCCTGTATAGTGTCGGCGTGATCTCATTTTTGGGGAATACTTGTGCGTGGTTGTCTGGGCCAGAGTTGATGTGCACTCAGTCTAAAGCAACTCGCCATGCAGTGCGCTGCCAATGCTACATTTAACCTGCTTAATCCTCGAGTCAAGTACGATATAATGAACCAGGCTTTCTCGATTCAATCTAAAGTACTGCAGGTATCTGCGTGGGCTTGACACTAAATTCGCCGGTCTCACTCGCATGAGACACGAGCAAACTGTTTAAAAGTCGATACGAAAAACAAAGCTGTCATTAGGCAGGCCCAAGCATTAGGCGCGTGAGCGCGGTACAGGGCAAGAAACGTGCAAAGTAAATCTAGAAGACTGGTGGTTGCGTGCTTTGTTTTCCTAAAATCCGCTCTTCTTCTGCTACATTGGCGAAATCCTTGGATTTGTTTCTGCAATATTGCAGAAATACTGCAGAAGACACGTTTTCATCGCCAGCAAACCCGCCGTAAACTCGGAAGCATACCTTCGCAGCGTGCGTTTCTACGAGCGCAGCCGGCTGCCGATCCACACTACCGTAGTGACGGGGGCGCCACCTCTAGGTCGATCTCGCGGCGAATAGGTTCCACTAAAAATGTGAGCGACAAGTTAAACAAACAATAGCATTAATTAATGTAAAAAAACGTTTACACTAAATAGCATGTATCATTTTGTTCCATACTTAGCGCAAATTACATAACATCGCGAAAAACCAAAGCCATGTAACAGGCAAATTTAAAAAAAAAGTAGCAGTCGTGCTCTTCATAACTTTTTTTCAATGTACCGCTTCAACAGTCGGGCCCACGCATTGCCGTACTCTTTCCATTAACCTGGCGCCGCTCCCGGCATTTAGTCCGCCCAAAAAGTCGGGCCAAAGCCCGCTGCGAACTACTTGCCGAAATAGCTGGGGGCCACCTCCGGGCCGACCGCTTGCCGTGATTTACTAGCCAACTAAGTAGGCTGCCGACCATTTTCCAAACGTCGGCCACACGTAAATGGCCGGCCAAGGATGCTTGGAGGGATACAACAGGTATGAGGTTTTGAGGGGTATGTGGAAAGGAATTATGGTGCTCGGACTTACTTTCGGAAATTTGGTTTTGTGACTAAAGTCAGAGGTACAGTCGACATTAGAAATAAATCAGAGATCCGTTGGACGATTAGCACTAGGTGCCCACGGCAAAACTACAAATGAGGCTGTACAGAGATGTGGGTTGGGCATCTTTCGAAGTACGGGAAGCACAGAGTAAAATATTATATGCGGAACGCCTGAGGAAACTGGACACTAACAGATGGGCAGCTAAAGTATTTAAATACCTGTACTTAAAAGCGTTGACTCACAATAGAGGAAAATAACTAGGAAACTAACTAGTAAGTATGCTAGTCACAAGGACGGAGAAATAAAGAACATATAAGCAACAGGTGAAAAACACAGAAGGTAAAAATTGGATAAATTCGATGGAAAAGAAACAGAGTGTGGAATTATACCTAAAGTGGAAAATGCAGATCAGGAAGGAAGCTTTCTTTGATAACTCAAGAAGCAGTGCCCTACTTTTTGAAGCTAGATCAGGGTGCCTTAGAACACGCAGCTACAAAAAGAAATTTAACAGTGAAGATGACGCATGTCCTGTATGTGGTAACTCCAGTGAAACAATTGACCATATTATACTCGAATGTAATGGTATCCATCCGGAAGTTGATGCAGGCGCAGTCACATTCGTGAAGCTCTGGGGTTTAGAGATACCAGTGGCCGGGTGAATGTTGGTGGCTTAAAAGTAGAGAAGTGACATAATGTTGGTAATGTAGAAACAAAAATTTCATAAATTGAATGATGGTTTAGTTAACCAATCTAAATCAACAATTAAGATATAGGTAGAAAAATGAGCATGATAGCTACTGCTACCACCCCGTTTCAAAGGGGACGCTCCTATATTCCATCCATCCATCCGTCTATTTCAAGACCAATTTCATCAACACAAATTCACTTTCTTCTACTTCAGAACAAAATGGTGAACATAAAAGCTAGAAATGGGTGGCTGAAAGGAAAAATCTAAGACAATAACCTCGGAAGGTGCCATTTTATGCAAACACAAGTTTCATAACCTGTAAAGCCCCAACGAAAAAGAGATTCGTGCAAGGAGACGACGCCGCTTTCGGAGGTTGTCCCACCCAAAGACCATCTGGACTGCGGCTGAAATGAGGTAGATTGCTATGCAACGTTCCCGAAACGACATCACTTGTGTTCACATCGGCTTCCTTTGGCGTCCACTCCACAGCGCGTTCTTCCGGCTTTTTTGACTCGCGAAATGTGAACGGGACTACAGTGTTACTGCTTGAAAAATACATCATCGTTAAAAGGATCATACAAGTCATATGGGATGATTTAGTGGTCGAGCACGTTGCAGAAGCTGGCTTTGTTCATGCTATCACCTTCATAATCGATGAGAAGACGGCAGGACGCCTTTTGCAAGACACGCCCACACCACATGTATATCAACGAAAGCTGTTAAAATTGTCATTCGACAAAAATGCCACACTGCGTTCCACGGGATCTTAGACGCGAAAGATCCTATGGGCGCAAAGTTTGCCGCAACGAGAAATATGCCGCTGGACCGGTGAGTCGATGACTGCTGTGAATAGGATTATACAAGCTTACATTGGCGATGCTCGCGAGTGGTGCACTTCGGCTGACCAACTGATTGTCGCTGCCGCCATTGTGGATCCTTTTCAGAGTGCAAAAGAAATTCGAGATGCCTTCAGTCTAGACAGCACCATTCTGAACCGTCTCCAGGAAGCCGGATTAAGTGGATGTGTGGCGCCGTATTTGACGGCAATACAGAAGGCACAGCGCCTAGCATTTGCTCGCGCTCACGAGCAGCGGACTGTGGACAACTCATCTTTACAGATGAATGAACTTTCTCTTCAAGATGGGACCAGCAGCGGCGTGTTTAGCGTCCGCACAATTGCAGGTATGTCCGAATAAGATTGATTTGTGTGAAGTAAAGAACACAGCGTTCTAAAGCACAGTGAGCCATGAACAAGTAAATGTAGAGTAATGAAACTGTTTTTCTTCGCTAGTCCTCTTGCAGCAGTTAGTTCAGTTCTGTAAGCCGAAAAGTTGTTTTCTCTTTCTCTGTGGCCTGACAATCATGGTTTTCATTTGAATGCGTTTTTTCAATCGCGCATTACGTAGCTGCTGATGAACGCATGTTTCTTTCGCACATAGTTACCTGCCCGACTTCACGACGCAAGTAGTCGGCAGTAGTCGTTGTGCCGTGAACGTCTGGGGAGCTGTCAGTCCAGAAGGCATCGGCCCTCTTATAAGACTGCTATCAAAGTTTAACGCAGCCAGCTACTGAGACGACCACTATCTCATCCCGTACGCGCTGGACGGGCCATTTAATGATGGAGTATTCCACTTGCAACAAGACTATAGCCCCGTTCATACTGCGCGAGTTGTGAAAGCGTTACTTGAAGAGCGGCTGTGCAGCTATAAGAATGGACTCCAAAAGGCGCCGATATGAACATCATTGGGAACGTTTGGGGAACTTTGAAAATATGTCTCGTATCAATCACAGCACGGGTCCAGATGAATTTGGGAGGCTGTCAAGGCGGAGTGGGACAATCTCCGAGAGCAACCCGGATACATCGACCCTTTATACGAGTCCCTTCCTTTCCGTATGACCGATGTCATTAACGTGAATGGGAGCTTCACCCGTTATTAATCTTTGAATTTGCATAAAAGTGCCTTTGGAAGATTGTTTTTCTTAGTCATCTCCACCCTGTTATCCTTTTCTCTTTGTACGTTTGAAACATATAGCCGATCCAAGAAGAATAAATGGGAGTCAACCTCATTTTCTGTTGGTCGTTTTTTCCTCCAGTTTGAGGAAACAAATTTGTGCCGAGGGAAGCGATCCTAAATTAGCTCGCTCCCTACACTGCTGAGCCCCTATCTTTATAATGAAGACAACGAAGGCAAGAGATGCATGCTATTCTTTTTCCTTCGCTCTTGAGGCAAGAAAACGTTGACCACACTTGCCAAAGTGATGGACGAGTGTTTGTATTCTATAGCTCTCGCTCAAAATTGCAGAACACATCATGAGCTAGTTGGTTGTGGATCATAATAAAAAATAGCGCAATCTTCACGACAGACGCAGAACTGGAATGCGACCAGGGGAAGACGATCAGTTTTTGGACCAGCGCCTGTTTTTTTTTTTTTTTTTTTTTTCTTATCTGCGCTCGTGCACCGCCGTTTGATTGAGCACGGCCGGTCCCGAGGGAGAGCGCGCTGCAGGGCTGGTGCAAATAAAACCCCTCTTTAGGTGCAAACTGGAACCAACGTTACTAGAACCACGGCCGGTCACGAGGGAGAGCGCGCTACACCTAAAACCCCTTGATACTTTGAAAGTTACGCCAACGATTGAACTTTGCCGCCGACGCGCTACCTCATCGCCTCCTCCTCGCCCCTTGCGCGCCCCTTCGCTGAAGGCCGGCTCTCCGCCCGATTTCCTGAGCGACGATTGGTCTCCCTGCCGTTGCCCTTGGAAACCGACGCGCGTCTGGCGTTTTCCTTGTGTTTTCTTTTTCCTTCGCGCCATTTTTCTCCTAGTCTCGGCGAGCGAATATTGCGCGCTGTGCTTTTATTGCAGCGTGCAAGCTCTATGCCGTTCTGTTGCGCGTACAACTGCAGCAAGCGGCCTGAAGATGGTTATGCGGTATTCATGATACCTCAAGGCAAGCTTGACGGCTTGCGCAAGAGTCAATGGATTCACAAGATTAGTCGAAAGAAGTTTATACCTAGAAAGAACGAAGTTGTTTGCGATTTAAGGCGGCTTTCTCACTCCCCGTAATAACGCGTCACCTGACGCTGCGTTTTCTATTCCTGCTTGCTCCTCAATATCTTTGCGGCGGCAACATGTTCATTGTATAAAAATAAGGTTGTCCTCTGCAGCATGCTGAATATTCTGCGAGGCTCCAAGACTCCATCATTTCACACGCTGTCGACTTCTGTACAGTCAGAAATACGGCACTATAATCTATAATCTGCTTTTTGCTGTCAGTGATAACTGGAAAAGTACAGTCTCTCGATTGCATTTGTCGCGATTATGCTAGGATCCCTGACCTTCTTCACTAAAAGTCAAAATTGGGGCTTGTAGAGGAGCTAGTCTTTCCAGTTTGTACTTATAGTGTGCGTCGGTGACTCAGGAGCAATGAATGCTGGCCCTGAAAAACTCTTTGGCAAGTAAACCCGAGGTATTGCGGGTAATCTGTACTAGTTAGGTCGTACGGCATTTTCTTTTTTCAATTCTTGAAAGTGTCTTGCCATATGCTTCAAAGCACGCGTGGGTTAAAAAGTATGCGTTTGTTTTATCAGGGATACGGCCAATGTGCAGGGGGTGTTCACATGATCACACACGCTTCACTTTGACCATGACTACTAGGCGTTGGCAGGTTACCTCCGCTTTGAAAGCTGGAGCTCTAAAACCGCCATTTTGCGTATTCATTTACTGCGAGAAAAGTTTTCCCATCAATGTCAAATCAGCCGGAATCATTGCATCAATTTTCTATATCCACGAAACTTAAACATATAATAATGATTATAGTTATGATGTAAAATGAGGAAGCATTTTGCGAGCAACAATTCTTAGCACTGTAACATATTACTCATTTCAATTCTATGCAATATTTTTTTTTCACCTAGCCTGAGTGATTAACTCATCGCTCTATGTTCTAGCTACATTTCACTGAAGACCGGTTTGAGCCGCCAATATTACACGAACTCGAAAAAGAAAACTGAGGCCCAATGCAGTTCCATCAATTTTCTCTCACCGACCTGTCCTGAAGCAAAGGAAGCCTCCTCGACAGAGACATGAACCTCGCGCTGATAGTAATCAGTTATTTCTGTGGCTTGCTCTTTTCCCACCTCCATTTATGAGAAAACAAGAAAGTATAAAAATTAAAAGTCAATGTATAGTTGTCTCGTCAGATATTATGAGATAATAGAGATATGACTGACAACGTAAGTCAATGAAAATTGAAGTATATCAATGGGTCATGGGACGGCATCAGATTAAATAGTGATGGTTATGAATAATGATAGCTAATAATGGTGACTGTTAAGGACATTAATAGTAAATGATAATAATAGGCCCGGATAGTGAGGTGATAGTGTTCGTTCCGGTAGTGACAGTTATGATAGGTCACTTGACGGCATTAGTAGATAAAGTGATAGATAGGGTAGCGATAGTTAATGAATTGGCAGTTATATGCTTTCTCATTTCCGCAGGTTGAAGATTTATGGGCACCCTGTAATTTTTTTATTTGATTGTTGCGTTCAATGAAATTACGCTCTTTTACATAGCGCATGAGGCCACAGCATGCTTGCCCCAGAAGTTCAGTGTGTCGGCAATAGGGTCCACCACTTCTCCCAGTGTACCCTGCTGTCTTTTAACCACACGCGAAGTCAGTGAGCGGCCGCGTACTCATAAAATTATTTAATTCCTCCATCAGCATATCAAGACTGCCGTGGCAAACCTGTATCCTTGCCTCGAAGCGGCAAGGAACAGCTCGAAGTTTGGGTTTATACAAAATTAACTAATTAACGCAGATTATTGTGGATCGCTAACTAGCACAATGTCATTGCACTTGGCCTAAGCTTTCCAACGGTATACGGTTCGATGTTGCAGCTAAAATTTAGATTTTAATTGAAATTTACTAAATATCAAATGATTTGTCCAGTAATTGATCAAAATACATGTACAATTAACCAATAATCTAATCTCATGGTTGATCACGTGACATATACTATGCTTAGACAGATAACTTGACAGTAGCGAAATAGAAGTCCTGCTTCGACCTTCTCTGATCTTGAAGTTCAAAGCACCAGCCTGGATCGTTTTCCGAAGTTTTACCGCGGTGACAGATTTCACGCTCTAAAACAACAAACACAAAGTCAGAGGCAGTACTAGATTAGGTGCACAATGTAAAACACCTTATCATGTGACAAAAAGTGTCTGCTGCACAGAACTCGCCTTAAAGCTTTGTTTATCAGTATTTCCCATTCAAACAGTTCTAAGTAGAAACCAATCAATTCATGAACGTTACTTTCGGCATTCTCAATGCTTTTCTCGCATTTTTTCAAAAATTTTGTGCACTCCTGGAGCGCAGACCTGGCCCAAAATCTCGCGCTTCACTCACTGCTGCGGCCGGCAGGCGGGCGCCAAGGAGAAAAAGCGTGTCGTGCAGAGCGCTCGCCGCCGCCGCGCGAGGAGAATCGAGGAGGAGCCTTAGCTACACCTGCAATATCACGCGTGGAATCAATGCTGCCAAAATGCTCAGAATGAAAAGCCAATGCTTGATTATGCTTATTACAAAAATTTAGTCCGTACAGTTGATCAGTTAAATGACCTAAATAAAAAATGAAACATTGGAAAAAGAGGAGGGTGCGAATGTGTCAAAGGGATTGAAATGGAAAGTCAAAATTTGCCTATGCTAAATATCGTTGTATAAAATTAAAAAATAAAAACTAAACTTTGTACCACAAAACATGAAAAAACAACCATGTGCGTGAAACGCTATTCAGCCATTGTTTTAACGGAGGAGTCTCGCAGCGTAGCATCGAATGCAAACAAGTTCCGCTGAACGCGCACAGGGACTCGTCAAGTTTCAAGAGGCGGCATCCAAGTTTACTGGTGATATTATTGCCCGGCAGGCTATAAGGAAACCAATATAAAGCAAATAAAGAATAGAAAAGTCAGAAAGCATTAACCGTGAACTTTGTATCACATCCTAGTTTTTTTTCTTTTTGTATTTGTTGGAAGATATACCTGCGTTGGTAATGCACAGCTGCAAAGAAACCGACTTTTTCTCAAAATAAAGCTATTGGAATACTGTGTAAACGAAATAAACTCAAGCCAAAAGAAAAGTGTGTACAACGGAGTATACCCGAACAGTTACAAACGCAATGACACCCTTATTTCATCAGAGCTCTGTGCGCAACGACGTTCCCAAAAGTTGCAGAAAACTCGCACTCTACTTACTTTTTAGTAAAGAAACGAGCCCAATAAGTTTACTGAAATATCGTTTCTACTTCATGTTCGCTAATGATTTTAAAGCATAATTAATGAACAGTTTCCTAGCCGCTGTACTGAGTCGAGGATGGTTCAGAAGAATGAGCTGGCTCGTTTAACGCACGCGTCTTTTTTTTTTTTGACATTTGTGCTGCACACGCATGTTTAAACTATTATTCCTGTCTTTTTAAGTTTCCTGAGTAGCAGAGGACACAAATCTGTTGAATTCACTGGTGTATGTGTGCACCGAGCGCCACTTCATGAGTACGCGGTATACGCTCGAGTGCCACGCGTCGTCTGCTAGCGCTGCCCCTGGACCCCTAGAGAGGGCGCTCGTGTAGTTGTCGCTACACGAGCGCCAAAGAAAGCACGATCTGATTCAAGATAACGAGGGAAATTGTGTAAAGGGAGACAACGCAGTGAACTACATTACATCAGTTATAGCCGAGTCATTTAAGAGCGACGATAGGGCAATCTCCGCAAATCAGGAAGCAACACAAGGTAGCAGAATACAAAGCAGCTTAGAACTGACCAATCTAAACTGGAAAAAGGCAGAAAAAAATATTCCTAAAAACGCATCTACAGGCATAGATGGAATTCCGATCAAGCTGATTAATGAACTCGGTCCAAAAAGTAAGGAAACGTTGTTAAAAGCTCTGGAAACAGTCATAACGAATAAGCAAATTCCGGACAGCTGGCGGCAGAGTAAAATGAATTTGATTTATAAAGGGAAAGGAGACAAAATCCTACAGGCCGATTACCATAACATCTGTTATGTACAGGTTAGCCATGCAGGCGGTGAAATTAAAGGTGCAAGCATGGGTAGAAAGTAACAAGATACTTGGAGAACTTCAGAACGGCTTTAGAAATGGTAGGCGCTTAGATGATAGCCTGTTCGTGCTTACCCAATGCATCGAAATATCTAGAGTGGAAAATAGACCTTTGTATTTGGCCTTCCTGGACATGCGTACGACATGAATGGGGCGTACGACAACGTAAGCAGGGAACTCCTGTGGAACATATTAAAAGAAGAAGGTATCGGTTATGAGATAATAGAGTTCCTACAGGAAATATACCGGGATAACAAAGTAGAAATTACGTGGGAAGGGATAAGAAGTAAGGAGGATGTCAAAGTATGCAAAGGATTAAGACAAGGCTGTCCTCTATCACCGGTGCTGTTCATGCTTTATATGATAAACCTGGAACGGAGGATACAAGATAGTAACCTAGGTTTTAACCTGTCATATAGATTAGGTGGAAAGGCGGTAGAGCAGTGCCTCCCCGGTTTGATGTATGCAGACGATATTGTGCTGCTAGCTGAGAGTCTGGAAGAATTGCAAACTCTAGTTAAATATTGCGGAGACGAAGGGGACGCTCTAGGCTTCAGTTTCAGCGCAGTTAAGTCGGGTCTGATGATTTTTAACGGCTCAACTGATCAGGGTCTTAAAATACAAGGCCATAAAATACCTAGAGTAGCTGAATATAAATATCTGGGGGTATGGGTAAACGAAGATTTGGCATACATTGGAAAGCATGAGCAATCACTTCAGGCCAAAGGGCGAAGGAATGCCGGGATAATGAAGCATAAGGCATTGTGGGGATACAATAGGTATGAGGTTTTGAGGGGTATTTGGAAAGGAATTATGGTGCCCGGACTTACTTTTGGAAACGCGGTTTTGTGCCTAAAATCAGAGGTACATTCGACATTAGCAATAAATCAGAGATCTGTTGGACGATTAGCACTAGGTGCCCACGGCAAAACTACAAATGAGGCGGTACAGGGAGATATGGGCTGGGCATCTTTCGAAGTGCGGGAAGCTCAGAGTAAAATATTATATGAGGAACGCCTGAGGAAATTGGACAGTAACAGATGGGCAGCTGAAGTATTTAAATACCTGTACCTAAAAAGCGTTGCCTCAAAATGGAGGAAAAGAACTAGGAAACTAACCAGTAAGTATGCTAGTAACAAGGACGGAGAAATAAAGAGCATTAAGCAACAGGTGAAAAACACAGAAGGTAAAAATTGGATAAATTCGATGGAAAAGAAACAGAGTGTGGAATTATACCGAAAGTGGAAAATGCAGATCAAGAAGGAAGATTTCTTTGATAACTCAAGAGGCAGTGCCCTACTTTTTGAAGCTAGATCAGGGTGCCTTAGAACACGCAGCTAAAAAAAGAAATTTAACAATGGAGATGACGCATGTGCTGTATGTGGAAACTCCAGTGAAACAATTGCCCATATTATACTCGAATGTAATGGTATCCATCCGGAAGTTGGTGCAGGCGCAATCACTGTTCCTGAAGCTCTGGGGTTTAGAGATTACAGTGGCCGGGTGAATAAACCGGCGGTGGAAACTAGCAAAAAACGACTGGAAGATTGGTGGCTTAAAAGCAGAGAAGTGACAATGTTAGTAATGTAGGAACAAAATTTAATAAATAGAATGATGGTTTAGTTAACCATTTTAAATCAATAATTAAGATATAGGGAGAAAAATGAGCATGATAGCTACTGCTACCACCCCGTTTCAAAGGGGACGCTCCTATATTCCATCCATCCATCCATCCATCCATCCTACCTTTAAAAAAAATAGAGGAGCCTTAGCTAAACTATAGTGCCTAGAATATACTGGCTAGTGTGACGAGCGCCCGCGCTTCCCTATGGGCGAGGATGGCGCTATTTGCAATGAAAGCCAATCGTTAGCGGCAGAGGGCGCTGCTTGTCAAGAGGGTGCCACCTGAGCAGACGACGCAGTTTTCTCTCTTCAGAATACGGCAATCTGTTGGTGTTGTGCGTGCGTGTTAAACCTGCTTCTGCGCCTCTTTTGCTTTCACGAAGGTGCAGTAGTTTATTTACGGAGTAGGTGTTTGCTCATGCGAGTCGTTCCGCACTTCTACCTGTTCGGCGACGATTGCATCGGGTTTTTTTTTTCCTCGTTTTGTGCGCGCGTTCTGTGCTCGCCTGTATCCCTTCTTTTTTTTACTGTGTCGCCAGTGGTGAAGCGCGGTTCCCGATTGTTGTTTCCCCAGTGCCTCTAACTAAACTGCAGAGAAAAATGCCAAAGAGAAAGCGGTGGTGCACAGAGAAGACTTTCTTTTTTGGCAAACGGGGCTACCGCTAGAACAAGGAGCGTACGTATTACTGCGCTATCTGATGCTACGTAAGTACGCATTCTGTACAATGGGAACGAAGCATCGATAGAAATGACTGAAGGTAAACGGCAACTGCTTTTGTTGGCGAGAAACATTTTTAGAGCATGCACTTATATTCACAAGGATGCAAACCTGGGCGAGTCGGTAACGGTGCTCCATGGCAGTGTGTAGCGCAAAGAGTGTACACAGGCGCTACAGACAGCACCTGTGTTGTGTACCTTTTCTGTGTCCCTCGATTGTCATTTTGCGCTACACATATGTCATATGGATGCAGTTATATATTAGGCGCATGTTTCACCGTAAGCGCGGCATTACCAACGAGCTTCATCGCGATTAACCGGCCGCGTCTCGTGCATATTGCGTATCTGAGAAAAAAAAAAAAAAAAAAAAAAAAAACTTCGTCAGCTTCTTCATTCAAAAGATGGTGACTTCGGCAAAACCTTGTGCAATCGCAGGCCGCGATGTACCTTAATTAGCCGCTGTAAGTAAAGGTTCCTCGTTTGTGTTCTGCTGTTTTTTTTTCTTTTTATTCAAATACCTCACGGGCTCCGATTGGAGTAATATGTGAGGGGGGTTACATAACTGGGGTGCGAAACAGAAGCATGTAGAAGATGGTTATTTTAACATCGTTATTTTCAAACCGTTAACATTATACCCTCCACACCTTGTGCCCGAGACGGCACCAAAAAGGAAGGAAAGAAACATATGCGAGCAGCAACCACCTCGTAAACGCCATAAGCGGGGCGCAGGGACTGGACCCGGCGATTCGGGCTCGGAAATCAACGAGGGCTCCTGTTCTCTCGAAGCTGGCTTTCAAGACTGCAACGACTCCTCCGGCTCCAGTGAAGCGGGCATTGTGGGTGAACAGAGTGGCAGCCAGGCTACACTGCAGACACCTAACCACCACGGAGGCCGTCATTCGTTTGAGGACATTCTCATTCCGGTTACATGGATGCGGATACCTTCCGTGGATAACAGCCTAGCTTATGCTTAAGACCCAATAACTTTGAAAAGATGAAGGTTGACCTTGCATTCCAACTTTTTGGAGATGAGGTTATTAAAGGACTTTTTTTGCAATGGCGGCATGTGGAGACTATATACACTCGGGTGCAACCAACAGAAGACTTCGTCACGCTAATCAATCGCCTGATACGAGTAATGACCTCCAGGATAACCAAGCGTGCACTTAAGCCGGGTAGCCCAGACATGCGTTTCTTGGAAGACTTTTTAGGATATCTGGACAAGTGGGAAGAACATGCCAGCATTGCCTTCCACTCGCATTGTCACCTTTGATTAAACATGCTGCCTTCGTTCTATTAAACCGAATCTGTGTTTCGTGACTTGTATTCTTTGAGTTTGAATTCCTCCAAACGCGAAAGCTCTCATGTGCGTTTACCGGGTTAGCGTGTGGCTCCCGTACCGATTGAGCTTTCAAGTTCGAGCAATCTGCACAAAGCAATTCGATATTAACATTAGCATGTTAAAACGTTATATCAATCCTAAGCTCCTGAAAAAGCTCTAAAACAAAGTATTAAACGTGAGCCAAAGCAACGCGCAGCTCCCTTTCCAACTCTCAGCAGCGCGGCGCAATGTGCGCGAGAAACCGGCTCGCACCCTCTCGCACCACAGCGCCGCTATGCGGCCGCCGGCGGCTTTCATTGCTCTCCGAGCCATCTCAGCCGGCGCGCTCGACACACTAGCCAGTATATTCTAGGCACTATAGCTAAACCACGGCCGGTCTCGAGACCAGCCGCGGCTACACCTAAGGATCCTCCCTTTTTTTTAAAGGTAGCGACGACTACTCGAGCGCCCTCTTGAGGGGTCCAGGGGAAGGCGCTAGCAGACGACGCGCTGAACTCTTTCGTGCATACTTCGTACTCATGAAGCCGCGCTCGGTGCACACATAAACCGGTTAATTCAACAGATTTGTGTCCTATACTGTTTAAGAAGCTTCAAAAGACAGGAATAATAACTTAAATATGCGTGTGCAGCATAAACGCAAAAAAAAAAAAAAAAAAAAACGCGGTCGTTAAACGAGCCAGCCTATTCTACTGAACCATTCCCATCAGTACAGCGGTTAGAAAACTTCATTATTATGCTTTGAAATTAGTAGCGAACTTGAACTAGAAACGATATTTCAGTAAACGTATTGGGCTCGTTTCCTTACTAAAAAATAAGTAGACTGCGAGTTTTATGCAACTTTTGGGAACGTCGTTGCGCACAGAGCTCTAATGTAATATGGGTGTCATTGCGTTTGTAACCTTTGGGTATACACAGTTTTAAACATTTTTTTGGCTCGAGTTTATTTCGTTTACACAGTATTCCAATAGATTTATTTTGGAGAAAAAGTCAGTTTCTCTGCAGCTGTACATTACCAACGCATGTATATCTTCCAACAAGTAAAAAAAAAAAAAATCGGGTATGATGCGATACAAAGCTCACGGATAATGTTTTCTCACTTTTATATTCTTAATTTGCTTCATATTGTTTTCCTTAGCCTGCCGGGCAATATTGTCACAAGCTTGGATGCCGCCTCTTGAAACTAGACGAACCCCTGTGCGCGTTCAGCGAAACTTCGATGCAATGCCACGAAACTCCTGCGTTAAAACAATGGCTCAATAGCATTTCACACACACACGGTTGATTTTACACTTTTTATGGTACAAATCTTTGTTTTTATTTTGTTTTTTTTTTTTTACTTTTATACACCGATATTTAGCGTAGGCAAATACTGACTTTTTATTTCGATCATTTTGACACATTTGCACCCTCCTGCTTTTCCAATGTTTTATTTTTGATTTATATCAATCAACTGATCAATGCGCGGTCTAAATTTTCATAACAAGCATTATCAAGCATTGCATTTTCATTCTGAGCATTTTGACACCATTGATTCCACGCGTTGTATTGCAGTCCTGATCTGTTCGGGGAAAGTAAGTGGGCGCGACACGGCAGTGACTTTTCACTAGGCATCCACAGTACAAGTAATAGCGACATAGTCATAGCGTTCTTGATATTTTGCTCATGCAATAGCATATGCCCAAACAAAGGCCATCCCGGGCAAGCGAACTTCTTTTTAAGCAGACAGAAATCATTTCTCATAGTCGGGTGTTTTCCGTGGCCATAAAAATCTTACGCCCGATCTCATGAGGCCATAGCTTCCTTCTGTTGCTATTATCGTCACCGCGAGGAATGGAAAATGACTTTTTCGCGTCTTCCGCATGGTTCCGGCAGACGAAAGCACGGCAGCTCGGTGCTGTCGCATGTCACGCGTGTGCTTCAAAATTTAAGTTCAGAGATTAACTCTTGCGTCCGCTTAAGCACTAAGTACTGCACATACATTCCTAAAAATGTAATAGAGGCATGTGAAGTACTTTTTGCTTAACTAATCGGCCAATATCTCGCTGGCAAGCGCAGATCGCCGTGCATTTCAGCGGTGCAGCGAGCACCGCTGGACCCTTTGGGCGGAGCTTGGCGGCGAAGAGGTCACGTGCAGCCAACCGGCCTATCGGAGGGAGCGGCGGCTGGATCAAGACCTGTCGCTACCTTTAAAAAATTCAGGTGACACCAGCCCTGCAGCGCCCTCGTTGTTTGATGAGATGGCGGCTGCAGGGTCATCGACATGAGCGCGCCTGGTGCTTGCCTCACTTGCCTGGTGCAGCAACGGTCGCGTTCCGTGGTTGTGGTCGTGCGTGTGTCGCGTGACTGCTGGCGCGGTGATGAAGTTGACGGTGACGACGCTGTCGGGTGAGCTATACATGCTCGACGTGGGCGCCGAGATGGAGCTCGAGGGGCTCAAGGCGCTGTGCGAGTTCGAGTCCGGCGTGCCGGCGCGGGAGATGGTGCTCATGCACGAAGGTCGGCCCCTGCTGGACGATAAGCGCACGTTGCGAGCGCACTCCATCAAGGAAGGCGACGTCCTACTCATCCAGCACCTGGTGCCGCCGACAGCCTCGACCAGCTCGGGTGAGCCAGCTTCCCGAGTGGTCTGGCCGCCTTACAACATTAGCGTGCCGGGCACCCGAGAAGCGTGAAAGCCCCTAAAAACTACGAGCACTGTGAGAAATGTAAAAACAGCAGCGTTTATATGGTGTAGGGCTGGGGCTTGCGTCATTATTGCTGATTCATGTTTGTTTACGTCTGTCGTTGTCTCGGCGTAACTCCGTGTCAAAACAATTCTCCCGTGTACTGTAAATCGTATGACTGCAGGGACTCTCCAATAGGCCCGAAAGTGTTGAATCTGTGTCCACTTGAAAATTGTGACTCGCCGGTGTTGTTGCCACACAGGCAGTAGGGAGAGCACAACGAATGTGTCGTACGCAGACCCCTAGTCGTGAATGATGCGTTCTGTTATTCCACAGTGCCCCCACAGTCTCTGCAGTCTCAGGGCTGACAAAATATATGCTGAAAAGGAGACATGTGCAGTACATATCAACATAAAGACAAATCAAAACAAGGAAATTACAAAACACGATCAAGAAAACTGATCTCTGCCTTCCAGAGCCACACCGACGTATCGCCGGCACACCTATCCTCGCACTGTGCTGCCAAATTCGTCTCCCCACCCCTTAAAGCCCACAAATGATCCCCTGCCTTTTCACTAGAAGTGCATAGTTGTGAATGCATATGACAAAGATTTAGCCAAACTATAACACTGTGCAGCCCTTCGTAGTGGATTTGAGGAGGAAGAGCAACAGTATACATGATGTACGGCATGCCACATCCAACTCTGCACAATAAGAGTGGTCAGTAGGGTTGTTGACCACTCTTATTGTGCAGAGTTGGATGTGGCATGCCGTACATCATGTATACTGTTGCTCTTCCTCCTCAAATCCACTACGAAGGGCTGCACAGTGTTATAGTTTGGCTAAATCTTTGTCATATGCATTCACAACTATGCACTTCTAGTGAAAAGGGAAATGCTCGATTCAAGATAGGAATGTTATAAAGAGGCTTGTGGGACAGTTGTAGACTTTTTCATGTCGTTACCTTGAGTTGTGCTTTCCCTGTTCTTGCCAACAGTAATGAACCAACTTGCTTGGCAGCATACTTTTCTCAATTGGGGCAGGCAACAAGATAATGGGAGACTTGTCCATTTACTTCCATTTACTCTCTCAGAATGCGGCAGAAAGGGAGCATTGGAACTATTTGAGAGGTGCAGGTCGACTACGCTGGGGGTGGGGAAGGAAGATTTTCTTCTGCATTTCACATTGACTAAAGATAAAGCACACAGGAAGACACACTCAAGAGAAGAAGACACAGGACACGCGCTCTCATCTGATTTATTTGCAGCAATAGCAGCAAATATATGCTGAAAAGGAGACATGTGCAGTACATATCAACATAAAGACAAATCAAAACAAGGAAATTACAAAACACGATCAAGAAAACTGATCTCTGCCTTCCAGAGCCACACCGACGTATCGCCGGCACACCTATCCTCGCACTGTGCTGCCAAATTCGTCTCCCCACCCCTTAAAGCCCACAAATGATCCCCTGCCCGATCATTAATACAACGCCCGCCTATGTAGGCCTTCCCACAGGTCAACGGTGTCTCATATACGACCCCCATGCAGCAGTTGACAAACCGCTTACCATGTTTCTTCTCACAACCGCTTGGTTTTCCAACACGCGAAATGTGTGAGCACAGCTCCGCCATCTTCTTCAGAGCGGAGAACGCCACCGGCACGCCATATCTGTTCACCACTTTCTTCACGTGGTGGGCAACCTTATGCATATACGGTACCACAACAGGTTTAGCCGTATTTCTCTCCAGAGCAATCATTTTCCCAAACATGGCTCGCTTGGTTTTCTGAAGCAGGGCTTCCGTCATTGACATAATGACCGAAGAACTTGCAATGCACCATCTAGCCCATCTTCAAGTTTTGTTAAACTACATTTCACATTGTGCCAAGTGCATTTTTAGGATGTTGCCTTCCCTCCCCAGATGCCACTGAACACAAGGATTGACTGCAGACCACAAAACCTCTGTCCCGGTCTGTAAGCAAACACAGGTCGTGTTGTAAAGAAGGGGCCACTTTGGGGGGCTGGGAATTTGTTTCTTCAGGACCGGTTCTCCACAACTGATCAGGCTGAACAATGGATGGATGGATGGAATATAGGAGCGTCCCCTTTGAAACGGGGTGGTAGCAGTAGCTATCATGCTCATTTTTCTCCATATATCTTAATTATTGATTTAGAATGGTTAACTAAACCATCATTCTATTTATTAATTTTGCTCCTACATTACTAACATTATGGCACTTCTCTGCTTTTAAGCCACCAATCTTCCAGCCGTTTTTTGCTAGTTTCCACCGCCGGTTTATTCACCCGGCCACTGTTATCTCTAAACCCCAGAGCTTCAGAAACAGTGATTGCGCCTGCATCAACTTCCGGATGGATACCATTGCATTCGAGTATAATATGGTCAATTGTTTCACTGGAGTTTCCACATACAGCACATGCGTCATCTCCATTGTTAAACTTCTTTTTGTTATACTAGGCAGAGCCCTCTGTTCTGGTTTTCTTACTTCATCATACGTTGTGCTCAATGTTTTAATATTTGTGGTTTTTCTCGGGAAGGAACAGCAGTTTACGTTAGGTAGTGAAGCACTGGAAGTAGTAGGCGAATATGTCTACTTGGGACAGGTAGTAACCGCAGATCCGGACCATGAACAGGAAATAACCAGAAGAATAAGATTGGGATGGAGCGCATTTGGCAAGCACTCTCAGATTATGACTAGCAGTTTACCGGTATCGCTCAAGAGGAAAGTATGCAACAGTTGCATCTTACCTGTACTCCCCTATGGTGCTGAAACGTGGAGGCTAACCAAGAGGGTTCTACTTAAGTTGAGGACAACGCAGAGGGCTATGGAATGAAGAATGGTAGGGGTAACATTAAGAGGTAGGAAGTGTGCATAGTGGATCAGAGAAATAACTCGTTACTGACATTCTAGTGGAAATCAAGAAGAAGAAATGGGCAGGACTTGTAGTACGAAGAGAGGATAACAGATGGTCGCTTAGGGTAACAAACTGGATTCCAAGGGAAGGAAAGCGTAGCAGGAGGTGACAGAAAGTTGGGTGGGCGGATGAGGTGAGTTAGGAGGGCGGATGAGTTTGCAGGGGTCAAGTGGATGCAGCTAGCACAGAACCGGGTTAATTGGAAAAATATGGGAGAGGCTTTCACCCTGCAGTGGGTATAGTCAGGCTGCTGATGATGATATTAAGCGTGTTAGAATGAATGGGCCACTTTTCACCGCTGTTGAAAACGAGGCCCTTGGCTGCAGTCCACAGGCCCACCTTAATCTAGCGCTGTGCCACCTGCTGTGTGGTCAAATTGTGGGTGCCTATTTATCACCATCTCAGCTGTTGCCATTGGGGAATGCCTCATTGCGAACCGCATTGATCAGGATTTGCTCTCAGGTGCAACTGTGTGGTTTCACCCCTTGGATGGCATCTGCTCAACCCAATTCATACTGGGGAACAGCGCAACAAAGGCGGGACGAAACAAGCGCTGTTTTCGTCCCGCCTTTGTTGCGCTGTTCCCCAGTATGAATGTATATCATCATCATCATCAGTCGGACTATACCCACTGCAGGACGAAGGCCTCTCCCATATTCTCCAATTAACCCAGTCTTGTGCAAGCTGCATCCACTTCTGCGAACTTCTTAACCTCATCCGCCCACCTAACTTTCTGCCGTCCTCTGCTACGCTTTCCTTCCCTTGGAATTCAGTTTGTTACCCTAAGCGACCATCGGTTATCCTCTCTTCGCACTACATGTCCTGCCCATGCCCATTTCTTCTTCTTGATTTCCACTAGAATGTCAGTGACTTGAGTTATTTCTCTGATCCACTCTGCACGCTTCCTCTCTCTTAACGTTACCCCTACCACTTTTGTTCAATAGCCCTCTGCATTTTCCTCAGCTTAAGTAGAACCCTCTTGGTTAGCCTCTACGTTTCAGCCCCATAGGTGAGTACAGGTAAAATGCAACTGTTGTATACTTTCCTCTTCACCAATACCGGTAAGCTGCTGGTCATTGAATGCATACCAACTCGCCCAGATTTCAGCTTTGCTCAACCCAACATTGTGATGGCTGAATTTTTGTGTGGTGCGAAACCTAACTTGCCACAATGGCGTCAACTGAAGGTTAGCTTCACGTGTTGTCTTGAACTCTCAAACCAATGACACTAAGTGTCCAGGATGGTAAGATGTGTTTACTATGTCATCACAGGACTGACATAGTGGAGGCTTAGTATACAACATGCTGGCAATGCTGAGCATGAAATCCTAATATATCTCAAACAAAAGATAAGATAAGCCAGCGTTGCCGTGCCAACAAAGGTGCTTGTTAAGACCTAGCACTGATTCATTTTTTAATATTTGAAATACTTAGGAGCTTCCAAATTGACTTCAAAGATTGAGGTATAATAGTTATTTTCGCCAAACTGTTGCATATTACCTCAGTGAAATCCTAGTACTTAGCTTTGGCATTCTGGGTGCAATGTAGCTCTGCCACACGCTGCTTGCAACAGTCAGATTCTCCTGGTGGTCGTACGTGCTGTGCTGCAGTGAGAGTCATTTCCGCTGGCTGTTAACGCAGGCTGCATTTCAAAGACCGTCCACTATCGTCTTTCGTGTCTGGTATGTGCAGATACTTTGACCTTCACTAGAAGGTTCAGTTGAGGTCAGGCTTGTGGTCTTGCATTCTAGACTCGAAACAGGAACCCATGGGCTACTTGAGTGATATTTCGGTGGGTATGCAAAAGTCCCTTTCTTCCTCGTAGAACAATTGAGGTGCATGCCTTGAGGAAAAGTGTGTTGCTGCTACCCAGGGACAGAGGTGAGCCATGGTGGGGCGGAGGAGGAGGAGCCCGCCTTCATCCGCGACATGATTCTTAAGAGCCCTGACCAGCTGGCCCTGCTCAAGCACAACAACCCCCAGCTGGCTGACGCCCTGCTCTCGGGTGACCTTGGTGAGGAGGAGGTGCCTTTCCCTTCATGATGCTCAAATACGATCTCATTAGGTCGCCATGATCCGTGCTGTTTAGGCCCCTTTAATGCCTTGGAGCCTGAATTTTTGTGTGGTAGCACTCGTAAATGTGACAGACATGTAAGCAAGCCTGACAGGAGCTCAAGAGGAGGATTGTTGGGCAGTGTTGGTAGAGCACTACATCTGCTCTGTTCCTTTCAAGAGTAGGCTCACCTGTCTAGTTGCATTTGTCTTGGCGACGCATGAGGAAGAATGGGTTGGAATGTGTTTTGCAAGCATTTCCAGGCCCTATTCTGGAGCCTAGCAAAAATTGCTCAAGAGAAAATTAATTCTACAGCTGTACAGAGTCGGTTGCACACTGCATAAGAGAGTTGCCAGTCCAGACTGTGACTAAGACGCCTAGCGATAGTGTCAGTGGGTCCGAAGTTGGTTGGAAGCATTTGTGGCCCACCAAAATCATAGCTGTGTGATTTCCAGGTTGCAAGAATTGAATCGCTGCAAGAGCACTGCTAACTGAGCTGTGGACGCTGCTTCTGCACCACTCATGGTGCACAATGCAATGATGTCGAGGACATACTTAGTACAGCCCCGTCCACTTCTAGCTGTACCAAGGTCCCTGCTTTCAAATCGTCATTGCGCCTGACCCGGCCGCGCAATAAAGTTAAGTGGCAGGCCATGTGAAGCAGCACGTCCGGCTCCCTCTGTGCTTGCATCGTTTTGCATCAATATGCGTCTGCGTGCGACGCAATATTGCTTTGAAAGCAGCGTCCATGTTATAGCCAAAAGTGGATGACCCTGTACATGCTTTGTCGTGTGCATTACCACTGAAACCTAGTGTGCTGGTTCAGTGGTACACACGGTGCAGGTTTGTCACACGTGATCAATCGATCTAGTAACCCAGTGGCTGTCACCGGGTCTCACACACCCAGAGTTTGTACTCTGCCGGTTTTCCTGCCTACATTTTGAGGCCATCTTAAGATTGAGAGCTGGAGTAAGGTCGCGGACTTTTGTAAATTTCCACAAGAGGTGCCTTTAGCCTGTATAAGTGTTTTAACTGATCCTGAAATGTGGGTGTTTGGGGACGTAATGATGAGCTGTGATGAACGTGATATCCTAACACAGATGAGAAAGGAAATGGATCTGAAATGGGGCAGGTTGGTGCAGTTCATCCCTTGAGTTACTTAGTATTGTCGTCATGTCCTTTACCTTGTTGGTTAATCATGGGTCTAATATTGCAGTGTAGGATTTTCTCTCCCGTGGCCAAGGGAGGTGGTCAGTGAATTTTTTTTTTTTTTGTGAGGAATGTGTATCTTCCAGTTTGAGAAATAAAGTGACAGCCAAGTAACCAACCTGATTATGACAAGGTTTTATTTTTAGAATCCAGGAATAACCCGCTGTTGTAAACCTGCTTGATGTTCAACAATGCTTAGCAGCAGCAATCGAAGGAATACCTAGGGCTAGGTCTTGTGCGGATAAATTTTGGCTGTGAGGTGACTGCCACCTCAGAGCGCAGAGCAGACTTGCTTTCTTTTAGCAAAGAGAATTGTCAGACCTCTGCTGTAATGGGGTGCGTCCTTGAAGTTCAGCTCTATTTGCAGCTCAACAGCAAAGGGCTGGAGAAAATTCCATGCTGGCTGTAGAATCTTGAACCCAGGTTTCAAAAATCTTTGCAAGATTGCTGAGGCAGTCGACAAAAACATTGCAAGGACAATGCAGTGGGCCCTAGTGCCTTGAGTTAGAAAGCTGGCTAGCTGATTTACTGTTATTTGGCACTGCCAAAGTTGTAACTTGACCTGAAATGCTCTCATTTTCATTATTTTCTTTCCCCCCCCAATTTTTTGCACTCAAGGTTCCTTGTGTTAGTAGTGAGGAGAACGAGGGATCGAAGCCACTTCTCATCCGACAGCTCAGCAAGTTGCTTATTTGTCTCCTTTTGTTGATTTACTCTCTTATTTCAAGGAGCACTTTGCTGGGCTACACAGTGGGCACAAGGGGCCTAATCCTTGGCACTCTGCTGCGCTGTGAGCACAGTCCAGTGGTTTATTGGGCAGAAATGCGGAACAGGTCAACTTAAGCCACGTAAATAGCCCTATGAGGTCTATGCGGAGGTAAGAACTAAGCAAGGACCACCGACGTGAAACAGAGCCGCCAGGCCTACTCACATTGTGCCCTGAGCATCATCTTTAGTGGCCCATCTCACCTTTGGAATGTGGTTGGTACAAAATGAACAAAATGGCATTGTTACCTCGAGATGTGCAAAACAGTTATACATACCCTCTTGCATCTTGCATGGCTTTTATTTCCACATCAGTGCCTTTAAGGCGAAAGCCTTTAATAAAGGCTCGTACTCGGGACCATTACTGTCCATCCAGCCACCATCATGTCGCATCTTAACTAGTAATAGTTATGACTAATGACTAACTAGCCACTTATCAGTACTTGCTAGTGACTGACTAGTCACTAACTAGTACTGACTAATGACTAACTAGTCACTAACTAGTACGAATTAGTCACGACTAACCAGTAATTGGTAATGACAGAGATGACTGTGACATCCCAACTGATCATGACGCCACCAGACAATTCACGAAGCTGATCCCGCCGGGTGTTCGATCCAGGGGTCCGTGTGGCGCCTTTCATTTGGCGCTTCTTCGAACGCCTCACAACGCAGAATATAGAAGCAGACACAGTACAGCAGGCATCAGCGGCGTTTCAAATTGTTTTAGAGAAAAGAAAAGGCGCAGTATCTGTCAGAATTCTCCGGTGGAAAGAGGGAGTGAAAGAAGAAACAGAGAGAGAAAGGTGCCGTAGTGGAGGGCTACGGACCGCCACGATATAAAGGCTTTCGCCTCATTGCACTTGAATGGTTCGAAATGCCCCCTAGCATTTTCATACAAGATGAAAGTTATTGGCTCAAACTCACTGAGGAATATCAAATTACCATTCTAAAATTTCGCACCAAAGTATGGCTAGCTGCTAACTGCAAGCGAAAAGCTGTTGGGAGGTTGTCAGCTTTTGGAACAAGGTGAAATGTGAACGAAAAAAGCAAATTCTTCCGCTTAACGGACACCTTGTGTAAATCGCATGGCAGCAGCGAGGCTCCGCCCGAAATGGCTTGCCGGCGTGTGGCGCCTCTTTCTTCCTGAGCATTGCGCCGCTCCAACCGTTGCTCAGTTTTTGCTGACTTTGCCGGAGAGGTCCGAGACTGGCTATGAGAATGAGGAGATTGACCAGTTTTTCGAGCCGCTTGTTAAATGAAGTGACATTTTTATTGTGAATTTGTTTTTTTTCCAACCATCTGGTTCTCGACACTTTTTCAACTACTTGAGGGTCCGAAAAATTGGGCGGCGGCTGTAGAAATCAGTCAAAAGGTCTTGTTTCCAAACTGCACTCTTTTCGTACGAAAAATGATGCGCTCGCCACTCCAGTGTGGTTTGGAGACAATCGGCAGAAGAAAAAAAAAATGTAGACTCATGGATGAGGCTGTCTGGCTGACTCTGAAGACAACTGACACCCATCCCAAGATCCCGCTGGTTATTCTTTCCAGCAGTTTCATTCGGAATAATCAACTATGAAGGATAATATGTGTAATACGGGGAATAGACCCTAAAGGTGTCTATGCCAAATTCATAATTTAGCTGTTTTCCTTTGTACAGCAGTACCTCTTTGATGTTTTACAGAAAAATGGGTATATTCTGGACTAGGTGGTTTTGAAGAGTGTAACTACAAAATTAGGAACAAAGTTAATCCTGTTTCTTTAGTCGTGCACTGTTTTTTCTTTTTGGTTCAGTCTGAGAATGCGAGTTCCCAGGCTCACTCCGTTGGCCAAAAAAAGATATGTCTTGGCTTAAGTGGGTTCCTGCAAAACGAATACCTCATTAGGACTTGCCTGGGACTGCGGAGTCGGTAAAGTGTTTTCTCCAGTGAACTAGTAGATGCTACAAGTCCTGTGTGTGACACCTTACCTTGCACATCCTGCATGTGCTATTTAAATGTATGTCATTCGATGCCCCAGTGTGTTTCCCTTCCCTTGGCTGACAGTCGGGCGACCCTGGCACTTCACAGGAATCCTTTTAACATGCAAAGGGACAGAAACACAACCTGTGGCTACTACTCTTTTCATTCTTATACACAAATTGGCGCTGATATGTGTGGAGTTCCCTTGGTCTGACCATGCAGTGGGTGCCTTTTTTATTGTGGAAAACTGAACATGCTGCAACAAACTAAGCAAGCGGTGTTTTAGTTGTTGCCATAGTGGCATTAGGTGCTGCCTACCAGTCTTGGATAGTAGCTGTTCTCATTGGTGCTGTGCGTTGCAGAGCTGTTCACGCGGGTTCTCCGGGAGCAGCAGAAAGAGAAGTCTGACCGGGACCGTCAGCGCATCCGCATGATGAACGCTGACCCCTTTGATCCCGAGACACAGCGGCTCATTGCCGAAGAGATCAGGTGGGTGGTGGTGGCGGTGTAGAGAGTGCGGTGTGGACCACTGCTGTCGTGGTGGTGCAGGCAGCAGAACATTGACTCCAACATGGAGGCGGCCATGGAGTACCACCCGGAGAGCTTCGGCCAGGTGGTGATGCTGTACATCAATTGCCGCGTTAACGGCCACCCCGTCAAGGCGTTCATTGACTCGGGGGCGCAGACGACCATCATGAGCCAGGCGTGTGCCGAGCGCTGTGCCATCATGCGTCTGGTAGACCCCCGCTGGGCAGGGGTGGCCAAGGGGGTGGGCACCCAGCGCATCATCGGTCGCATTCACCTGGTGCAGATTGAGATCGAGGGCGTCTTTCTCACCTCCTCTTTCTCGGTGCTGGAGGAGCAGCCCATGGACATGCTGCTGGGACTGGACATGCTCAAGAGGCACCAGGTAATATTTTTTGGTGGGTTTCATAGTTAGCCGATTAGATTACTTAAGTTGAGGACAACGCAGAGGGCTATGGAACGAAAAATGGTAGGGATAACGTTAAGAGATAGGAAGCATGCAGAGTGGGTCAGAGAAATAACTCAAGTCACTGACATTCTAGCGGAAATCAAGAAGAAGAAATGGGCATGGGCAGGACATGTAGTGCAAAGAGAGGATAACTGATGGTCGCTTAGGGTAACAAACTGGATTCCAAGGGAAGGAAAGCGTAGCAGGGGGCGCCAGAAAGTTAGGTGGGCGGATGAGGTTAAGAAGTTCGCACTGCTAAAGTGGATGCAGCTCGCACAGAACCAGGTTATTTGGAGGAATATGGGAGAGGCCTTCACCCTGCAGTGGGTATAGACAGGCTGATGATGATGATGAGTTAGGTGATTTGTTGAATTCAATTCTCTGGCTTCCCCACCAGAGGTAGCAGATCTCACGAGTCAGCTTGACAGAGTTGCATGGTGTCCACTGAGACTGGCAACAAGTTTTCTTTCAGCATTACCTTCACAGACCAGCTGCATGAAGGTTGCAGTGCATTTGGTCATGAGTCACTTGTCACAAGTACTGCATTCTTTTCATGCATGTTTTTTTTTTTTCATAGACACATGCAGAAACAAAGAAGACAGGATAAATGCTACATCATCACCATCATCATCAGCAGCAGCAGCAGCCGCACTATACCCACTGCAGGGCAAAGGCCTCTCCCATATTCCTCCAATTAACCCGGTCCTGTGTTAGCTGCATCCACATGACCCCTGCGAACTTCTTAACTCATCCACCCACCTAACTTTCTGCCGCCTCCCGCTACGCTTACCTTCCCTTGGAATCCAACTTGTTTGAGAAAGGATAACAGCAGCTGTAAGTAACAGGTCTGTGAATGTCGCTACTCAGACGAAAAGGTAAATGAAAAACAAATTAGGCATTTCTGAGTGGAGTTGAACCTAGTTGAATAGCAAACAGCAGTTTGTCCTTGCCAGAGGTGAACCACTTCTGTTTTTATGTCATTTGCTTTGGTCTTGGCTTGGCTTTGTCTCGCTTTCTGGGCACAATGGCCTGTTTATGTCAGCAGCACTAGCTGAGCCATAGAGTTTCTTACTCTTACCTAGAGGGAAAGCTGTGTCGCCATCTATGGGAGTTTACATGGAGTTTCCTGACGACCAGTTCAGCCCACATGGGCACTTAAAGCATCATGGGCCGGAGAACTACCGAGTGCAGAACTACAACTTTTGGCCAAAACTAATGAAAATATAAACATAGTTCTACCGTAAACAATGTCCTAACATTCATATTGTGACTATAAATTGCCCTAACATTCATATTGTGACTATAAATTGCAAACACAGAGCGGAACAGGATGTCAGTGTAAAATTTATCCGATATAAGTGATGGCTTTTTCTCCAATATTTCGCACTTAATAGGCACACTTTGAGAAGAAAAAACGTTTTGGAAATATTAATGGTTTCCCAATCAATTTAGGAAGTTTGTTAGTGGCATTTCGGAAAACAGAAACCTTTTATTGGTGACGTCTGCTTTTGTGGCTTCGCTACTATGGCTTTTGCGGTCTATGTACTCACCTTGAGATGATGATGATAATGAAAAAGAGGCATCATAGTAACGCTACTCCTTGCAGCCGAGAAAAGCAAACTGCCCCGCGCCAAGTAGGACAACAGCCCATGATTCTTAGTGCGCCCATGGTGGCTGAAGTGCAGCGCCCTCAGCTTTCCCTTCAGTTAAGAGAGTAAGCAACTCTATGCGCTGAGCGTTTTCTTTGCCTTTACCAGATAGATTTGTTGCTCACACTGAAATGCAGCGTAATATTTTTCAGACTAGTTTGACATAACACCTGCAGTGATTCTTGATAGGAAGCTCCACTAGTTGGAGAGCCCAACGCGCATTCCGAGTGTGCTCGCGTGTGCAGTTGCGTTCTTTGCATTCTCACTGCAGATGTTTCTTTTAGTCATTTCATAGCTGACTGATCTGCTCTTTGTTTGCTGAAGTTATAATTAACAATTTTGGCACAGGTGTGTCTTTTGTTTTCATTGTAGCCACAGCTGAACCTGGCGATGGATGGTGCCGCATCTAATGAGTGCCAAACTTCGTCCTGTATTGCCAATTGTCTTCTACATTCAATGTCTGTTAAGGGGAACATGGCTCTTTTCCCATTTTTGACCAAATTTGATAAAATCTGGTATTCTGATTCAGTTTATTGCACTGATTTCAAATATGTAGCTATTTTTTCAACCGGCCAAATAGTTTAAGAGATAATGAGTTCATAATTTGCAGAAACAATTAAAAAATAACCGCATTATAAAAAGTTAACACGGACGCATTGCTAGATACTAGTAAGCATAACGAATACAATGTTAGGAGCACTTTTTTGATATAACAAATTTTAGCGACGTTACAGCATTTCAAAGTTTTCAATTTTGCTCTAAATCAGAAAGGAGGGCACCCACATTTGGAACAGTGAACTTTGAACTGCTATAACTTTGCTAATATTTGTTTTATCAGAAAAGTGCTCCTAACATTGTATTCGTTATGCTTTCTAGTACCTAGCAAAGTGCCCATGTGAATTTTTTATAATACGGTTATTTTTTCATTGTTTCTGCCAATTATGAACAATTAATTTCATTCATATTTTGAACTAATTGATCAATTGGAAAAATAGTTATATACTTGAAATCAGCGCAACAAACTGAATTAGAATACCAGATTTTATCAAATTTGGACAAAATTTGGGAAAAATAGTTTTAAGCCCCCCCCCCCCCCCTCCCCCCCCTTAGCACTCTAGACACCAAATTTTTTTGGCGTTTTTCTTTTTGTTAATGATGCGTAAGACATTATCGTATATAGATAACTACGCGGTTTTTGCCTTCGACCACTACGTAATTTTTAATTGAATTTTCTTTTCTCGCCAGTTTCGGTTTCAGCAGCCTCAAGTCTAGGTCAAGCGCGGCATGAATAAACAGCGATATAATTGCTTACTCTTCACCTTTTGTGATTCGTGTCCTTGAGGCAGGCTGGTTTTAGTGTTCTGGTGAATTAAAAAAACACAGTAACGATTATACCACTGTTTTATTCACCCCTCTTGTGACCTAGACTTGACTTTGACGTTACAGCCATCACTCAACTGTTCCAACTGAAACTGGTCAGAGAAGAAATTCGATTCTAATTATTCAGCGGCCGTAGGTAAATATTGCTACGGGGATGTACTTAATGTGATGGCACTGCGATGGGCTGAACTCGACGCTAAGACTTCGGTAGCCGTACAGAATCCACTCTCTCAGCGTCGTCCTCTTCCTCAACGCTTCGTCGTGCCCGCATTCCTCGATCGTCGTCTTTGTCAGTGAGCACATCACTTTGGTCCCGCGTTTCCCGGTAACACTACCCCCCTCGGCAAAAGGCAACGTCCTGGTGCGTATTAGGCGTGCGGTGTGGAAGGGGAGTAATATGGCTTGAGGCGGGCGACATATACGATTTCGGAAGTGGGTGTAGCAGTCGGTGACTTTGGGTGGAGCGGTGCAATCTCATAGGTCACGTCGGTCACTGGGCATAGTACGCGGTAAGCACCCGTGTAGTGGGGCAGAAGTTTTTGACACAACCTTGCACGACGGCACGGAAGCCAGAGCAAAACCAGAGATCCGGGAGGATAGTGCACATCGCGGTGGTGAGCGTCGTAGCGGCGTTTTTGAGCTTCTTGAGAGACGGTGAGATTGTGACGAGCAATCTGGCAAGCAGCGTCGGCTCGGGCGATGGTATCGCGGGCATATGTTGTGAGTGGGCCAGCGGCGGGAAGCAAAGTGTCGAAGGGCAGTAAGGGGTCTCTTCCAAAGAGAAGATAGAATGGAGAGTACCCAGCAGTGTCATGACGCGAAGAGTTATATGCAAAGGTGACAAATGGCAGACTAATATCCCAGTCGCGATGACTGTCGGATACGTACATTGCGAGCATGTCGGTGAGTGTGCGGTTAATACGCTCCGTAAGGCCGTTCGTCTGAGGGTGGTACGCAGTGGTGAACTTGTGCCGAACGGAGCAAGAACGAAGTATTTCCTCAACAACTCGGGAAAGGAAGCAGCGGCCACGGTCGGTAAGTAGTTGACGGGGAGCACCATGGTGAAATATGACTTCGTACAAAAGGAAGTCAGCAACGTCTGTGGCGCAGCTGGTTGGAATGGCGCGAGTGATCACATACCGCGTGGCATAATCGGTGGCCACCGCGATTCATTTGTTTCCTGACAAGGACTCGGGGAAGGGCCCTAGGAGGTCAAGGCCAACACGAGAAAATGGCTCAGTCGGGATAGCAATCGGCTGCAGGTGTCCAGGTGGTAGCACAGGGGGCTTCTTCCGGCGTTGACAGAGGTCGTAAGCGGCTACATAATGTTGGACAGAGCAGTAGAGTCCAGGCCAGAAGAAACGCCGGCGCACGCGGTCGTATGTGCGTGAGAGGCCAAGATGACCAGCTGTAGGGGCGCCATGCATTTGTTCTAGAACGGCAGAGCGTAGGTGTTGGTCGCATGTTGCGGCGGTATAGCGTATTCCCATGAAGGAAGAACAGGGCGAGGGAAGAGTCACGGCTGTGTGTGCGGAGGCGGTCGATAAGAGAACTGAGGGTTGGGTCCAAGCGCTGTTCGTCGGCTATGTGGGAAAAGTCCGATATAGAGAAGACACAGGGGTCCGACTCGTGGTCAATAGAGGAAGGGGGATCGACGGGATAACGGGACAGACAGTCTGCATCCTGGTGGAGCCGACTGGATTTGTATACAACGGAAAAGGTATACTCCTGCAAGCGCAGTGCCCAGCGGCTGAGGCGGCCAGCAGGATCCTTGAGGGAAGAGAGCCAACATAAGGCGTGGTGATCGGTAATTACGGTGAATGGTCGGCCAAACAAGTAGGGTCTGAATTTTCCAACGACCCAGACGAGAGCCAGGCACTCCCGTTCCGTAATAGAATAGTTCTGTTCCGCTGATGACAGGAGACGACTGGCGTAGGCAATCACGCAGTGTTGGCCGCGTTGTCGCTGTGCAAGAATGGCACCAATCCCATGGCCACTGGCGTCGGTGCGAAGTTCCGTCGGGGCAGACGGGTTTAAATGAGCCAACACAGGAGGATTGGTGTGAACAGCGATGAGGGTGGAGAATGCGTTAGCCTGCTCTGATCCCCATGAGAAAGGAACGCCTTTCTTCAGGAGATTGGTGAGAGGACGAGCAACAGCGGCAAAGTTTGGGATGAACCGGCGAAAATAAGAGCACAGTCCTATAAAGCTGCGGACATCACGGGGTGAACGGGGAGATGGAAAAGCACTGATAGCGCGAACTTTGTCGGGATCGGGTTGTACGCCGGTGGCATTCACCAAATGGCCAAGCACTTTAAGTTCGCGGCGACCAAAACTGCACTTCTTTGAGTTCAGTTGAAGTCCGGCACGGCGGAAAAGTGCGAAGATGGAAGAAAGGCGACGAAGATGGCTTTCGAACGAGGGCGGGAAGACAATCACGTCATCCAAGTAACATAGACAAGTCGTCCATTTGAAGCCGCAGAGTAAGGAGTCCATCATTCGTTCAAACGTAGCAGGAGCGTTGCAAAGTCCAAAAGGCATAACCTTAAATTGGTAAAGACCATCGGGTGTGACAAAAGCTGTCTTCTCGCGGTCTTGTTCGTCAACAGAAATCTGCCAGTAGCCGCTACGAAGGTCGATAGAGGAAAAGTAGCGGGCTCCATGTAAACAGTCCAAGGCATCGTCTATTCGCGGCAGCGGGTAAACATCTTTCCTTGTAATCTTGTTCAGATGTCGATAGTCGACGCAAAAGCGCCAACTGTTGTCTTTTTTTCTAACGAGCACGACAGGAGATGCGCAGGGGCTGTTCGAAGGTTCGATGATATCGTTGGCCAACATCTTGTCGACCTCCTGCTGAATGACTTGGCGCTCAGAAATAGACACACGATAAGGCCTCCGATGTACAGGTTTTGCATCGCCGGTGTCAATGCGGTGAGTCACAACTGATGTTTGGCCCAGAGAACCGGCAGCAAAGTCAAAAATGTCGGAGAAGGATAACAAAAGGTTGTGCAGGTCCTGAGCGTGTTCGGGGCTGAGGTCAGAGGCACTCATTGCGGAAATAGGGTCGGTAATTGTGGTGGAGAGTACGGGTGTTGGAAGGACGCTTGAATGTGGGCCAGGAGTGAGTGCACAAATGGTGCAGTCTGTGAGAGGGGACAAGATAGCAAGGGATATTCCTTCGGGGAGAACTTGGGGTGACAGACTGAAGGTCAGGATAGGAAGGTAGGTGCTCTTCTGTGTAACGCGTACGATGAGATGAGGAAGAACAACGTTGCGGTCAAGAAAGACCTCGGTGATGGGGCAAGCAACATAGTCACCGTCAGGCACAATATCATGAGGTGATTCATGTACAGCAATGTTTTACCCGTCATTACAGAAGATAAAACACACTCAAAAATGAAGTGTCTGTACTCCTTTAAAAAAAGAGGTCCAGTTAATCAAAGTCATAGGGCGGACAGCCATTTAGGTGAATGGTCTCTTATACCTGATTATCCGTTACATCCATGTCTCTTACAACGGGGTTCAGCTGTAGTAAAAACTCGGATAAACTGGAACTGAAGTCTCAGTCCACCTTCCATTCACCCCTTTATAATAAAGACATTTTTGATAAAAATCTGTTTAAGTAAAGTGCGTCTGTCCCTGCCGCGCCGTTCACTTCAACTATGTCTGATCAACTCGCCCAAGCGTTCACGCTTCTTGACCATATTTCTATCACCTGGTTGATCGATAGTAGAGTATCCCTTTCAAAAAACCTGCCATATCTTTTGCTTGGCTGAAGTCTAGGGTTGTCATGGTTCTGTTAGCGATTACCTTAGTTAATAGCTTATATGTAACAGATAGTAAGCTGATTGGTCTGTAATTTTTCAAGTCCTTAGCGTCCCCTTTCTTATGAATGAGGATAATATTTGCGTTTTTTCATGGTCCCGGTATCGTCGATGACTCCAGGCATTGCGTATACAGTCGAACCCGGTTATATCGAACCCGGATATATCAAATTTTGGTTATATCGAACTCACGAAATATCCCCTTGAAAATCCCATGTAAAAGTATAGGAAAGCTGCGTCATATATCGAACTCAATTTCACCGGTCTTTCGATATATCGAACTCCGCGCCACGCACTGGAAAGTGTGCCTTCCCCAAAGATGATCGCATCACCCTTGGCCGTTTGCTGCGTGACGTTTTCAAGCCACGCGCGGAAAGAATGAGAGGGGACAGTTCGGCGACAGCAGGTCTGGGCAGCGCCGCACCCATTCCCCAAAGGCGCGCGCATCTACAGTTGTCGTTTCCCACGCGCCAACACATGACGTTTGCAAGCCATGTGCGTGGGTGTGCCCATTCTTTTGCTGAGCTATCTCTCTCCTTCAGTACGCGCAATGCATGCGCCAAGCCAGCTCAGCCCGTTTTCAGACAGACGATTTCTCCAACGTGTGTTGCGAACCCTCTACGTGCGGCAGCGCGGCGGCGGACGTGGCTATGGCGCCTGCGGATGTTAAGAAGCGCCAGCTCTGTTGTTTTCTTTTTTTTTTTTTTTTTTTTTTTTGCGAGAGTCATTTTTTTCCTATCGTTGGGCTGTACGCGCGGCGTAGCGTAAGATATGGCGGCTGCGGACGTTAAAAAGCGGCAGGGACTTTTTGTTTTTTTTTTTTTTTGCGGGGATGTTTATTTTATATTTTTTTATCGTTTATCCTTGCATGATGAATCAGCGAAAGCACGCGGTCAGCTGCTGCGATCATGACGCCTGCCCCAAGCGCGGCATGATAAATCGAACCAGGCTTGTGCAATCAAGCCATCACGGGCACTCTGCCAAGTTCGCTCCCCGCCACCGCAGGAGCTATAAAAAGATAAACGCGCCCTTGACGTTATCGCTGCGCAGCATCTTGGCACGCTGCCAATGAGCTGTGGATGAGACGATTGAAACGGACTGACGCGCGCCATCGACATGCAAGCGAAAATGCTCGCGATTTCCTGCCGCCGCGGTGACACAGAAACCTTGTTTTGAGCTGCCGCGGTGGCTCGAGCGGCGAGAGGGACGCAGTTCCAACAAGTTTGAGAATTTTCGCTCTGTCGCTGCCGCTCGTCGCTTGCATGTGAGCGAGCTAGCCCTAACTCTTTTTTTTTTTTAAATTCTCGGGTGCAAAAGTGGAGGGTGGGTTCATTATGCGAGTGGGTTGATTACGCGACAAATACGGTATCGTTTTTTCGCATCCTAAGTGGCGTCGCAAGCCGATTTCGGTATATCGAACTATTTCGCGATCACCTTCGAGTTCGATATATCCGGGTTCGACTGTACAGGGTGGTCAGTTTTCCTAGCGTGATATCCCCCCTGTCCTTCAACAAATCTGCAGTTACCTGATCCTCTCCAGCTGCTTTCCCCCTTTTCATAGTTTCTAAAGCTTTCTTGACCTCGTCCTTCGTCACTGGTGGAACGCCTGACTGTTTTTCCCTACCCCCAGTCTCATTACGGTCCTGACTGCTTTGGCTACGGTAGAGATCGGTATAGAACTCCTCGGCTACTTTGACTATCTTGTCCATATTCATGATGACATTGTCTGCCTTGTCCCTTAGCGCATACATCTGATTTTTGCCTATGTCCAATTTCTTCTTCATCGCTTAAGGCATCCCCCATTCTTTACAGTGCTCAAATTTCTCCATGTTATATCGTATACACGCGTGTAATGGCCGCACTTTTTTTTTCTGAGATTGGGGTGAAAATCAGGGGGTGCAGCGATTACATGAGAAAAAAGACAGTGAAAAAAATTATTTGCGGTGTTACCTGCCTTTATTATTGTCAAAAAACTCCTCGTCCTCCTCCGCTAAACTCGTCGGGATTTCAGGCTCGTCCTGTGTCCAAAACATCACTCCTCGTTGTCGTCCTCCTCCTCCTCCGAACTCATCGGGACTTCAGGCTCGTCCTTGTCCCAGATGAGGTCATCCTTCGTACCGTCCAGCCTGTTTGATATCCCTGTCGCCTTGAAACTTTTTTCCACAGTCTCGAACGAAACCGTGGCCCACGCTTCGAGTATCCAGTGGCAAACGGCCAGAATCGATGCCCTTTTCAGTCGGCCGGTTGGAGTCTTCTGGTGGAGGGCCGTTGCCATCCACTCACTGTACGCACGGCGAAATCCACACTTAAAAGGGCGGTTTACGGAGACGTCCAGCGGCTGAAGCATGCCGGTCATGCCTCCAGGCATGACGGCCAAGTCCGTGTTAGATGCGCGGAGCTGTTGCCGCACGCTCTCTGTCAGGTGCCCCCTGAAGCTGTCTAGGACGAGTAGAGAACGCCTCGCAAGATTCGCCCCTGGTCGCTTCTCCCAAACACACTTAACCAGTCTGTCACCAGCTCATCCGTCATCTATCCTTTGTCCTGCGCACGAACAAAGATGCCGTCAGGGAATTTCTCCGCAGGTAGACGTTTCCGCTTAAAAACTACGTAAGGCGGTAGTTTTCGTCCATCCGCTGTGATGCAAAGCATGACCGTGCATCGCTGCCTTTCGCTCCCCGATGTAAGCACATGCACGCTCTTCTTCCCCTTCGCCTCGACTGTCACATTCTGGGGTGCGTCAAACCAAACCGGGGTTTGATCGACGTTACTAATCTGAGAGAGAAGGTGCTCATGTTCTCTGCGCTTGTTGATAACAAACTTGTGAACTGCAGAATCTTTTCACCATACTCCTCGGGTAGACCTTGACACATCGTTGTGCGACGGCGAATGGACAGGTTTTTTTTCGCTTCATGAAGCGCGAAATCAACCCATTGCTGGCTTTAAACACGGTAGCCGCAATCCCCTTGCTGCGTGCAATGTCTAGCGCTTTCATGCGCAACATCTCAGTCGAAACAGCAAAGCTGTTGCGCCGCATCTCCGTCACGTACTCGAGAAGTGAGTCTTCAACTTCCGGAAACATGCTCTGCTCCCCTCGGAAAGCGCGGCTCTGAACATTTGTTTTCCTGAGGGCATCTTCTTGGGAGCACCATTGCCGTACACATTTTTCGTCAACGCCGAACTTTCGTCCAGCCGCTCTTTTTCCTTCTTCTTTCGCGTAGTGAATCACTTTCAGCTTAAAGTGAGCGGTATAACTAACATACATATTTTCCCATCGAGGAAAAATAAAATCTTCAGCTCACGAGCGCAGAACAAATCAGGGCAGCAATGCGTTCCGATTGCGAGATCACACGTGATATGCTTCGGGGGATCGAGGAAATCGCTGTAAAACGGTGGAGCGAACAGACTTGGATTGGATTGGATTGGATTTGCTGGCCTCACCCTTTGTAACGGGCAGGCATCGCTGCGGCTAGGAGCGCCCCCTTTGGAACAGAGGTGGTGGCCCCTGCCCCCATGCTCGACTTTTTTTTTCCTCAAATATTTTGTTCTTAATTCTTATTGGCAATTCTACTTCTAACCTTACGCTTCATTTTGGCTTTCACTTGATTTTTGGGCCCCACCTGGCGGCAGTAACCACAAAACGTTCTGTATTTCTTGCACCGCACAGTAGACGGCACTGCCCAACTTCCTGAAACTCATGGTGCGGCTTTTACTCGGGAAATGTTTTAAAAGTTATTTCCCAATTTTCTTTCTAAAGTTCAGGGTGCGGCCATTACATGCGTGCGGCCATTACATGCGTGTATACGGTACTTCCTTATATCGGCCACTTTGCGCCTTTTGATTAGCTTTGATAGCTCTACCAGTTTATCTGGTCTGTTGGGTTGGAAGCTTTCATACTTTGGCGTTTTGTTAATCCAATCTTCATCTCCTTACACAGCTTATCGGGGTCCTCCTCTAACTATCCTACCGCCTACTTCTACAGAGCACTCAGTAGTGATATCTCTGAAATTGTTGTTCATTGCTTCTAGGCTAATGTCGACATCCTGGGTTAGAGCTAAATATCTATTCTGTAGCGGGACCCTGAACTCTTCTGCCCTCCCCCTCACTGCTAATTCGTTGATGGACTTTTTTTGTTACTAATCTGTTTCGTTCCCTCTTCAGATTTAGACTAATTCGAGACCTCACCATCCCGTGGTCACTACATCGCACCTTCCCAATTACCTCTACGTCCTGCCTAATGCTGTGGTTAGAACACATTGGAACACATTATGAAGTCAATTTCATTTTTAGTCTCCCCGTTAGGGCTTTTCCTTGTCCACTTCCAGTTCTTCCGTTTGCTGAAGAAGGTATTCATAATTCGTAATAAGTTATCGCGCTTTACAAACTCGACTAGTAACTCCCCCCTGCTGTTCCTAGCATTAGTGCCATAGTCACCCACTGCCTGATCTCCTGCCTGCTTTTTCCCTATCCTGGCATTGAAGTCACCCATTAGTACAATATACTGCGTCTTTCCTTTCTGCATTGCCGATTCTACTTCATAAAGGCTTTCAACTGCCTGGTCATCACGACTACATGTAGGTAATCATGATGGCCAAGCCTGTACAACCTTCAGTTTATATTGCTTGTTGTACTCTCTAGTTCCTCTAACAGCACTGCTAAACTAGCTTCACTTGCTAGGGTTCTAGCGTTAAACGTTGCCAGGGTCAGTTTCCAATGGCGGCCTGTCCAGCGGAGCGAGGAATTCTTAGCACCCCCTGCTGCGTCCCAGGTCTGAGCGCTGCCGTGGTCAGTTGTTTCACAGCCGCTGGTGACCGAGGGCCGGGGTTTTATAGGACTAATCATGGGTGGTTGCGGCCAATTACTGCACCAGGGTCGTCAACTCCTGTTCTGGTGAGGGAGTGCGTTGCCGGAGGTGTTCACCGGCATCAGGTCGCACCCCAAACTTGCTTATGCAATTCCATCGACATGCGGATCTTTTTTTCTTTAATCTGGTGGAGAAGTGTGTGGCACCAGGATTCGAATTATGGTCCTCTTGCATGCGGGGCAGATGTTTTACCTCTACGCCACTGCTGCTACACTTCCAACTGAGTTTTTTTTGATGAAGTTAGGCTCTTAGAACAGTTGTTTGGGAATTCAATTGGAAGTGCAGCACCTGTCCTGTCTCCTTTGTACCTGCGCCTGTGTATACACTTCTTATCTGTTGCAAATTTGTTTATACTGTCGAACATCGCTATAACAAACACAGATCCAGCCAAACCTCGATATAATGAACATGCATATAACAAATTATTCAATACATCGAGCTCTTTCGAAATATCCTAGAGCGAATGTGGCTCGGCATAAAACCGATATAACGAACTTCACGACGCCAAGCACTACCTCACTTCAATAGCAGGAGGCAGGCTTCATTGCACTACAAATGTGTTGTGCGGTGCAGCAAATGTTCAGGACTACCTCGTAGGTGCTGACAGCGCCAGAGATGCCACGTAGGCATTCAGAGTTCACAGCCAGAGAAATCGTTCGCACCTCATAATCGCTGACAGCGCCACTTCAACAGGCGGCAGCGGCGCAATCGAATGTTGCTTTCGCCCTTTTACGTTTTTGTGTTTTAGTGTTAGCAGCGGCGTGGCCGTCGTAGCGTTCTGTGGAGGCTGCGTCGGTGGTCGTGTCGAGTGTGGTGTGTGGGTGCGTAGTGCTGTGATGGCAGTGAACGTAACTAAAAGAGTAGCACTGACGTTAAAGACCAATCTCGAGATAATTCAACGTGTGGAGAACAGCTTAAAGAAGTCCATTCTTGCGGACTTATATTTGGGATCCCAAGGAGCACTTTGAGTACCATTCTGGAGAACAAGGCTGTCATCAAGGCATAAGCACAAGAGACCACAGAGACCACATCAAGAAACGTAATTTTTCAATCAATCGAATCGCCCGTCGCAGAAATGTATTAAATCGCCTGCGTGTTCGCTTGCTGCATCATCTAGCGGTGGCAACAAAAATTAGCACCAATGGCCTACGGCCTCTGACATCACCTCCGCGCAGGGATGTTGGAGGTCATGAATGGCCAAGTTCGTTGGCTCTGTCGTGCAAATTTGTCCGCAGAGTTAACATCCCTTCTTAGTATTCATTTTTGCTCTTCAACGTGGAATGAAAAGTGAAATTTCATGCTTATACCAAGCTTTTAGTTTGTAAAAATCGTGCGTTTTCGCATCTTTGTGTTGTCCATATTAGTGCACATTGTGTTTTGTTTTATTAGTAAACTTATTTACTGGAATTTGGGCTCCGTCTTTTGTAACAAATATCGAATATAATGAACAAATTTTTGTGCCCCATACTACTTCATTATAATGAGGTTCGACTGTACCACGGATCACTACCGACTGGCCTAGATCAGTGTTTTTACTGCCCTAAAGAGTGAACCACTTGTCTGATTTGTAGGTATAATAGTGAGAGACGGGCTAGATCGTGAACCGCGCAAAAAGACAAGGGACAGGGAAGAAAGTGACGGGACAAAGCGTGGAAATCACAATATAACGTAACAAACGATCATCACGTCACACTGGTGCGCAGGTGTGTACGAGACATCACACTATCTGGATACGCAAACTCTTTTACTGATAAGTTAACCGAGGTTTTACTGACACATAAGCCGGATTCTTTCTTAATACAATAGGTTAATGCAATACAAAACAGTTTTACAAGAAAAGAGCACCAGCGGGACCGCCCTTCAAGCAAATGCTGCTGTTGACCGTAATTGGCCGGGCCCATCATGACGTCAAGCTCGGGTATGCCAGGTCGGGGACGGCGGTGTTGCTGCATGTGCGTTGGTTCAGGGGACTTGAGAGCTAGATTCAAAATGTTATTGATTATTCGACCTCAAACACTTACCATAACAGTTCGAGCAACCAGCAGTTAAAAAAAAAAAGAAATGGCGCTACCATAAAAAAAAAACGCTGCCAAGTACGTCGACAGCGAAAGCAAAGTCAGCACATATGCGCGAGTCGAAAAGTACAAAAGCTGGCCCGCTTTAGCAACTGCCCTTTACACACTAAAGCTCGTCTCAGTAACAACAAAAGGAATAGGCATTGTATATGATGAAATCTTAGTCAACAGCACGTTTATACAACCTTCGAGTGTCGCCCAACGGCACAATGACAAACGCACGCTTACTGCAGCTGCTGCCCGGCCTATCTTTGCAGCCGGTTTGCGCTGTGTGCTGTTCAACACAACACCGAAAATGGTCTGGCTTTAGCCGCATCATGAAATCAGACATGTTTGCAGCGCCGGATAAAGCAAGCTTACCGGAACGGTGCTGGCAGCGAGCGTGGCGGATGGGCACTCTGGACAAGCGCACTGCCTGGTCGTCGCTAGGCCTGTATTCTTTCGCATCGGCGCCACAGCAGACAACGCTTGGAAGTTGAGCAGCGGTGTAGTAAACAGGCTACTCGTAGAACTCCCCTACTGTAAATTATTTTTTCTCGCAATGAAATGAAGATATCATTTATTATGGCGCCACCTTAGAAGATGAGCTATCGTATGCATACAAGAAGATCGGATGAGCCGCGACGACAGAGCTCTTCAATAGTACCAGTTGCGAAACTTCTCATAAGGCCCATGTATCAAAAAACGGCGGTTTTGATTGGTCAAAATTCGGGTGTTTGCAAATGGTGGCGGCACCTGCGGCCATTAAAGAAAACTGCGTCTAAATTCCAAAGTTTCTGATGACGACGGTTGCAAAAAGCTTGTATTTACCGCTCCTAGATGGCCGGACAATTCATAGACACCCGAAAAATGCGTACACGAGTCGGTCATTTTTTGAAGCGGAGTTTGGCAACTGGTATGATCCAAACGTTCTGCCGCGACGGCACCGGCGACTGCCGCTACGCAGCTGTGAAGAGAAACTTGCTGGTATCGCAATTATCCTATCAACATCTCGATACGGGTTTATTTGACGTTTATTTTACAACAGAGCAAAAGAGGCTGTTGGAGGGTGTCGAACCGCGCAGAGCGCCACTCCGCAACAGCTGCGTATCTGCTGGTTGACCTCGTGGGATCTTTAAACACACGGATCCTTCAGCACAGAACGATAGAACTAGAGAAAACAAATGGCACCAGCAGCACATTGTATCATTATCATCATCATCAGCCTGGCTATAACCACTGCAGGGCGAAGGCCTCTCCCATATTTCTCCAATTAAGGGGAGACGCGGGTCTTAAAACGGTCGAAAATGGTCAAAAAGTCGATTTTGGGAAAAACTCATTTTCGGAAGGTTTATCCTTTCGAGCATCTACAGTAAAATTATTAACGCTGAATTCGGTCGGGAAATGCGATAAAATCGGCTTTCAAAACACCACGGCAGCGACGAAATGGCCCCGAAAAGAGAGACTTTGTTCGAACTTCCCGCGCGCGCCGCCGGCGTTGCAGCCGGCCGATCGCCGCCATCTTGGGCTTGTTTTGAAGCTGGTTTCTTTGTGCGCAATTTGAGCCATCTCAAAATGGCGTCGCTCAAGCCGAGCGGCGGTTCGGGCCGGTTTCCCGAAGGCCGTTTTCGGGTCGCTGATTGGCTCGCACGCGGCGCGCGAAGCGCGCGCGCCGTTCTGCGCCTCCCATTGGCTGGTGTGACCGTCTACGTCATTTTTTTTTCTTTCTCTTGCGTTCGCCGCTGTGGCTGTCGCTTCGTGCGCGTCTGTTTTTGCGCTCGTGTTTCTCTACACGCCGTGTTTCCGCCTTGTGCCGGGAGTTTCTCTTTGCGATCGAGATGCCGGGAGACAGTCGATTGAAACCGAGCACGCAACGAGCTTTTGGAAGCCGGAAGAAACGTCCGTGGAACAAAAAACAGCAGGCAGCGGCCACCAGTGCGTCGCCGGGGCCTGCAGTGCCGGACTCGTTGGATCCGCCGGGTACATCAAGCACACTGCCCGATGACGACACCGCGGGACCAAGTTGCAGCACGAATCGTATCTCGGATCGTGGTACACTTTGTGTTGATGCTGTGTACTATTCGTCGACCGAGCAGGCGCAGCGTGTTGAGCGATCGGCGCAAGCAAAGTCCGTTCTGTCGGAAAAGTCAGCAACCCAGCGCAAGTTTGACCTTCTTGGCGTCAGTGCGGATTACCAGACAGCTGATGCCGGTACCCAGTTCGTGATTGTGGACTTGAAGGTTTTGAACAATTTTTTCGCGCAAGCGAAGTGCGGAACCTGCGGCGCAGGAAGTCTGCGTTTGAGCAAGGCAACAGATAAGAAGTACGGCCTTGCTGTAAAGCTTCTGCTTGTCTGCGAAAACTGCGATTTCGAACAGAAGCAGTTCTCTTCCCCAAGAATAAGCGAAGCAGTTCTCTTCCCCAACTGTTTGCCCGGTGGAGCTCTCGTCTCCTTGGCTCCGGTCCTCACTTTCACCTCAAAAAAAAAAACAAAACAAAACAAAAAAAACAAAAAAAAAAAAAGTCAACCCCTAACTTCTCGAAAGTAACCTCTATAATTTCATCACACTTACACATTCGACATTTTTTTTTTAAATGTTTCCTTGGATGGAATAAGACACTTTTTGTTTTGTTTTGTAGGGAAACTGATAGGGAACATCTGAGTAACATCCGTTGTCGAAGATTCTTCCCAATATTTTCTGCACTCAGTGTCAAAACTTCAAACGAGTTTTTCTCAGCTTCATGTTTTTTGGTGACATGACTAGCCTTACGGAACTTTTCATTGGGTTTTTGTGGTGCAATTTTAATAAATCTTATACCGTTGAATTCAGAAAGGTTTGAACTGTGGAGCTATGCTATTTTTATATTGCTAAGTTGAACATATCAAATTTATTGAACAATAATGTCAGCTAATTATATTTTCGAATTGTGGGGCATCTACATAATTGAATATTTTTATACTGTGATGTACATCAATGATAATATAAATAGCATAGCTCCACATGGCAGGTCTTTGGCTACAACTACATTTTAATCGGAACGAAAAAATATTGAGGGAAACTGTCCTAACGACCCGTAAGAAATTACCAAATTAGGCTTTGGTTATTTCCCAATAACATTAGAACTAATTGAGATAGAGTAAAACTAATTACATTTTTGAAAACAGGAGGAAGAAATACATATACACACCCAATTTCGTTATTATATCTCTAAAAATAAAAATTTTCATTTTAAGACCAGTGTCTCCCCTTAACCCAGTTCTGTGCAAGCTGCATCCACTTGACCCCTGCGAATCTCTTAACCTCATCCGCCCACCTAATTTTCTGCCACCCCCTGCTATGCTTTCCTTCCCTTGGAATCCAGTTTGTTACCCTAAGCGACCATCGGTTATCCTCTCTTCGCACTACATTCCCTGCCCATGCCCATTTCTTCTTCTTGATTTCCATTAGAATGTCAGTGACTTGAGTTATTTCTCTGACCAACTCTGCACGCTTCCTATCTCTTAATGTTACCCCTACCATTTTTCATTCCATAGCCCACTGCGTTGTCCTCAACTTAAGTAGAACCCTCTTGGTTAGCCTCCACGTTTCAGCCCCCATAGGTGAGTACAGGTAAGGTGCAACTGTTGTATACTTTCCGCTTGAGCAATAAGCTGCTAGTCATAATCTGCGAGTGCTTGCCAAATGCGCTCCATCCCAATCTTATTCTTCTTGTTATTTCTTTTTCATGGTCCGGTTCTGCGGTTACTACCTGTCCTAAGTAGACATTCGCCTACTACTTCCATTGCTTTGCTAACTAACATAAACTGCTGTTCCTTCACGAGGCTGTTGAACATTACCTTAGTTTTCTGCTTATTGACTTTCAAGCCTACCTTTCTACTTTTCCTATCATTCTTTGCAATTCATCCCCTGATCCTTAGATCCCCAAAGTGCGCAACGGAGTGAAGCAAGCGTGTAAAACGCGCGACCGGCATTCCGAAATTGACTTCACATCCGCCTGCATCTCAGTTTCGGCACCCCGTCCCTGCGAATCCCAGCAGCGACGAGAGTGTGACCGTGGTGCGTTTTGGACAAGCAATTTCTCTTTTTCTTATCGACAGAATTAAAAAAAAATTGACACACATGATTAACAGAACCCCTTTTTCCAACCACCGAATTTCATGCAATTTGAAAAACCATTTCATCTTCCCTTTAAATATGTCTGGAGCTCGGGACTGTGGAATTATCTTGCTTAGTTGTGGCATTTTTACAATTCCACTGTATAAGGAATGGCATTGCTTTTATATTTCTTCCATTCTTGTTTTTGCAGTCATGTCCTTTTCAAAATGTCGCTCCAGAGATGGCGCTCTTAAGGTGACATTATCGAGCAATATTGCAACAGCAGGTTCCCCAAGGTTTACTGAAAGTAAGAGCAAGTGAGAGAAATGAAGGTTACCGCTGTTTACTTTCAGAGAACCAGTGTTCCCCCAGCAGTGTAATGAAATTTGCCAGAAGTGGTAGTGATGTGCCCCGCAATCTTTGGCGATGTCGAGCAAGCAGTTGAAAAGTCCTTCAGGTAGTGTCCCCGCTTGGATTGGAACAAACTTTGAAGAGAACAATGGCTCGGCTGTGTTTACAAAATGGCAGAACTTAGTGGAGATTTTCTGCGTCCCGTGCCTATGAGCAGCAGGAAAATGTCCAGAGTTATGTAGCCCTAAATGGCTCAGTGTTTTAGTTTCTGAGAATTCCGAGGTTTGTGCAGCCCACACAAACTAGCCTGTAATGCTTAGCCACAGTTTCAAGGTTCTCTCGTCTCCAAAGTAGTCGGAATGTGCGACATGGTGTCTGCTTCAGTGCACTTCTTCGGTTTCGCTTCAGTGCACTTCTTCGGTTTCTGGCTGGGAGGAGAAAGTTGGTTTCTCCAGGAACACTTACTGGTATGTCATATTCATTTGCATAACAGTTCTGTACCAGCCATCGGCTGTAATAAGATTGCATACCGATGACGTGTGCTGGCCCGGCTTGCAGTGTTATCTATAAAAGAGCACTGCTTTCTCGAAATAAAGGCTTTTTGCGTTGCTGCAGTGGTTCATCTGTCTGCTGCTGAAAACAGAACAAATTTCCTTTGTTCTAAAATTTTATATTTATTGGCAGGGAACTTTCTTTAAGGGGGGACACGGGTCTTTGGGACCAAAAAATGACCAAAAAACCGATTTTCTGAAAATGGCATTTTTGGAATCTGTGGCTATTAATCTACAAGTTCACCAATTTTCTTCTTCCAGAAGTCAGTATTTTCAGCATAATAACGAATTGAAATCATCGCGCGGGCTGAATTTGCGCAGCAGCAGACGGTAAAACGGCACATTTTTCGTTGCGCGCAACTGCCGTTCCGCCGGACCGATCTCGGCCATGTTAGGCTCGTTTGAAAGAGCGCTTTCTGGGTTTCAATTTCCCGCCGCTAGCGCTTGTCTGCCCTCAATGGCCACTGAGAAAAATAACCACAAAGAAAAACGAAAACGCGGCATCTGATTCGCTGCTGAGCGCACGTGACTGCAACTGAGCCATCCGATTGGCTGATTCTATCGCACGTCGTCTGCTTGCGGCGGGCCAGCAGCCGTTGAAAGCGTCCGAGACGCCATTTTGTTCTGAGTCGAGACCGAGGCGAGACGATGCCCCTCAGTAAATTCCGCTCGCGCCACAAATTCGGCAAAAAGAAGAAGAGTGCGCGCGGCGACAACTTTCGGAACCGTCCTGCGGCACCCGAAAGCTCCGAGGATGTGCAGGAGCCAGCGGCAAGTCAAGAAGTCCCCGCGGCCGAAATAGGCCTAGCGAGCTCGGCGGCGCCTACGCCCAGCGGACGCGTCCGCCACGACACGACGATGCTGCAGCCTTCGGACTTGATTGAAAAGAAAAGAAAAGCCGAAGGAATGCTGCAGGAGCTGGGTTCAACCGCAGCGACGAAGAGGAAAGCGGATTTCATCGCCACTTCTGACGCCCGTCTTCTTGACGCGACCGGCGGTTGCCGTGCGGACGATACGACGTTCACTGTTGTGAGTTTGGAGTCGCTGAACGAACTGTTGTCTGCTGTGAAATGTAAAGTGTGTGGCGGGGATGTCCATATTTCAAAAGGAAATCGTGAATATGGTCTAGCCGTTAAACTCTCTCTCGCGTGCGTGATTTGCGGGGACATTTCATCGGCATGGAGTTCGCCGCGCGTGCAAGGCAGCCAGAAGATAAATCCGTTTGCCGTGAATATCCTTGCTGCACGCGCGATGCAAAGTACCGGACATAGGCAAACGGCGCTGAATGATGTGTTTGCGGCGATGAACATATCTCATCGTGGCCTGCACACGAAAACGTGGCAGGACTACGTAAAGAGTAAGCTGACGCCCGCAGCAACACGCGCAGCCGAAGGAGTGTTGAAAGACAGCGCCCGTTCTGTTCGGCAACTCTATAACGAGTTGAACCTTGACAACCCCGGGAACATTTCTGTCTCTTTCGATGGTTCATGGATGACCCGGGGTCATTCATCCCACATCGGTGTCGGCGCCGTAGTAGAACTTTTTACTGGACTGGTACTTGACTATGTAGTTTTCAGTAACTTTTGTGCTGGGTGTGAGCGTGGGCCCAAAGAAGGTGACCCGTCCTATGAGGCGTGGAAAGAAAGCCACTTGTGCCAAAAGAACACGGACAAAAAGTCCGGTGAAATGGAAGTTCAGGCCGGACTTGCTTTGTTCGAAAGGTCACTGCAGAAACATGGCCTTAGGTACACGACCATGCTCTCAGACGGCGATAGCCGCACATTTCTTGCATTGCAAGAATCAGCTGTGTACGGCTACATCGAAATCAGCAAAGAAGATTGCACAAACCATGTGCAGAAGCGGATGGGAACGGCCCTACGCAATGCAATTGCCAAGCATAAAGGTGATGCAAAAGAGAGCTTGAGTGGCAAAGGAAAGCTGACAGGCGACCTTGTCACCAAGTTGACATCGTATTACAGCTGGGCCCTGAAGTCCCATGCTGGAGATGTTGGGGCAATGCATAAGGCAGTGATGGCTACCTATCATCACGTAACCTCCAATGATACCATGTCAAATCACACCCTCTGCCCGACAGGCGCAAACTCGTGGTGCCGCCAGAATGCTGCTGCAGCCAAGGGAGAGCCTGCTCCCAAGCACAGATACAGTTTGCCACCACATGTGTGCAAAGCACTTTTGCCTATTTATGAGCGTTTGGCAGACCCAAAGCTGCTAGAGCGGTGCCAGCAGGGAAAAACCCAGAACAGTAATGAAAGCTTGCACTCCCTAATATGGTCACTCGCACCAAAGGAGCGCCATGCGTCACTGTTCTCCGTTCAAGCAGCTGTTGCGGAGGCTGTTGTCCGCTTCAATGCAGGAAACCTACAAGCATGCTCAAAAATACTGAGTGAGCTAAATATGAACCCTGGCGTCCAGAATATCAGGAGGATGGCTGAGAAGGACAGGCGCCGAACAGCCGAATCAGTACGCAAGCGTGCCTCTGCGGAAAACATGCATCGGGCACTGAAAAAGCGGCATTCTAGTCAGCCCAAGCAGTCAGATTACATGCCTGGTGCATATTAGCTGTCTGCAAGTGTAAATATGTATATATCTTTTCGAAATTTTGAATAAATTGTGCCTAGTTTGTTTTTTCCCATTTTCTCAAAACTCAAATTTTGGACACTTGGCTGGTTTAGTTCGTCGATATCTCTGCATCTAGGACAGATAGAGATGTAATTCCTTTTTCTACATAAAGCTGAAGGTGCAGTGAATGCAATGATCGAAGCAGAATTCTTTATTCAAGCTTCAAAAATTTTTTATTTTGCCAAGTTAATTGAAGCATGATAGGCACGTCTTGAAGGACAACTTTCAAAGTGCAGCAAAATTGCTAATAAGGGTAAAATGGAAAAACTGCTTTGATCATTGCACTCTCTGGTCATTGTACTGTACCGCCATGCATTAAAAATGATGTTTTATAGAGGCGTTTTTTTTTGCGCGGAAGTACTAATTAAATGAATAATTAATATTATTATCTCGGGAATTAACTGACATAGAGAAAAACAAGTTACATTTTTGAAATCAGCATAAAAATCTGAACAAGAGGGTATGATTTTATCAGGATTGGCTTTAAAATAATGAAAATAGCTCTAAGACCAGTGTCCCCCCTTAAACCGGAAAAAAGATGTATCATACATTTTTTGTGAGAATCAAAATTTCGTGTTACTTTAGTTGAAAAAGTAGCATAAACCGACTGTCATGACACCGTAAGTAATCCGATGAAGGCGCATGAACCTCCTCTCATCGGTCATACCCCGTATTTTCCGACAAGGGAATCGTTATGCACAGCAATCGGTCGATGCCATTGGATGAAGGGGGTTTCTTTAATGGGCAAAAGCTGCACTTTTCTTGAGTTATATCTGACTGAATAACATAAAAATTGCAATACAGCCTTCGGACTTCAATAATTGACAGCTGTTGAATATTTTAGACTTCATTGCAGAGCACACTCGAAGATGGATTCCTTTTCTTGCCATTCTCTGAGAGTCTGCTTTTTCTCCTTTCAAGTACTGTACTTACCCGCTGCAGTTCTGCTCTTCCCTGTAGAGCTCTTTTTTTCCGTTATCTTTCTAGTCCTTTTTCCTTCATTCTGAGTCAAAGTTCTTTCCGTATAAATGTTTTAATACCTTAGCTGCCTACCCATTATTGTCAGTTGCTTCAGGCATTCTTCATGTAAGGCCTCATTCTCACAGCCTGTTTTTCCCTCCTCCGTCAGATGGCAGCGCGACGGAGGTGAAGAGTTAATGGCGCTGGTACTCCCCGAAATCGGGCGGCCACCTCTTGCTCTATGGTTCCATCGACCGGTGGCGACAGAGGTCCGCCCCACAAAGGACGGACCAGTAATCGCGAGCTTGCTTCTCTCACATCACTCTACGTCACGGCTTGCATGTGCGAGCGAAAGCTTGCAGAGACAACAGATGCCAGTTTTGCTTCGTTTTCTAATACACCGGGTGCCGCAGCTAAACACAACCTCCGGCAAAGCTTTGCGATGTTTCAGTTTGTGTGTTAGCTTTCACTTTTGAATGGCTGTATCAAAAGCAATTTCGCAGACGAATGATTCCTTTATTGAGTTCATTATGTCCCTATAGAGTTCTTCAATTGTGTTGATTGCCCAAAATAATATATATTTGTATCCATTTGTTTTAGCGCAGTATGTGCGTTGTTTGTACTCTTACTGATGCTGAGATTAAAATGCGTTCCAATTGCCGTGAGAGGTCGCGAGACTAAATGCAGAATATAAGCTACGTCGATTTTCTTTTATCTGGGACGCTCGAGTAACACCACTCTCAAGTCGTAAACTTGGAATTTCACTCTTTTATTTAGGAGCTACACAAACTGTACCTCGTTGCAAACACTTCAGCTAGCAGTTTTCTCGCAAGCGTAAGCTGATCCAAACAAAGAACACGACAAAGTGAAACCATGTAGAGCATGGGCTCACAAGTTGAGCCCATAATATAAACACAACCAAAATAAAAAACAAGTACAGTGGTGCAAACGACGTTAGGGACAGTAAAGGTTGGGAGGGATGGAAAACCTGTTGGCTAGGGGGACGAAAAAGTCTAATTGACTGCCGTGCATGTGAAAAAAGGAAGAGCTATTGGGGAGGGAGTAAGGAAAAAAAGCAAGCACCGGTTGACCAGCGCGGCAAAAAAAAACATTTAGGGAAGGAGGTCTAAGAAAGGAAATAAAAAACAAGTACAGTGGTGCAAACGAGGTTAGGGACAGTAAAGGTTGGGAGGGATGGAGAACCTGTTGGCTAGGGGGACGAAAAAGTCTAATTGACTGCCGTGCATGTGAAAAAAGGAAGAGGTATTGGGGAGGGAGTAAGGAAAAAAAAGCAAGCACCGGTTGACCAGCGCGGCAGAAAAAAACATTTAGGGAAGGAGGTCTAAGAAAGGAAATAAAAAACAAGTACAGTGGTGCAAACGAGGTTAGGGACAGTAAAGGTTGGGAGGGATGGAGAACCTGTTGGCTAGGGGGACGAAAAAGTCTAATTGACTGCCGTGCATGTGAAAAAAGGAAGAGGTATTGGGGAGGGAGTAAGGAAAAAAAGCAAGCACCGGTTGACCAGCGCGGCAAAAAAAAACATTTAGGGAAGGAGGTCTAAGAAAGGAAATAAAAAACAAGTACAGTGGTGCAAACGAGGTTAGGGACAGTAAAGGTTGGGAGGGATGGAAAACCTGTTGGCTAGGGGGACGAAAAAGTCTAATTGACTGCCGTGCATGTGAAAAAAGGAAGAGGTATTGGGGAGGGAGTAAGGAAAAAAAGCAAGCACCGGTTGACCAGCGCGGCAAAAAAAAACATTTAGGGAAGGAGGTCTAAGAAAGGAAATAAAAAACAAGTACAGTGGTGCAAACGAGGTTAGGGACAGTAAAGGTTGGGAGGGATGGAAAACCTGTTGGCTAGGGGGACGAAAAAGTCTAATTGACTGCCGTGCATGTGAAAAAAGGAAGAGGTATTGGGGAGGGAGTAAGGAAAAAAAGCAAGCACCGGTTGACCAGCGCGGCAAAAAAAAACATTTAGGGAAGGAGGTCTAAGAAAGGAAATAAAAAACAAGTACAGTGGTGCAAACGAGGTTAGGGACAGTAAAGGTTGGGAGGGATGGAAAACCTGTTGGCTAGGGGGACGAAAAAGTCTAATTGACTGCCGTGCATGTGAAAAAAGGAAGAGGTATTGGGGAGGGAGTAAGGAAAAAAAGCAAGCACCGGTTGACCAGCGCGGCAGAAAAAAACATTTAGGGAAGGAGGTCTAAGAAAGGAAATAAAAAACAAGTACAGTGGTGCAAACGAGGTTAGGGACAGTAAAGGTTGGGAGGGATGGAAAACCTGTTGGCTAGGGGGACGAAAAAGTCTAATTGACTGCCGTGCATGTGAAAAAAGGAAGAGGTATTGGGGAGGGAGTAAGGAAAAAAAGCAAGCACCGGTTGACCAGCGCGGCAAAAAAAAACATTTAGGGAAGGAGGTCTAAGAAAGGAAATAAAAAACAAGTACAGTGGTGCAAACGAGGTTAGGGACAGTAAAGGTTGGGAGGGATGGAGAACCTGTTGGCTAGGGGGACGAAAAAGTCTAATTGACTGCCGTGCATGTGAAAAAAGGAAGAGGTATTGGGGAGGGAGTAAGGAAAAAAAAGCAAGCACCGGTTGACCAGCGCGGCAGAAAAAAACATTTAGGGAAGGAGGTCTAAGAAAGGAAATAAAAAAAAAAGCATATCAGTGGGGAAAAAAAGTGCAAGAAAAGGCTGCAACTATCCCAGCAAACAGAGAATATTTGGCCCATCCTTTTTATGAAAGCTGTGATGAAACTGCTTTTGAAGAGGAAGCGACACGTTTTGAAGCCGCATTGTTTGCACTATTCGGTGCTAGTGAAGTTCATTAGCTACCCTAATATTATGAATGGTGGTATCGACAACAACCTTTCATTTCTGGTAAACAGTGCTTCATTTCGTAAAAAAAAAATGTTCAGCGCTACATAAAAGACAGACACTGGAAGAAAACACAGAACAGGAGCTATTTATAGCACTGTTATTTGACAACAGAGTCATTTTAGGCACCCAAAAGGAGGTTATCAATGAGCAATTTTTTGCACATTCTTTAGGTGACTATTCAAGAGTGAACTACGGTTTTCTAATCGAAATTTTTCTCCCAAAACAAATATTTTGATAGCTGGCTAGTGTGTCTCGAGAACTCAACCAAGTGTCAAAGAATAAAACAGGTACTGCGTAATGACCCACGCGACTCTCAACAGCAATGAGTTAGTTTGATGTCATTTGTATGCGGCATCCGTGATAAAGGAAAAGGAGCACTAAATGCAAAACATTCAGTCACTTGCACAACAAGAGGCTAAATTGCAACTGATGCTAGTACAATATTCGTAACACACATTGGTCGCTTTCTGGCTTTTAATTGCCTGCATTCTGGAAGTGCAGGCGATACATTTTTTACAACATATTTATCAGTGTTCACTTATTTCACATATTTGCTGATGACATTGCCTTGCTAAGTAAATCAGGAGATGAACTTCAAAGAATGATTGATGACCTAGACAGGAAAAGTAGAAAGGTAGGATTGAAAATCAATATGAAAAAGACTAAGATAATGTTCAACAGCCTCAGGAAGGAACAGCAGTTTACGTTAGGTAGCGAAGCACTGGAAGTAGTAGGCGAATATGTCTACTTAGGACAGGTAGTAACCGCAGATCCGGACCATGAAAGGGAAATAACAAGAAGAATAAGATTGAGATGGAGTGCATGGCAAGCACTCGCAGATTATGACTAGCAGTTTACCGGTATAGCTCAAGAGGAAAGTATACAACAGTTGCATCTTACCTGTACTCACCTATGGGGCTGAAATGTGCAGGCTAACCAAGAGGGATCTACTTAAGTTGAGGACGATGCAGAGGGCTATGGAACGAAAATGGTAGGGGTAACGTTAAGAAATAGGAAGCGTGCAGAGTGGGTCAGAGGGATAACTCAAGTTACTGACATTCTAGTGGAAATCAAGAAGAAATGGGCATGGGCAGGACATGTAGCGCGAAGAGAGGATAACCGATGGTCGCTTAGGGTAACAAACTGGATTCCAAGGGTAGGAAAGCATAGCAGGGTTCGGCAGAAAGTTAGGTGGGTGGATGAGGTTAAGAAGTTCGCAGGGATCAAGTGGATGCAGCTAGCACAGAACTGGGTTAATTGGAGAAATATGGGAGAGACCTCCGCCCTGCTGGTCAGGCTGATGATGATGATGATGACATAATTCTTAAATTTCGCTGATGTGCGAGAAGAGTGCGAAGGTGTTGTGCCTGTTGCCTGACAGCAAGGAAAATGGACACGAAGGTCAACAACTCGGCGCCATCGCTGGCAAAGATGCAATCATTGAATGGGTGTCTCACTGCGGGAGCATCCTAATGAAAATAAACGAAGACCTACACGAAGTCGGCAGGCCAAAGAACCTGAGATTGGAGAGCAAAAGGGGACGCGTGTTGGTAACACAAAAGAGAGGGAACAGGGAAGGTAAAGAAAAGCCAAAAGAAACAGAGTTCATTATGTTCGTGGGCTTCAATTTTAGCTGGATTGAGCATTTATACTGCAGTTTAACACAGGCTTGTTATAACTATATCCATTTCTTTTGCCGCAGTATGCACGGTCTTTGTACTGCTACCAAAGCTGGGATGAAAAGGCGCGCTAGCTCCAAACCACTGCTAGAGCATATGAGACAGCATCGCTTTTTTATATATACAGTAGGACCCGGATATATCATTTGGTTATATCGAACACACGGAAGATCCCCTTGAAAATCCTATGTAAAAGTATAGGAAAACCGCGTCATATATTGAACCAATTTTACCGGTCGTTTGATATATCGAACTCCGCACCACGCACTGGAAAGTGTGCCTCCCCCAAAGACGGTCCCATCACCCTCGACCGTTTGCCGCATGTCGTTTTCAAGCCACGCGCGAAAGGAATGAGAGGGGACAATTCGGTGATGGTTGGGCGCGCATCTGCGGTTATCGTTACCCGCGCACCAGTACGTGACGTTTGCAAGCCATGTGCTTGAATGAACCGGTGGGAACGAGAGGGGGAAAATGCGATATAGCGAAGCGCAAGGGTGTGCCCATTCTTTTGCCGAGCTATCTCTCTCCTTCCTCTTTCCCGGCCTTCGTTCGCAGTAGCACGCGCTACGCATGCGCCAAGCCAGTTCAGCCCGTTTTCAGACAGAACGTCGGATGCTTTCTCCAGCGTGTCATGCGAACCCTCTGCGCGCGGCGCGGCGGCTGACATGGCTATGGCGCCTGTGGGCGTTAAGAAGCGGCAGATCTCTGTCTCTCTCTCTCTTTTTTTTTTTTTGCGAGAGTTCATTGTTATCGTTGTGCTGTACGTGCGCGGCGTAGCGTAAGGTATGGCGGCTGCGGGCATTAAAAAGCGGCAGTTTTTTTTTTTTTTTTTTGCTGGAGTGGTTTATTCTTGCATGTATGAATCAACGAAAGCAAGAGGTCAGCTGCGATCATGACACTGGCTTTTAGCATTTTTCGCTTCAAACAGCATTTAGCCATCACGCTTTCCAGTGATTTTGTGGCAGTGGACTATGCCTGCCCCAAGCGCGGCATGATAAATCGAACCAGGCTTGTGCAATCAAGCCATCACGGGCATGCAAACCCCTAGGGACCTATCAAAAGATAAACATGCTGTGGCGTTATCGCTGCGCAGCATCTTGGCGCGCTGCCAAGAAATGAGCTATGGATGAGATGACCAAAATGGAGTGGCGCTCTATAGACATGCAAGCGAAAACGCTCGCGATTTCTGCCGCGGCGACACAGAAACCTTGTTTTGAGCTGCCGCGGTGGCTCGAGCGGCGAGAGGGACACAGTTCCAACAAGTTGAAAATTTTTCGCTCTGTCGCTGAGATCGATCGCTCAATCGCTTGCATGTGAGCGAGCTGGCCTTAACGTTTTTTTTTTTTTTTTTTTTTCAAATTCTCGGGTAGTGGGCTGATTACGCGACAAATATGGTATCGTTTTTTTGCATCGTAAGTGCCGTCACAAGCCGATTTTCGTATATCGAATTATCGATATATTTATTTATTTATTATTTATTTATTGAATCCTCAAAGGCCCCATTTAAGGGGTATTACATGAGGGGTTTTATGGAGCTTATCATGAGAGGTTGTGGCCAATTACTTCACCAGGGTGGCCAATTCCTGTTCTGGTGAGGGAGTGTGTTGCCGGAGGTGTTCACCGGCATCGGGTCGCACCCCAAACCTGTTTGTGCAATTCTATCGACACGCGGATTTTTTTTTTTTTAATCCGGTGGAGAATTGCGCGGCACCGGGATTTGAACCCCGGTCTTCTTGCATGCGAGGTGGATGTTCTACCGCTACGCCACCGCTGCACTGCACCGCTGCAGGACAGGTAGTAACCGCAGATCCGTACCATGAAAAGGAAATAACAAGAATAAGATTGGGATGGAGCGCATTTGGCAAGCACTCGCAGATTATGACTAGCAGCTTACCGGTATCGCTCAAGAGGAAAGTACACAACAGTTGCATCTTACCTGTACTCACCTATGGGGCTGAAAGGCTAACCAAGAGAATTCTACTTAAGTTGAGGACAATCCAGAAGGCTATAGAACGAAAAATGGTAGGGGTAACATTAAGAGATAGGAAGCGGGCAGAGTGGGTGAGAGAAATAACTCAAGTTACCGACATTCTAGTGGAAACTAAGAAGAAATGGGCATGGGCTGGACATGTAGTGCGAAGAGAAGATAACCGATGGTCGCTTAGGGTAACAAACTGGATTCCAAGGGAAGGAAAGCGTAGCAGGGGGCGGCAGAAAGTTAGGTGGGTGGATGAGGTTAAGAAGTTCGCGGGGGTCAAGTGGATGCAGCTAGCACAGAACCGGGTTAAGTGGAAAAATATGGGAGAGGCCTTCGCCTTGCAGTGGGTATAGTCCGGCTGATGATGATGATGACATGAGGGGTGGGCTTCGAGTACGGCGGTTACAATAAAAAATGTCTTTCAATGGCAGCCTTGAAATTATGAATGTCGGTTAGTGAGGCGATGTAGTCGGGAAGGTCGTTCTAATCCAGGGCAGTGCGGAGAAAATTGACTTTTGGAATGTTGTCGTATGGGGGTAGACGGCATTGGAGTGGAGATGGCGAGATGACCAATGGGCTGGATGGATGAATATGTTGTTAGGTGGCAAGCTGTGATAAAACTTATGATAAAGAGAAAGGCGAGCTAGTTTCCGGCGTAAAGCTAGATTGTAAAGTTCAAGTTTGGGTTTTAGTACGGTAACACTGGTGCTATAGGAGTAATCTGAAAGAATGAAACGTGAAGCTCGATTTTGAGTATATATCGAACTATTTCGCGATCCCCTTCGAGTTCGATATATCGTGGTTCGACTGTATATACAGATGCAGAGCACATTACTTCCACCGCTGACCACTGCGTATCTTTTTTTTTTCTTGCAGGAAAAAAAAAAGTGTTGATATAAAGCCATGTGGGAGCAGTGAGGCTGCGCCCGAACAGGTTCGCCGGTGTCCGGCGCCTCTTTCTGTTAGAACGTTGCACCACTCCATCCGTCGTGCGGTTTCCTCTGCTGGAGCCGCCGTGACTCTGAGACCGGCTGACCTGTTATTTGGATGCCTGGTCTTCGGGACCTGCCCGATTATTCGAGTCCTGCCATAGCACCATCATGCTTCCCATAAAGTCAGTGTATAACACCTGTGCAGTGCCTGATTGACCTGAAACTTTTCTCATTTGATTTTTCATGCTTTTCCTCCCGATCACAGGTCAGAAAGCTGTAAAACATTTTTCACAACATTGCTGCTATTTTGTTTTTCTGCAGTCATCATGCTTGTGACCGGATGCCAACAGCACAGTGATGGCATTGTTTGTGCAGTGCCTGATTGACCTGAAGCGCAATGTGCTGGTGATGGGGACGACAGGCACGGAGACCCCCTTCCTGGGCGAGGGGGAGCTGCCCGAGTGTGCCCGCCTGCAGATGCTGGGGGCTTCGCAGAGTGGATCTACCCTGGGCAGTGAGCTGTCACCACACCCGTCCTCGCGGGCCGGTAATGCTGCCACCCGCCCATCCTCCCCTTCTCCCTGCTCCAAGTGTAGGCCTTCTCTCTCTTTCTCCTCCTGCTCTGCTGCATCAACAATCGGGTCGTCACAAAAGGGGCTGCATGACTTTCACTTTCAACTTGTGGGTCACAAAAGTGGGAAGCGTCAGAAAATTGCGCTTCATTGCCAAGCTCACAATGCTCGTGGCAGGTATCAGCAGGCCGTACAAACCTCCGGACTCAACATGAATCACATGCTGTTTGTACCAGAGCTTTTGGATCATACCAGTTGCGAAACTCTGCTTAAAAAAAATGACCGACTTGTGTACGCATTTTTAGGGTGTCTATGAATTGTCGTGCCATCTAGGAGCGGTAAATACAAGCTTTTTGCAACCGCCGTCACTGCAATAAAAAACTTCGAAATTTAGACGCAGGTTTCTTTAATGGCCGCAGGTGCCACCATCATTCGTAAACATCCGAATTTTGACCAATCAAAACCGCCGTTTTTTGATACATGGGCCCTATGAGAAGTTTCGCAACTAGTAGTATTGAAAAGCTCTGGTTGTTAGTACCATGATTATTAAATCCAGTGTGGACTCTCGGTAACACTCATGCAGTATCATTGTTCCGACAGTATAACAGATGGCGCCACCTGCACCAAGGTGTTAAAAGTCACTGGAACTGGGAAAGTACCGCATCCGTTTTCTCTCGGCCGGCGCGCCATGCCACGCCTCCGGCTGCTCCCTGTGGTGACGCGCCGCCATAAATGTTCCGTCAACTTCCTGGGTGCCTGTGCTGCAGTAGGGAGATGGTTTGCGCGGCATGCTCCAGAATGTGTCCTCTTGTTCTTGGCATTTTGCAAAACCAAGAAAAGGTACTGCAAATGCGTAAGTATGGTTTTGCAGCGCGTAGCCAGATAAGGACAAAGCACGGAGGAACAAGTAGAACACACAGGCCATAGAGTTGCTTACACCCTTAACTAGAGGGAAAGCTGAGGGCGCTGCACTTCAACCACCATGAGCGAGCTAAGAATCATGGGCCGGTGCCCTACTTGATGCGGGACATTTCTCAGGTTCGGGTTTTTCTCAGGTGCACGGAGTAACGTTACTATGATGTCTCTTTTTCATTATCATCATCTCAAGGTAAGTACATAGACCACAAAAGCCATAGTAGCAAAGGCGCAAAAGCAGACGTCGCCAATAAAAGGTTTCCGTTTCCCGAAATGCCACTAAAACTTCCTCAAGTAATTGCGCAACCATAAATATTTTCAAAACGTCTTTTTCCTTTTAAAGTGTGCCTATTAAGTGCGAAATATTGGTACGTATCTGTGTTGCTCAAAGCTAAGCCAGTAGGAGAAAGAGCCATCGTTTATATTGGATAAATTTCACACTGACATGCTGTTTCTCTCTCTTATTGGAATTTATAGTCACAAAAGTGAATGTTAAGACATTGTTTGCGGTAGAACAATGTTTATCTTTGCATTAGTTTTGACCAAAAGTTGTAGTTCTGCACTCTGTAGGTAACCGGCCCATGACGCTTTGGGCGCCCATGGGGGCTGAACAGTAGTCAGGAAACTCCATGTAAACTCCAATAGATGGCAGCACAGCTTTCCCTCAAGGTAAGAGTAAGAAACTCTATGACACAGGCCCCTCTGTGTCCTACTTGTTCCTCCGCGCTTTGTCCTTGTCCGGCTGTGCGCTGTAAAAATGATGGAAAACCAACTAGCCCAACAGCTTGTCCTCTTTATGCATAAGTATGCCAGGCTGCTGCGCTTTTTAGAGTTCACCAATCCCCAGGCCGGGAAGGCTCTTAATTGTTACCATTCCGAGAGGTGTGAATGACAGCGAACGACCGCTGTGGCGATTGCGGTACTTTTCCAGTCCAGGGACTTTACAAGGTGTTGGCATGCATAAACAGCCTGAAGCACTCGTAATATTGATGTTTTACGTGCACTTGAGCATGCTCACTTGTCTTTTAACTGCTGCAGGATATCATTTTTCTGAAGGTGCAAAAACAGACATTTCTCACCTGACATTTAGTTTGTAAACCACTGGAAAAATAAATGGGGACAGCCTGTTGCTTGAGAAGGACACAAGATGGGCCAGTCTTTTTGTCGTGCCACCATTCTGTGTTGGCCCATCATGGCACTGATCAGTTCCTAGTGCCGGGTTATTAAGGCGAAAGCCTTTAATGGCTCATGCTGTCGTGGACAAAGTGTATTCCTCTTTTGCGGCAGCTCTGATTGGCTGAGGCGGGATGACGTCATAGAGGTCTTGACCAATCACAGAGCACCACCAAAGTATGCGCGAATGCATGCCCTATATGGCCATATGCCAATCAATGAACAATGCTAATTAAATAATTATTAATTCATGATGAATTATTTAGTCAATTGCCTGCTTAATGACTAATTAATTAATTACTAATTCATGCCAGTTGCATAGCAGAATGCGGCACTCAGGTTTTCGCCTTTCACTGCTTTAGCCGCTAAAGTCCCTCGTAATTTTTTGTACAGTCACTTGCACAGTTCTGCCAGAGAGCTGCTTTTGGCGGCCACTAACTTTGCGCAAAGGAGGGCTGTGCACACAAGAGTTTTGCTGCAAATATTGTTGGCTATTAAAATTTCCATTTATGGATTCTTCAAAATGGGGTTATGCACTCTGATGACAGAGCTTGCACAATATGAATGGACAGCTGAGCCAAGAAATTGGCCTTCAAAATTTGGTTTCATTAGCGGCATGGCCAGTTATCGCAGCCACATGCAATGGATGGATGGATGGAATATAGGAGCGTTCCCTCTGAAACGGGGTGGTAGCAGTTGCTATCCTGCTCATTTTTCTCCCTAATCTTAATTATTGTTTAAAATTGGTTAGCTATGCCATTATTCTATTTATTGAATTTTTGTCTTTACCTTAATAACATTATGTCACTTTTCTGCTTTTAAGCCACCAATCTTCCAGTCGTTTTTTTGCTAGCTTCCACCGCAGGCTTATTCACCCGGCCACTGGTATCTCTAAACCCCAGAGCTTCAGGAAGGGTGACTGCACCTGCATCGACTTCCGGATGGATACCATTACATTCAAGTATAATATGGTCAATTGTTTCACTGGAGTTACCACATACAGCACATGCGTCTTCATTGTTAAATTTCTTTTCGTAGCTGCACATTCTAAGGCACCCTGATCTAGCTTCAAAAAGTTGGGCACTGCCTCTTGTGTTATCAAGGAAAGCTTCCTTCCTTATCTGCCTTTTCAACTTTTTCAATTTAGTTCCACACTCTGTTTCTTTTCCATCGAATTTATCCAATTTATCCAATGCAAGTTGCGATTGGAAAGGTCCACCTGTGGTGAGGATGGTACCAGAGAAGCCAGACTGGACGTGTGCCTTGAGCTGGAGAGACTGCATAAATCGGAAAAAGAAAAGTGGTTGCTGTGAAAGAGGAAACCTAGACCATTGCTGTTGTCATATTTGATAATGTGAGGTGGCTTTTATGCCCTCATGCACTTCATATAGTCCCTGCTCTGAAAACCATTTTCCTTTTATCGGCAAATATTAGAAATTTCAAATACGAATCAAATTTATCAAATGGGTTACATTTGATTTCTGAATATCTGGCAGTGATAAAATATTTCGTGGATATTCGTTAATCAAACCACGGCAGAGCAACTAACACTACCCGAGCAAGTTGTCCGAAGATCTAGTGTGAAGTGTAAGGGAAACAGTACGAAGGCATCTTTCTGCATAGTTTAGTGCATGTCGCACTTGGAGGCTGCAGGTGGGGTTTCCCTGTGTGATAACAAGATGACCGACTTCAAGCACTGTTTTTTGATTCAGTATAATATGTAGACTGTGTACTCTCCTGTATGATCATGCTAGCCTAGCGCCAGTTCTTGATGGAAAACTTCGCATCAGAGTACAGAAACAGGTCGGCATGCAGTCCTGAGGGGGGTGCCTACTGTCTAGGCTCTGCCATGCTGGCCGCCTAGCTCTTTCGCTACCGCGCCTATTCAAATCGATCAATCTGATCGACGGTTCAAATTCGCGTGCGCGATCGGTTTGTGGGCACCTAGTGCCATCTAGGTTAGAAAGTGGGAAACAAACAACGTGATCCAACATGTTTTGTTGGTTTTTTGCTTTTCGGCGCTTCATCCGGCGCCGTTTCGGATTGCCGAGCGAGTGCTTCGAGCATGGCATCGTCATCGCGCACGAGCGCTTCTAGAAGCGATTGCGTTTCTCGTCAATCGAGCGCTTCAGGAGCTGATTTTGCGGATGCAGACAGCAGTGGCGAGCCAGAAGAAGACGTGGACACATCAGAATTAAGCACCCATGAGGAGGATGCGTCAATGTCGAGCCGGAACATCGAGCGGGTGCGTCTGCTCTATGTTCGGCACATATTTCAACTACTAATAAATAGTATGAGCAGCAGAGCATGTGCTCACAGCTATATTACGGTATTTGTTTTCAAGGTCACAACGTCATACGGACATTCAATTCAATTCAGTTTATTTCCGTCAAAGCGGCAGGGGCTCGAACAAAAGTGAAAAACACTTCACTTGACGAGGTTCAAGCCCCTGTGTACAAGGCATACAGCGGTCGTACAATACAGCATACAGCGGTCGCAAATGTTAAGATAAGCAATGCATAATCTGCAGGACAACCTTTATAGGAAAAAATAAATGTGCAAGGACATTGCATAAACTGAAGCAAACATAATAAAATAAAAAAGCTTCATTTGTATGTTCAAAAATTGCTCAATCAGTGTAATGGACACAATACATATATACAGTATGGACAAAAAATAAAAAAAAAAAGATAAAGAAATAGTCATCATTATACAATTCTTTACGAAGGAACCATCTCTATTATGATGCAAAAAAAGTCTTCAACGTTGACATACTAACATTTTCTACCATGATATTGTGAGTGTGGAGATAATTAAGTAACGATGGAAGTGAAAATTCCAACATTTGGCGGCTAAAGGTTGTGCGTAAAAAAGGAACTTTCCAAATTTCTGGTGACCGGGATGTAGACCAACCCTCCCTTAAAGGGACACTAAAGAGAGAAAGGAAGTGGGTTTGCATCGATAGAATGCCAGTTCCTGATTACAAAAAGACCACTCTTACTGAAAACAGAGCTGTTATAAGGTAGTAAAGAAGAATAACAGAAATACAGGTATCGCCACCACAGCCAAACGGCCGAGGCTCGCAACTACAAATCACGTGACGCGCTGGGATCCCGGAGGCTGACGAATGCGAATTACGTTGTATGTTTGAATGCGGTAGTACGTTTTTTTCTCGAACATGATAACACGCTTTTATCATACGTAAACGACAACGAAAATACAACGTAAACGTTGCAAGGCAAATACAAAAATATACTTGGAGGCGCCACAGGCGCCCACTTCAGTTTTGGTTATGTTTCGACTCAGGCATTTCGTGCGCACTCGGATAGTTTGTTTGAACCTGCAGCGCCTGAATTACGAGCTTGGAGCAGCAGATGCGCCTTGATGGTTTCCATTTGAGCATTCGGAGGCACGAGCGAGCGAAATCCGCTACCGCCGACACACTCCTTCGTTCACACTTCTGCGCCAACATATCGCCGCCGTTGCCGCTTCGACTGCGACCTGACCGCTTGACTGCAGCTACGTACGCCACGAAAAGCATACATATGCTAAGTACCGAAGGAAAAACGCATTATCATTCAATTGTTCACTAAATCATGGCACATCTGACCAACATATACTGCGTCAACAAGACCTTCAGCGTGCTATTTGCAGGCGTCGTAAACAAAAGGGGCATACGTGCCGCTCATACCAAGAAGAGTGTCGATATATTGCGCTCGGGTAAAAAGTAAAAACTAAAAATAACGAAGCACCAGAAATACATTACCAAAGGTTAAAAAAAAAATCGATTTGTAAAAAAAAAAAAAAAAAAAATTGCCAGAAGCGGTAAGACTCGAACTCGCTACTGCTTGCTCTGTAAAGTACGGCGCTAACCACTCGGCTATGCCGCGCCACCGGAACCATGGAAACAAGTTCTAGTTTTCATGTCATGGCCCCATTTACAATAAAGTGTTTCTGCTGCCGGTCTAAAAATTACAACTTCTTGATCATCGGCGCATGCTGCCTGCTCTCACGTCTTGCAACTAATGTTCTGGATGCCTATGCGCACTATATTGTGCACTGGATCCATTTTAACATGCGGAATTTCACAGCGCTGGCAAATGTAGTGGCGCCGGCACTTCGGTCATGTTCTGCTACCGTGGACGTAATTTTCGCTGAACACGGAGCTGTAGCACAAACCTTGAAGGAAAAAAGTGCTATGAAGCTTCAAAACTGACAAGCGCAGCAGCGAGGACACTATTTTGCTGGTAACTAAATCTTATTTGTATGTAAACATGTCAGGAAGCGTTGCGATGACCGAGGGCTCGGTTTGTTGCAAGAAGGAGCGCAAAAGCTTGAGAAACATGTAAAGTATTGTTCATTACAAGCGCTCTATGTTTTTTTTTCTTCCTTTGTGGGCCCATCGCTCGGTAAATTACTCTCTTCATCGTTTTATTTATTTCGGCTGAGGCCGTCATTGCGAGTACGCTGTTGTCAAGTTGGCCCTTGAGGGATGCGACGCCGCGGGCCGCGCCGGCTCGCTAGCTATCACGGAGTCTCCGCTTACGCCATAGTGTGCGTCACTCAACTCCAACTACGTAGTTGGAGGCCACAGTTTGAATTCGACCGGCGGGAACAAGAAAAAACCTCAACTTCTTATCGCAATATCTCAGCAATTATTCGATTTTTTGCTGCCGGATATTGCAATGGATGTGATAAAGGCATCATTGTTATGTAGACCTTGCTTGTACGTGCCAGCAGTTGTGAAGCGCATGCAGGTTTTTCCTAAATGAAACCAGGGAGTCGAAAATGGTGGCACTAACATTTTTTTTTTTTTCTTTTTTCTTTTTTTTTTTTTTTTTTTGCTGAAAGGAGTTTTTGGCAATACCCTCTGAAAATTGTGTCATCTTTTTGACAAAATTAGCTACAGAATGTATATCTTCAAATTTTTCCACGCTTGGTATTTTTAAAGTTTTGCTCTTTTTTCAATCGGAATGATGTCCTCACTGTACAAATTCTTAAATTATAAACATTTTTTACTCATTTGTGTAATTAATATATATTTAACATTTATGTTATCGAATAGAACATTTTTTTAGCTACATTTTGATACCAAACAATGTAAATAAGTCATTTACATTGTCTAGTCGCCAAAAAGTATTTCCTTCCACCTAGAAAACTGCCCTTTTTCCCGTGGTAGCGAAAGAGCTAGGCATACCCGTAACTACACCAGCATCTCCGTTGCTGCAGCAACGGAAATCCATTTGCGGAGCTTCTCCTGATGGCTTGTTTTCCAACCAAAAGCACTCGTTTCCAGATGACATCTCTGCATTCTTTGTGGAAGTTGTAGTAGGAGACCTGGCTTTTGCCCTGTGGAGTCTGGATTGTTCATCGTTTGGCTTAGGGGTACAGTTCGTATTGTTCAACGAAAACTTCAAAGTTATGCGTGGTGTAGGGCCACACATCTCATTCCACTTGCTGCCCAGAGTCTGCTGTGAACCATCTTGAAGTCAACTGGCAAGATTCCAGAGTTCGCTCAGAAGGGGAACTTAGCTGTTTGCCTTTTGGTGACTTTTTGTTTCTACAATCTAGTTCACTTTGACAATTTTTTAGTTTGCACCAAGCAGCTAGCCGATTTGCATAGCTAATCAAATGCGAAGTAGGTGCATAGCACTGCTTATCCCTGCTGTACCTTTCCATCGCTTACAGTCGCACAGCCCGTTGTCCTGGAGTTTGTACTGCACGTTTGCTCCTCTTTGCTTCGGCATCCGTTTCACGACGACGCTCAGTGTTTCGCGCAGTTTCCCGAGCAGGCTCGGCAAGTTTCCCATATTATTTTTATTTATTTTATTTATTTAGTAATACTGCGGAGTCGTTTGACTCCAAGCAGGGGTGAGCAAAGATACAATCAAAAAAGGTACAACAAAGTTGCATTTCTACATTCGGGCTGTTCACTACACACATCGGCAGATTATTCCGTTCTGCAATTGTTTTGACAAAAAAAGATTGCTTAACTGTATTAGAGTATGCTCGCAATTCTTCTAGCATTTTTCCATGATTAAAACGCGTACTTGCGCGCAAAACAGGAGGAGTAATGTAATCTTGGGAGTTAATCCCAATGTTGTATATTAGGTACAAAAATTTCAACCTTGCTTCAGTGCGCCTTGACTGAAGGGATTCTGAACCTAGGGAGTTGATCATGTCTGAAACACTATCTATGCGTTTGAATCTTCTACAGATGAAACGGGCTGCGATCCTTTACACTCTTTCTAATTTTGAAATATTTTTGGCTGTGTAAGGGTCCCATAGACAACATGCATATTCGAGACGAGGACGCACCAAAGCCTTGTACGCTGCCAATTTCACGTTTGCTGGGGCCTTTGACAGTTTATGCCGCAAACACCCGAGAGTCTTCAGAGCTTTCCCACAAATATCATCGATGTAAGCGTTCCAACTTAGGTTATTGCTTATCTGGACGCCAAGGTATTTTACTGATATTTTACAACATGGATGTGTCAGGACAGTTTTCTTTTTACAAACTCTGAGGACCAAAAGCATTTATTAATGTTAAGAAACATGCCCCATTGGGTGCACCAATTAGATATCTTCTGCAGATTACTGTTGAGCTTAATCTGGTCCACTGTGGAGTTAATTGTAGAGTATAGAATGCAGTCATCAGCTCATAATTTTAACTCTAACTTCTGGGTCAACTATATTCGTCAAGTCGTTTACATAGATCAGAAATAGAATAGGACCTAGAACAGATCCTTGTGAGACACCAGATGAAACCGGTAGTGGATCAGAGTACTTATTGTTAACATTAACATATTGAAATCTGTCTTCTAGGTAGGCTTTAATAAGGTCAATAATATTAGGATTGATTCCGGCAATGCAAAGTTTTTCTACGAGTTTAGTGTGCGGAACCTTATCAAAGGCTTTGGCGAAATCTAGGAAAACAGCGTCCATTTGTAGTTTGTTATTAACTGCGATAAAAAAATCGAAACCCATGTTGTTCATTAGAAAGAAAATTGCTGGAGTTCAAAAATTCTGTCAAGGCACGGCAAATCACATGTTCAAACATTTTGCAACTGATCGAGAGCAAAGAAATCGGGTGATAATTAGATACACAAGTTGGCTCATTTCCTTTAAAGATTGGTACGACACGTGCAGTTTTGCATTCTGACGGTACTGCGCACTGAGCCAAACAGCATTGAAGATAACAAGGAGATAATGGGACGACCATTCTGCATAGCGGCGAAGAAAAGCTGGTGGAATGTTATCAGGCCCACTGGACTTTTTGGCGTCAAGTTTCAAAAGCAGGTTAAAAATACCTTCGCGGGAGACATCTGGCCTTAAAGAGGAATAGTCGTCTGGCTTAGAAGGAAAACTCGAGTTTTTATCAGCGTACACCGATTTAAAATACTCATTGAATACGTTAGCAATGTTTTTGGCCCTGTGACAGGTGAACCATTGACTATTAGTGACATATTACATTGTTTTGTGCCATTTATGTAACGCCAGAACTCTTCTGGAGCTTCTCTGAGAAAATGATCAAGCGTATTAGTAAAAAATGAGTCCCGGGCTTGCTTGATATTACTTCCTAATATGTTGCCCAACATGCTCACATTTGCCTCATTCCGTCTACTAGAATGCCGCATTCGCTTTAATTTACATTTAGTATGGATTATGTCCCGCGTAATCCATGGGTTATGTTTCTTTTTCTTCACAATATTAGGAACATACATTGTCAAGCAATCAAGGCACAGTTTTTTAAACATGCACCATAATACATTTACATTCTTCTCAGCCTTAAAACTGTCAAAATGAGTCTAGAAAATCCAGGATTCCCACATCATCAGCTCTATTAAAATTTTTCACGATAATGGGTCTTTTTTCACATTCAACATAAGCTGACAGTGAAAAAGCACACGAAATGAGATTATGGTCAGATACACTTTTCAAAACATCAACAGAAATACACTTAAGGGCATGGCTAATGAACACTAAATCAAGAATGTGGGATACAGAGGTACATATTCTGGTTGGCCTCTCAACAATCTGCGTCAAATTACATGTAAAGGCAATATGCAAAAGGAGCTCAGCATGACCAGAATTGGCACCCATAGCGTCCTTGCGAGACCAGTCGATATCAGGAAAGTTAGTCACCAGCTAAAATAAACTTCACTCAGTCGCCACGAAAGCGTTGAACGTAATCATACAGGTCTTCGAGAAAAGGACATCTGCATTAGGAGGTCGATATACTACACCCAATACAATAGTGTTGCCACAGAAATCAATCTTACAAAACAGACTTTCATGATTGGGAATCCCAGGCAGAAGTACAACAGGTAAACGTTCCTTAAGCACTATCGCGGCTCCTCCGCGCGTCGGCCTATCACGTCGCAAAATTCTGTAGGCGAGGGGAACAATTACATTTTCAGGGATGTCAGAATGCAGCCAGGTTTTTGTCACAAACGTAGCGGGAGGGTCCAGTTCGTAAAGGAGCGCTTCGAATTCAGCTGTTTTATTTGCGATGCTTTGTGCGTTGAGAGAAATGATTCGCAACGGTTTGCTCTTATCTGCCTGTCATTTATAATTCTTTCGTTTCTGACGTCGAGTGATTGCACGTCTCAACGGTGAGGCAGCACTGTCACTATCACCAGTTTGGCCACCAGAATCATCTTTATGTTCATTTGATGTAGCAAGCATTTGTCTTCCTTTTCTTTCTTCGTCCCACACATACATGTTCCCCATTGATAACTAGCTTGTCAAGCTTTAGGTATACCTTGTCCTCCGGATTGCAACTATCTTTAACGGTAGACCAGAGCAGCTTTCATACTTTTTGAATTCGAAGAGGGTAGTCCTCAGATAATGACATTCCTGAAGCTTTTAGTTTTTTCGCATTCCTAAGGAAGTTCATTTTTTCATCAAAGTCGGAGAGCCGTATTATCACTGGTCGGCTCTTATCCTCAGATTGCCTGCCGATACGGTGTATGCGTTCAGCACTTCCAACTTTAATTCCTAGTTTTCCTTCAAACACTTCTGTTAACACAGCATCCTTTAGGCTCTTCGAAGTTTCTGTGCTGTCTTCCTTGACCCCGAAGATAATCAAGGTATTACACCGAGAACGATACTCTAGGTCTTCAACTTTGCTACACAGTGATGAAATCTGCTCCTAGAGCTCCAGAATTTAGCTTTCGAATTCCTCTACCCTCTTTATAATTGGTGCAAATGATTCTATTTTTCCTTCAATGGCAGTCAGCCTGCGGTTTGACTGATATATGGCCCTCTAACTTCTCCCTGATACATTTTAGCTCTCTAGATGGCATTTTTTGATTTTCGATTATGGTTTCCAGCTGTTCAGACAGTCAAGGGGCCTGGATAGGTCTCTACGTCTCCACTTAGCAAAAGCACGAGAAGGCAGAATGAGTCAAAAGAACCCGCCAGACACTCACATAGCACCTCTGAGCAAGGGAGCACAACCAAACAATGAGTCACTCTTAAATTCAAGACATTGCTTATTACTGACCTGCACAAAAAGAGGAGACGGTTTAGATGTGGCTGCATCTTGGAGCTGCTCCCTTGCTCACTGGCGAAAAACACTTGGGGGTTGTGTTTCGATGCGTCAAACGATGTCGATGCCGCTCTGGCATGACCATGACGCGCACGGAAAAGTTGCAAAAAGTTCACATCACTGGTATTTGACGCTGAGCTTTGACAATCAACGATGGGCAATACAGGCACACACAGTTCACAATGGTAGGTGTACGGTGACTCTGGCCCAGCTGTGCCTTCATGGAAAAGACCGCCGCACGCAACAAAAGCCTGCACGAAAAAGAGGAGACAGTTTAGATGCATCTGCATCTTGGAGCTGCTCCCTTGCTCACTATTCTTTGTACTTCTAGAGCCTTGCAACGTTTAGCTGCAATATCAGAATCAGTGGACTCATGATCCCGCTGCCTTCGTAACCGTTGCACTTCAGCACGCCGAACACGGCGAACCTGCGCCGCAGTGCCAGATGGCTCGGCTTTATCCATTGAGACTCGAAGCAAACACACGGCCTCAACTTTCCTTATACCATCTTCAGAAATGAACGAAAACATGCACAATGTACCCCTTTATAATGCACTGCTCTGCGGCCGAAAGGTATGGTGTAGGATCATAGGGAGAGAGAAGAGAAAGAGAGAGGGAAACGCACTTGAAGTCGAGCGTCAGTTAAGGCGCGGAGGTGAGCACAAGCTGCTTCACAACGCGGCGAGCGGCTCAGAGCGGAGATCCAGGGAACACCACGCGTGAACGTCTGCTATCCGTAAAGGCTGAGGAGTGTTTGTAAATATAACAGCGCGCAACACAAAGACAAAAGAACAGAATAACCTACCACACTCCTCAGCCCTTGTGATGTGTTATTCTCTTCTTTAGTCTTGTGTTTCACGCTGCTATATTTACAAATATGTATCACCAACTCGCCTGCTTAGCTATCTGCTGAGGTGTGACTGATGCGAGGGGAGAGATGCCGAAATCAAGGATGGGTGAGCAGCACCCGACTGCTTACTCCGGAGCAGCACATGCATGTGCAACGCTGCCCAGTGACTGCGGCCACACCCATGACATGCCCCTCTCTCACTGGGTGCATGTAAGCGGCCACTCCGCCCCCTCAGTATTATCAAGTCGCCTGAAGCGGGCGTCGCCACTTTCCCTTCCTCCTCTTCAAGTTCACAGAGAGACGGATGGACTGAGAGAGATAGAGAGAGGCTTCTGCTGCAGATGCACAGCCGCTCTGCCTTCTCAATGCTGAGTTGCGTGAAGCGCGGCGCCACCTTCTCTTTCTTCACTTCAATTTCACGAAAAGAGTGTGAGCGGCTTCGGACAGACATCTGCGAAATCCATGATTGCGGATAGTAGTGCTACGCACTAAAAACAGATTTTAAAAAAATGTATATAAGCGCTGAAAAACATCTGCTGAATTTTCGAAAAGTAAAAGTAAACACCAGAAAGTACACGGCCTAATTATATGTTACATGCTTAAAGGAACAGTTTTCTTTCCCTTTAAGAGGAGAATGAAAGTATTGGCATAATCTGGGAGATATCATTTAGTGGCAGTAACGAAGGCAGAACTCGTGGTTTAGGCAAACTTTTTTTTTTAATTAACCAAGAAAGTAGTGCGATGCTGGTCCTCTCATTGCAGTGAACATGGTAGCTGCCTAGAGCATCAAGAGTGAACATAGTACAGTCAAAAACCCACTTAAACTGAAGTGCCATGGAAATATTGTTGTTATAACCAGGTTAGGCCGAAAAAAGGAAGAAAGCATTGTAAAGTACACATTTAATGAGGACGCGGTAGCTTACACTTTTTATTTCGTAGCGGGAAGAAACCCGTAAGCGTTGTCTGTTTCATGGCAATTTGGCTGACATCTTTCTGCGGGCCATCCAAATGCTGAACATATTGTAGTGGAAGGTTCTTAGCAAAAACGAAGTCCCACAGGGAGTCGATCGTTCTGCACAGGTTTCGTTTCATCGTTGTCACTCCTCTAATAGTCTTCCGCGCCAGTGACTGCTGCAACGATAGCCTCGTCTGTCAGCTCTTCACCTGTCACAACTGTATTGCCGGCATGTAAAAATCCTCAAGTCCCGATGCGTCACCGTCACTACTGCTCACTGTGAACCAAAGTTCGATCATCGCTGTGTCGGAAGGAGCTTCGCGACCTTCCATGTCGCTGGCATCACCAGGGAAGCCCTCTTTCCTGAAGCAGTTCATGATGGTGGAGGAGCTTACTTCTGCCCATGCTCCAAAAATGCACTGCACTGCCATCAGGAGCGAGATCTTCAAGTCTGGCACCGGTCGGCACTCTTGGACAATCCTCCATTGCTGTTCACGGAAAATCCAGGGCCAGCAAGATTGTGTGATGATGGCACAGGAACCACGCTAGAAGGACACGTGCACAAATGCTGCTCCACGCCTGCCACAAAACGTGCAAACGCGAAGCGGGGGCCTGGACAAAGCAAATAGGGGAGGATAGTGCAGCACACCACAGTCAGGGCACCCTTAGAATGAACTGCTCCACCATGCAGAAGCAGAGAGGACGCAAGTTACCTACGCCACGGACGGTCTCTACGGGGAGCGCTCAAAGCTCTCCCTCAGAACGGCTGTGCCTAGCAGCACCTTACGCCTTCCTCCCTCCTCCACGTAAGGAGGTGCTCCGTTCTCCCCCGCGTCTCTGTGACATGCAAGCTTCCCCGGAGCACCCGACCAACGCATTGGCTCAACATGCTGTGTTTCGATTTTTCTTTTCATTTTTTTTATTGTCGCTGCATCGGCATTGTCAGCGTCTCCACGTATGCGCGCTTTTTTGTTGTCGCTACATTTCCGTGTTTTTGTCGACTTTCAGTGACCATATTTGATTGTTATAACTAATAATATAACATGACACCATTGTAATAAGCAGTTTATTTTATATAGAACACATGGCAAACCTGTTGGTGCAGCGGCTGCCTGCTGTTATGTCCGATGTAGTATTAAAACCGGTATTGTTATAAGTGGGCTTGACTGTAGTACATTTTTCGAGTATGACAAAGCATATTTATTTTTTTTATTTTATTCATATCAACTTGAGGCAGCTTAATGAAGTACCTGTATCTTTTTTCTTGTTCAATAAATTACAGGTACTGCTTCCAAAAGAGAAATCACACAATTGAAGATGCTGCTATATAATGGTAGCGACATTTGGCAGCGGTGCTACAGGCAGAAATGGTTGTTAGCATCCTGTCATGCTCAGTACTATTCCCAATGCATGCAGTGACAGTTGTGTCCATAGAGTACTAACTGCATACTGCATGCAGTGACAGTTGTGTCCACAGAGTACTAACTGCATACTGGGTTCCCCATGGAGGAAATTCCTCGCATTAATTACTACGAGGGAGGAGCTCTTGGTACAAGAAACAAATGAAAGCTCTGCCTTGACCATGCCTTCAGCCAAGCGAGCAGTCATACAAAATCTGCGCCTTTTGCATATTGTAGTCTGTGTGCACTGCTGGTGTGGCGAAGGTAGCACAGTCCTAATAGTCCTCGATTACCACTGTAATTGATCACATTTAATGATTCTCTATGGTGATGCAGATGCCAACTAACTGTATATCATCGCACATGTGCGCGCACGCTTTGACGCAAGATCAGTCGTGCTTTCTTGTTAAACATCTTCACTCATCACTCATCGCTCAGTTTTATTCGTTTCCAGTCAGTGCGGTCATTTAAGTCTTTTGACATATTGGTCCTTCCATAGTCATACCTAGTCATTGCCACTCATAGTTAAACATTTTTACTAATTTCCAATCAGTTGCGGTCATTATAAGTCATCTTTTTGTCATATTGGTGGTTTCGTAGTCATTAGCAGTCATTATGAGACATGCCTAGGCATTTTACTCATTTCCGATCATTTCAAGTCGTCGTTTGACATTTGTTGTTTCGTAGCCACGATGAGTCATACCTACTCATTGTTTGGTTTTTGACGACCACTTTCAAACACATTGACTTGGATGTGGGTCTTACTATTTTGACAGCAGAGATCTCTCCCTGCACTCCAATGGAGATGGTTGATTGATGTGTGTGCAAACAACAAGGAGAGCACACCAGTTGAGGACTGGCCCATTGGCAGCCTCTCAATTATTAATAGCTAGCTCATTGATTTTTGGCAACCTTCCCCTGGTCATGGATCAAAGTGGAAGGTGGCACCCTTTACACTGGAAAGATGTCCTCGGCCATTCTCAAGGCCTACACTAAGGCAGCATCCTGTGTGCCTGGAATGGCTGTTGACCAAGAGAGGGCTGTCACAATTGCGAGCTGAAGTGCGGGCAGAATAAAAAGGCGGGTCATTAGGGGCTGAGATGGCAAGGCTTTTCCTGTGAGCACCTGCACTCATGTCGGGCCGCTCTCCAGTGAATGGCCATAAAGAGAAGCCCTTTGCATTTGTTCAACCATAGCCTAATGTTTTTAGCGCCTGCTCTTTGACGACGAGGGCATTGTCGGGCGCTAGTATGCAAGGCTGCTGACATGTGGCGCATGCAGCCCTGGATTGAGCAGACGACGTGGAAGGGGCAGCGCACTGCATAAAATGCGGCGCATTGTACTACTGTGCATCAACTTTTTTTTTAGTACAGCATGCATAATAGGCGGGCTCAATTGAGTGCACATGGCAAGTTCTCATCATGAACCTGTGCGCACACATGCTCGAATAAAAAGCATGTAGCCATATTGGTGGTTTCGAACTCATTAGCAGTCATTATGAGACATGCCTGGGCATTCTACTAATTTCCGATCATTTCAAATCATTTGATATATTTGTTGTTTCATAGTTATGATGAGTCATACCTACTTATTGCAGTCGTTACTACTCATAACTAAGCTTCTTATTCATTTCCAATCAGCTCTGCACATTACAAGTCATTGTTTAATATATTGGTCATTTTGTAAGTCATTAACAGTCATGATGAGTCTTGCCTAGTCATAGCAGTATAGCGAGATGACCAAATCTGTTTTCAGATACATTGCTTAACATACTAATTATTAATGGGCTGTTTTATACGGAACACGCATTCTGAACAGAGCCCAAATGTAAAGATTTTGTGTATTCAGATATGCGCATGATATAACAGCTCTGACAGCGCAAAGCATAAGCTAAAACAGGCTTTTTCTTCCACGCTGCTTTGCAGGCCAACAAATGAATTTATCTGCTTGTTAACCCTTTAACCACCAATTTGTTTTCCGCAAAACGTACCAAAATTGCCAAGTTTTTTTTAGTGACCATACTTTTCTCCATGTAATTATAGTTCTGAAAATATGTTACTTCGATGGTTTGTAGTTAAAATTAACACTAAAAGTAAAAAAAAAAGCTGTTCACGAGGGTGGCTTTACCACAGTGCATGTGCATTGTGAAATGACTCTTTTGAGCCTTCAGTTAGGTGCAAAAGCGCAGAATGCGTTTTATGGTTGACTAACTCCCTCTGTTGTTCAAAATCGCAACCAATGCAATTGACTGTACCTCGTCTTTCGAGGTGGCAGCACCGCAATATCGGGCCGGACGAGTGTAACTCGTCATTGGCGATTTTGGTACGATCTGCCATGACAAGTACTGTTCGGGGTTGGCGGTTAAAGGGTTAATTGTGGTGAAGTTTTTGCTGAATTCTTATGTCGCCAACAATTGGCGAGCATACCTTGGCCTGCTCCGCTTTTAGTCACGTACCTTGCACCTTACGCATTGTTTGATGAGGGATGTGGATGCGAAACCTATACTTCGCCTGAAATGACTCCAAGGAAAGCGGCAGTTTCAGGGGCATTCTTGCGGAGGTGCTCACAGGAATTTGTTGGCAGGTTATTTAGAATCACAGTGGCACACAAAAACCTCTGACCAACTAGGTATATACTACGTCTGGTTTTGGAAAAGTTCTTAATAATACAGTTAAACCTGGTTATAACGAAAGGACATGTAGTGCGAAGAGAGGATAACGGTCGCTTAGGGCAGTGGTGGAACTGCTGCGCCAAATCAGAAATCTTGCCACATGCTGCTACAAAATCGATTTTTTGCCTACTTCTGCGCCACGCCTTCGCCAAGTCGCTGAATAACTCTGCCGACAGCGAAAGTAAACTGTCGCGAAACAAAAACTGACATCTGCTGGCAACACTGTGCAAGGCGGAAGAATATTTTTGCAGGTCCTGGGCGGAAAATCGCGTGACACAAAATTGACGTTTGTCTACGTGACTTCTGCGTCTCCGGCTGGTGTTTGTTAATCTTTTTTTTCTATCTGCCTGGAGGGAGTGTGAGGGGGCTGCAAGATCTCTCAAGTCCAGTGTGTGAGAAGGGTGAAAGGAGGGGCTGGCAGGCTGGCCGTCGAAGGGTCGAACCACGTTCAAACACGTGGCGGCTTCGAGCTGCCCTAGGCGTTCGCTTAATTTGCGTGTATGCGTGTACGCGTAAAGGGTATGCAAGCAGGCTGGACAACGCAGACAGCGCGGTATCAAACGAGTGACAGTTTAGAACTGCCCTCGGCAAAGCACAGCTGGAGCAGTATGCACGCTTGCTTCCTTTTTTTTTTTTTTCGTTCCAGTGAACGCAAATTATGGGCTGCAATGGCCTGAGATAGCAGCGGAGGGAGCGCTAAGGATCTTACTGCTCCTGTGCGCGTGCATAGGAGACCGCTTTGTACCTTAAGTTTAACCCCTTATGTGGAACATCTTGCATAATTTCACACAATTCCAAACGTCAACGTTTACACGCCCTTTAGTAGGTTAGCTCAGTCTTGACAGTGCGCCAGCAGCATGCCTCTCTTGAGGGAAAAAAAATTTCCACCCAGGACCTGCAAAAATATTCCCACTTTATAGTAGACTCTCGTTAATTCAAGCTCGAAGGGATTCCAGGATTTTGTTTGAATCCGCCTTTTTCACAAAATGTGGCACCCTCTGGAAGTGGTTGAAAACGGTCTTGGTGCCAGCGAAATGACGGTGTGTGTTCTGGACAGCTACCGCCATCTGTCGCATACGCCTGTCAAGAATATTAACTACACATGGCCTCCGAGATCAGTTACGGCTGTGTCGATCACGGAGGCCACGAACTGCGCATGTGCAGCTTGGGCTGGTGGTTTGTTTTCAACCAGGGGAGAGGCGCACATGCGCCGAGCGGCCTTGTGAAAAAGGCGGATTATCATTTCTCATATATGTGACTTTTGAAAACCGCAACCTTTGAAAACCAAAAAATTGCGAAACAGTCGATTTTCTTAACATTATATATTCCGGTAGTATGTCTTATGAACTACCTTTTCTGTAATTATCAATGCCGAACTCATCGTAAAAATACTGGAAATTATATAACAAGCGGCAGCAGCCACGGAGCAGCGAATAAGCAGCAAAAATTCCCAAACTCCCAAACTTCGTGCGCGCGCCATTTCTCTCTCGCCGAACTGAGCGCCGCGCCGCGCCGCCATCTTGGTCTTGTTTTGTTTGTGAATTCTTGCGCTTTCTTTTGCCACCTCGGCAGCGGTGACGGCGGCGTGGTCGAGGCGTGGCTTGCTTCCAATTGGCAGCCTTGTGGCGGTTTTCGAGTTTCCCGCGCTCGAATTCAAGGCTGCGATTGGGCAAAGTGGCCACTGACGCGTTTGTCTCCGCCGGCTACCTCCCCCGCGTCGTCTGCTCCGGCTCCTTGCTCTCGTTGTTGGCTGTCTTTATACTTCGTGCGTTTTGTCGGCCTTTCGCCATTTTTGCGATCACCGTATTTATGATTTTTCGTCGTGCCCTCTGAAAGGCTTCATGCAACGTGTTAAACATTGCGTGGTCGCTTACGATGCCTAGAGATTCGACACGTATTCGGTGCACGGAAAGCGAAGGCTGCCCTCACAGCGAGACACGCTGCCGACGACTGCATCGATGCCTGCAGCGTCCTAGTATCTGTTACAGTGGATATAAGAGCGCAAATTTTCAGCTGTAGCAGTGAAGCAGCAAAACATTTTCCAGTATGCACACGCAAATAGTACGAATTAACCGAATGAGGAAGTTTGAATTAAACGGCTTTTAAATATCCAATCAGCATGGGTCATGAAGGAAAAAGGCGCCTCGACGCTATTCTAATGTACATGACAAAGACTACCAGAAAAGAGGTCAGAATCGGGAAAAGGTACAGGAAGAGATCATGCTCGCCAGGAATATGAGCACCAATGCTGAGCTGCTTTTCTCAAAAGGCATCGTCTAAAAATTTTGCAGACGTTGAGAGTGGACAAGCCCTTCTGAAAAATGGACAGGAAAGGCTTGCAGCGGCACTGTCCAAGCCGGAGTCATCAAGGGAAGAGAAGAAATAGTGCCTTAAAGTTGCAGTTTTAAGCGGCAGTTCTGAATTTCTACTGGGATTTTTTTTTATCAAGACAGACCTTCTTTCCAAGGCTAGTGTTTATAGTGTAGTTGAATACCTCCGTTATGCCTTCCCTCTGAATAAAAACGGCTTTGTTTTTAGCAGACCCTCCTGTTTACTTAATTTGGAGCTTTTTAAGGAAAGGACAGAACTTTAGACTGCGTTTGAGCTTGACGCTTGTCGTTATAAAGATCTGAGTATTGTTTATTCAACTGTCTCGAGATTTGAAATTTTGCTACAAAACATTTTTTTTTTTTTTTTTCCTGTTACAAAAGCTCAAATATTTGCTACAAAATGCCATTTTTCCTGCTACAAAACATGAAATTTTTGCTACAAACTGCAATTTCTTCTGCTACAAAAGCTGCTACAAGAAGCCAGTTGCCAGTTCCAGCACTGCTTAGGGTAACAAACTGGATTACAAGGGAAGGAAAGCGTAGCAGGGGGTAGCGGAGGAAGTATTCAGAGACTTGGAATGGGAGCAGTTGGGAATAAGGGTAGATGGAGAATACCTCAGTAATCTGCGATTGCTGATGACATTGCCTTGCTAAGTAACTTGGGGGATGAACTGCAAAGAATGATTGGTGACCTAGACAGGAGAAACAGAAAAGTAGGCTTGAAAATCCATATGCAGAAGACTAAGGTAATGTTCAACAGCCTCGGGAAGGAACAGCAGTTTACATTAGGTAGCGAAGTACTGGAAGTAGTAGGCGAATATGTCTACTTTGGACAGGTAGTAACCGCAGATCCGGACCATGAAAAGGAAATAAGAAGAATAAGACTGGGATGGAGCGCATTTGGCAAGCACTCGCAGATTATGACTAGCAGCTTACCGGTATTGCTCAAGAGGAAAGTATACAACAGTTGCATCTTACCTGTACTCACCTATGGGGCTGAAATGTGGAGGCTAACCAAGAGAGTTCTGCTTAAGTTGAGGACAACCCAGAGGGCTATGGAACGAAAAATGGTAGGGGTAACATTAAGAGATAGGAAGCGTGCAGAGTGGGTCAGAGAAATAACTCAAGTTACCGATATTCTAGTGGAAATTAAGAAGAAAGGGCATAGGCAGGACATGTAGTGCGAACAGAGGATAACCGATGGTCGCTTAGGGTAACAAACTGGATTCCAAGGGAAGGAAACCGTAGCAGGGGGCGGCAGAGGTTAAGAAGTTCGCAGGAATTAAGTGGATGCAGCTAGCACAGAACCGGGTCAAGTGGAGAAATATGGGAGAGGCCTGCGCCCTGCAGTGGGTATAGTCAGGCTGATGATGATGATGTAATCACCCGCACTTGCCTTCCTCGATTACCACCGTAAATGATCACATTGAATGATTATGGTGATGCAGGTGCCAACTAACTGTACGTCATCGCACATGTGTGTGCACACTTTAATGCAAGATCAGTCGTGCTTCCTTGTTAAACATCTTTATTGACGCAATCAAATAAATCATTATCACTCATCGCTAAGCATTGTTACTTGTTTCCAGTCAGTTGCAGTCATTCAAGTCGTCGTTTGAAATATTGATCCTTTTGTAGTCATGATTTATACCTAGTCATTGTAATAACATTATCACTCATCACTAAGTTTTATTCGTTTCCAGTCAGTTGCGGTCATTTAAGTCGTTTGGCATATTTGTCCTTTCGTAGTCATGCCTAGTCATTGCCACTCATTTCCAATCAGTTGCGGTCATCTTTTTGTCATATTGGTGGTTTCGTAGTCATCAGCAGTCATTATGAGACATGCCTAGGCATTTTACTCATTTCAGATCATTTCATGTCATCGTTTAACATCTTTGTTGTTTCGTAGTCATGATGAGTCATACCACTCATAACTAAGCATTTTTTTATTCGTTTCCAATCAGCTCTACTCATTACAAGTCATCGTTTAATATATTGGTCATTTTGTAGTCATTAGCTGTCATGATGAGTCTTGCCTAGTCATTACCACTCATCACTAATTGCTTTTACTAATTTCCAATCAGTTGCAGTCACTACAAGTCGTTTGACATACTGGTCATTACAAGTCATTATTGATCATTATTATTCATTAGCATTAGTCATTAAATATATCTATGTCTATAACTTTTATTCATTACCTATTACCATCACATTTTCATTCTTAATCTCCCTCCTCACACGTCCGCTATTTGAGAGACAGCGCACAGATGCGACGCACAGATTTTTGCTAAACGAGCTAGCCTAGGTGTCCACGGCATGACCGTTTGGAAGCTTGATGGCGAAAGCGGGCCGCGGCACACTATGTGACCGATGCTGACCAATTGGTGGCGCAGTAACGTGGAGAAAAGAATTGCAGTACTCTGAAAATTATCGACTGACTAGGCGCGACTGCAGTGTCAGCCTCCACCTCCTCTGCGGTATGCGCGACGAGTCTACGAGGGAGCAGGGTAAGGAGGTGGAGTAGGAATCAGTCTGGGGGAGAGCACGCACGTTGGTGCCAGTGCCGTGCGCAGGCTACCGTTGCCCCTGGCAATAGACTCTGCATCGTGCTGCCGGCGCGCTCCGTTGTCCCCGCAACAGACGCGCGGGTCTGCGAACCGAGTGGCAGCGATGGAGGCGCGCTGCTTGCCTTGCGTCATATTTCTGTTATTTTTGGCCATTTTTAACCATAACCTATTCTAGTGCCATGTTCTGACAGCAACGGAGACTGCCGCGTCTGCCAAGGAGATGCGGCGTCGGCGCTGAAGTGCTGTATCAACTGCGGTCGCTCGTTGCTATAGCAGGTGTTCCTCTCACTTTAGTTTTGTGTTTTATCATCCTGAAACTTGCGGGGTTGTGCCAAATTTCCAGTGGCTCGGCACTAGCTAATAGACAGTCGGTGCTGCGAGTTCGTTATATCAAGGTCAACCGCCGCAACATGTTCGTTACAGTTTTCAAATACATGCACTTCAATGGGGGCGGCGTTGGAGAATGGAAAAACTATTATCGAGGAATTCGCTATATGGAGGTTCGTTACATAGAGGTTTAACTGTAATACTTTATTCTGATTTGGTCGACCAGAATGCTTGCACCCAAGCACTTTTCACTTGCGGCTTTGGCGACGCCGGCAGAAGTGTCGGTGCTTTTTCATTTGCCTTAGTTCCTTATGTTTATCCACTGTTTGCTTCGATCGTACTATTCTGGTTTCTAAATCCCACTTGGCATTTATTAAGAGAAATCGAACTTTGCATGTCGGCCTGTGTCACCCTCCGCGCTTTTCGACGTTTAGGCTTCCGGCTTGATATACTATGGTGTTCATTGCCACTTAATTGATTCGCCCACAGAGCGTTCAAGTGCATTCAACTGCTTTAGCTTGAAAGGAGACTTTTATCTGCAGATGACTGAATACAGTGATGTGGTGTTTGGCACCCAGTCCTTTTTGCAGAGGTAACTTTCAAGCTCTGTGGTACGCTGACACTGGGAATCCAGTCTAGAGAGTCAAAACATGTCCGTTTAACTTGCAGCGCTTCACTCATGGACGTTAACACCATAAATGCGAGAAATCAGCCCTTAAGTCTGAAGCATGAAAAAAGCTTTCAAGTTAATTTTTTTATGTGCCCAATAGTGCCCATTTTCTTCTGTTACTTGGTGTTGAGATCTCTGCAAAAAAAAAAAGAGAGAGACGTGAAACAGAGAGCTGCGCGTAAACAAACTTCTTGGGAGGCCTTTCCCGCTACTGTTTGCACTCATTTGCTTCTTTTTCCCCTTTTACTACTTTTTTTGCTCTTTTACTGTTCACCGACTGTTTTCACTGTTGTTGAGCCAGGCATTGAAGTTGTAACATCATTGCACAATTTCTACGCACGTGGCTGTTTTGATGTCTGCACACTAATCGACGTCTCGGTGCACACCCATGAGCTGACATATAAAGGTTAAAACTGTCTTGCTGCAGAGGACACACATTCACATGAGACCTACACTGATTGCTGCTTCGGTGTGTTAGTTTGTTGCAACAATTGCAGAACAACTTTTTGTTATGTTTCATATGATGAAGTAAGAATGAGACCAAATTTGCTGTACATAAGCCTCACTGCACTGAAGCTGCATGTGTCAACGTACTTATCAGTTTCACCAACGAATTTCCTTGTTCACCTTCAGGCTATGTGTTGAATCATAATCTGAACTGCAGGGAAGTTGTATGATCTTATTGGCGTTGAGGGGTAATGTGGTGTGTTGCACCATAATCTGAAACTACAGGGAAGTTGTATGATCTTATTGGCATTGAGGGGTAATGTGTAATGTGGTGTGTTGCACCATAATCTGAAACTACAGAGAAGTTGTATGATCTTATTGGCATTGAGGGGTAATGTGTAATATGGTGTGTTGCACCATAATCTGGAACTACAGGAAAGTTGTATGATCTGATTGGCATTGAGGGGTAATGTGGTGTGTTGCACCATAATCTGGAACTACAGGAAAAATGTATGATCTTATTGGTGTTGAGGGGTAATGTGGAAGCAGCTACGAATACAATTATGGGCCGATTGGAGAGACGAAAGGCACAGAAAAGGCTGTTGTGGTGTGCAGGAGGTGCTGATGATGGGGAGTTCCAGGCAGCTGCAGTGGACCGGCTGGCAGCCATGGGTTTTGCCAGGGACCAGGTGATATCTGCTCTGCGGCAGGCCGGGGGGGACGCCGACCAAGCCCTAGCCGCTCTCCTGGCACAGAGCCTGCAGGGACCTTAAAGCCACCCTGCTGCTATCACTGGCATTCCACAGTCTTTTTTTATTCCTGACAAACAAACTGTGCCATCCCCCTGCAACTGAAGAGAAAAACCACCGTGTGGCATTCAGAGATGGTCCCTGTTTTCTTGCAGAAACACACACAAGCGGGTTTGATGAGTACAAGTGAACAAAGGTGCCTATTTTCTTGTGCAAACAATGTACAGCGGAATTAAATGTGCCCAATGTCCTGATGGTTTGTGTGCGCTGTACCACATTCGGGAAGCTCCTCCATGCTGGCATCCTCCTCCTGTTCTCCCGGCCTCTCCCTGCAAGAAGAAATCCATTGCGGGATGTTGATGCCCAGAGAAGCTCCAGCGAGGATTGGTGCAACTCACTGTGGCTCGGCGGCCTCTTCCTGGCTGGCCGGAACAAGGGGGGGCTGCCACAGCACTACTGCCATGGTCGTCCGTTTGCGGCTGCACAAACCATGCAACAGGGTGACAAAAATTAGAACCCCGCTATAGTACAGTGAAACTGAAGTTCATCTTCTATAGACAACTGTAAGTTTCCCCTTTATGCAGGGTCTTGAATATTTGAGGCCCGGGTTTTAAAAAACTTGTATGCGAAACCTACTGCACTATTCGAGCTGAAATAACATTCGCAAAGTAGGAAAATATGGTCTACGTTATTTGATAACTCATACAACATCGGTACTTGCCTAGATTTTCCGGAATTGACGAAAAACTGCTTTTGGCGGCGTGCGCAATTTTCGCAGAAGAGAGTCGAAAAGCTCTTTGACTTGGTGTGCCATCTGTCGATCAGCGAGGCAAGCGCCATCCCCGCTGTTGGTGCGCTTGCCTCCTGGCTCGACAAATGGCGCACCATGTCAAAGCAGCTTCTCGACTCTCTTCTGCGAAAATTGTGCACGCCGCCAAGAGCTGTTTTTCGTCGATTCCAGAAAATCTAGGCAAGTACCGATGTTGAATCAGTTATCAAATAACGTAGACCATACTTTCCTACTTTGTGAACGTTATTTCAGCTCGAATAGTGCAGTAGATTTCGCATATGAGTTTTTCAAAACCCGGGCCTCAAATATGTAAGACCCTGAAGTAAAGACATTTTTAGTAAAAATCGGTTATAGTAAAGTGCACCTGGCCGCAGCGACGACTCCCATGATACGACATCGCCGCCCACGCACTACCTAGAATCGTGACGCAAAGCTTTTTGTATTTTAAAATAAAAATAACACCGAGTGTTCCTTTGGGTGGCTTTACCACCAGGCTTGGCAGCAGTTAGGAGAAGCCTACTTTACGGAGGCCTCGAAGCCGTGAGGGAAAGCATGCAGCGTGTAAGAAAAAAAAAAAAAAGTAAAGCTGTGTACAAACATATAAAGAAGGTGGCGTGGTTCGTAGTAAAGTGCAGCAAAAAATAGGGAAGGGGAAGAAACGGACAAACATTCACAGTAGTGTGCAGCACGGAGCATGAGGTAGTGGAGGCAAGAAGCGGAGGTGCAGCGTGTGTGGTCTTGCAGCAAGCACTTGACTGCCACGTGTGTTTATCATTTATTGCCCTTAAAAAACAGAAGAAACAGCAAAAAGTGACAGTGTTCATGCAAGGGTTTGGTTTTTTCATGAAGTCAAACTTGGTTGTATTCGTAGCCACGGTGTCCTCATGCTTAAAAGGCACTTCCACTAGATGTAAAAAATCTTTATAACTGAAAAAAAAAAGAATTGCATGTAGACATGACAACAGAAAGGTTTCGAAGCATTTCTTTTTTTTTTTATTAAGCAACAAGACTTGTTCAGTAAGTGCCTAGACAGCATCTTAGGACCATGTCATCACCAACAACTGATATAGTAAAGACCCTGATATAGTATAGGCTTTTGCTGGTCCCGGTGACACACAAAGCACTGTTTAAATGTAAATAATGTTGCACTGAGACAGGCAACTGTGTTCCGCTTTTAAGACCACTAGGGGTTTCAAGGGGAGCACGCACTTCTTGGAGCCTATACCAGAGTATGCACCCTTGTCCCGTATTTATTATTTGCAGCTGACACTTCTGAAGCTTAAATAAGACCATGAAATCGCAGCCGTTTTCATTTACTTCAAAAGCAACCTTAACAAAAACTCCTTGCACTCCACAGACTCGGAGGAAAGAATTGCTCAAAGTTACAATTGCAGCTCTGCAATGCGGTGAACTTGTATAGAATTGCATACATTTAGAACATATCGATAGGCTGAAAGACTATGCAGTCTTGCGACTGATTCACATCTTTGACACATGTAGTCAGTACATGGATAACCATTGGTCAAGAACGTGGACACAAATTACTCTGCAGAAGTGAGACGAGGAAATAATTTTGGAAGAAGGCAGCAGAGCAGGGAACAAAACAGAAGAAGCACACACAGGCACAAGGACAACTATATTGATCTGAACCCGCTCATCATCATCTCCCTAACCTCTGCAGCTAACTTCTTCCGTCCTGCTGGTAAGCGTAAAAAATATACGAATTCCTTTTTCAACAGTACCACTGAAGGCGTGCTAACACATTGGTCTCCCGAGTTCCTGATTGCACAAGCTTCGAAAATTTTCCTTGCTAACCTGTCCTTATTCCTTCTCAAAACCTTCACATTGTGAAGGTCAGCTGGACATTTTTTGTCTTTGCAAATAAAGCAGTCTTTGCAGTGCACTGCAAGGCTAGTGCCCAACTTCTCCGATGCTGCCGCAGTGTGCTCTCTAATTCTGTCATTAATACATCTTCCTGTCTGCCCAGTGTATTGCTTCCCACAAAGCAAGCGAATCTGATAAGCAATCTCCTGGATACAATCGAGTACCTTGTCCGGTGCGCAGTTTGGCATCTAGACATAAACTCCTGGTTATTCATCCGCGCACACACGCCTTTTGCTCTGTTTGGTGCCGTAGGAACAACCTGGATGCCGTGTCTGTGCTCAATCTTCATCAAATTATGGATCAATTGGGTTAATCCATGAATATATGGTATTACTGACCGCTTATTTCTTTGTGTAAAGCCTTCTTTTCAAATCCTCCGCTTGGTCGGCAGCACATGGCTTTCTATTATGTTACACAGCAAATACTCAGGATACCCTGCCTCCAGAAGCCTCTCAGTCTGGTGTCGAAAGCTTTCTCTGACACGGTGGTGGCAGGACTTGTTAAGAGCTGACGTCAACGCAGCACTCGCACCTCTTTTTACTGTCTTGTAATGCTGGGATGAATATGCAACGAACTGCTTACTCGCTTTAGTCTGGTAAGTCCAACACAAGTGCTCTGATAAGAACTCGAGACTCAAATCTAGGAAGTGCAAGATACCATCCTTTGGAAGCTCCCAAGTGAATCTTAGATCAGGGCAACTTTCTTCAAACACACCCATTGCTACGTCTCTTCATTCTCCTTCATTCTATTAAAACCTATGCCTACTATTTCACAGAAGTGCAATCTGCAGCAGGAAAGTTCACGTCCGGAGCTGCTTTCTGGTGTGCCATTGAATAGAGAACACACTTCAAAGGCAGCTCGCCTGTGACAATCAGTCCCAAACTGCCACGGAGTGGGTCAATAGAGCCGTGGAAGGTTTATTTCTACAGGGTCTTGAATATTTGAGACCCGGGTTCTAAAAAAATCCTATGCGAAATCTACTGCACTATTCGAGCTGAAATAATGTTCACAACGTAGCAAAATATTGTCTACGTTATTTGATAAGTGATTCAAAATCGGTACTTGCATAAATTTTCCAGAATCGAAGAAAAACTGCTCTCGGTGGCGTGCACAATTTTTGCAGAAGACAGTCGAAAAGCTGCTTTGACATGATGCGCCATCTGGCGAGCAGCAAGGCAAGTGCCATCCCGGCCGTTAGCGCGCTTGCCTCGCTGCTCGCCAGATGGTACATCATGTCAAAGTAGCTTTTCAAATCTCTTCTTCGAAAATTGATGCACGCCATCGAGAGCAGTTTTGCCTCCAGGGTTGCGTCGCGCACACTGTTTGGGGAATTTAGTTCAAATCACCTTTGCCAACGTGAGGCACACTGGCGTCATATCCACACGTTGTGCCAAATGTCCCTTTTTTCTTGGTGTCGTGAAGCATTCATAAGTGCAAGATTGCAAAAACATCAGCAAATATCTCTTTGATAGCACTGCAACCTCAGGCAGATGACTTTACATTGTATACTTAACAAGATACCTGTTTTTTTTTCCCCACCTGCACACGTTATCATGCACTTTTTTTTTTGCTCTTAACTCGCCCGCTGCAATGCCAGATAATGGCACTATGGATGCGATGATGAACAAGCAAATAAATAAGTGATAAAATTCCTACAGGGGAAATGTTCACTCACAGGTCCTCGAGCAGGGGCCGGGGCAGCAGTGGCTCGGGTGAAGGCGGCTCCAGATTGGGGCAGAGCACGTGCAGCAGCGGCTCCTGCTGCTCCTCACAGGAGGAACCACACCTTAAAAAAAAGAGGCACCACACTTGTCAGCTGAAAGGCCTTTTTCTACATGGGAAATTTTAATGGTAGTAGTTCAGCTTTCTAACTGATGTCAAAGTGAACAGCAAGTTCTGCAAAACTCATTTGAATGACATGCTCATGCCACAAGTTTCATTAGAAATGCTGCCTTTGCCTACTTCTAACGCTTAGCACTGAGTCCATTAATTTGATCATCATCAGCCTGACTATAACCACTGCAGGGTGAAACCTGCCTCTCCCATATACCTCCAATTAACCCGGTCCTGTGCTAGCTGCATTCACCTGACCCCTGCGAACTTCTTAACCTCATCTGCCCACATAACATTCTGCCACCCCCTGCTACGCTTTCCTTCCCTGAAATTGGTGCTTTAAAAGGATACTGAACAAAAAAATTGCCGCCAAGATTTCTAGCGCAGATGGCAGCTATCGCATTAAGGGTGACCAAAGCAACACTCTTAATGAATAGAAATGAGTGGAAAATAGGTATTTAATTTAATATTTCTCAAATCGCCGCACCTAGCGGCCTCCTGTGAAAGCTCTGACAAAACCGAATAATCACGTCACTTTTACCTGCCTCCCTCAAGCCTACCTAGCCACCCCGATCGCGAGCGATTACATCTGCTCGTTTTTCCCTTCCTCCGCGGCACTCACGAAGTGTGCGGACATACACACACATATATATATATAGGGAGGGAGCTGAAGCTCGAATGGGTTCGGTAGGGCATAAACGTAAAGGAGGTGACACACGGTGGAAAAAACAAAACTTAAATTAAAGTTTTGTTTTTTCCACCGTGCGTGTATATATTGTAGCGATCGCAGAGAACCGCGCATCCCTCCGAAACACCGCGCGCAGAAGACGAAGGGGACAAAAGTATTCCTTCTCCTCCGAGGATGAGTAATCCAAACGGGTTCTTCGATAGCGCCGCATTTCCCTCTTCCCTCGCCGGGCGCAGGAGCGCACCGCTAGACGTCGCAGACGCGACGCTCATTGGTCGAAAAAGGACAAAGGGCGAGATGCGCTGAGATCGGCGGGAACCGAGGAGAGACGGCAGCGAGCCGCGACAACGGAAGGACTGCAAATACCTCCCAGCTCTACTTCTTTGTTGTCGCCATCTTGCCCTTCTAACTGTCAGGCCCCATCCAAAAGGATAGGGTCGCCAGCAAGATCTTACCAACGTTCTTTTGGGAAAATCCAATAAACATCTGGTTCCGGGCAAAGTCCTGTTCTGTGTTGTGTCGTACTTCGCATGACCACTTTGCGGCCGTGAGAACGCCTGCCCGTGGTGTGCGATCGCGTGAGCTCGGTGTTTGCGGCCTAGGCCTCAGAAGAGGCTCGACGGCTTAGTAAGAACCCCCACAATATATATTTTTTAATAAAGTGCAACGTGCCCTAGAACTGCTGCTCGTGTTCCTACGGGACAGGGGGCTCAGTGCGCAGCTTTTACCATGCTGCCCACAACTCATCCTTCCCTCCACAAATAATTGCCCGCAATAGGCGCCCTCCGTACACATCCCCCTCGACCTCCCTCATCTGCAGCATTGTGCACGGTGTGACGCCTCTGACCTGGTGGCCGCTCAGAAAATGTCAAAAATATAGCGTGTTGCACAATTAGAGGTGCGATGCAGAATGCTTCTCCCAGCTAAACCGCAAAATCTTCGCAGTCCAAATTTTGCACAGAAATGGCATTTTGTCGCTAGTATTTTTAATACCAAATTTGTTTAGGGTACTTGCCTGATTAGATCAAAAGAAGTCAGATGTTCCCATCGTATGCGGCGGCGACGACACCAGACGAGCCGCTGCCCCAGCGGTGGTACTGGTGGCGCCACATCATGCTGATTTTGTTTCGTTCCCCCGACCTATAAGCCACTCTACTTCACTCTGTTGTGCATGAACGGTTGAGCCGCTGCTCTCTACGGCTACCGAAGGTGCACATACCTGGTATGCTCATGCGCCCCATGACTACAGTCGGTCCCCACTTCACAGTCTATCCAGCTACCTCCATCGTGTACTCTTCCCTCTTGTCAGTCTTGGCTCAACACAAGTACGCAACAAGGGCAATTTCAGGGCACGAGTGCTAACCTCAGTATGGAATCTGCCGTGCCCCTGAGACGTTTGCATTCCCCTAAGACGACTGCTTGACGATTGCTTTTGTCTCATTCGTAAAGCAGACTTAGCCTCACCCCATTCAAATTTCATAGAAGACCTCACTACTGAAGGGAATGAAATAGGGAATGAAGTGCTGCCCTTTCTGGACGTTTTGATAAGATGGGACAGCAGAAGCTCAGGTTCATCGTCATCATCATCATCAGCCTGACTATACCCACTGCAGGGCGAAGGCCTCTCCCAAATTTCTTAAATTAACCCGGTTTTGTACTAGCTGCATCCACTTTACCCCTGCGAACTTCTTAACCTCATCTGCCCATATAACTTTCTGCCACCTCCTGCTACGCTTTCCTTCCCTTCGAATCTAGTTTGTTGCCCTAAGCGACCATCGGTTATCCTCTCTTCGCACAACTTGTCCTGCCCATGCCCATTTCGTCTTCTTGATTTCCACTAGAATGTACTGACTTGAGTTATTTCTCTGACCCACTCTGTACGCTTCCTATCTCTTAATGTTACCCCTACCATTTTTCGTTCCATAGCCCTCTGGGTTGTCCTCAAATTAAGTAGAACTCTCTTGGTTAGCCTCCACGTTTCAGCCCCATAGGTGAGTACAGGTAAGATGCAACTGTTGCATACTTTCCTCTTGAGCGATACCGGTAAGCTGCTAGTCATAATCAGCGAGTGCTTGCCAAATGCGCTCCATATGCGCTCCATCCCAATCTTATTCTTCTTGTTATTTCCTTTTCATGGTCCGGATCTGCGGTTACTACCTGTCCTAAGTAGACATATTCACCTACTACTTCCAGTGCTTCGCTACCTAATGTAAACTGCTGTTCCTTCCCGAGGCTCAAATTCAGTGTGTACAGAAAACCGACCCACACCGGGAGATACCTCCTCAATAGTTCAGTTCACCCGGCCCCACAAAAGAAATCGGTCACTATGTCTTTGTTCAAACGATCGGAACACATCTGCAGCTCCCGTGAAGACCAGGCAACTGACTTGCAAACTACACGAAAAGAACTCTCAAGCATCAATTGACCTCATTAGTGCAATTTGTGAAAAAAAAAACTGTTATCTCGGCCAGCATGGGAAACTTCCTTGTTGCCCTTGAAACGTGCCACTGTGGCCCCTGGAATAAACGCGCCTACAAAGTCCACGTCGCCCCCGTTCTGACAAGAAAATTGCGACATACGTTGGTAAACATCAATTACCGAGGAAAAATGCCCTGGCATAGGGTGCAGATTTCCTTGTTCCGTCTGTGACTACATATACTTGAAATCGGTAACTTCGAGTGGTACCTAAAAGAACACAATGGAAAAATTAAAAATGTGGATTCAAATGCTATCGCCAAGCACGCCTTATCTACAGGGACTTGAATGAAAAACTGCTCTCGGCAATGTGCACAATTTTCCCAGAAGAGAGTCGAAGAGTTACTTTGACATCGTGCGCCATCTGTCAAGCAGCGAGGCAAGCGCCATCCCGGCCGTTGGTATGCTTGCCTCGCTGCTTGACAAATGGCGCACCATGTAACTCTTCGACTCTCTTCTGGGAAAATTGTGCACACTGCCGAGAGCAGTTTTTCATTGATTCCGGAAATTCTAGGGAAGTACCGATGTTGAATCACTTATCAAATAACGTAGACCATATTCTTCAACTTTGTGAACGTCATTTCAGCTCAAATAGTGCAGTAGATTTCGCATAGAAATTTTTTAAAACCCGGGCCTCAAATATTCAAGACCCTGTACAGGACACGATATCGAATGGGGCTGGGTACATGTGCTGACAGCCGAAAAAAAGCTACGTCCTCGCCAGCACTAGGAATCGTTAGCTATTCAAACTGCTAGTCACACCCTCAAATGCAACAACGGAAGTCGCAACCCAGTCTCTGCACGTTCCCTGTCCCTTCTTTTCAAGCATATTTCATTCTGCTCAACTGCTTGCTAGTGGGAACGAGGATAATGCTTGTTGTTGTCTTTTCTCTGCGGATCGTTTATTGTTTGCGCTCATCAGTTACCTTAGGAAATCATGAACCAACTAGGCCCAACTGAAATTTTATTGATGCTTACTTCATTTCAGTGTGAACAAGGCTCCCGTACGATAGCTGGAACATCTTGTTTTTGTTGTTCTTTTTCATTTGGTCAGCGTTCCTTCCTCACTGTCAATATCTAGGTAGTCGACACAGGCCTCAAGAAAGTCAGGCAGATTTATAACAAAACTGCAAACAGTTACTTTCTGCAAGTGTGTGCAAAATTTCGTATAGAGTGCTATACAATGGTTGTGAACTGGACCACTAGGACTGTCAAATAAGTACTCAAGGAATAGGGGAATTTTTTTTTTTTCCTTAAATGCATATGAGGCTAGAAACATGTAAAAAATAAATGTACTATTATGGGTGACAAAATCTTTCTACGTGAGGGTTTTAAAGGGTGTGGCAGAGACCGAACTGTTTTGAGAGCTACTATTCGAGTACTATTGAAGAAGCATAGTTACAGGAAAGAACAAGAAGTGGAAAAAAAACATGTTCAGACAGAAAAGTAGGAGACAGGGCGACGCTAGAGGCACAACTGAATTTTACTCAAACATGGCTGATCTCTGTCTCTGCTGTGTATTGTGCTGCAACATTTAAATATTGCAAGAAGCAAGCCCAAGTGTTCACCCTAGTGAGTTTTACTCGGCAGACTGCCAAGAACAGAGCCGAGCACACAGATGCCCAAGCAACCATTCATGAAATGATACACTCTTGTTGCAACCAGAGCTCCTTAATACTACCAGTTGCAAAACTTGCCATCGCGCCCATGTATCAAAAAACGGCGGTTTTGACTGGTCAAAATTCAGGTGCTTACGAATGACGGCAGCACCCGCGGCCATTAAAGAAAACTGCGTCTAAATTCCAAACTTTCTGATTGTTGACATATGCACAATCATTATGGAAAATAAAATTAGTTGAAGACTTGCAGCGGCAAATATTATTAGGATAACAGCCATATAGTTAGTTAAGCTGCAAAAGAGGAGAGAAAAATTTGATTTTCAAAAGGCAATGGCGGCAATAGCAAAAAAGCTTGTATTGAGTGCTTCCAGATGGTGCGACAATTCACAGACACCTGAAAAATGCGTACAAAATCTGGTCACTTTTTGAAGCGGAGTTTCGCAACTGGTATGATCCAAAAGCTCTGGTTGCAACCTGACAGAGCTGTCACCAATGCATTTAAAGCCCAGCTTCTTGACTTTACAAGAGAAAAACCTCAATGCGACCAAGTTCGCAAAACAATTAAGTTTTTTTCTGGAAAGTACGACTGTTACATTGAGGTTCAATAATAAATGACAGCGCACATATAGAATCTCTCCTTCTGGCAGGGACTTAGACATAACTGAGGTAGCACACAAGTGGCTTACTCACAAGCTTACTTAAGCATGAAAATCCTTGTGCGCAGAACAATTAACATTCACAGTATCTCACTGTATGGCACTGCACATCACCTGAACTCTTGTTAAAAACCCCGGCCACTCAGAATACTCGTCAACCTCGCTCACATGACCACATCAGCGCCCCCTGGTGACATCATCTGCCTCATGCCAGTTCCAGCCAACTGCACGGAAATGTTTGATCACAGTAATAGCATGGACTTGCACACTGCCCAATTTGACTGTCAGACAGGTCTTGTCGGGAGCTTGAGCTATCAAAAAGGTTTGTGTTTTTCAACCTATCTATGCTCACTCCATCATCATCATCATCATCATCAGCCTGACTATACCCGCCGAAGAGCGAAGGCCCCTCCCATATTCCTCCAATTAACCCGGTTCTGTGCTAGCTACATCCACTTGACTCCTGTGAACTTCTTAACCTCATCGGCCCGCCTAACATTCTGTCGCCTCCTGCTACGCTTTCCTTCTCTTGGAATCCAGTTTGTTATCCTAAGTGACCATCGGTTATCCTCTCTTCGCACTACATGTCCTGCCCATTTCTTCTTCATGATTTCCATTAGAATGTCAGTGACTTGAGCTATTTCTCTGACCCACTCTGCACGCTTCCTATCTCTTAATGTTGCCCCTACCATTTTTCTTTCTGTAGCCCTCTGCGTTGTCCTAAACTTAAGTAGAACCCTCTTGGTTAGCCTCCACGTTTCAGCCCCATAGGTGAGGAAATGCCAATAGGTCTTATGCCGCTCCCTCACTTCGAGTAGTGCATCCCTAGAAAAATTGAAGGACGCTTCGCCTTTAAGAGTTCAATGCAATAGCTCAACTGTTCCCCCAATGCTCTGAAGACAATGGATAATGTATAAGACTTTGCATTAGGCGGCATGTCGCGCCATCTGCTGCGGCAGCACTGTACGATTGGAGGAATTTTCCAGTAATCGACGATGAAGGTTCGCACTCATAATGGAGATATGCGCTTCGGTGTCTACAAGTGCACGCACGGAAACACCATCAACACAAATGCCTAGTTGGTTCAAGTGCGAGGTCTGTAGAGGATTCCGTATTCCGAGTTTGCGCCGTTATCGAAGTGTTGCTATCTCACGTGACCTCGAGTCATCTGATTGATCGAAATGCCGGAACCGGGTGTTGCCACTACGGAACCAGATGAAGTGGCAACATCATGTTTCAGCGTTTCCACCAATCACATGACCCAAGGTTGGGGAGATAGCGACACTTTTGATAACGACGCAAACTCGGAATACGGGCCCTGGTCGTGGATGCAGCTTCACCTCCGGGAGCTGCATCAGCTAGTTTTCCAAGTCAGGTCGGCCATATGAGGCTGCAGCTGAGGATCGAGGGGGCTGCGGGGATCAAAAACGACGGCCTCGTGGAGATGGAGAGAGGGAGGAGCGACGTGGTCGGGAGGTGGCGAAATCGTTGTCCGAATCTGTGGTTGGGGTAAAAAACAACGGGGTATATCTGTGTGGCAGTCATAGAAAAACTCGGTGCGAGGAATCGGAGACTATCGACTGCGGAATGCCGGGATATGTGACTGACGCAGTTACACCTGAAACAAGGTGCGATCATCAGGCATCCACCATTCTGCTGGACTGCAGTATCGATGAAAGTACGGGGTCCGAGGACGGAAAACAGTCGTGCTTGGTGGTCAGACTTTTGCATGCAACAGGCAGCAGGTGTGAGGTTCAAGTTTGCAAGTTCCTCTCGCACAACGACCTGAATAAGGGAGACTTCGGGCAAGGAGTGGCCGAGGACGGTGGTTTGGGGTGGTGTAGGTGCACAGGCCTCCATTTCGCGGCGAACGATTCAGGTGACGGTATTGATGATGTTAAGAGGCGAAGCGGAAGATGGGCTAGTTGGGCGGCTGCGGCACAACACACGAAGATGCGGCCACGGTATAAGAAGCCATTGAAACTGTGGAAATATGTGCTGGCTCTTCACTTGCTCGAAGAGACGGCATTCCTTGATAAGGGCATCCACGGTATCAGAGCCGACGGAACTGAACGCTGGCGCAACACGGAAACGGACAGAGACAAGAAATGGACACCACAAAATGTGGTGTGGAAAGAAAATGTGGAAAGAAATATGGTGTCAATTTCTTATCTGTGTCCGTTTCCGTGTTGCGCCGCCGTTCAATTCCATCATGCACCAACTCGCCCCCTAGGCCGTTATTCCGAGGTATCAGAGCCCTTGCACAGGAGAAAATGGAAGGCGTCATCCGCAATGTCTTTCAAAACGTGGCCCACTTTTGCAGATTCCGTCATAGTGGTGTCAACCTGGTGACATAGCTTGCAGTGGGAGACTGCACACGCGACTCAAGGTGTTTTATGGCTGCGAGCTTCAAAGCGTCTGGTGGTCCGAAGAGAGCGCAAAGCTTTTCTTTGAAGATCTCCCAACTCGGTAATTCGCCCTCATGTGTTTAAAACCATTGTCTCGCTGTGCCAGGCAAATGGAAAATTACATCTGCCAGCATAACAGTGTGGTCCCGCCTGTTATGGGTGCTGACATGTATGTTCTCTCCCAGGTGGCACGAGGAGAGACGAGAGAAGCAGGGCGCAAGGTCGCCATCCAAAGACAGTCTGGACCCAATCAGCCATTAGGTCGGCCGATATTATTCCTTTCTCATGGGCTCGTACATGTATGCCGGCTAAGAAGTTGGCCTTCGGCACAGTTTTCCTTTTAAAGGTAACGTACGGTGGCAACTTCCTGCCGTCTGCCGTAATAGCCAGCATTACCGTGAAAGGCTGCTTCTCAGCACCTGTCCTTTTGATGAGCATGCTGCGGGCTCCTCTTTCATCGACCGCTTGGCTCATCGGCGTGTTGAAGTTGATGGGTGAATGATCGGTGTTGCCGATTTGTGAGACGAGAAATTCTCCCTTTGAAAGCGGTGGTCGTGATGCCATGCTTCTGGCTGTGGCTCACACGTGCATCCTGATCACTTTGTGCGAAATGACACGGCCTACTACCCTTGTTACACGGGCAGGGTTAACCGCGGTTACGCAAAACTGTGGTTAGCCCATGTTACACGGCAGACCAAACCATGGTTACACCCCTAACCGCGGTTATCGCAAACCGAGCTTGGTGACCTCGGTTTGCGTCGTTAACCGAGGTTATGGCGGCGTCTGTGCACGGAGGCTGCTCGTAGGTGCCCGATTGCACGAAGCGTTCGAGCGGGTCTGCTTCAACAATGTACTCATTTGCCTACTATATCACGTTTAAAGACCGGCGTACAGAATGGCCGTTGCCTACTGTGCCACCCGAAGTCATCAGTTACGGCCGACAGCACAGCGACTGCGTACTGAAGCTCCGTCTTGTCTCTGCAGAATCATTTGCGGGGCTTGTCGCTGGGCGGAACATAAAAAAAATATATATATATATATGCGCGGCCTTAGCTGTATCTTGCAAGTGCACAGGTTCGCAACGCTTGAAGCATTGGATGCTGCGAGCAGGCCGAGCTTAGCTTTACCCCGGCAAACGACAGTGCCGTGCGTAACCCCCTAGTCGTTGCTAGGCCTAATTTGTTTCACTTCGAAGCCGCGGCGGTCGGCGCTTTGGAACTGATCGACGCTTTCGTAAATGGTCTACTCATGAAACTACCTTTTTGTGAATTCTATTCTGCCGTAGTAAAAGAACGATATCATTAACTTTGGTGAAGCATTAATTGCAAAGCTAGCACGAGCATAGCGGTTGAGCGCAATGCACCGGCGGCAGCTATAGCTTGAGCAGAAACTTGCTTGTGTCGTGGTTATAGTTCTTACCAGCAATTTTCCGCTGGTCAGCCATTATCAAGAGCGATTCATTCTTGATATTCTGTGCAGTATTACAGACATCAACAAATTTTAGCTTGCTTTATTTCTGACATCGGTGCTAGCGATACGCCGTGTCGTTCGCGTACGGTTTGCGGGAGGAGGGGCCACCGCCACGGCGGTGTTTACGGCGGTCGAGGAGGTGCTGCCATCGTGCCGTGCTTGACCGCGCTGTTGACGCCTCGTCGGACGGCACTCCAGTTAACTCCGGGAACCATATATATATAGGATGTTTGTAAATGCAGCTTCGTTCTGCCGATCACCGTAATGGGCAATGGCCGCCATAACCGAGAATGGCGGTGAGCTGTGTAACAGCAGCAAACCGCAATTGGCGGTTAACCGTGGTTAAGTTCGGTAACCGCGGTTAAGCGTAACCGTGGTTAAGACGGCCGTATAACTAGGGTACTCCTTTCGCAGGTCCAGGACATATTCCAGGACCTATTCTTCCACACCAGGAAACCTTCCTGTCTTCAGCCCCCTAAAGATTCGTAGCGTACAGCTTGTCACGCTGCTATTAACAGTCATCACACTGACTTTGTCTATTCCGAAATGCCTACAGACTGCACAATTTCCATGCTCAATTGCATACTCCAGCACAGCGTATAACGTGAAGCCGGCCGTGTAACTGACATTGCAGCCCACTGCCCTAGGCAGAACGCAATACACAAAACGCACAATGCAAAAGGCAAAAAAAAAACAAAAAAAACAAGAAAGTCGGAACAACTGACGACATCGTCACAGAGCGGTAATGGCTGCTGGAATAAAGTAGGACTACGCCACTATAGTGCCTAGAATATACTGGCTAGTATGCCAAGGGCGCACGCTCGCGTGGCCGCCGCGGTGATGCCTTCCCGCCGCCGCCGCGGGGAGGCGCTACCAATAGCTAAGGTGCTATCACTCCGCGTTCGCGGCCTTCACAGCATAGGCGGCATATAGGTCCGGATAGCGCGCTGCGCTTTTCACTGCGAAACCTGTCTCTTGACGATTTGAGCGCACTTTTCGTCTAAAAACAGTCTTGGTGGAAGACAATCGTACCGTCCTAAAACTGTGCGGAGAAAATCATACGCTGAAATAGCGCTCTAGGAAGCGTTACTGTCTGGTCCATGTCTGCTATATATCTGTTTTATTTATTCAGCTGAACCGGATAAGGTCTTAAGCAGAACACATATTGACTTCCTGATATCCAGCGAGAGAAGAAATTTGAGCCAACCACCTGAAGTTGACACGTACGTTACAATTGTTTGTTTTGATTAAACGATGGAGTCCGGGCCGGGTTCAATATATTGCTATGAAATATTCCGATGACGATTTGATTTGATATGGAGCCACTCGATTGCGATCCACGCATCGCGATCACGGATGTAGGGTATCGTATGCATCTTCCTTCTGAGTGAGCGTTCAGTCAGCTCATATCCCAGGTGGTAGTCCCGAATTATGGCAACTATATTTTCAATCGCGATCTAACCCGGAACGGATCGACGATGACTGTTATTGTCCGTGTCACACAGGTATCAGAAAATGCCTTTAATATTTTACACTGTTCATTAATCCAACTTTGAATTTTATTTACTCTTCGGTCTTTTCTTATGGTCCATGGTATATCGCGATGCCGCGCAGTCAAGTGCTACGAACGTCAATACGGGCCTCGTGCTTTCGGATAGGTTACATCGACGTTTCTGCAATTCAGTCACGCTTATTGCTAAGGCGATATATATCACGTTAGTGACGTTTCATAGCGTCCCATATATGCTACAGAAAAGAAGGGCGGTCTTGCTTTCTCGTACCATATGGTACGCGCGCATGTTTTCAAAGATCACATGCGACAATAAGCACAAGCAGTCTGAATCTGACTTCAGATTTTGTTCTTACTCTTTATTCATTTGTTTTATTAGGAAGTCACTTATTTGTTGCTTCATCATAAAGGATTATTATGCTGTGTGCTTTCTTTTGTAACTGAAGGAAAGGCAAGAAACAAAAATGGTAATTGTATCATTGATTCTTTTTTTTTTACAAAGTCTACAATACAGTAAAATTTGAGCAAAAAGGCAGCAGCAACAATAAACAAGTAGAAATATAGAAATGCACCGCTGAAGGTTTTGGAGAAAGGCCGCACATATGACACCGCAATAATTTTAAAGTAGTATGATACCAATTTTTGGTGGTATTTTTTTTTCACTTGCTAATGATGCGCTAGATATTCCTGTATAATTCTCCACGTGGTTTTTCGCTTACCACCGCTAAGTAATTTATAATTAATTTCACTTCACCAGTTTCGGCTTCGCGGTTTCAGCAGCCGAGCTTTTGTTGTACGGTCACAATTGTCTAGGTCACGCGTGGGGTTAAAAAAAAAAAAGCTTCAACAGCAGACTCACTTATTAGCGCCTCATTTTGCGCTTTCAATAGAGCCACTTGCTTCTGCGCTCCATGCTAGTTTTCTCTTAGCTCTTCTCAAAGCGCGAGAAATGTTGCAGCATTCCTTCTTTCTGCGCATCTTGTGTAAGCCTCCGCTGGTATTTGCATTAAGCTGCAGCTAACCACTTCAGAGTTGACGGTCAAGCGACACTTTTTCTGCAAAATACATTCCCATGAAAGATATGTGCTTCCTGAATCAGCTGGTTGCAGGCCACATCCGGAACAAAGACGTACCCTCCAGTGCACTCTGCCTATATAGCTCTTCAGCTTTAGATATTGTTGTATTGTACGTGCTTGTTTTTTTTTTTTTTTCCCCGAGAATATACACTTCGGGGGGTAGCGTCCACAGAACTGCGTTCAGGCTTCAAGCTTCCAAAAGTTATTATTTTTTCTATGTACAAAATGGCAAAGTTCTTTTTTTTTTTTCTGCTCGATAACGCACGTAGGCTACAGAGCCAGCAGATGCTTCGGTTAATTTGGTCCAAGTTTCAGGGATGTAAATTAAGTCAAACGGATCCTGAGGTTCAAAGCTGCACGTCTGCTGCTGCGGGCATGAGTTCTCACTCGGCTCTTCTGCTGCCGGCTCCTTGGAAGCATTGTCAAACATCCTTGACGGTCCGTGGCTGTCGTCTGCACCACTGGCATTACTGGCACTGCGCTTTTGTCGTTTAGCGGCCGGTTGGTCACAGAGGTTCCTCAACTTCCTTTTCGATGTCTTCTTAGACAGAAGATGGTTCGGATAATGGTCGAATAGCGTTGGCACGGTTTCGGGCTTAAGGCGTGGTCTATCTCTAGCGAGCTCGTTGACGATGCCGTTCACTGTCACTTTGAACGTTCTCTCGATGTAGCTCTCCTCAAAATATTTTTCACAGACAACACATGTTGAAGTCAACTTGCGGTCCTGTCTTTTAATCAGCCGCTTCCACTACGCAAGCTGCGCAGGGTCCGATGGCACACAGAACATAGAAACCTAGTCCTGATTCGAGCGGTAGCCACTCCGACAGAGCGACACGAAACATATGTCTTTTCCCTGCCCTGATGCTTTATTTTAAACATCATTAGTCGTTGAAAATTTAATTCTCTCACATGAATGCAAGGAACAGAACGACTAAAACAAAAGAACAGCGTAGACGTGTCCAAAGCGCTCGAACCACTGATGGCTCGGCCAGCGCAACTGCGGCAAATCAAGGGCGCGCCGGCGGCCGACGGCGTCGACGGCACCTTTACGATGAGCAGCGCCCCTGGCGGCCAAAGTTGGAAGGCATCGCCGGCACGGCCACCTCCTCCCATTGAGAGACCCCTCCGCACGGCACACTAGCAAGTATATTCTAGGCACTATAACGCCACTCTCTAGGGTCATTTTGATTGGCTGCTTCCGCGCGTCCTGCTGCCGTGCTGGTGTCACCAGTTACCGCTGGCTCCCGATAGTTTCGTATTCGTTTGGAAGCAGCCAGGAGGGGGAGGGGGGGGGAGGTGGAGAATTATAAGAAAACAGCGCTAGAGCGAGGAGGCGCCATGCGGCTGCTGCTTTTGCTGCCATGACAACAGGCAGATTGAATGATGTAAGAGCGCTGAACTGAAGCAGGAAAGCAAGGGACTGCAAGCGGGACAGCAAGAAACAACAGTTGGGGGTGCATTTATTACGCGGAAGAAAAAAAAATGCAAATTTTGACGACTGAAGTAAAGGATGCGTTCATTATGCGAGTGCGTTCGTTACGTAAGTAAATACAGTAATTGCACAACCTGCAATGTCCGTCATGAAAACCAACTTCCTTTTCTTTGACGTTATTACAATGTTCGTGGTGAAGATCATTCAGCCACTTTGCATTTTGACCAACACGCCTTTCCACATGTCAAGAATACGCTGTAGACTACAGTCGAACCTCGCTATAACGAACATGGATATAGCGAATTATCGGATAAAACGAACTAAAATCAAAGTTTGGTTAGTCTACGGTTTATTTCTATGGAAGTTCTTTCCGTATAGTGAAAAAAGATTGCAAAATTTGACACTAGATCAGTTAAAACGAAGCAGGTTTTTGCATTAAAACGGCAAAAAATGCGTAAAGGAGCTGGAAAAAACATTAAGAAACGCAATATTCAATCGATTGAATCGCCCGCTGCAGAAGTGTCTTAAATTGCCCGTGCTTACGTGTGCCGTGTCATCTAGCTGCAGCGACAAAAGCTAGCACCAACGACCTATGGCCTCCAAGATCATACCTCCGCACGGGGTGATCTCAGAGGTCATGAATGGCCAAGGCCAGGCTCGAGCGTCGTCGTCGCTGCTGCTCGAGTCCGGCCATGCAACAGCTGACAGGCATGTGGCTGGCATGTCATCACCATTGCCTCGTCACGGCGTGAGCCCCTGCCGTGCCTCTGCCACTGCGACCAACCGGTGCGCACGCGCTACACTCCACGAGTCTGTTGGCTGCGTCACGCAAATTGTGCATGGAGTTAACATCTCTTCTTATCATTTTTGCTCTCCAACGCAAAATGAAAAGCTAGATTTCGTGCCTATAGGAGAGAAAACCTGGGCCAGGGGGCGCTGCGCAGCTCTGAGCGTCAGCGCCCTCCATGGAGACGAAGGGGACGCTGTAGGCTTCAGTTTCAGCGCAGTTAAGTCGGGTCTGATGATTTTCAACGGCTCAACTGATCAGGGTATTAAAATTCAGGGCAAAACTACAAATGAGGCGGTACAGGGAGATATGGGCTGGGCATCTTTCGAAGTGCGGGAAGCTCAGAGTAAAATATTATATGAGGAACGCCTGAGGAAATTGGACAGTAACAGATGGGCAGCTGAAGTATTTAAATACCTGTACCTAAAAAGCGTTGACTCACAATGGAGGAAAAGAACTAGGAAACTAACCAGTAAGTATGCTAGTGACAAGGACGGAGAAATAAAGAGCATTAAGCAACAGGTGAAAAACACAGAAGGTAAAAATTGGATAAATTCGATGGAAAAGAAACAGAGTGTGGAATTATACCGTAAGTGGAAAATGCAGATCAGGAAGGAAGATTTCTTTGATAACTCAAGAGGCAGTGCCCTACTTTTTGAAGCTAGATCGGGGTGCCTTAGAACACGCAGCTACAAAAAGAAATTTAACAATGGAGATGACGCATGTGTTGTATGTGGAAACTCCAGTGAAACAATTGACCATATTATTCTCAAATGTAATGGTATCCATCCAGAAGTTGATGCAGGCGCAATCACTGTTCCTGAAGCTCTGGGGTTTTAGAGATACCAGTGGCCGGGTGAATAAACCGGCGGTGGAAACTAGCAAAAAACGACTGGAAGATTGGTGGCTTAAAAGCAGAGAAGTGACATAATGTAAGTAATGTAGGAACAAAAATTTAATGAACAGAATGATGGTTTAGTTAACCATTCTAAATCAATAATTAAGATTTATGGAGAAAAATGAGCATGATAGCTACTGCTACCACTCCGTTTCAAAGGGGACGCTCCTATATTCCATCCATCCATCCATCGTCAGCGCCCTCCATGGAGACCCTGTCAAAACCTCCGCGCACCGCGGTCGCGTCGTCTGCTCCCCGCCGCATCGAAAAGCATGCTGTCGTCTGTTCCGCAATGCTTTCCAGCACGTGTTTGCACGCGCGCTCAGTTGTTTCTCTCCTCCTACAGCCGTGTTCTGGCTGCCGTCGCGCTCCAACAAACGGGGCAAAAAAAAAAAGAGCGAGAACTGGTATGAAAAAATGACAGCGCGCTTTTTCGTAAAACTCGTATGGAAACAGTAACGAAATGGCTGTCGGCTTTTTTTTTCTTTTTTTTTTAGGTTCCTCGTACCGCTCGTATCTCGCACCTCTGTTTGTAACTGGCGATGCCGCAGCAGCCATCGCGGAACCAAGTCGGCCTCAAGAAACAGATATACGTCATTAATGCAATCACTCGGCGCTTATAAAGAAAAAACACATAAGTCAATCGTTCGATCTATCCTCATACGCGATCCTGCTTTGGAAGCTCAAAACTGCGCATTCGCTAGAGGAGATAACTGAACTAGGAATTGCAAAGCGTAGCTGTGGAATTAAGAAGACAAAGGTTTACTTGGAGAGATGTCCCCGCCTGCATGGAAAGTCGTCAGGCATTTCCTCGCTTTTCGTCTCATGGAGAGAGGAAACTGCCGCAAAAATGGCATGTCTCGGCTTCTCGTCAGTGACCCAGGTTGTTAAGAAACCCCTTATCGTTAAAGGTAGATAGGTCATTGATTTCAGATGGCAGCGCCGCAGCAGCGAACTCCCCTTGACCGTTGTCAGCAGGAACCAAAGGGTAAGGCGGCATGTTTTGTGCCTGGAATGCGTCCTAAAGGCGCCGAAAATAGGCCCCATGCACTGGTAGCATCGCCTAAAACATCTTTCCCCAGAGAGTTGAATAGGCTCCTTTTAAGTGGGCAGTCACAAATAGAAAGGAAGCTCCCCAACCAGTGCCCGGAGCACTCGTCGCTGCGTACACGCGTATCAATTCTCAACGAGAAGGCTGGACCCTTCATTCTCTGCACAACATGGACAGAGACATCAAGAGGTGCCGCCTCAAGTCCTTCAAAATACCTGTCGCCTGCCTCTGCCTTCGAGTAGCGAATTCGCGTTCATGTTTTTTTTTTTTTTTTTTTAATGTCTGAGCCTGCCACCAAGCACTCTTTGAAAACAATGTCCGCAGCGATCAATTAATCATAATTTCTCTCTTTCGAAAGTACCAATAAAAAGCATGCCTCCTGCCAGCCTCTGTCAGCCGGAGCACAGAAAAAAGCAAAAATAAGAAACCCCACTGGCAAAGAGCGCCAGCTTTGAGCGCGCAGACGCGCGACCATCTCCCCTTGTCCTCACTCTCCTTCTCCCGCTCCGCATGCATGTGCGGCTGCCTGTAGCATGCGCTCCCAAGCGAGCGGGCTGCGCAGACTCCGGAGACGACCATGCGCAGCGCAGGCGCGGGTGCACGTAAGTTTTGTAGTTCCTCTCCGCTCCGCTAGAAACCGAGCGCTGGCATCACGGAGCAAACTCCAGCTTTGGTTCTCTATAGACCCTTTACAGCGCGAGCGCATGGGCGCTGCCATATTTGATCATGTGACCCTTCCGCCATCGCTGGCCTTCGGGCCTTCTGGTTTGACAGCTTTCAGCTTGCTAGTACTCGGCTGCACAGTGCGGCGTACTCGCTTATCGCTGGGGACAACGAGCTTGTAGACAGCCGAAAAACTTCCTGTGAATGCTCATAGTGTGTGTGTAGGTGCTAAAAAATGTTTAATTTAACCACGTATTTCATTTATTGCATCCTCGTAACTATCTGCATTGGCTAGAACGTTTCGACAAACCGTCAGCCGTCGACTCATTTTCTTAAAATTTTTTTTTTACCGATTCCCTCTCTTGCGCTCTCAGTGGAAAACATTTTCTGTAAAACTGAATAGATTACAAACTGATCGTCGGCTCAAACTTTTTTCTTATTCTCTTGCGCAGAGGGCGAATGCATGTTCAGACCGTGCTGGCTGAGACGCATTATTAATGTTCACCATTTAACACTGTGCACAATATTTACTGCTCAATATGGACGCGCGTGTAATCCCCGACAATTGATAAGGTATAAGTTTACCTCCTGTAAACGTCCTGGCTTCAAAAGACTATTATGCTGCTTGATGGCCGCATCAGGCGCTCAGCGGCGATCACCTGCGCTCGGGCGAAAGTGACTGGAAACTGCACCGGAATTCAAAACCCACTGTATAGGCAGCCCAAGCAAGTAGGGATATAAAAACTCTTATTATGGTAAATTTTATCATTGGTCCGTCTATTAGTTTCATAAAAACAGCAGTTATTACAAATGCAGCAGTGCTTGTCTAAGTTTAACATCCCAAAGCGACTGAAGCTTTGAGTGGAGGATGCGGAAATTCCCACCCCCTGAGGTTCTTTAACGTGTACTGATATCGCACAGCACACGTGCACCTGAGTTGTCGGTTCCATCGAAAAGCAGCCGCCGAGGCCGGGATTCGATACCGCATATATCTTAACAGTACCTAATTAAAGTAAGCAAATTCACTAACATGCCCACACTGACTTTCCTTCTCTGCACAATCAATTCTTATAAATGCATATACATTAATAGTCACGTCAAGGTACTCCTTAACGCCATGCGAAAATAACGCGGCATCAATGGCACAATATACAACTCAGAAAACGTCAGGGTCGTTCTCACATTCCCATGGCTACTGCCGGTACTAAAGTGAGCTGGTGCGTGAGGTATAGTCTTTCTTCACAATGCACAAGCGCTTTATTTTTCCAGAACGAAACATGAACTCGTGATACACCTCCGAGAAAAACGGCGGCCTAGCTAGGCCATGATGTACAGCTTATGTAGAAAGCATCGTCTGTTCTTCTGCCAATAAAAAACAGGTTCATTAGCTCTACTTCCTTGCAGAATACTTCGACAATACAGATGACACCTGCATCCAAGCAGCGGTGTTTAAAAGTCAGCCGGCATTCTTACACAAGATGCACAGCAGCAGTCCGCAGTGCGCGCCGATGCGTTCCGAAGGCCAGCAATGACGGCCATACTAGTGGCGCCATCTGTTGGGGAGAGTGGAATTACTCTTTGTAAACGGTCTATACCTAGATTTTACACTGCACTCCCTTTAAACGAAACTGAACAGGGATAAAGAAAAATGTTTTGTTTGTTGACAGTGTCGTTGAAGGGTTGTGATCCCCAAAGTAGCTACGTAAAGTGGTTTGCTTCAGGCTGGTGTACCGCTTCTTCGCCAAATATACATTCATCTTGCTAAAGCTGCATGTGTATTCTAGCAGCCCTCTTGTTGGAAGTACCGCTGAAGCACCTCCACTGCCTGGCTTGCCTCGTTCACTGGCACTGGGTTGTCGTCATGGCTTATCTCCTCTTCACTTTCTTCATCAGACATTTCTTCAACTTCTTTTACAATGTCTGATGGCGTCCTTACGGCAGGTAATATCATCATCTCATAAATATTGCGCTGCTTAGTTGGACACGGACAAAGGAATTGGACAAATGCTAAGGTTAAGCTGAGGTGTCCAATTAAGCAGCGCAGTATTTATGAGATGTTTCAACTAGCCCAGTCCCAAGCACTTCTTAACATCATCAACATCAATAAATTAATAATCTTGCATAGTTAGCATGCCAGTGTTGAGCCAGATCACTGAAAAGATCTTGCGCTTCTGCAACATCAGCAGTTTCTTTGTGGCCACTGCTTGAACGGTGAAGCCCGCATGATGAAAGCATCGCTGGATGGTAGTTGTGGCAACTTCATCCCAAGAATGAGCCAGAATGTGAATGGCAGACAGAAGATCTATGCTGTATTCTTTGTCTCTGTCCATACTGTGGGGATATGAGGGGAGACGGTATTCCACCCCGCTCCTACTCCGCAGGTGCAACGTCCTCGCTGGCGACCCGCAGAGGGAACAAAGGGGACAAAGGACGGGGGCGACACATCGGTAATACTCTAATGCTATTTATTGCACTTGCAAATAATACAGAGCATGCCGGCTAGCTATACATCAACAAGGTTTTCCTTGGAAGGGCAAGGCTATGTAAGAAGGACTTTTGACTCACCGGCTGGGAAATGGGGGTGCGACTCCGGCGGCGGACATTTGCACGCGCCGTGAATATGGCGGCAGGGATCTCCCGTGCGCCGCCACATTCTTCGGACAAAGCCATACCACGGCGTTTGCCGCGGGAGGCGGCGAGAGCGTGCGGTATTTACCGGTCGCTTCGCCGTTGGGAACCAGAAGATGGGCGGTCGTGCACGACGGGTCCTCCCGTGTGCGCAGCGTACTCCGTGCCCGCTATCCCCCGGCATTTGCCGGGAGAGGCGGCGGGAGACGACCGCTCTCGTTGCCGGCTGGATCCAGAAGCTCTCCCTCGTCTTCTCGCGGGTACCCGCGTAGACGTCTCAGTGGCTCATCCATCGTTGATTCTCCTTCCCCCAAGGGGAGGCATTTACCTCCTCTCCCAGCCGGCGCTGCCACGACGCTCATCGGAGTGGTGGTGACCGGTCGCGGCGAAGGGGGAGGAAACTGGTTTTCCACATCCCTCCCTCCTTAAATGTTCACCTATGGTTGTTAAGAGCTGCTCCTTGGATGCCATCCGCGGGGTCCACACGAGGCTTGCAATGACGACCGCAGGGCAGCTCGCACAGGCAAGACACTAGTACAATCCAAACGTTGGTGTCATCCGACGAGCAGCAAGGTGAAGGGGCCCCCGCTGTCCATCGGCAGGTTCCAGAAGTCAGCGTGACGGGAGGGTGTTGTTCCCGCTGGCGCGCCTTTGTTGGCAGGTAGGGGTTGGCCTCCTCTCCTGTCAAGCCGGACTGGTTCTGTGAGACTCCGAGCAGGTCCAGGCGGCTTCACTTGATATCTGCACAACCCTCCGGATCTCCAAAAAGGTTGAATAAATTGAGCAAAATGATCATTTGGTAAAATGCGGGCCAATGCGAGTGCCAGACAATTTTATCTGGCACCGCACTGCGTTCCGTTAATCCGAACGAAGCACGGGCATCCGCATTTCGTTTGCCGGCATAATAATCTGGTTCCACGAAATTTCCGATTCGCCTTCTCAGCCCAAAAATACCAAGTTCATTTGAACGAAGTTAGCTTTCTCTAATTCAGCGAGATGTTCGGCTACAGCGAGGTTAATATATAACAAGCAAAACGCATTTGCGCATGCTGTATGCCACGATTAGACTGTCCTCCGACGTGCGACAGGCAGCTCCCCAAAAGAGCCTTAAGCCTACTCGCTCTAGCTCTAAGGACAATAGAACGCAGCGCCGTGAGGATGTGCATCTCCGCCAAGGATCCCAGGGTGGCCCTACTCGCTCGCTGCCATCCAAAGGCAACTTCTGAGCGAACGGCGCCCACCGCGTCCAGCTTACGTCCAGCGGTGTCTGAGCGCTCCAGTGCTTTCCGGCAATCACGGCTGCAATACCAGTCAGCCGATTGCGGCACCTGGCTCCCAGAGCCAAAGAGACGGAAGAGGAAATATTTACAATTACAACTATATACAAGAAAAGTAGGGCCACCGTCCCGGCTGAGGCACTCACTCGCTTCCGGCGTGCTGTCCTCCGTGGACGGCTCGGTCTCGCGCTCCATGTACAGACCTCGTGGCTGCACCTCTCAAAGGCCTCGGCACGCACATAAACACACACCCACACACAAATACATGCACGACCATTTGTTCTCGGTGCAACTCCTCCCACCTCGACGTCAGGAAAGCATATTAGCCTTGCTAGCATAGCGATGTCGGGTCAGGCCTAATATTAAAACTCCGGGCAGGCACTCCACGCCGCGAACTGACTATCGCCCTTTGTCCCTAGGGAGGGGTAACTAACTCAAGTGCTTCTGCACGAGAGAACCACGTCGAGGCGCCATAGGGGAGAAAACCTGGGCCAGGGGGCGCTGCGCCGCTCTGTGCGTCAGCGCCCTCCATGGAGACCCCGTCAAAATCTACGCGCAGCCCGGCCGCGTCGTCTGCTAGCCGCCGCATAGAAAAGCATGTTGTCGTCTGCTCCACACTGCTTTCTAGAACGTGTTTGCGCGCGCGCGCTCGGTTGTTTCTCTCCTCCTCCGGCCGCATTGTGGCCACCGTCGCGCTCTAACAATGAGGGGGGAAGAAGAAAGAAAGAAAAGAACTAGAAGGAAAATAATGACGGCGCACTTTTTTCGCGAAGCTTGTGTGGAAACGGTAACGGAATGGTTGTGGGCCTTTCTTTTTTTCTTTTTTTTTTTTTGGGGGGGGGGGGTGGATATCTCGTACCGTTCGTGTGTCGTACTTCTCTAACTGGCGGTGCTGAAACAGCCATCGTGGAACTGGGTCGGCCTCAAGAAACAGATATTCGTCATTAATGCGATCACTTTACGTCAATCATCCTATCCTCATACGCGATCCTGCTTCGGGAGCTCAAAACTGCGCGTTCGCTATAGGAGATAACTGAACTAGGAATTGCGCAGCGTAACAGTGGAATTAAGAAGACAAAGATTTCCGTGGAGAGATGTCCCCGTCTGCATGGAAAGTCGTCAGACATTTCCTCGCTGTTCGTCTCGTGGAGAGGAAACTGCCGCAAAAATGGCATGCCTCGGCTTCTGGGGAATGGGGAAGAAACCCCTCATCATTAACGGTAGCTAGGTCATTGATTTCGGATGGCAGCGCCGCAGCAGTGAACTTCCCCTGGCCAGTGTTGGCAGGAACCAAAAGGTAAGGCGGCATGCTTTGTGCCTTTGTAGGGAACGCATCCTAAACGCGCCGAAAACAGGCCCCACGGCGCCGGCAGCACTGCCTAAAACGTTTGTCCCCAAAGAGCTGAATAGGCCCCTTTCAAGTGACCAGTCACAAAGGGAAAGGAAGGAGCACTCGAAGGCTGGACCCTTCATTCTGTGAAAATAGACAGAGGCATCAAGAGGTGCCGCCTCAAGTCCTTCAAGATACCTGTCGTTTGCCTCCCGCCTTCAAGCAGCGAATTCGCGTTCATTTTTTTTTTTTATGTATGTCTGAGCCTGCCAACAAGCGCTCTTTGAAAACAATGTCCGGCGATCAATTAAGCATAATTTCTTGCTTTCAAAAGCACCGATAAAAAACATGCCTCCAGCCAGCCTCTATGTTAGCCGGGGCACAGAAAAAAGCAAAATTAAGAAATCCCACTGGCAAAGAGCGCCGGCTTTGTGCGCGAGAACGCGCCACCAACCCCCCTCGTCCTCACTCTCCTTCTCCCGCTCCGCGTGCACGCACGGCTGAATGTAGCACGCGCTCCCAAGCGAGCGGGCTGCGCAGACTCCCCAGACAGCCACGCGTAGCGCGGGCGCGGATGCGCGTAGGTTTTGTAGTTCCTCTCCGCTCCGCTGGAAACCGAGCGCTGGCGTCGCGGAGCAAACTCCAGCTATGGTTCCCTATTGTGGCGATATGAGGGGGACGGTCTTCCGCCCCGCTCCTACTCCGAAGGTGCAACGTCCTCGCTGGCGACCCGCGGAGGGAACAAAGGGGACAAAGGACGGGGAAATAGTTAATACTCCAATGCTATTTATTGCACTTGCAAATAATACAGAGCATGCCGGCTAGCTATACATCAACAAGGTTTTCCTTGGAAGGGGCAAGGCTACATAAGAAGGACTTTTGCCTCACCGGCTAGGGAATGGGGGTGCGACTTCGGCAGCGGACATTTGCACTCGCCGTGAATATGGCGGCCGGGATCACCCGTGCGCGCCGCATTCTTCGGACAAAGCCATACCACGGCGTTTGCCGCGGGAGGCGGCGAGAGCGTGCGGTATTTACCGGTCGCTTTGCCGTTGGGAGCCAGAAGATGGGCGGTCGTGCACGACGGGTCCTACCGTGTGTGCAGCGTATTCCGTGCCCACTATCCCTCGGCATTTGCCGAGAGAGGCGGCGGGAGACGACCGCTCTCGTTGCCGGCTTGATCCAGAATCTCTCCCTCGTCTTTTCGCGGGAACCCGCGTAGACGTCTCAGTGACGCATCCATCGTTGATTCTCCTTCCCCCAAGGGGAGGCATTTACCTCCTCTCCCAGCCGGCGCTGCCACGACGCTCGTCGGAGTGGTGGTGACCGGTCGCGGCGAAGGGGGAGGAAACTGATTTTCCACAATACAGAGCACCATCCTTTTCAGGACATGGCGACAAAAAAACCCCTTTAGATTGTGAATGACGCCCTGTGTCCATGGGTTCAAGTATAGCTGTTGTGTTCACAGGGCGGAACTCCAGCTGAATGGAATTAAGATCTTCACAGAGCGCTGGGCAATTGCCCACAATAAAAACAATCTTCCTGCAGTCCAGCGGGTGTCCCTTGTGTTTCGTGTTCTTTGTGCTTGTGTTTTTACCGCTACAAAATGATTCCAACAAGAAATCACCAACTAGCCCAACTTGAAGTTTTATTAACGAAGTTTGTCTAGCAGGTGTCCCTTGCGTTTCGTGTTCTTTGTGTCCGTGTTTTTACCGCTACAAAATGATTCCAACCTTCCTGCCTTTCCTTGTGAACTCGGCTTCCCTCTTCCTCAGCCAGGTGTCAAATATGGCCTGTGTCATCCATGCCTTGGTATTTGCATGGTGAAGCACAGGCAGTTCTTTGACACCTTTAAAAGCTTGGGGTTGCTTTGCTTTCCCGATAACCACGAGTTTCAGTTTTTCGGACCCCTCCATCCTGGCTCCAACCAACACAGTGATACGATCCTTGCTGTGTTTTCCTCCTGTGCACATTCATTCATTCATTCACATATACTGCAGCCCCCGTCAGGGGCTATTGCAGGAGTGGGGAAAAGTACAGCATTTCACATCTCACCTTTGAAGCTTAGAGATTTGTTAGGAAGGAGCTTATAAAAAGGTGCCCTTTAATCCACGTTGAAAATGTCTCTTGGTTTATATTTGCGAGGACGTTTTTGAGCTTCTGTTCTCGCCAGGTCATGCAAACATCCTTGTCTACCGTGGCGCTCTCAACTGCTATGGTGTGAAAAACAAGGCCGTGGCACTTCTTGTAACAGCTTTACCATCTGTCACTGAATTTAAAATTTTCGATGCCCACTTGGAGTGCGATCTCTCGCCTTTTCTTCCAGAATAGGCCCGCTTACCGGAATGTTTGAGCTTCGGGCACAGTTAAACCACAGGAAATGTGCCTTCTCGAGCTGCCCGTGGTCAGCCTGACGCATTCTTTTTCTGTCGGGGGCAAATGCACCACTGTTAAATGCTGTCTCGACCTTCTCCTGATCCTTGAGGATCCTCGAAACTGTGCATTTTGGAATGCCGTGCCGCTATGCAATAGCAGTCTTCGATTTTTTTCCAGGCTTCAAGTCTTGAAGGAATTTCATTTTAGCGCTTAAAGATAACGCATTATGGGGACGCTTCTTCGCAGCTTGTTGCCCGCATGAAAAAAGCAACGAACGATTTTGAGCATCGACACACTGCAAAATAACGTCAATGCAAAAAAAATAAATAAATAATACGGAAGGAATTGGATTGGATTTTGGATATCAACATTAACAAAGACGGTGACAATGTCGATTCGCCGTATGTTCAGTTTCGCTTCGTTTCATTTATCCATGTAGCATGCAAAATAGAATTTCGATTGTCGAGCATTACTTACCACAGATATTATAGGAAACCAATTATTTGTTTTGAAATTGTTTCATTTAAGAGGCATTTTCATTTATGAGAGTTTTGTTTAGCGTGCATCCTGTAATTTTAAAAAATTGTGCGTTTTCACACCTTTGTGTTGTCCATATTAGCACGCATTTTGTTTTGCTTTTGTAGCAAACTTACAGGAATTTGGGCACACACTTTTATAATGAATATCAGATGTAACGAAAAAATTTTTCCGCCACGTATTACTTCGTTATAACGAGGTTCAACTGTACTGCTTTTGTATATTCAGTGACCTTAGTGTCGTGCTTTTTTGTAAACAGTTTTATGCAGGGCCTGGTCTTGCCAATGTGCATGGTTTCTGTAATTTATACGGATGTGAAGAAACAACTTTGACAATCGGCCGTCCTCTGGTCCTTAAGTGATGGGTTATTTAACCCTTTAACCACCAATTTATTTTCTGAAAAATGTACCAAAATTGCCAATTTTTTTTTTAAGTGACCATAATTTTCTCCAGGTAATTATGGTTCTGAAAATATATAACTTGAATGGTTTGTGGTTAAAATTAACACTAAAAGTAAAAAAAAAAAAAAACTTCACGAGGGTGGCTCTCCCACAGTACATGCGCATTGTGAAATCTCTTTTGAGCCTTCAATTAGGCGCCAAAGGCGCAAAATGCGTTTTTTATGGTCGACTAACTCCCTCTAGTGTTCAAAATCGCAACCAATGCAATTGACGACCGTAACTCGTCTTTCGAGATGGCAGCACCGCAATATCGGGCCGGACGAGTGTAACTCGTCATTTGCGATTCTGGTACGATCTGCCATGATGAGTACTGCTTGGAGTTGGTGGTTAAAGGGTTAAACCAGACATACAAGCCTCCACAAGTAATCTTATGTGGGCTGAACGCCCACCTGACTTCCTGCTCTTGTTTGCATTTTTTCGCCTTAACTTTGGACCTTGCATTTCAATAAACATAGTAGGCAATTTCATGTTGATTACACCCACAAAACACAAAAAAAGGCAGATATTAGAGAGATGCTAGATGTCATTTTGGTTTTCTAAAATGGCAATTTTAACAATGAGCAGAGGTTGGCCCTCATACCATGCTGCTTTCATTCTGCACAGAAATGCGAGAAAGGGCGCTCAAATATGTAAACAATAATAAAAATCTCCCTTTGAAATTACACTTCCAGTGTCACTGCCTTGAATTTACAAAATTATGATGGCTACCCCCTGCTTTTTTTGGAGAGAATTATCCATGATAAACGGCTGAAAGTTACTGCTCATGTGTGTTCTGTCTCGTCCTGGTGTGGCGTTGTGCTATTTTTGGAGTTGGCATTCAAGCCCCCCTTATATACACAGTCTCTAGCTGCAGCTAATGTTTAAAAGACATGACCAGATATCATCATCATCATCAGCCTGACTATACCCACTGCAGGGCGAAGGTCTCTCCCATATTCCTCCAATTAACCTGGTTCTGTGCTAGCTGCATCCACATGACCCCTGTGAACTTCTTAACCTCATACGCCCACCTAATTTTCTGCCGCCCCCTGCTACGCTTTCCTTCCCTTGGAATCCAGTTTGTTACCCTAAGCGACCATCGGTTATCCTCTCTTCGCGCTACATGTCCTGCCCATGCCCATTTCTTCTTCTTGATTTCCACTAGAATGTCAGTGACTTGAGTTATTTCTCTGACCCACTCTGCATGTTTCCTATCTCTTAATGTTATCCCTACCATTTTTCGTTCCATAGCCCACAGAGGGCTATGGGACCAGATAAACAGGCATTAAATAAAAAAAAAATGTTGTCACTCACCCGTCCAAGCTGAGGTCGCTGAGCTGTGCTGTAATCTTCTCCTCTGTGATGGTCAGCTTCCTGGGCGGGATCCTGCTGAACAGGGCATTCATAAACAAACGTGAGCGCTGATGATGAGCATCCCAATGCCTCCACTATCAATGGCATGGCATTTGAAAAGGTACTGGTGAGGCAGGTGCAGACGACGCGTCTGACAGAGCACCAGTGCAGGCAATGCCTCAGCTTTCGATGTTCCCACTCGGCGTTTTCGAAGGACCTGTCTGCCAAAAGTTCTTCAAACTGGAAATGGTTTGGAGCTGAATCCATAGTTTCTTACTCTTACCTAGACAGAAAGCTGTGTTGCCATCTATGGGAATTTACATGGAGTTTCCTGACGACCGGTTCAACCCCCATGGGCGCCCTAAGCATCATGAGCCGGATACCTACCGAGTGCAGAACTACAACTTTTGGCCAAAACTAATGCAAAGATAAACATTGTTCTACCGTAAACAATATCCTAACATTCACTTTTGTGACTATAAATTGCAATAAGAGAGAGAAACAGCATGTCAGTGTAAAATTTATACAATATAAGCGATGGCTCTTTCTGCTATTTGCTTAGCTCTGAGCAGCACAGATACCAACATTTCGCACTTAATAGACACACTTTGATAGGAAAAAATTGTTTTGAAAATATCTATGGTTGCACAATCACTTAAGAAAATTTTTAGTGGCATTTCAGGAAACAGAACCCTTTTATTGACGACGTCTACTTTTGCGCCTTCGCTACTATGGCTTTTGCGGTCTATGTACTCACCTTGAGATGATGATGATGATGAAAAAGAGAAATCATAGTAACGCCACTCCATGCACCCGAGAAAAACCAACTGCCCCACATCAAGTAGGGAACCGGCCCATGATTCTTAGCACGCCCATGGTGGCTGAAGTGCAGCGCCCTCAGCTTTCCCTCTAGTTAAGAGTGTAAGAAACTCTATGGCTGAATCATACTGTTGCCAGAATAGAAAGCGTTTGCCAAGGACACAAACTGAGCCACAGGACTTGCAGCGCTACACCATGACATCTTTGTATGAACCCTTTTGAAAAGTCCCAGTGATAGAACTTTTATTTTCTGATACAAATAATTGAAATGCTTGTTATCACCTCTCAAGTCTGTGGCAGAGCCAAATATTTACTTGCTTGCTATCGAGGTATCGAGGTTATATTGTTTGCACCAATTTCAGTTGCAAGCACTGAGGCCAGCGCTACTGCAGTCTTAAGCATCACCAGTTTTGGTCACACCACAGAATACAGGCTTATTATTCAGCAGCAGTAAGCATAACAAGGCTGACGTAACAGTACTGAGACCTGGTCTACAAAACCATCGGAGGCATATCCTGGCAGAGAAGCTTCCAAGGAAAACCATTTGCTAGTCACCAGTGCTGAGCAAAGAGAACGTTTTCTGAATAAACCGAAATGTTAATGATATGCACCTTTTGGTGGTACTGAACTGATGGAAATGAGTGTGGAAGACTCAACATTTACCGCAGTTATCACATAGCAGAGCACATATGTGTTCTGCTTCATATTTGCAAGCAACCACTATAGGCTTTAATGCGCAGGTTGGAGTGCAGTGTTGGCGGGAAAAGAATGCTTTGAGGTATTTACAAACAGCACTGGCAGCCATTTTGTCCTAAAAACCACTTTTGCCGCCCGACATTTGTGCCATAGTTTTCTTTTTCTTCTGATTGGCTTTCTCTAAATTTTCTCTTGGGAGTTTCCCTTTTTCTTTTATTTTCAATTGGTTTTTGCCTGCGATAACCTCTGGTTTGGTGCGAGCTTCCTCTCACATTTATTTAATATTTTTTGTCATTTTGAGAATTTACAATACAGGGGAAAATGAGCTGGTATTCAAAGAAATGAGAATGGCGGTTGGCACACTTTCTGGTTTGGTTTCTTGGGCTCTCGAAGCGACTGAGGCTACGAGAGATGCCGCAGTGGAGGGCTCTAGAAATTTTGACCACCTGGGGTGCACTGACATTGCCCAGCACACCTCGCTTTTTGCTTCCATTAAAAAGCGGCCGCTGCAGCCCGGATTCAATCTCGCATCCTTGGGCACAGTAGTAAAGCACCACAACCACTGAACCATAGCGGCAGGCATTTGCACACTTTTTGTAATCCAAGCACTTTTTTTTAAGGTCCCTCTGATGCTGACGCCATGGCCTTCACAAAAGCCTGGCAAGAAATAGGGTTCAACACCCAAACAAACTATTAGCTGGAATTGTGTCCTAATTCCAGCTAATAGTTTGTGTGTTTCAGCATCAGAGGGACCCTAAAAAAATGCTGACGATGCTTAGAGGTGGTTTTTGGAGTATTCGGGTCAGATTTAAAAACTCTGCATGGAGCCTATAATTTCCAAATAATATTTCAAGGGTTACTCCTCACAACCACTTGTTAGGGTGACACTTCATCGCACATACTTATGGCGATTTCCACTTGTCGCTCCGGAACATGTTTTCTTGCTCCAGGACGATGATTTCGAATTCCACTGGTCGACCAAGATAGGTTGCGCATATTCTGCTGGTCGTTTGGGGCAGCTCGGGACGCTGCAGCTCGATCCGCCGACTGAAGTCGGATCTCGCCGGAAGTCCTAGTCGCTGATGCGGTCACTTTTGTAGGCTGCTGGATTCTTTTGGCTGTTTGAGCAACATCGGCAAGTCATCGGCAGAGGACACTGGCCATCACCGTTTTTTGCATGAATATGCTAAAGTGCGTCTATCGAAAAACGTCTGCAGTGTCCAAATAATGCAAAAGCAAGTTGTTGAGGGCCGCACTCCTGCCTATTTATCAGCTGCAAACGTTTTCGGCACTGAGATGCGGCTACAACTTTCGAAACCGGCTCAGCATTACTTCCGCCGCGCGCTCTACACGTTCCGCTAGTCAACCAAGGCTGATTTGCTCCGTAGCGCTTTAGGTGGGTTCGGGCGCCCAGCTCCGATCGACCAGTGGAAACCGCCATTAGTCGTCCCTGCCCGTTGACGTGAACCAGTCACTGGTGGCGACATGTAACCCAGCTGATGCGAGTGGGGCAGTGTGCAGTTGGGCACCATTGTGGCCTCCTGTCTTATTTTTTTTTTCTTGTGCTTTGCCACGTGTTGAGCGAGGAGAGGAGGAGCACCATTCCTGAATGGGGACATGTTAGATGCTAGTGAAGCTACCTTGAAATTTTTGCATTCCACAGAGATGGCCGATGAAATACTGATCGACTGCATGCGGTTTACAATTTTAGTAAATATCCTTCCATGGTCCTTTGAAGTATATGTCATGATGAATGACTTATTCGAGAGACAGTCATAAAAATCAATCTCTGGAAAGGAAAACATCTACAGGGAAACCATGAGCAAATGCAAGGCAACATATTTTATGCTCACACACTGTTCAGCAAAGCCCAATTCGAATATTTTTAAAACTGTAAAAGAAAGAAATAAACTGATCATATATACAAAATCATTATCAGCAACGCCTTATCCCGGTTTGGGGTCGGCAGCCTCGATCAGCTTCCTCCATCTTGGGCGATTCTGATAATCCAGCGCAGTGGCCGCTAGTCCGATGGCGGCCAGGCTGTGTTTCACAGCGTCCAGCCAGCGCATCTTTGGGCGGCCAATTAGGCGTTTGCCTAGTTGCTGCCCTGGTTCCATCGCTCGCGTGGCGGATGTGTCCGTACCAGCGTAGGCGACCTTCCCGAATTTCATCAACGATCGACGCAACACCCCTTCCATATACAAAATGCAAAAGGCAAATCAGGAATTAATTCTCTGAAAATTGAAGAGACGATGCACGGCTTTTGGAGTGAGATCAGGCACCTTTGAGTGCAAGGCTCTGAAACAATGGCACACGTGTGGTCAAGCAATTCAGTACAGTTCACTGGAATGCAGCACGTTAGTTGAGAGGCTAAATATCCCTCGAGCCCTAGGGTTCATAGGTCACACCAACAGGACTAGTGGCAGGGCAGTGACGTAAAAATACAAGTTAAGGATTGAAAATCCCTTCACCAGCTCTCACTAAGCACTAACCATGAACCAAAGGAAAGAGGGTACTCACTCGGCAGGGGTGGGAGGCAGGTGGCGTTTCCGGAAGCGCCGCTCGTTGACGGCCCAATGCAGAGTGCCCCCACCAGCCGAGAAGCGCATCACCTGCACCAGAGTGGCCCTGAGGCTGCGTCTCTTTGGTGACTCGGTTTACACAGCGCAACCAGCTTGTCAACTCTGTCCATGTTCACATAGTGTTGGCCACGCTGTCAAACCGCTTCAACACAAACTATCCGGATATACGTCTATTTCACATGGCTACACAATAGAGTTTCTTACTCTTACCTAGAGGGAAAGCTGTGCCGCCATCTATGGGAGTTTACATGGAGTTTCCTGACGACCGGTTCAGCCACCATGGGCGCTCAAAGCATCATGGGCCGGAGAGCTACCAAGTGCAGAACTACAACTTTTGGCCAAAAATAATGCAAAGATAAACATTGTTCTACCGTAAACAATGTTCTAACATTGAATTTTGTGGCTATAAACTGGAAAAAGAGAAAGAAACAGGCTCTTTCTTCTATTGGCTTAGTTTTGAGCAGCACAAATACCAATATTTCGCACTTAATAGGCACACATTGAAAGGAAAAAAACATTTGGGAAATATTTATGGTTGCGCAATCCCTTAAAGTTTTTTAGTGACATTTCGGGAAACACAAACCGTTTATTGGCAATGTCTGCTTTTGCGCCTTCATTACTATGGCTTTTACGGTCTATGTAAGCACCTCGAGATGATGATGATGATGAAAAAGAAACATCATAGTAACGCCGCCAAGGTCAATGTACAACTGGTCGCGCAACTCGGAAGAAAACGCGTGCAGCTGCCTACTGGAAGCGGCATCAACTCGATGATGAGGGCTCCTGCGAACTGTGAGGCAAATTACTAACGCACAGAAAATAAGATCTGCCAGAACTCCAAAGAACTAGAAAGTAAACATAATATTCGCGCTCAGGAATGAATGCAGTTTTTGTTTCTTGCGTAAAAAAAAACATGTCACATTTTTACTAATATTTTAACTTGTTTCTAACGGCCTCTCTCGGCCGTAGTTGCCCAAAGCTCACACGCTCAGATATGGTTCAGACTGTTCAGACATCCGCGGAATGGGTGCGTCGTCGGCCCCGGTTCAACGTTCATCGTTGCGTGCTGCGTACAGAGTGGGTTATCTGTAACAAACAGTCAGTATTTCATTCTGCTGGTTTTGGTAGAGCTTTACTGCAAGGCGAAGACTGTCTGTGCTCGATGAGAGACTGATTGCCGCTGCATGTGCGCATTTCCGGACGATGGGACAATGCTGCGTCACAGCTCGGCGGCTCGGCTCGGCCTCCCAGGCACGTAGCAAAAGTGGTGGCTAGTTTCACGGATACACGTCTGCATGAGCGGCGTATCGCTGCATGTTTTAATTGAGCGGTGAAGGTGAGATTTTATTGCCCCCAAGAAGCGTGTCGCATTGCTAAAAGCCTTCCGTTCCGCTCCCCTTGCTGCGTGTTTTGCTTACTGCGTCGTATTACCGCACCAACGTTCGCTGAACGTGCTTTAGCTGTTATTACAGTGATGTTCCTATTGTCAATGGGGTCTTTCTCATGAACATGTTAAATGCTTAAGTTGTAAATTTGTAACCTCACATTGACTCCTTTCAGTGGCAAATGAAGCACGAGTAAAATATGGGAATCATGAACAGGGCAAGATTTATTGGAGCGAAGCTATATCGTAGATATTTTCACTTCTCAGACGCATTAACTTCTAAATACTAGCAATCCCAATTTGAATTGCTTACCTAAGCTCTTACAGGTTGGCGTTCTAGCGCTAGCGTTATTCCGTTCGTTTGTTTTTGTTGTTCTTTGACGCTGATATGTATACTTTGTTTGTTAGCAAGATCTTTTACCCTTTTATAATCTCACCGCGTCTCGTTTGGAGACCTACGCTCAGGTCATTTTGTTATCACGAGGATTTCATGAAGACCGTGACGAATGAGCGGTGGTCGCTCTCCTACACTTAGATTTCATTGTCGTGAAGCGTCTATGTAAGTAATCGTGAATTAATAAAGCCTGGCTTTCTGTGCAGCGCAGCTTCACTCATTTATGCCCTTAGTGAAATGCCTCAAGCCATGTGGTTCTATCCATGTGCTTGCCTAATTCACTTGAAGGCCCTTGTTCACAAACGTGCCCGAAGAAATAAGCCCCAGAATGCGTTTACATGACGCGCGACGAAAGACTGGGCTAACGACGACGGAGGCAGAACGATGCTATGATAAGGTGGTTAAAGATGCCGTAACATTTCAGTTAACGTAAAACTTGACAGTAGAAATCCATGTCAAGTAAAGTTGGCTGAACAGTTACGGTGTCCATTTTTCTGCCTTATCCGAGCATCGTTCTGCCTCCGTCGTTGTTGGCCTTGTTTTTCGTTCATAAGTAAAAAGACAATCAAATTCCCCGCCAAAAGTATGTTGCTGTGACGTCACAAGCAACGTCACGTGTTTGTTGTGCCTCACAGTTCGCAGGGGGCGCTGGGAAACTAAAGCCTCGCTCAGAGTCGACACGCAGGCTTCTATGGGAGTTACGCTACCATTTGTTCTTCTACCATGACGCCGCTCCGTACACCCGAGAAAAACCAACTGTCCCGCATCAAGTAGGGCACCGGCCCATAATTCTTAACGAGCCCATGGTGGCTGAAGTGCAGCACCCTCAGCTTTCCCTCTAGTTAGTGTAAGAAACTCTTTGGGCTACACGAAACTTCTGCGGGAACAGTTGGCAAACTTCTTGTCATACTGACAAACAACATTGGCAATGCCACTCTCTGTAAAGTAGCTGCTCGCATGCTCTTCCGTGGGTGACTCCTGCGCATAAAGAAGAAGGGCGGCTCCACCACAGCTGATGTCAATTAACAGCACCCAGCCAGATTGCTTGCATGTGTTGTGTTGTGTTGTGTTGGGTTTAATGGCGCATAAGCAGCTCAGGCTATCATGCGCCAAGCACAAGGTTGTAAATGGCGTACACTATTTATTCTACAGTTTCCGTAAAACATTTGCTTCCTTTAAAAAGCTAACAACACATGATAGATCGACAAGTCCGCTTTCACCTAAAATCAAAGCTGGATGGAAAGGAATGTGTTCATCATAAAATCGAGTAAAATACTTTTTCCTTAGCATTTCAAATCTTGTGCATGAAAGTAAAACGTGGTTTATGGTGAGTTGCTGTCCGCATTCTTCACACAAAGGTTTGTTTTCTTTTCTCAACAAAAAATTGTGCGTCATATGCGTGTGGCCAATGCGGAGACGGCATAAAATCACTTCTATAAAACGTTCTTGATTGCGACATGATTTCCATTCCCCTAAAGTGGGCTTCACCAACTGCAGTTTATTATTTACCTCCTTACTCCATGATGACTGCCATTCGTCCTTTAGCTTGTTGTGCACCAGCATCATACAGTCTCTGTATGGCATGTCTATGTTCTTTATTCGTTTTTCGTGGGCCTGGGCAGCGCAAAAGTCTGCTCTCTCATTGCCTCCAATGCCGACATGACTCGGGACCCAACAAAACGTTATTTTATGTCCTCGAGCAGAAGCTGTTGATATGTTGTGTATGATTTCTCCGAGTAGTGGTACAACTGCATTTTTGTGGTGAAGGGCTGTGAGAACACTTAAGGAGTCTGTGTATATAATACTGTTTGTAATGTTCTCGTTCACTATTTTGCTTACAGCCACTGCCAGAGCATAACATTCAGCTGTAAAAATACTTGCACACTGAGGTAATCTCACAGTTTTTTCCCATTTTCCATGCACTATTGCACTTCCTACGTGTTTTGTTGTCTTGGATCCATCCGTGTAAAATTGTGTGCAATTGTCATACTTTCCTTTAAGAGCTAGAAATTCTTGCAGGATGTGTTCAGGTGGTGTTTTATGTTTAGAAAACTGAGTTAGTGTGAAATCGCACACAACAGGAAGGCTGTACCATGGTGGCAGTGAATTTTGCCTTGATGCAATATTGGGGAGGGCGTTTAGTATTCCTAATTCTTTGCATTTATCCTCAAATCGAAGTAACAAGGGTTTGATTGACTGAGGCCTATTTTTGGACAATATTCTGGAGGCACATTTAGTGACAATGGGGTAGCATATATGTTTTGGTAGGGAGCGTATTTTCAGGATATATGAAAATGTGAGCATGGTCCTTCTAAGTTCTAGGGATGGTTCGTTGGTGTCTACATAAAGGCTTGCGATAGGTGATGTCCTATAAGCACCAGTAGAAAGACGCAAGCCTGAATTTTGTACAGGGTCCAAGCGCTTCAAATATGAAGGTCTTGCTGATCCGTATACAATGCAGCCATAGTCTAGGCAAGAGCGAATGACTGTGCGGTAGATGTGTAAAAGGCACGTCCGGTCAGACCCCCAGTGTTTGCGTGAGAGGACTTTGAGTATATTCAGAGATTTGGAAGCTTTCTTTTTCAGGACGTTTATGTGAGGAAGAAAAGAGAGCTTCCTATCAAATGTTAAACCTAGAAATTTGTGTTCGTGTTTTACTGGTAGTGTGATTTCATTTAGGTAGATGGTGGGGTCAGTGTGCAGTCCTCGTCTAAGAGAAAAGAGAACAGCCACAGACTTTTGCGTGAAAAACTTGAAACCATTTTTATCTGCCCATGATGCCAGCTTATTTACAGTTAGCTGAATCTGCCTCTCACATGTAGTTACGTTTGATGATGTGCACGCAATTTGCAAATCGTCTACGTAAACTGAATACATAATGGATTTCGGTATTACTTTAGCTATAGAGTTCATTTTTACTATGAAAAGCGTGGTACTTAAAATGCACCCTTGGGGCACTCCAGTTTCTTGTGTGAAGTTTTTAGAAAGTATGGAACCGAGACGTACTTGGAAGGATCGATTATGTAGAAAGTCAGCTAGACATTTTAGCATCCTGCCGCGAATTCCAAGCTCTCCCAAATCTCGCAGGATCCCAAACCTCCATGTGGTGTCGTAGGCTTTTTCAAGGTCAAAAAAGACGGCAAGGCAGTGTTGCTTATGTAGAAACGCTTCTCGAACTGTATTTTCGAGGCGGACAAGGTGGTCAGTAGTGGAACATGTTTTCCTGAAGCCACACTGGTGAGTGTCAAGCAGTTTTTGGGATTCGAGGACAAACATCAATCTTATATTTAGAATACTTTCAAAGCACTTTGCAAGACAGCTCGTCAGGGCTATTGGCCTGTAACTACCTGGAGAATTTGGAGACTTTCCAGGCTTCAAAAGTGGCACTACAATGGCCTTCTTCCAGGACTCAGGAATTTTTCCGGATATCCAGATTTTGTTAAACAGTTTTAACAATGCTTCTACAGAGGTTTCTGATAAATGGGCTAACATTTCGTAGTGCACATCATCAGGTCCTGGTGCAATGTGTTTGCCAGCTGACAGTACTCTATGTATTTCTTCTAGTGTAATTAAAGCATTAAAAGGTTCATTCATGCTACCAGTCATTGGGAGTTTTTGTTTTTCAACTGTTGATTTATACTTTAAAAAAGATTGTGTATAGTGCGTAGAGCTTGAAACTGCAGCAAAATATTCTCCCAATATGTCTGCTTGTTCTTCTATACTGGTTTGTGCACCAGAGGTTGTGAAAAATGGAACTGTGAAGGGGGAGTACTTTCCATCTAGTTTATGTACTTTTTCCCACATGTCCTTGGATGTAACTGAGCTGTTGATAGAAGATACATACCTCTGCCATGATTGCTTTTCAGCTGTGCGGCGGATATACCGAGCTTTAGATTTTGCCTTCTTGAAATTTATCAGGTTTTCATGTGTTGGGTAGCGGCGTAAAATTCCCCATGCTTTATTTTGTTCCTTTTTTGCTTTTCTACATTCTTGCGTATACCATGCTTTACGATTTTGTCGCACCACACCGGAAGTCCGTGGAATGGCTAGGTAAGCGGCGGCAATAATACGTGCTGTGAAAGTTTCATTTAATTTATCCACATCAGAACTGTCCGAAAAGATTTCTTCTAGGGCAGCTTCCTCACGGAAGAGCGCCCAGTCGGCCAAATTTAGCTTCCAGCGCCGTGGTTTTGTTAGGGTGATTGATGGTGATGATGCTAGGCTGATAATGACTGGAAGATGATCGCTTCCATAGGGGTTGTCAAGGACGTCCCATTTAAAATCGGTAAAAACACTTGGTGAACAAAAAGACAAATCTAGGCAGCTGAATTTGCCAGTGCTTGGAGAGCAGTATGTGTGTTTCCCCGTATTTAACAAACAGACATTGTTGCACAGAATAAAACTTTCTAAAACCTGACCTCTGACGTCAGTTTGTCTGCTTCCCCAAAAATAGGAGTGAGCATTAAAATCCCCAACTAAAAGATATGGCTCTGGTAGTTGTATTAAAAGAGTTTCTAAGTCATGAAGTGTAACGGTTAGATGAGGGTCAATGTAAATGGAGCATATTGTTATGGCTTTAAAATGGAGCACTGTGACTGCAACTGCTTCGTATGTGGTTTTAAGGTCGATTTTTCGGGTTGGAAAACCACCTTGGACCACAATAGCAGTGCCGCCTGAGAGTCTGCTTGGGTTCTGTCGATCGCAACGAAAGACTTGATGCTTTTTAAGGATGTTTTTATTCTGTGGTCCAAGGTTTGTCTCCTGGAGACACAATGCGACTGGGGAAAAAGAACCTAATATATCTGTTATGTCAGTGTAATTGTTTAAAAGTCCACGACAGTTCCAGTGAACTAAAAATGCCATAATAAAATATTAGTTGAGGATGGTTTAAAAACCTAGGCAGTTGGGTCCTTTGGACCTGTTATTGGGACTTTGTCCCTTCGTTTTCGCTCGAGAGAGCTTTGCCGCCGCTGACGCGGCGGCGAGGAGGGAGATGTGTCCATCACATCCTCAGATGTGTTGGACGTTCGTGCAGAAGGCACGGGTGCACTTGTTTTAGGCCTTGCCCCTTGGGACAAGGCCTTCGGGCCTGCTGACCTGGGGGTCAGCGCAGCCTGTTTTGGGGGTAGTGGAGCAGCACCAGCTACTTCCACCAGGGGCGCGGATGGCACCACCCCAGACTCATTTTTCGTTGCCTGGGTAGGTGCTGAAGACTCCTGTGGTGCCGCGCCCTGCTGCGCCACAGAGGAATAGGAAGGGTGTTGGATTGAATATCGTTTGCGTGCTTCGGTGAACGTGATGTTTTCTGTTACCTTTAGAGTGATTATGTCCTTTTCAGTCTTCCACACCGGACAGTTACGCGAATAAGCAGGATGGTTGCCCTGACAGTTTGCACAGAGATGGGGTTGAGCTTGACAGTCATCGGTTTGGTGCTCATGTGCAGCACACTTTGCACAAGTGAGTCGGCCTCGGCAGCTCTGAGCACCGTGACCGTACTTCTGGCAGTTAAAGCAACGTCGTGGGTTCGGAATGTATGGTCTCAGGTTGAGTTTTGTGTACCCCACCTCCACAGACTCGGGGAGTACGCTCAGTGCAAAGGTAAGGACAAAGTGTTTAGTCTCGATTTCTTTGTTGTCACGTCTTATTTTTATTCGGTATACATTTGTCACGTGTTGCTCTTTCAGCCCTTCCAGCAACTCCTCCTCTGTCATGTACTTTAAATCTTGGTCAGAAAGAACACCGCGAACAGTATTCAAAGAACGATGTGGGCTAATCACAACAGGAATGTCACCAAAAGCGCTGACTCCTGAGAGTTTCTCATACTGATGATGATATAAAAGTTCCAACAGCAGGTCTCCATTTGCAAGCTTCTTGATCTTGTAACCCTTGCCTATAGCTTCAGTCAGTGTCTTTGCAACAATGAACGGTGAGGCTTGTCTTGCTGTCTTTTCTGAGTGCTCACTATGAACTACATGAAAGTGTGGGAAGGTGCTCTTCGTTTTCAAAAAGAACTGGGCAGTTTGGTCGGTGCGCCCTCGTTTCGAAGGAGGGCGATCAGTTGAAGAAGAAGAGGAAGCCATAAAAAAAGTATATTGTTCGGCTGCGGTGCCAGCCACCCACCATGGAGCCCAACGAGGGGACGGGACAGGAGTTGGCAATCAAGTCCTGCCCACGCCAGCTGTACACCGTAACTATAACCCAATATGGCGTAACTCAGGGTGGTTAGCCACACAAGGTTAACCCTCGCCACCTGGAAGTAGGAAGAAACGAAGAAAGGTAAGAGAAGACAGGAAAGTTGTAAGAGAGGGGATAGGAAAGTGAAAGATGGAGGGGAGGACAGGAAAAGGCGACTGCCGATTTCCCCCGGGTGGGTCAGCCCGGAGGAGCCGTCTGTGGGAAGCGTGGGCCAAAGTGGTGTGTTGCCTCCGCCGAGGGGCCTTAAAGGTCCAAAACACTCGGCATCGGCTCAACCACCAGGATCCCCTTTTCCCCAGACACGGCGATGCCACGCACGGCTAAGCGTGGGTGCTCGGGGTCCGTGGTGTCGCACAGCACACGCAAACATCTGCTTTAACAGATGCCCCCTGCGGGGAGATTGCTTGCAGGATGCTGTCATACAACAAAGTGATAAGGGAAACTTTTTTCAAGTACTATTTGCAAGCACGAAGGGCATTAAAAAACAATCGCTGCCAAGTTCTTGCTTTGTTATTGGCTGTCAAACAAGCCAAACACTGTCGTCAAACGCTGTTTGCGTCTACAGGGTCTTGAATATTTGAGGCCCGGGTTTTAAAAAAATCATATACGAAATTTACTGCACTTTCGAGCTGAAATAACGTTCATAAAGTAGCAAAATATGGTCTACATTATTTAATAAGTGATTCAACATCAGTACGGCGCGCTTGCCTCGCTGCTCGACAGATGGCGCACCATTTTAAAGCAGCTTTTCGACTCTCTTCAGCAAAAATTGTGCACGCCGCCGAGAACAGTTTTTTGTCGATTGCGGAAACTCTAGGCAAGTACCGATGTTGAATCACTTATCAAATAATGTAGACCATATTTTGCTACTTTGCGAACGTTATTTCAGTTCGAATAATCCAGTAGATTTCACATAGGATTTTCTTAAAACCCGGGCCTCAAATATTCAAGAACCTATAGTTTTCGTTGCCCAAGTCTGTGATATCGAGGCAGCACCTCAGCAACCTGCCTTGTTTCTTAGCTCTTTGTGCTGTGTGACAAGCTGCTTGGAAACAAATTTGTTGGCAAACAATTTTCCACTCTGTCTGCAAACGCATTTTGTTCATGTCGTTCTTGTGATTCGACCTGAACAGTTCCCAGAAAGGCTGCAGCTCTAAGATATTCCCTACCTTTGAAAACTTGCACAACAAGTACTGTGAAAGCTTGTTAATTCAAACTTTGGCAATTTCAATCTTTGGAATACAGTCAATACTCTATTTAACGAAAGTCCCGATTTAACGAAGATATTGTAATTCCCCCTCAGACACAGTCAATACTCATTTAACGAAAGTCCCGATTTAACGAAGATATTCTAATTCCCCCTCAGACGCCCGTAAGATCCAATGCGTTGACTAACTCGAAACAACGAAATCAATTCCGTGATCTATCCCGATTTAACAAACCTTTTTTCGAAAAATGAAGGTGGGAAGGGGCTATTTCTGGTGTATTCACGAGCCCAAGGTAACAGCGCGGGGCACCTTCGTCCCACTTTTTTTTTATTTTTTTCAAATTGCCCGGCGCAAAGCATGAATTGTAGTATTCATTTGAATTCACCAGATGGTGCAAACAGTAAAAAAAAAAGTCTCGTGTTGCATTCCAAGGGGCAGTGTTCGGTGCTTTTTTTTGTGGCGTGCTTCGTGTGGTTCGTTCGCCATTGTGTTTCTGCGGTTATTTCCCCGTGCCTTTGAGTGTATGCTTCTCTCAAGCCCAGCTTGTTAGGCCTACAGTACTATACGTAGCACTTCAGACCTACAAGAAATTGGTGTGGCCATTACTCACAAAGCGTGCACAGGCAAAGATCACTGACTTGATTGCTGGAAAATAAATTTGTAGTCCTCTCGGACTGTTTCTCGTGCGCTAATGGCGCCGGCCATTTTTGCTGGCCGAATTACATTTTGTGAGCATTAAGGTTTTGCAGGTATGATGCCACGGTAGTTTTTTGGGTGCCGCCACACTTTATAATCGAATGTACCAAATTATAGGATCGAGAAATGTCTCACTTGATTTAATAAAATTCACGGTTTAATGAAATAATTCGCAGCTCCCTTCAACTTCGTTCATTCGAGTTTCAACTGTACAGTCGAACCCGGATATATCGAACTCGAAGGGGATCGCAAAATAGTTCGGTACATCGATAATTCAATATACAGGAATCGCATTGAGACGCCTCTTCGTGAAAAATGATCCCGTATTTGTTGCGTAATCAACCCACTCACATAATGAACCCACCCTCCACTTTTGCCCCCGAGAATTTGAAAAAAAAAAAAAAAAAAGCGTTAGTTGGTGGCGCGTCCCTCTGATTCAGCCGTCACATCTATAGCTCATTTGTTGGCAGCGTGCCAAGATGCTGTGCAGCGATAACGTTACAACGTGTTTATCTTTTGACGGCTCCTGTGGTGGTGGGGAGCAAACTTGGCAAAGTGGCCGTGATGGCTTGATTGCACAAGCCTGGTTTGACTTATCACGCCATGCTTGGCGTGGGCGTAGTCCACTGCTACAATATCATTGGAAAGTGTGATAGCTGCAAATGCCATTTGAAGTGAACAATGCTGAAAACTGGTGTAATGATCGCAGCTGACTGTGTGTTTTCGTTGATTCATAGATGCAAAAATGGACGACTCGCAAAAAAGAAAAATATGTCTGCTGAAGAGGGGTTTATTAGGGGTTATTCGGAGGACTGGAGACAGCGACCGGTGACACAAGGCGATCGTAGAGCGAGGTACAATATAGTCCGAACAAGACGGTCCGAGCTCTTAGTGCGCGTGCCAGCTGATCGGCGTCTTCATCGTCGTTCGTTTCGGCGCTGTATCATCTTCTTCCTTACAATTGCCCCGGCGGAAAGACGGAGCCTGGCGACTTTGGGCGAGGATATGACAAGGGGGTCGTAGTATGGCTTAAGTCGACTGAGTTGAACAACTTCTCGCCTGCGGCGACGGTGGTCTGATGAAGGCATTGCTGGCTCCACGACGTAGTTAACTGGTTATGTACGCTCTAATACACGATAAGGGCCATTATACTTTGCAGAGAATTTTGAATCAGCCGGAACACACAGCCAAGGGTGTTGGTAGGAAAGTCAGCAGCAGGCTTGCCGTGATCGCTCTCATGTCGGCGAAGATCTTGAATGTCCGACGTGAATGAACGAGCCAGCTGACGGCACTGCTCAGCATTACGGGCAACAGCAGAAAGAGAAGTGTACTCTGAACTGTCGGGGTGGTAAGGAAGTATGGTGTCCAGTAGACAGGAAGGCTCACGACCATATAGGAGAAAGAATGGGGAAAATCCAGTCGTTGCCTGAGACGCTGTGTTATAGGCATAGGTGATGTACGGAAGCACCTAATCCCAATTAGACGCGTCAGAAGAAACGTACATGGCGAGCATGTCACCAAGCATTCGGGTAAAACTTTCTGTGAGGCCGTTGGTTTGAGGATGGTAAGCTGTGGTGGTTCGATGTATTGTTTGGCAAGCTTCCAACAGCTCGTTGACCACTTGAGATAGGAAGACGCAGCCACGATCACTGAGAAGTTCACGAGGAGCCCCGTGACATAGAACGAAGTGACGCAGGATGAAGGAGGCGACGTCACGAGCACTAGCCGTAGGTAGGGCTGCAGTCTCCGCGCAGCGAGTGAGGTGATCCATGGCGACTATTATCCAGCGGTTGCCTGATGTCGAAGATGGAAGGGGGCCATAGAGGTCGATGCCGACACGATCAAAGGGTCGCGCTGGACAAGGCAATGGCTGTAATCGGCCGGCGGGGGGGGCGCGGAGACGACTTCCGCTGCTGACAAGCAGTACAGGACTGAATATAGCGGCGGACAAAGTTGTACATCCCCCGCCAATAGTACCGCTGGCAAAGATGCTCGTATGTCTTCAACAGGCCAGCATGTGCGCTTTGCAGGTCGGCATGGTGATGGGCACAAATTTCTGTGCGAAGATGGCAGGGAATGACCAAGAGCCATTTGCGACCATCCGGGCAATAGCTTTTGCGATACAACAGACCACCCCGGATCGTAAAATGGGAAGCTTGGCGACGAAGGGCTCGTCGGAATGAAGACGTTGAGGACACGGTGAGGACATCTAGGAGCGAAGATATCCAGGGATCCCGGCGTTGTTCAAAAGGCAAGTCGTCGGAGTGAGGGCTGCAACGGAGGGTTCGGATATCGAGTGCGAGGGTGCAGGAGAAGGCAGCGGCGAGCGCGACAAGGCGTCAGCGTCGGAGTATTTGCGTCCCGATCGATATATCACGTCAAAGTCAAAGTCTTGAAGGCGAAGAGCCCAGCAGCCGAGGCGCCCAGAAGGGTGATTCAGGGAAGCCAACCAGCAGAGGGCATGGTGGTCGGTGATGATGTTGAAGCGGCGGCCATATAAGTAAGGGCGAAAGTTTGTTAAGGCCCACACAATTGCAAGACACTCCATTTCTGTGACGGTGCAGTTAGATTCAGCTTTCGTTAGCGTTCGGCTAGTGTAAGCAACCACATATTCGGAAAAGCCTTGCTTGCGTTGAGCGAGGACAGCACCGAGGCCGATGCCGCTGGCGTCAGTGTGCACCTCTGTAGGAGCAGATGGGTCGTAATGGCGGAGAATGGGCGGTGAAGTTAGTAGACGTCGGAGCGTAGTGAAAGCATCGTCGCAGAGTGGGGTCCATGTAGACAAGTCGGCGGGACCATTCAGCAATTTTGTAAGCGGTGCAATGATGGTAGCGAAATTGCGGACAAAACGGCGAAAATATAAGCATAGGCCGACGAAGCTGCGCAGCTCTTTAACAGACGTCAGTTTTGCGAATTCAGTGACCGCACGTAGTTTGTCCGGATCGGGCAGGACGCCATCTTTGGACACGACATGACCCAGTATTGTCAGCTTGCGAGCGCCAAAACGACATTTCTTCAGGTTAAGTCGGAGACCGGCGCCAGTGAGACAGCTCAGGATTTGGTGCAAGTGCACGAGGTGCGTCGGAAAATGGGGAGAGAAAACGACGATGTCATCCAAATAACAAAGACAAATGTTCCACTTGAGGCCGCGTAATATGTTATCCATCATTCGCTCAAACGTAGCAGGAGCGTTGCAAAGACCAAACGGCATCACAGTGAACTCATATAGTCCATCAGGGGTAACAAAGGCTGTCTTGGGTCGGTCAGACTCAGCCATAGGGACTTGCCAATAGCCAGAACGCAGGTCCAGGGACGAAAAGAATTCGGCTCCTTGTAAACAATCGATGGCGTCGTCAATGCGGGGTAGTGGGTATGCGTGTTTACGAATAATTTTATTAAGACGGCGGTAGTCAACGCAAAATCTTCTGGAGCCATCGTTTTTTTTCACAAGTACCACGGGAGACGACCACGGACTAGATGAAGGCTGAATCACACCACGTTGTAGCATGTCGTCTACCTGGTCAGCAATAACACAGCGCTCCGTAGGCGAAACACGGTAAGGGCGCTGGCGAAGAGGGGCATGACTGCCGGTGTCGATGTGGTGAACAACCTCGGTCGCACGGCCCAAGGAAGTCTTCTGAATGTCAAACGAAGAACGGAACTGGTTGAGGAGAGCAAACAGTTGTTCACCGTGAGTCGGGTCAAGGTCACTGGCCACAGACAATTGAAAAAGGTCCCAACTTGGTATATCGGAAGACTCAGTAATCGGCGTTACGGAGGCTGCGTGGGCACTCTGTGGTAGATACCCATCAACCTCAAATGGCGAGATGAGGTCAGCAACTTCAATATGACCAAGGCATTCTCCACGAAGTAGCGGGACCACAGCGGTGGAGTCATTCGCAACAACTATGTCAGCGGCACCGCAGTTAATATCAATGATAGCAAAGGGAAGAAGGAGGTGACGGCGAGAGGCGAACATGAGAGAGGCGCAAAAAGAATAGTCGCATCGAAAGAAAAGGGTACACACACGGGAACAATTATAGCACAGTTGGGCGGAATGTCAGTGTCGTCAGCGACAACAAGTTTGGCGCAAGAAAAAGACGGCGAACGGTCAAGAACCGCATCACAGAGCGCAGAGAAGGCGACGTGGGCGCGGGCGCAGTCAATAACAGCATTGTGGCGGGAAAGAAAATCCCAGCCAAGAATTAAGTCATGCGAGCATGACGCAAGCACTAAAAACTCGACGACATATAAGACGTCCGCGAGAACTACACGCGCTGTGCAAGCAGCAGACGGACGAACGGAATCGGCACTGGCGGTGCGAAGAGAAAGTCCAGAAGGCAGGGTGGTGACTTTATGAAGCGAGCAGCAAAAACTTTCGCTAATAACTAACAGAGTGGCCCCGGTATCGACGAGTGCAAGGGCACGAATACCGTCGACAAAAACTTCAAGAACGTTCGGCGGAGACAGACGAGAACTTGTGGTAGGCGAAATGTGCACAATTCTTGCCCCAGGAACTGCGGCTGCTAGTTTTCAGAGTCTTGTGTCACATAATACAACATTTTGGGCGAGTTGGTTACATACATTCATTATTACAGCGCAAAGACGGACGGGACAAGAGGAGGACACAACAGCGCTGTTGTGTCCTCCTCTTGTCCCGTCCGTCTTTGCGCTGTAATAATAAATCTTGTGTCATGCTGCGACGCCGCATTGGTGACAAGGACCGACGGCGAGGGGACAGCGAGCGGTGCAATGGAATGTTCTGGCGGCCCGATGAGCTGGGCGGCAGCCCTGGAGATGTCCCCGAAGGGGGGCGCGCAAAGTGACATACTTATAATTGCTGTCAGCGATAGTGCGTGCAGGGGCAGAACGCAGAGTACGACAGCAGAGGCGGGCGACGTGGCCTGAAATGCTGCAAGCATAGCAGATAGGCCGGTTGTCATTCGTGCGCCAAGGATTGTAGGGAGGCGTCGTTGATAGGTACCGTAGAGCGACAGTCGGTGGTGCCATAGTCGGCACGTACGCAAAAGACTGCGGCGGCGGAGGGCGGGCGGTCACTTCTGCATATGTGGGAGGCATTTGTACTGGTACAGGTAGAGGTGGCACAACCACAGGGGGGTTGTAACTCAATGGTGCAGCAAGAGGTGTGGGCTGCAGTGGAACAGGGTCGACATGAGGTGTGACAAGCGCTGGCTGGCCAAAACTGGGAAATGCATCGGCAACCTCCTGCGTATGGTGTGTCGGATCACAGGGGTAAGTAGCTGGGCTGTAGACGACGGGCGTGGACCAGACAAAAGCCCAAGCTGTCGGGAGACCTCATCTCTAACAAAATTTTTGATGTGAGCCAAACGGTCACTGCTCACAGCCAGGCCAGAGATGGACGCAGCAGGTGCGGGAGAGCGACGAGTACAGAGGCGTTGCTTGAGCATTTCATCAAAACTCTGGCAAAGGTTGTATACTGATGCCACTGTGGTTGGGCTCTTTGCCCACAGCATGTGAAATGCATCTACATCAATGCCCTTCATCATGTACTTTATCTTGGCAGCCTCATCCATAGACGGGTCGACACGCTTACATAAATCCACGACGTCTTCAATGTAGCTCATGAACGTTTTCCCTTCATGCTGAACTCGTACCCGCAAGGCTTCTTCAGAGCGTAGTTTCCGCACTGTGGGTCGTCTGAAAACGTCCGTGAACTTTGCCTTGAAGTTGGCCCAAGTTGGCATGTCTGCCTCATGGTTTCAATACTAGAGGTTAGCAACGTCACTCAGGTAGAAGATGACGTTGAACTTCATGCGGTCGTCCCAGTTGTTATGACGACTCACCCGCTCGTATGAGGCCAACCAATCTTCAATGTCCTGGTCGCCCTGCCCGCTGAAAACTGCGGGATCTCGCTGCCGAATGGTACCGGAGCATGAGATGGACTGCGAAGGGGCTGCCACTGGCTGTTGGCCTACCTCGTTTGTCGCCATAGGTATCGTACGGCTGCGGAGCTCCACGGTGATCGTTTAAGGGTCGTACCTCGGCACATTCCACCAAATGAAGAAGGGTTTATTGAAGGTTATTCGGAGGACTGGAGACGGCGACCGGTGACACAAAGCGATCGTAGAGCGAGGTACAACATCGTCCGAACAAAACGGTCCGAGCTCTCAGTGTGCGTGCCAGCTGATCGGCGTCTTCATCATTGTTAGCTTCAGCGCTGTATCTTCTTCCTTACACTGCCGCTTCTTAACGTCCGCAGTTGCCAAGCTTACGCACGTTCAGCACGACGACATGTGCACGTCAGCCGCCGCGCGCCAAAGGGTTTACAACACACACTGGAGAAATCGTCCGATGTTCGTCTGCCACGGGTTGAGATGACTTCGTGCAGGCGCAGCGTGTGCTGCAAACAAAGACTGAGAAAGAGGAAGGAGAGAGAAAGCTCAGCAGAAGAATGGGGACACCCTTGTGTTTCATTCTATCACGTTTTTCCCCTTTCCAGAACTGGCTGCGTCCGCTCCGTACTGGCCGTTGCCAAACCGGTTCCCTCTGGTTCCTTCACGCACATGGTTTGCTAACGTCACACGCTGGTGCGCAGCAAATGACCACCGCAGATGTGTACGCCATTGGGGAAAGGGCGTGGCGCTGCCCCAGACTAGCAGTCACCGAACTGTTCCCTCTCATTCCTCCCGCGCATGGCTTGAAAACGTCACAAGGCAAACGGCCGAGGGTGATGCGATCATCTTTGGGGAAGGCACACTTTCCAGTGCTTGGTGCAGAGTTCGATATATTGAACGACCGCTGAAACTGAGTTCTATGACGCAGCATTCCTATACTTTTACATGGGATTTTCAAGGGGATAATTTAGTTCAATATAACTAAACTTCCCAGGTTTCAATATATGTAGGTTCAAGTGTATTCAGACTATGACATGGTCTTGCCAACAGTGTAAATTGCTTAGCTACATGGTTGATAATGCTTACAAAAGTAGAACCAGCAAACCCAGATGCAGGACAGAGGTGTGTGCGGATCTCCTCTGCCTTGTCCTCAGTGTTCGCTGGTTCTACTTTTGCAAGGTGCTCCTTAGAAGTCCGTGTATAAGAAAGCCCATTATTCGAATTCAAGTTGGTTCCACCATGGTCAACATGAATTACATGCTGCCGTGCCTGTGTGGCCTTGCACGCCTGCCACATGGCTGGCACCCCCCTTCTCGCAAGATGTGGCTTAGCGACGAGGCTGCGTGCCTCATGTAGGACTATGCACAAAACCTATGCACAAAACCAAACCAGTGGAATGGCTGGCACGGTAGCCACGGCTGCTTTTTCCCTGTTCCACATGAGACACAGCAAAAGCTAACTAAATCAGCTCCTATCCGAAGCATTCAATCTATTGGTGTGGTTTCACAGTCTTGTAAGGCTATAGCTGAGATGCTTGCTAATTTCGACCCTGCAAGTCTTGCACCCATTAATAACTACTACCAGGCTCCCAAGGATATCCAGGTATGCTTGACAGTAAAGACCTGAACTGCATGCTTCAAAATCGGCTGTACAACCGGACACGTGCCAAAGCTCATCTAGTACAAGGATATGCCCATCACTTTGTTCCACATTTATGAGCTTCTTCACACCAGCTGTTTTCATCTCTGGTCCACATCATGCCCCTTCATTTGACACTGCTCATCAGGGATGCCTTCAAGAGTGTGCAAGGAATCAGAGTGCGAGACACTGCTCTGCAACGTTCTTATTCCAAAATCAAGCTACTACTGCCCTGTCTTTGACAAAATAATTGTGCAAGTAGTTCATAACAGTTTTTTTTTCTTGTTTGGTGGAGGGGATGATAGCTGTAACTTCGGATAATTGAAGTTTTTCTTGTTGAAGTTTAAATTAATGACCTTTCATTGCATAAGATATCCATTCCTCACCAGAGCACCTGGGTGTAACGAAATAGAGCAACATAATTTTTCTCGACATCTAACCACAAAAATAAAAGGTGACTTGGTGTGTTTATATGCTAGTACACAAACAAGATTCCCCTCTTCTCCAAGAGTGAAGTTGTAAGGTGTGTGGGAGGCGCACGTTTTTCAATGCAAAGACAGCATAATACCGTATTTACTCCCATAATGCTCGCACTCGCGTAATGCTTGCACCCCCAACATTGGGCATCAAAAATCGGGATTTTTTTTTTCCTCGCATAATCATCGCACCACCAATATTACCACTGCGAGAGTCGTCTGCTAGCAGTAACAAGCGCAATCTCTGGAGCGCTAGTGAACCTGGCTGGCCTCGTTGTGTGCACGCGCTACCAGGTGGCGATAGCGTGCTCGGGTAGATAATCATCATCGGTTATGCTCGTCCTTTTTTTGTTTTGTTTTTTCATGATGCCCGTAGTCGTCGCCATTTTGCGAGGTGTCTCCGCATCTCGTTGTCATTGTTCCTTCGTTCCGTCCATGTTACTTGCTTTGTTCCACCATCTACCGTGTCCTTGGTGCCGCATCTCAGTGGGGCAGTACGCAGGTTACACAGCTGCTTTTAAGCTGAAAGCTTTCGAGTACGGGCTACAGCATAACAACCGCGCTGCCAGCAGGCACTTTGGCGTCAACACGTTCTGCGTGTTGCGCTACTGGAGACAGCGATTGCAGTGTTGACACGGACTCGGATCAAGTCTCTGATCAAGAGTAGAACTGTATGGTCTGCTGTGAGCATTATACCACAAAACGCGGGGAGTGATGATAAGGCTGCGTGCGGTAAATAAAGTGCTTTAGCAACTTGTGCTTTTGGCGACCCTGTACTTTTATAACAAAAGTAAGTTCTGCTTGAAAGTAATATTTTGGTTATATATACAATAACTGACCTACGAATCCCGATTTGCACCTATTTAAATTTGCTTTTAGCGCTCCAAAACATTTGCTCGAAAATTTTCCCCGCATAATTAATCGCACCCCCAACTTAGCATCAATTTTCCATGAAAAAAAGTGCGAGCATTATGCGAGTAAATATGGTATACCATTCAGTGGTTATTAGCTAGCTTCGTGAAGTGCCTGAGGGGAAATGAATGAGTCCCTGGTGCAGCATGAAATTGGGCAAGTGGTCAGTTGCCAAGTGACTAGAAAGGCAAGGCCCACCTCAGTGGCACTGCTGTTGGCCGGGTAGGTGCCCCAGGGCATGGCATCAGGCACCGTCTGCACCCAGGGGCTGGACTCCCCTCCGCTGCACACAGGAAGGGTAGCAACAACTTCCATAAGGACAACCACACATGTTGCCATCAGCATATCATATACTATCAACTATCAGCGTACTGCCAGTGTCTCCATAATGAAGTCAAACCTTAATATACCTGATCTGTCTCTTCGCCGAAAAATATCACGCCTCTGCTTATTTCATAAAATTTTTCACTTTAATTCCACTCTTAGATCCTCTCTGTTTCAGCCTCCATCATATATTTCATCCCGCACCGACCACAAGTTCAAGGTTGCCATACCCAACTGCCGGACAAATCTACATTTTAATTCTTGCATACCAAAGACTTGTTCTGATTGGAACCACCTTCCCGCCTCTTTCGATGCCATTATTGACACCAGTCTCTTCAAAACAGCCATTGCCAATACCGTTTAATGTACTATTAAGGATTACTCATTAAGGATTACACTGCGAGAATGCGCGATGAAAATACAAATTTGCGGCGGCTGCCGCATATGCACATATCCTGTGACAGAAAATGCCCACACAGGTGCATGTAGCATCCAAAATTGGAGCAGTACTTTTCAAAAATTTTGATAACCACAGATGGTATACCCCTACACATGGCATTTAGGCAAAACCTTCGGGGAAAAAATGAGGGGGGAAGGAAAGGAAGGAGGAGGAGCAGCGAGGGGAAATATGCAACATCAAATAGCCAATTACCTGCCATTCTTGGTGAGTTCATTGTCCGGTGCACACTGGCGGCTTTGAACAAGTGCCGGATAATTTTATTGCTAAACTCAAACTGCCTTCCTGCAAGCCTGGTACCCTTGCTCCTCGGCAAATTCAATTGCACGCAGCTTGAATTTAAATCGTAAATTTTCCGGCTCACAGCCATGCTTAGTGAGAGATAAGACATTACGCGACAGATGTCAAGCACACTACTATGTCACCATAACACTACAGCAATCAGTGCAATGAAGAGGCCATGGAGGACGGAAATGATAAGAATGGAAGCGGCTCAAAAATTAAAACTTGTTATTGGCAAGCTATGGGGCTAACCTATGGGGCTGAAACGTGGAGGCTAACCAAGAGGGTACTACTTAAGTTGAGGACAACGCAGAGGGCTACGGAACGAAAACTGGTAGGGATAATGTTAAGAGATTGCAAGCGTGCAGAGTGGGTCAGAGAAATAACTCAAGTTACTGACATTCTGGTGGAAATCAAGAAGAATAAATGGGCAGGACATACACTGCAAATGGAGGATAACCAATGGTCGCTTAGGGTAACAAACTGGATTCCAAGGGAAGGAAAGCGTAGCAGGGGGTGGCAGAAAGTTAGGTGGGCAGATGAGGTTAAGAAGTTCGCAGGGGTCAAGTGGATGCTGCTAGCACAGAACCCGGTTAGAGAAATATGGGAGAGGCCTTCACACTGCAGTGAATATAGTAAGGCTGACAATGATGATGATTGGCAAGCTACCATTTTAAAATGAACAACTTATTTTCCTTCTTCAGAATTAAACTGTCTACAAAAATGTATGAGTTGCATTTCGTTTTTGAAAGACAATTTGATGTTACTGTTGAGTTCTTTCGGAATGCAGTTACTGAACATGGCAAACAGCTGTGGCGCATCATTCCCCAGCTTGGGAGCATGACTGCACCACCCAAAGTATATTCATCATCATCATCATAATCCTGACTATACCCATTGCAGGGCGAAGGCCTCTCCCATATTTCTCCAATTAACCTAGTCCTGTGCTAGCTGCATCCACATGACCCCTGCAAACTTCTTATCCTCATCCGCCCACTTAATTTTCTGCCGCCCCCTGCTATGCTTTCCTTCCCTTTGAATCCAGTTTGTTACCCTAAGAGACCATCGGTTGTCCTCTCTTTGCACTACATCCTTATAGTATGAAGTACATTCAGCCATGCAAAAATAGTAAATTGTTGGATTTGACACCCCGAAGTGGCATATGGGCTATGAGTGACATCGGAGTTGTGGGGCGTTGGATTAATTTAGACCACCTGGGTTTCTTAACATGCGCTGACATCGTGCATTAGGCTGTGGCCCTGATTTATCGATATATAAGTCGCACCAGTGAATAAGACACACTGACGAAATTTTCAGAAAAAAAAAACTGCGACTTACACACCGGAAAATACGGTAACCACACAAGAAGTCGCAGCAAGCTTGTGGTCAGTGCTCACACACATACAACTCACTGGCAAATCAAAACTCACCAGGTAGAGAAAAAATGTGCAGCAATACAGGCTGTGTACCAGAGTAGAGGATCATCATTTTGCTCACAAAGAGTAAGGTTTGTTGTAGAAACAAAACAAATATATGTAGGCGCAGAAAGAAATTGTCAGTAGATGAAAGTTATCAAAACGACACAGGAGAAGAAAGATAGCTCAGTTCCCTCCCAGTTAATGCGACATAAGGTCTGCTGATACATGTGGTGCCATGGGTATAAAGGTGGAAGGTCCCCATACATGCGGTGCCATGGGTATAAATGATACATGCGGTGCCAATGGGTATAAAGGTGGAAGGTTACCTTATCCTGGTGGCAGAAAAGAATGGCCGTATTTTTGTAGTAAGGGTGCATTCACAATTCCTGTATCGAAAGATGGACTGAGCAAGAGGGTCACCCTTTTGCTCTCCGTTCTTCATATTTCTCCTTATGGTTGCATTTGCAATTCGTGCATTGTGTTTATCCTTTTGCCTTGTGCTTTCCTGTTCCATCTGACACTCATTCACACCTACCGGCCTGTCCGACATACGTGGTGCCGAATGAGAAGGGGATCTGATAAACAACCCCACAGGAAATGAAAGATGAGATGCAGTTGACAAGTCTGCCTCCTACCAAGGCCATTTTTTTAACCTACACCACCTACACCAGTGCAGCAAAAATCCATTGTAGGTATAGAAAATTTGCTACACTGGTGTAGCTGGTGTAGGTTAAACAAATGGCCCTACCACCTCACCTCTGCATGACTTGTTTGCACATTGAGCACAGTGTCCCAGGGGCTGAGAAAAACATAAATGTCGCATCTGCTTGCAACATTGTGCAGCCCATGTGACCTAGAGTGTGCGTCGGAAAGTACTGCAAGCCTTTTCTTCTTTTTGCCAAATCGCTCTCTTATGCTGTCTACAAAGTTTCTCAGCTCCCCACGGAATGACGAGAACAGGGTAGCCAGTAGCGCAAAACTGCTCCGCTTGGACTAAAACGCTGTCCCCTGTCCTTTCATGGCAAGATTTCCCAAGAACGGATAGTAGGCACGAGACAACAGTGCCCTCCTTTATGAGTGGCCAGACTGGAAGTTTAGCAAGGGTTTAGCACAGGGCTGAAATTCACAACCAAGCTACCCAATGAACTGCAGTTTTGGATTTGACCTTATCTATACTCCGTTTCATACATCAGGTGCAACGCAAGAAGTCCGCAAGAAAAACAAAAGGAGGCGTATCACTACGCGCTCGTTTTGTGGCCGAGTGGTTCCTGTGGAAATGGGCTCTGTTCTGAGCATACACATTTGCAATAGCTTGCTTGGCGTGTTTAGATATCTTCGCAGTGTGGATCTTATAAAAAAAATACGCACCGAAGAACCATTTTCTCAAAAAGAGATGCGCAGCGTGGAGGGCACAGCCAGCACCATCTAGTGGCACAGCTGCCAAAATTGCAGGGCAGCGAAAACGCGTCACGAACGAAAACGCCATAAAAAACATACAAATTCACCGAATCCGATCCTTTCTCCCTAAAAAAGGTGCTCTTTATGAAGTTGGCAAATGTAAGATGTATTAAGCTTGCAGACAAAATAACTATTATTTCCTCTCGTCAACAGCAGGCACTATTTTTCATTGCAGATGCGGAGAGCGCAAACAAGAGCTGTAGCTTTGGCAGAGTTGCACTTTATATATGAAACTGAGTATAGTGAACACAAACACGTGTGCTGGCAGTGTCGTCTACGGTCTCCCTTTGTAATATGCATAACAAGAGTGATGGTCCAAAGAACGCTTCGTAAATGACCTTAGCCATAAAAATGCACACACTGTGTTCAGCAAGGAGGAAGCAACTACGCCACCTGAGGCACAGAGGGACTTGCCCAATTGGTGCAGTGGCAAAGGTGGTGGTGGTGGTGGTGGCAGGTGGCTGCTGTGTGGGAAGGCCTGCAGAAGAGAAAGAGGGCAGTTCTCAACCAACGAGGCCACCCATAAGACAACATGCCATAGTATGGAAGCGGTTCCTACAACAGTGCAGTGTTCAGAATAAACTGACGCAGTAGATGAGGAAATATGTCAGCAAGCAGGCTGTATCCAAGGAGACACAGCCCTCTGCGCAAGTGAAGCAACTACAGTGCTCTCTCGGTCAGCAATGAAATGCATTTTACTACTTACACATTCGTAGAACGAGAGGAAGAAGATAGTTTACACGGTATGAAGGAGCACTGAACAAAGGTAGAGGGGGTATGCCTCACTTCGCAGGTCTAGCCATTGTTTCGACAAGTGGACTTCTCTTCGCCTGGCAAAGCGATCATCACTGGCAGGGGTTTAAATACGGTCAAAGCAGAAAGCTGGGCTAGTTGGTGTGTCATCATAAATAAAAAGACTAGCACGAATAACACAGACATAGGAGAAGACAGGACGAGCCCTAACTGGGCTAGTTGGTGTGTCATCATAAAAAGACTAGCGCAAATAACACAGACACAGACATAGAAGAAGACAGGACGAGCGCTGCAGATACACCTTACAAAGGGACTGGCTTTGCAAAGGGCCCAGGACAATTCCTAAAACTTTCTGAAAAGATGTGGGGGGGGGGGGGGGGGGGAGTGCAAATGTTGTGAGGAAGAGATGCACGACTCTTATATGTCTCCACCCGAAGGTGCTTTGATTAGGCAAGGTTTTATTCCTAACAGAGGAAGAATCGTGAGGTGTTGTCCGCGGCTCTTTTGTCATTATCTCTCACACATACACTCAGGTGAGAGTCAGTGCTCAACAGAACATCTCTCTGCCACTCGGTCCTCGCAGCCGTGGTCTGGCTTTAGTGTTTGACGCAGGGGTGAAAACAGGCTCGATCATTTTGGAGCAGCTTTGGAACAATGAAATTAGAATTCTGGAGCATCTTATACCCCAGTCACACGGGCAAGTTTAGTGACACTTTCACGAAGTGCACTTACATAGGAAGAGTGACACTTTCGGTGCTCGCTGTCACACGGCAAAATCAAGTGTCATTTTTAAATGACGGCAGTGCCGATGCGGATGCTGCAGCCCTATGTGGAAATTAATTAGTTTTCACAAAAATACCTTAAAAGTCAATTTTATTGCAAGCACAATTACCTTAAGCTAATATTCAGTTTATTTGTGCATTTCAGTACATGGTTTTCACAAAAAAAAAAAAAAAAAAAAAAAAGCATCGCGATGTCGCACGCGCTTTTCGCCAACATGCATGGTTACTGCTGTTTATAAGCAAAACCGACCTCGTTTATTATATATAGTTGCGCTACTAACTGCGGTTATCGTGAACGTAGTTTTGCGACTTTGATTTGCATCGTTAACCGGTAGCGCCTACGTATGGAACGGACACCGGTGTTCGAGCGCGAAAAGTGCACGAGTTGTATGATTCAGAGTAGCGTGCATTTTTCACACGAAATCATGTCCGACGGCGCTCCTATGCAGCTTAATATGTCCAGCGGCGCAGCACCACGCATGACAGCATCGTCACGTCTTCACAGCGTTTGCTTGGCGTGTAATTGTACACAGCGTTGAAAAATGTCCAGTTTCCGCAGCATCACGAAAGTAGGCGAGAAGTTCGCAGCGTTCACAGCACCGGATGCTACGAGCTTTCCGCTGTAATGCCGCCCGTGAGCGCCCGTGAACGGCAGAGCGCGCGGGGCAAGTAGCGCTTGGCCGTGCGCTCCTCCGTGGTCGTCGCTAGGCCTATAGTTTGGCATCGCAGTATCAGTGGGCGGCGCTTTCGTATGGCCAGCTTAATATGATATATGGCTCACTTGTGGCACTGCCTTGAGAGAAATGAGAATAATGAGAGAAATGTGCAATTGAAATCGACGACTCCTTAGGAGCGTAGCTAGCGTGTACGTGTACTACAAGGGTGAGCTGCGCCGCTCCGCCGGGGACGATGGCTATGACAGCGGGGCCGGATGCGCCGTAAAGGTGCTGGCTTGGAGCTGGCGGCTTGTGGGAGCAAAAGCGGTGCTGTCTTCGACCGGCGCTTGAGCGAAATGCTGCCGTGTCAAGTGACGACGTTCTAGAGATTGGGTTACAAATAACTCCAACTTGTTTGATGCAGCTTGAGATACCGCATACCATCGAGGTGCAGCAGCAGACGAACGCCTTCGCCTTAGAGCAAGCACTTAGAGCGAGGATAGCTATTCAAGTGTACGCATTGTTTTTAGTTGGTGACAGCTTAAATCCCTTGCCTATTAATAGAAACGCTCATAAAATTACGATAAACATTTCAAAACATTGTAATTCTAAAAAAATGTATGAGTAATATGAAGTGCCCTGTTGTCGAGACTACACACTCGCCTGCCGGACAAAGTGTAGTGAGTTCCCCAAACTCACTTTGCGCTGAGTGTGTTCGGCAGCGAGTGTCATTAAAGTTCATCGTGTGACACGATGCGAATGACACTAAACGCGAGTGCACTCGTTGAAAGTGACACTAAACTTGCTCGTCTGACCGGGGTATTATTTATGTTTTGGAGCAAGTTTCTTAAGTCAAACGCCTTTGGAAATTGCAGTTTTCTCTTTCCGACATACAAAACTCACAATCCGATTCCTTTTTACGCAAGTTCAATGCCTTTGCAGTCATCTTTGACAGGACAGACAGCCAAAGCATGCAAAGATATATAACGCAGGTTGACTTTAGCAACAAGTTGGAACAGACTAGCAGCAAACGGAACGCTTGCTGGTGCATTTCATAACAGAATACCTCCTCTGACCTGAAGCATTTGCCTATCTTGTCTTGATAGATTAAAATGCACTCAATGCACTTCACTTCAATGCACTCAAGTAGTGCCACTAATTTAGAGTTCAGGTTAATGGGCACCACATTTGCACTCTGCATCTTGTGCATATCCCTTTCGATCATATGCCGGTGCTGATAAATTCCTGAGCGCTGCTCAGTTGTGCCTTCAGGAAAGATAGATGGCACAGAGGCCTTTTCATCCAACAGCTATTTTTATTTATTTATTTTTATATTTATTCAAATAACTCACAGGCTCCTTGTTAGCAGTATTGTGTAAGTGAGGCATACAAAAGAAATAACAAAATGTAAGAGCAAATACAACAAATAAAAGAACACGTCACACAATGGTTACCCGAAAGTATTGAACACAAGACATTAAACGAAAAGAAAGAGTTATACAAAGTTTAAAATAAGGCTACACAGCACAAAACGCAATTATTAGTTGAAGCTAACAAGAGGGTAATAATGTGGATTTTATACAATGTCAAAATATTATTGTTTCTAAATGCTCATAGACCAAATAATTAAGCAAATATGTCAGCTATTATTTCTCTGTACGCTGCAGTATCACTGATATTAGTAACATCATCATACTTCTGATGCCTGCCAAGGGTTCATCATTCTTTGCTTTAGCAATGCTGGGGCTCATTTTTAAACCCCCATAATGCTTCAAATATGATTTTGTCTGCCGTAGGCCTGACAAGCTTGTGACTGAAAAAAAGAGGCTCGATGGTAAAGTCTTGTTTTCGCAGCAAAACGATTAGAATAACTCATGCAGTTTTTGCAGTCGGACAAGTTTCCTGGCGGCTCACAGTAATTTGCACTATCTGCTTTGCTTGCTGCTCTTGCTTCTCTCTCCACCAGAGATTCAAAAGGCTGGGAGGAGGTGCTATATCACATGCACAGTGCATTTCGTTTTCGCAATTAATTCCGTCCAATCACCTGTGGCTCATGTTAAATTAACTTGCAAACAAGTACTTATTACACTCCATGCTTCCCTCCCTTACAAAAATTTTATTTGTATTAAACCTAGTGCAAGAGGCATTATATATCTTGGCCCCCGGTGCTGTGACACTGCTCCCGTGTTCTGCTAGATTTCATGGCAGACCATCGAGGAAGCCAGTTTAGAGCAGTTTTGGAGCAGAGAGGAACGGCACTTCCACCCCATGTCATGCCCTTGAACAGTCTTCCTCTACTGTGAAGAAACCACTGGAATTGCTGACCAGCTCTTTAAAATTCATTGCATGTAGTTTCGTATCTCATCCAATACCTCTGTACGACTTGGGTCAATCGTGCAACCATTTGTTTGTTTGTTTGTTTGTTTGTTTGTTTGTTTATTTATTTATTTATTTATTTATTTATTTATTTGTTTGTTTGTTTGTTTGTTTGTTTGTTTGTTTGTTTATTTATTTATTTATTTATTTATTTATTTATTTATTTATTTATTTATTTATTTATTTATTCATTCATGCATTCATTCATGCATTCATTCATTTATTTATTTATTTATTTATTTATTTATTTATTTATTTATTTATTTATTTACCCTCAGAAACCCAAGGGCATTACAGAGGGGAGTGGGGGCGAACTAAAGAAAGTAAAACACAATACAGCAAAACAAAACCCACAAAACTGAATAGTCATTATACAGTAAATGTTAACGCCTGCGCAACAAGATATAAAAATACAAAATCAGCAGCAACACAACCAAGCAGTAGATGTTGAACAAGCAAAAGCACCGAAAAACGACAGCAAAAGTATGTTAAACATTAGAGCAAAAAAGGCTAGTAACAGCTGTATGAAAAGCAATGGCATCTGTGATTTCAGCGATGGCACGAGGAAGGCGATTCCAACTGTTAGAAGTGCTTGGAATGAAGGAGTCATGGCAGTATTTAGTGAGACATTATGGAATTCCTACTTTGTGACGGTGATCAATGCGTGATGAAGCGTAGGACGGTTGGATTAGAAGTTTCTGTCTAAAATATGTATTATAGTGAAAAATCTTATGAAACAAACATAGCCGAAATATTTGTCTGCCTTTCGTTAGAAGAGGAAATGACAGGGCAATGACATTGCGTATGCTTATGCATCTTTTTTCGTCCACTCATGTAGCGCACCGTGTCCCTCTTTCGTCTCACCTTTGCAACTTTGTACTGATCCCTTGGTATACGTTGTTACTTAATGGCTTGCGTTTTCTTTTTCTTCTGCAACTCTAGTCGAAGTAAGTTTTGTTGCCCAATGTGCTGTGTATGCCCCTTGCCAAAAATGTGCCACCCCTTTCACTGGTCAGCAGTTCAAATCTCGTTCTTTTACTGTGTTCCCTCCAGACTTACAGAGTGTTCATTTATGAAGAGAGGCTTAGCACCACAGAACCAAGGACAACAGAGGGTCACAGAGGGTCACAGTCACAGAGGGTCACAGACACAGAGGATCACAGTCACAACAGAGGGTCAGTCACAATACAAGGACAACAGAGGGTCACAGTCAACAGAGGGTCACAGTCACAACAGAGGGTCACAGTCACAGAGGATCACAGTCAACAGAGGATCACAGTCAACAGAGGGTCACAAGGACAACAGAGGGTCATAGGGTCACAGAGGGAACACTACTGCACTAATGTTGATAGGCAGCTCAACCCATCAACTGAAAAGGCAGCAAGATAAGAAAAAAGAACACAGTGCACTGAACCAAGTACTACAGCATGCAGCAATGGCCAGGCTGATTCAATCGATCATGTCAGTGTCTACCGTATTTACGCAATTGTAAGTCGTCATCCTTTTTAAAATTTGAAAATATGAAAAAATTTAAAGGGCGACTTACAATCGAAACCAAACCAAGGCACTGCTAATAGGGACATGATAAGCGATGTATCGGGCAGACTATGATGAATTTGAAGTGTGCATAGTAACACTCAGTTACTGTGCATGCTTCTAGGGAAGCATTTTTCACTCTACACCTACGGGAGTGTCGGTAGTTTACGAAAGGGCTGCTATTCCAATCGCAGACATACTCGCTCTTTGCACATCAGTCATGCTGGGTCCCGTGACACGGCAACACTTCCAGTGTCGATAGTTGATGGAAGGGCCGGCAGCTTGTTTCACTTGACGGCTGACCACACGCATAGTCATGAGTCCAAAAAACATTCAGCGCTCGTTCACTGCAGCGTTCAAGAGGGCAGCTATCATTTACGTCAAAGAAACAGCTGCACAGTAGGCCGCAAGTTCGAAGCTTCTTTTTTTGTTTTTTTTTCGAAAAGTTTGCCACGAGGCATAAGTTGAAAAAGGGGGAATGGGATGCAGGAGATAGAAAAGTTAAAAGAAGGAGTGAAGTCCAGTTGCGCTTAGGTGTTCGCAGAGGTTGGCGGTGTAGCGATTGTGCATTGTCCACTTTTCGTAATCACAATCGGGGTTCCACCGCAGGCCCACCTTCATGAGTAGCCGTTGTCTAATTGGAGTCGTTGCTGGACATGTCCACAACAAGTGATGCACATCATAGATCTCAGGTGCAGTGTCACAGTGAGGGCATCTGTCAGTCACTGGCAGATCTTTATCACTTCTTCTTCTAAACGGGTTAAGCGGGTGTGGGAGTGTGGTAAAATTTTCAACTGTGATGCCAGGCGAAGAGGCTGGAGGGAAAGAGTCATGACGCTTTCCAGAGCTGGAGACCAAGCTTACAGCGTATGTCACAGAAATATGTTATCTGAAGTAGGGACGAGTAGTCCAGGCACGCAATAAATTTTGTTGTGGAAAGCATCCATTGGTATGTTGCTTTTTTTTTTTTTTCATTTCTGGACATGCGACTTGGTGAGGGGGGTCGACTTACAATCATGCAAATATGGCACTCTACTCACGTCAGAGAGAACCCACCAGCACAGTCATTTTAGATGCTGCCGGGAGAAGTGCCAGGCCCATACCAGTGATTGAATGCAATGTGAGCTTACTTCCAAGTACTAGGCTTAAAAGGTGCACATGGTACAGCCAAAGGCAGATGCAGCTTGCTCAAGGCAGTAACATCTGCACACAGCATCAATAAAGAAAAATATGTGCTGTTCTTGAGAGAAGGCCAACAAAGTGAAGAATGTGAGCCAAGAACTAGGGCCCACCATCATCATCATCAGCATGACTATACCCGCTGCAGGGGAAGCTCCTCACCCATATTACTCCAACTAACACGGTCCTGTGCTAGCTGCATCCACTTGACCTCTACAAACTTTTTACCCTCATCCACCCACATAACTTTCTGCCGCCTCCTGCTATGCTTTCCTTCCCTTGGAATCCAGTTTGTTACCCTGAGCGACCATCGATTATCCTCTCTTCGCACTACATGTCCTGCCCATGCCCACTTCTTCTTCCTGATTTCCACTAGAATGTCAGTAACTTGAGTTATTTCTCTGAGCCACTCTGCACGCTTCCTACCTCTTAATGTTACCCCTAACATTTTTCGCTCCATAGACCTCTGCGTTGTCCTCAACTTAAGTAGAACCCTCTTGATTAGCCTCCACGTTTCAGCCCCATAGGTGAGTACAGGTAAGATGCAACTGTTGGTTAAATCTCGTTACAAGACACACTGTTACAAGAGACAATCTGTTATAAGAGACATTTAAAAATGATTTGGTTGGTTTTTTTATGACTGCCATGTTAACAACATTGCATACAAAAGACATGGTTACAAGAGACACTCGGTTACTAAGGACAACTTTTTCAGGTCCCTGGAGTAAAATCTTCACTATTTAGAAGAGACACAACCCAGGTGTGCTCATGCAATGCAGCAGAAGCATATCAACTCGTACATGATGCACTTCAGATTCCCTCCCCCCCCCAGTGCTTCCCCACCATTGGAAGCATTGGAAGATCAAAACTATCCCGTTGTTTCAGCTGCTGGCATCACATTACTGTCACCTACGAAACTAATCAAAATGCATGAATGAGATGCATGAATGACGAAGTACTATGCAGTAGTGACCCTGCACAGATGTCTACAGAAGGGCACTCTCCCTGCTGCATTCCTCAGTGATGCTGAACACAGGGCTTCTTCAAAGCCTCCCACCTTTAAGCACTGCCAAGAATAGCCACCACCAACGTTTGAAAGGCACCACTTGGGGGGTTGGGATGGAGCGCATTTGGAAGGTGCTCAAACATTGACTAACAGTTTACCGGTATCACTCAAGAGGAAAGTGTATAACAGATGCATCCTGCCGGTACTCGCCTATGGGGCTGAAACGTGGAGGCTAACCTAACCTAACCTAACGGTTCTACTTAAGTTGAGGACAACGTAGAGCGCTATGGAACGAAAAATGGTAGGATAAGGAGAGTGGGTCAGAGAAGTAAAGCAAGTTAGTCACATTCTAGTGGAAATCAAGAAGAAGAAATGGGCATGGGCAGGGAATGTAGTGCGAAGTGAGGATAACTGATGGCCTTTAAGAGTAACCAATTAGATTCCAAGGGAAGGTAAGCGTAGCAGGGTGTGGCAGAAAATAAGGTGGGTGGATGAGATTAAGAAATTTGCAGGGGTCAAATGGATGCAGCTACCACAGGACCGGGTTAATTGGAGGAAAATGGGAGAGGCCTTCGCCCTGCAGTGAGTATAGTCAGGCTGATGATGATGATGACTTGGGGCATGCAGCACCTGGCAAACAGCCCTCAGCTGTATACTGCTGAATGCAGGGACTGCATTACTGCGCACTACTCATTGGGCAACATTTTCTCATTCATTTAATTATCTCCTTTACTTTTGTCCACCATTTTTATCACATATCCTCTTGTAAGGCAGTAAACATCAGTAAAAAAAAACGACTGATATTGATGTTTATTAATCATATTACTGTTTTCACCATGCCATTTGTGTGCATCAACCTATTTATAATGAGCTCCCTAATTTGCCTTGCAGCAAGTGCTAAGCAAGTCGTCACGTGAGCATTTTGCAAGGAAGGTGGCACTATGTAACAGCTGCACAAATAATAATAATAATAATAATAATAATAATAATAATAACATCCTTTATTCAACTCTGTGCACGAAATACACGTTCCAGCGCGCTTAAAAGCCCACTGTCCACCCTCCGGTCGAAAATATTTTCTTCCCCAGTGACTGTGAGACTTCGCCCCCAGAATGCAAGGCCGCAACATGTTTTTGAAAAGAGTAGCTAATAACGCAGTTACAGCCACCCCAATCACCCGATTCTGTCGTGTTTCTCTCCTTCCGTTCCCTCGCAAAGGTTTTTCACTCTCCTGCCCGGTCGTCTAGCCTCCGCAAGACAAATTGCCCTTTCTCCTCCGCGTTTGGCAGGAGGTGGGGCGTGGCACTCCGCCTGCGCGGAAAAAGAAAAAAGAAAACGGGCGAGGGAGCGCGCGCCACTGGATTCAGTCGGGCCATGGCGAGGGAAAAGCGCGCAGCGAGCGGTAGACACCCATCCTTCACCCTCAGACAGCGAGACGGACCAATGGACATCGTTCGCGGGAACTACGTCATTACTGTGGCTCGACAGGCCAGCGCAGGAAATGGGGAAGCTGGCTTCCCGAAGGAGAACATGAGAGAGCTTTGATTTGTATTTTCATTGCTTTGCGGCGCGCGTGTCACTGTAGCATTTTGCACAGACTATCTCCGGTACCTGATCAAAACACTGGGCTCTTTTGCCTAAAAGGTCCTTCCCTGGACAGTGGCCCTTTAAGCACTGTCGCTTGTGTGCGGGGCTGGGCAGCCGGAGTATGAAGTACGAGTTAACACCAAAAAAATAAAATGGAAAGAACAAATTCAAACAATATTCAGGCCTAAAACTTGCTTGTTTTACACGAACAAATGACAAAACAAAACATAAATACAAGAAAAAAAATCTTCAGCCTTGCGCACATTCAAGAGAGATAAAAACATCAAAAACATGGCAAAGAATATTGAATCAGTCGATATTATCATTCAACCATCATCGAAGAAACATAATCAATTGTTTTATTCTGTTAATGGTGGGGCTGTTCGCATTTTATTAAAGTAGTAAGGAACATAATAAATATAATAAATACGAGTTTTTTTCCCATAATTAGTGAAGATGCGGGGTATGTCATACTTTTCCGACTGATGGAGAGGCCGGGTTTTAACATTCTCGATTTTAAAAGAGCTGTGAAAAAAAATCTTGTGTAATATATCAAAGATAAATTGCTTATGGACAGGTAAGATGTCAAAATGTTCCATACAATCTATTGCCGGTTTACTGTGATAGTGGGTTCCGTAGGCGAGATTACTTGCAATCCTGTGCAGAATGCAGCTAAGCGTATTTAGTCTATATATAGATGCGGTGCCATAAATTGATATTCCATATCGTAATATGGACTCTCCTAACCCCTTATACACCATCTTTCTAACCGACACATCGCAAATGGATCGTAGAGTGTACACATAAATGCATACCAGGCGCAAACGTTTGGCTATTTCTTGAATATGGGTATTCCACGACAGTGTTTCGTCAAATGTAATGCCAAGGTACTTGTAATTCGATTTCAGCTCCAAAGGCGGACATAAACAGCTCCTGTGGACATCCTGCTCACGAAACATCCAAGGGAGTTTCAGTGCCTAATGGGGAGCTTCAACCATGCTCAGCGACCCCCAATTCAAGTCCACTGACCAGCGCTCCCACTCTCTACCCTCTCAGGGGTGTGGTGCGATAGGCTTGAGCCAAGAAGACAGACAGAGCTGCTTAGCAAAAGAGCCGGAACTCACCAGTGGTCAGGAAAGGCTGGCCACCTCTGAGCTCTGGGGGGAACTGCATGATGCATGACTCGCAGCAAACACCTGCAGCAGCAAGGGGTGGCCAAGGACAGAAGAGGTCACACACCAACCACAGAGATAGAACATGCCCTCCGCCACATTCTTACCAACTATGATTACAAATGCTGTAATGGTTGACAGCATTAAATGACAACCGCTGATAGTGAACAATTATTCTGAGGTCACCACAGGTAGCACTTCTACAAAGCGTTTTTAGCAAGCAATGTTCATGTGGCTTCCGACTCCAACTATCAACTGTCCCACCTTTCTCTGTTACACATGCGATCATTAAGTAGTGTCATTCATTTCTGTGGTGCAGCCGGTGCAATTGACCACTAAGAATCCAACACAAAGTTGAGTTTGGCCCAGTACATCCTCAGCAATAGCATTCGCAAGCAAAAATTCGTCTATCCATTGCAGCTGGCCCAGTGGCCAAATGTGTTCTGAGAATTCCAGCGCCTGTTGCCAGTTGTGTATGAAGTGCCTTTCACGTGCGGGAAGACGTACGTAGATCCAAAGGGAAGGTGCCTAAATACCCACTCACATGACCACAACACTTCATTGAAGGGCGCTCCATCCTCAAATCTTGCTCTCATTACAGGAACTGCCTGCTTAACAACCAATTGAATTGTTCTGAAAAGTCATGTGTGCCCCTTTTTAATGAAATCAAAATTCTGTATAAACACAAAGGTAAACTAACAAGACAAATCAGTGAAGCGTTTCATATTCATCAAAATCATGACTCGTGTGTAAGCACCCCTTCTGTATCTGTTCATAACTGTGAATGAATATATCTTGATTCAAAAGACTGAGTTATCTGTTTAGCGGTTGGTGTTGCACATGCTCTTTTGGTTGTGAAAAGAGTATATTTTGCGTATTTCTTTCTAATAAACTGCAGCTGACAGTCAGCGCAGGTGTTGTCTTCTTCCTTGTCCTTCGTCTCCCCGCTGTTATTCCTTAAAAATGTAGCAACTAGCTCAACTCTCCGTTTTATTGAAAAGCAACACAAAAAAGCACATGTGCATTTTTAAAGTGTTTGCTACCAGAGTCACAAAGCAGCAGAATACTTCCTTCAGATCCTATGCATAACAGACATGGAACAAGCACACAGCGGTGTGTCGAAAGGAGAGTGAATTGTCCCCTATGGACGAGCTCTTTTATTTTGCACGTGGGGCACACTATGCCCCAGTGGCATGACATTCAAAAGCCTACTTTCAATGTTACGTCACACTGGCTGGTGACGCTGTGCCAGCTCTTCCTCAAGACACTTGCTTGACCTGAATGAATACTTCAGTATCAAAGGGACAAAAGCTGGCATTCCCTCGAGGCAGCAGTTAATGCAGACTTGTCTGGCCAATGCAACAGGGGCACGATCTGAAAATTTCTTTCCTACCCTCATAATCATAGGTCATATTGAGGCCAATTTCTACAACACAGTGACGCTGCTGGCAAAATGCATCATCATCATCATCATCATCATCATAATCAGCCTGACTATACCCACTGCAGGACGAAGGCCTCTCCCATATTTCTCCAATTAACCCGGTCCTGTGCTAGCTGCATCCACTTGACCCCTGCGAACTTCATAACCTCATCTGCCCACCTAACTTTCTGCCGACCCCTGCTACACTTGACCTTATCAAGTGTGGGTCTCCACGATTTCATGGTGTTCGTCCAAATGCATACTCGCCTTCCTTTCCCCAAAATTATAACTTAAACTGAGAGGCAGCCCTGGTTTGTGCGATGTCACCTTGAACAACCTTGAAGGTACGCCAGAGAGCTCTTTCACCTATACCATGTGCAGCCTGCATCCAAGGTCAAGGGTAGCATGGCGCGAGGCTAAGGCCTCTCTTAGCCAACAATGCAAAGGCCTCCATTTTTTGGCTACATTATAGTCCCTAAAATGCTTCATCTATACCCTCTATAGTCCCCATGTGCCTCTATATGCCTGCACCTCCCCCCCCCCCCTCAAGCAGCAAAATCTAAATCTTTATTTGAAAACTGGCACTTTAATTTACATGGCCCACTATAACATGCCATGGATCTCCAAATCTAAATCCTCTATTATTTACACAGAACAAATAAAACTGATATGAGTGCACAAGAATCTTGATTCTCGTTGTTCAACTAATATTTATTGATGGTGCTCATCGTAACTAAAAAAATTTATGTAGCAAATAATGGTCCCGAATTTACCTATTGCAACAGAAACGGGCTTGCAGGTAATCACCTTTCCTCCTTTCATAATTCAAAGCTGTGCATTTATCATGAGCTTTACATTCTTCCACATCTATGCACAACTATAAACTTGCACTTCAGGTATGCATCCTACCTGCACACCAGGATGCAGACTGCCTGTCATGTTATCCTGTCGATCCCCCTTCCCCCAACAGACTACGAGTCGGACACCTGCGTCATCTCTACATCAGACTTCTCCCACGTCGCTGGCAAACAGTGCTTGGACCCAAATCTCAGCTCTCTCATTGACTGCCTTCGCACAGAAAGCCATGACTCTTCCCTCACCATGTTCTTGCTGCATGGGAACACGCCGTACCGCCGCAACATGCGACCTGATGGCACTCTGCACTTGCTGGTCGTTCCACAATACCTACGCTGTGCTGTTCTCTGGCTATCTTGGCCTCTAACACACATACGACTGCGTGCGCCAAAGCTTCTTCTGGCCTGGCCTCTATCGCTCCGTCCAACATAGTGTAGCCGCTTACGACCTCTGTCAACGCTGCAAGAAACCTTCTGCTCTGCCCCCTGGACACCTGCAGCCGATTGCCATCCTGACTGAGACGCTTTCTCGTGATGGCCTTGACCTCCTAGGGTCCCTCCCGATTATGCCACGCGGTACGTGAACACTCGCGCCATTCCAACCAGCTGCGCCACTCACGTTACTGACTTCATGCAGAGCAGGAGCGCAAGAAACAAGGGCACAAGGAACACACTGAAAAACATGACTAGCGCAGACGACCAACTGAATTTTTATTGAAAAACAGGCCATATTTTATACTCCTAATCACACCAGATCAGTAATCTGGAAACACGAAGCAGAAGCATAATCATTGCCAGCACAACAGTCACCTTATCAACCGATGAAGTTCAGAGGCAATCAACAGGCATATCATTGTAACACAAATAATTTTTTTCAGTCATTTGTGCCCCGTACCTCACGTGACTGGAATCACCTTCCAGCAGATATTGCCATCATTAATAATTATGAGATATTTCGTGAAGCTATAGCTAGCATTGTATACTCAGGTGTTATTTAAATTTGACTCTTTGCTGTATTTCCCAATTTATGCATTTTTGTGTTTTTTTTCCACTCCCCCTCTGTAATGCCTCTGGCCCTGAAGGGTACCATAAATAAATAAAATAAATATATGCCTAAGGGGAAATTAAAAAGATCATACTCGCGGACAAGTTTTTGTGGCTATCGAGCCAAGGAAAGAGGGCAGAGCTTTCTTCATGGTGTTACTACACCATGTAGTTCTGGCATATCTGGCCTCAGGTACGGTTTAGGATCCGTCTTTGCTTGAAATAATGACTTCCGAGCCTCCAACACAGAAACATACTTCTTTATATACCACTTAAGGTATAAGTGAACGTATATTTGCGGTTAATGAACATCAAATGCTACATATGTTGCTGAAGCAAGCGCATTGCGAAAGCGCACAGGAACAGACAGGTAGATGCAGCAGCCGACATACACTTTGGGAGGCTGCTGACAGATGGCGTAGCCACCCCGTTTGCACAGTGCCGTGTACTGATTTTAAAAAGCACTACACTAAAGTTGTACCGCCCTATATTGCAGTACAATCCTGATGTAATAACAACGTAGGCACTTCTGTAACTATGTAATATTCCAGAGCACAATCCAGGTAATTTATCAAGGGACTACCATCTGCTGCGTAGTGAGCTGGGCCCGTATTCAGAGTTTGCGTCGTTATCGAAGTGTCGCTATGTCACGTGATCTTGAGTCATCTGATTCGTCGAACTGCCGGAACCGGGTGTTGCCACTACGGAACCGGATGAGGTGGCAACATCATGTTCCGGTGTTTCCACGAATCAGATGACTCGTGGTCAGGAAGATAGCGACACTTTCAATAACGACGCAAGCTCGGAATACAGACCCTGATGCGTTCTGGCTCTGTAGCCACAAAAACTTGTTCAGGAGTATAGACAACCAGCAGTTCCAAGTTAGCAAAAGCCGAGTCAAAACTACAAAACCAAAAAACAATGAACAGAAAACAAAAACAAGTGTAAATGCTAAAAAAAAAAAACACCCTCATAGCAAAAGTAGAGTCAGAACACTAAGACCATAAAAACAACAGAAACAAAATCAATTGGAAACTTTAGGCAAAACTTGACATAACTGCGCAAAGGCAAGGTCAGGAGAAGAAAGGAGTTTAAAAGCACCACAAGAAAACCGTAGGCACACCCCAGCCTTAAAACGAAAACTAAGCATTTAACTGAACCATCCAATAAGGCAATTTCTGACACACCAGTCTCCACCCCTAGACATGAGCCAAGCTTCAACTACCTCCCATAAATGCTGGTCTTTTGCACATACCCTTATCTCTGGTTCACCGTACAGTGGTTCACATTTTAAATAGCACTCTGGCCCACAATCATAATCACAGCCACATTTCTTGCAGTGGTCGGCAAGATGACCGCCTGCATTGTTGTCCACACACCGCCTATGCTCTCTTACTCTGTCATTACCACATTGCCCAGTTTGGCCGATATAGGAACTCGTACACCACACCACTTGCACAAGCTGTGGCTTTCAACGCATGTTTTTTCGCACATTCTTCCAGGTTTTTTCTTTTCTAGAATGCTGCATATGCCAGACATTTTGCATGGCACCGAAAAAAGCAGGTTCACCTTGTAGCGCTTTGCTACAATTGTGCGAAAGCTTGTGGAAGTATGGGATCACGTGCACAGGTTGCCTTCCTTCGTCGCATTGGCGTGTATTTTTGGCCTTCACTTTTTGGAAAAGGCTCTCACAAATAGAAATTATATTGGCCAGATAACCTGCTCCCTCTAGTCGTTCAACCTGCGCATTAAATCTTTCTGACAATGCTTGCAGCTTTTTGTTAAAGCTGCACGAAGGCTGTTGGCAATTATGCCTCGCTTCACAAGCTTAGAATGGGCACTGTTAAATGGAAGTGGTGCTTTCTGTGAACGCGGGTTGTAAAACCATATAGGTGACTCTAAGAAGCACATAAGCATAAATCTAGGTCTGCTGCTTCCCATGTGAAAGTGAGGCTACCTGACAATGTTCTGAAAAGATGTAAGATTGACGGAATGTCCGGTGACCCTTCTACAACTACAAGAAAGTAATCCACATACCGGAATACCCTCCACACATTTGTCCAGTGAAGTTCTGCCGCTCTGCGTTTGTCCATTGCCTCCAGGTATGTGTTGCACAGGACTGGTGCAAGGGATGACCCAATACATATCCCGGCCCCGTGCACATAGTACTGGCCGTTGTGCTTGATAACCGTTGAATCCAGGTAGAACTCTAGGAGGGCGAGGAAGTTGTCGCAGCTCAGGCCTGTCGCATTTTGAAAACTAACTGCTTCCGCAGAATCCACCTTGTCCCTGACGGCCTTAAACAAACCTGAATGCGGCACTGAATAGAAAAGATCTTCTACATCAATGGAGAACAAGGAGGTCATGATGTGAATGTTACCAACTCTTCAATAACTTTTGAGGAGCTCCTCACCAAGAGAGGGTCGTCATTTTCTAGGCTGTTCAAATGACACCCACTTGCACTTGCCATATACCTTTCTCAGTGACGATTGTTCGTAACGGACACTCGGGTTTGTGGGTTTTTCTCATGAAGAAGAACTCAAGGACATCAAGGCGCGCACTGTTGACTTTCCGCCCGAGCGCGTCCAACAGAAGATCATTGAACACCTTCACAGCAATGCCCTTCAGACATTTCGACGCAACTGTGACAGCCCTGAAGTTCTTTTCAATGGCGGCCTTTGCCTTCTGGTAGAACAGTTTGTTTTTCATGACAACAAATCCTCCCTCTTTGCTACTCTGAAGTGTGATAAGGTTGTTTTTCCAGTAGTCTTGCAGTCTTTTCAATTGGTGGTTTCTTTCTTTCCTGTTGCTGTTGCAGTGCGGAGTATGCAGTCGGGACCCTCGCCAATTATTCTGGCCCTATGTTGTTCTTCAGCCTGGTCAGCTATGCCTCCGACTATGGTGAGCAGCCAGGGCCTGCCAGTCGACTGCTCGTAGCTGAACTTCGGCCCTCTTCGCAATTCTTTTTCCACATCAGCTGGAAGTGCTGCATCTCTTAGGACCGTGACTGTGCACGCTGCTTGAGACCGGCGCTCTGTTCTTGCTGGAATGTAGAAGAATGGCTGATTGGGCGAGTTGGTGAACCTTGCCGGAACGTTCATTCGTACGTGTTGCCACTTTGGCCAGTCAGCTTAATGTACTCCTGCAGACAGCGTTCTGCTGAAAACAGGTGAGAGCTCTCAGCCGGTCTTTTAACAAATCAACTTGCAAGAATTCAGATTTAAGGATCTTCATGATCCTTCTGGCATGACCCCAGAACGATTCAACATGCGAGAACATGGCCTTGATTTCCGCTGGCACAAGCCTCCTTTTAAGGTGATATGACAGGACTCTTGATTTACAGGTCATGATGGCAATGAAGTTTGCACATAAAATGGCTGCATTTTGTGAGGCTACTGTGAAAGGAAGGAGCCCAGGGTAGGAGAAATAGCATCGATTAATACCTTCCATGCATATCTATGCCTGTTGATTGCCTCTGAACTTCGTCGGTTGATAAGATGAGTGTTGTGCTGGCACTGATCATGCTTCTGCTTCGTGTTTCCAGATTACTGGTCTTGTGTGATTAGGAGCATAAAATACAGCCTGTTTTTCAATAAAAATTCGGTTGGTAGTGTGCGCTAGTCCTGTTTTTCAGTACTCTGCACGATGCCTCACCAAATCGCCCACACAAAGGTATTAAACGTTGCCGACTTTCTTCTGCACTCCCCGTCAACTACTTACCGACCGTGGCCACTGCTTCCTTTCCCGAGTTGTTGGCGAAATACTTCGTGCTCCGTCACACATTCACCACAGCCTATCACCCTCAGATGAATGAGTTACAGAAGGTCTTGACCTCACACTCACTGACACGTTCGCCATGTATGTCTCCGATGGTCACCACGAATGGGACATTAACTTGCTATTTGTCACCTTGGCATAAAACTCTTCATGCCATGATACTGCTAGGTACAGTCCATTCTATCTTCCCTTGGGAAGAGACCTCTTACTGCCCTTCGACACTCTGCTTCCCGCAACTGGCCCCATAACTACTTATGCCCGCGATACCATTGCCTGAGCCGATGCCGCCCGGCAGATTGCTCGTCAAAAGCTCTCTGCCTCCCAAGAAGCTCAAAAATGCCACTACGATGCTCACCACCGAGATGTTCATTTTCCTCCCGGATCTCTGGTATTCCTCTGGCTCCCGTCCTGCCGTGCAGGGCTGTGCGAAAAACTTCTGCCGCACTACACGAGTCCTTATCGTGTATTACGCCCAGTGACTGACGTAACCTTTAATATTACACTGCTCCGCTCAAAGCCACCGTCCACTACACCCACTTCCGAAATAGTGCATGTGGCCCGCCTCATCATCATCATCAGCCTGACTATACCCACTGCAGGGCAGAGGCCTCTCCCATGTTTCTCCAATTAACCCGGTTCTGTGCTAGCTGCATCCACTTGACCCCTGCGAACTTCATAACCTCATCCGCCCACCTAACTTCCTGTCGCCACCTGCTACGCTTTCCTTCCCTTGGAATCCAGTTTGTTACCCTACACGACCATCGGTTATCCTCTCTTCGCACTACATGTCCTGCCCATGCCCATTTCGTCTTCTTGATCTCCACTAGAATATCAGTGACTTGGGTTATTTCTCTGACCCACTCTGCACGCTTCCTATCTCTTAATGTTAACCCTAACATTTTTCGCTCCGTAGCCATCTGCGTTGTCCTCAAGTTAAGTAGAACCCTCTTGGTTAGCCTCCATGTTTCAGCCCCATAGCTGAGTACAGGTAAGATGCAACTGTTGTATACTTTCCGCTTGAGCGATACCGGTAAGCTGCTACCCATAATCTGCGAGTGCTTTCCAAATGTGCTCCATCCCAATCTTATTCTCCTTGTTATTTCCTTTTCATGGTTCGGATCTGCGGTTACTACCTGTTCTAAGTAGACATATTCGCCTACTACTTCCATTCCTCAAGCCACATTATTCCTACTCCGTTGCCTTTTACTGAGGGGGAGTGGTACAGTAACGCGTGACCGACGAAGTGGTGTGTTCACAATGACGACGACCAAGAAACGCGTGAAAGATGAAGGGCTGTTCTAGAAGACGACGCAGACAGTGTGGATGCTCGACGACCTTTGAAGTCTATGCGCTGAGTTTTGCCCATCGCAGCGCAAGTCTTAACAAATACTTTCCCATAACTATACTTTACCCTATAGCTGACAGTACTAATTAATTTCCTCCTAGTAATTTATGTCTCCCATGAGTAATTACTGTATACAGTGAAGAAATGGTAGGAACTTAAAGCATGAAGGATGCAGTCAACTTGCCAGTGCAGTAACGGCTGCTAGAAACTTAAACTTAGCGTCAAACCGTTCTAATTGGTTTCGTTTTTTTTATGGGGTCTATTGTCCTGAAGAGACTCGGGCCATGAGGATGCCGCAGTGGAGGGCTCATATTTTGACTACCTGGGGTTCATTATGGTGTCCTGACGTCACACAGTACATGGGTGCCTGAAGTTTTCTTCCATCAAAACATGGCTGCTGCGGCCGGGACAGAACCGGTGTCTTACGGCACAGTAGTCAACTGCCTTAACCCTTTCACTGTCATGAACATACTGGTACATTTTCGCGTTTCCCCACCCCTCAGTGTCACTGACGTACCGGTATGTTCTCTATCATGCGTTCAAACTTGGACTGGCTGCGCCATCTGTCGAATCTTTTTAGAAGTTCGTATTTTCACCCCACGCTTGTTGGTACATATATTGAAGAGTACAGAGCACCCACACTATCCCCTTTGCTGGGGGCGTGGTCACTCCGCACGTGCTCACGCTGAGCAATCTTGCGGCGCGCGCGTACGATTATCGGTTCAAAGGTTGTGCTGTCATCTACCGCAGGCTTTTAGGCTTTTATTTTTATTCTGCTCGCGCATCTGCTACGGTGCAACAGTTCAAAGACGTGCGTCGCTGCCTCCAATAAAACGACACATGATTCGATCGCTGCTTTTGCCTCCAATAAACCGACACGATTCGATCGCTGCTTTTGCCTCCAATAAACAGACACATGATTTGATCACTGCTTTTGCCTCCAATAAACCGACACATGACTCGATTGCTGCTTTTGTTCTCACCGCGCCCTCGCTTGCGGCAAGCAGCAGTAAGCTAGGTTGTCTTAGCATCTTCATTTCCCAATGTGCCATTTCTCTCCGTGGTGCGGGCCAGTGAAAGTGTGCCCTCCGTGCATGTTGTTACTTTCAGATGGCTGACCAAGCGGGACCTTCGACTGCGGACTGGAGCGATGGGTCTTCTGATTGTGAATACAAGCCGAGCTCGGATTCGGACTCTGACAGCTACTCATCCGAGGAATAGGTGAATTCCACATCGTCAGATTCTGATGCTGAAACGGTGGGGCCGTCATCCCGGAAGCGTGCGCGGCAAACAGAACCTATATGGAAGAAAAGCGATTTCTCACCGATGTTGTCTCCTTTCGACGCGTCAGATTCTGGAACATCCGCGAGTGCAACTCTTCCACCAGATGTGCAAGAAGCTGATTATTTGAAGCTGTCTTTTGATCAGACAATCGTTTCGCGGATCGTGAGCGAAACTAACCAATTTGCGCGAGTGGAGACAGACGAACGAGTTGCACGCGCGTCGTGGCTGAAAGCTTGGGTGGAGACAGATGTGGCAGAAATGTAGTTTTCTTGCAGTTGTTCTCCTGATGGGCCTGGCCAGAAAGAATGCCTTGCAAGACTATTGGAGCACGAACCCTACATTGCGTACACCATTTTTTCCTGCCATTTTTTTCGTTGAACCACTTCCTGCTCCTCCTATGGCCCCTGCATCCGAGCGACTCCACAGACATCGCAGAACGGCTGAGAACAGTGCGGCCATTTATGGAAGCAATTCACGGCAAGCTTAGTAGCTTACTGATTCCCCACCAAGACCTCTGTATAGACGAGTTTATGATGCCATGGAAAGAAATAGGCAATACATTCCTTTGAAGAGGCACCGCTTTGGAGTCAAGTTGTTTGCTCCTTGCGACGTCAAAATCAGCTAGATTCTGAAATTTGTGCGTATACTGGAGCGACGTCAAAACCAGCTAGATTCTGAAATTTGTTGCGTATACTGGAGCCATAACGATGGTTAGATGGCATCCTCGAGGCGCTGCAGATGAAGTTATGTGATGTTAGGAAGATAGTGAGAGACCGGAAAGCGTGACGTGACATGGTCCATAGGGTCACGAAGAGTCGGACACGACTAAACGACTGAACTGAACTGAACTGGAGCCACAACAAACTTGACCATGGTCAAAGATTTGGGATTTTCTGGCTCTGTCGTTTTGGAGCTCCTTGAAGACTAACTTGGAAAAGGACACTTGCTCTTTGTAGATAACTGGTACAGTAGTCCAGCATTGTTCATTTGCCTTTAAGATAAAAAAATTACAAGGGTTCAACGCTGCTGAACCAAATATTGAGCGAAAGCATTAGCTGCGGGTGACCGAGCGTTCTTCTTTTTCTTTTTCCTCAGTTCACATATAAAGCCTTGCTTTAACCAAGCCGCGTGAACGTGCCTTAGTGGCCTATAGGGGTAATGAGAATGCCAGGGTCCTAGCAGGCTGATTCTGACATAACCTCTGACATAACCGTCCCGTGTGAAACGACAGACCCAAGTTGGCAGCTCCTGCCAGCCCGTGTGTCACGTGGGGTCACGTAGGTGGGGTCACGTAGGTGTCACAGCGTCACGTAGGTAAGACGTAACTGCGGCCAGGTCACGCGAAGGCTTGAAAGTGCGAGTAGTACTGCTTTCGCAATAAAAACCAATGCACACAGAACTTTTTGGACCAACAGGAAAGGGCTTCCAAATTCCTAAAAAAAATCAAAAAAGGGGAAGTGGAGTGCTATCACCCAGACGCTTCTTGCGCTCAAATGGCATGACAAGAGGGATGTGTATACCCCAACGTCGATGCACAATGCATGTCTAGAAGACACAGGAGATGTGAATAGGACAACAGGCGAAACCAAATGAAAACCCACGTGTGTACTAGGATACAATATGAAGATGACATCAGTTGACAAGACAGACATGATGATGAGTTTCGCTGACAACATTACGAAGAGCCTCAAATGTAAAAAAAAAATTTTTTTATATGATGGACATGTGCTTTCTCAATGCCTCCATCCTGTGGCGCAAAAATGGCGGCCGAAAAATTTTCGGTGAATTTCGTTTGAATGTCGTGTATCAATTGATAGAAGAGTTTCATACTGCTATGAGGAAAGGAAGAAAATGGAGCGGTGATGACCTAACGAGACTGATGGCACGGTACTTTCCCCAGATAGTTCTTCAGAGCGAGGCGAAAGGGAGCCGCACCCAACAGAGGTGTCACATGCGTGCGAACACTGTTCGAGGGCAGAAGAAAATGAAAGAAACCCGTGTTACGTGCGCTGAGTGTGACAAAAGCTTGTGCCTGGATCCACGCTTCAAGATCTACCACTCTCTCAAGAAATATTGAGCTGTGTTTTTTCATGTTATCCTCATTGGTAGTCAGGGCAATGATGATGATGATGTTAATTATTAAAACCCATAAACACTGAAATGTGCATATTCCATTGACTGTGTTATTTTCATAGCAATCTTAATAAAAAATAAACTGCTATGTGCGGCCCCTGATAGGCTCGTTCCCTGAAACCAAGCCAACACTGGGGGTGCAGCATGGCCAGAAACGCCCGACAGTGAAAGGGTTAACAACTGAGCCGCTGTGACGGGGCAACTGCCCTATTCATCCTATTAGATTACGCAATGTGAGATAAAGAAATTTGTACAGTTCGTTTTCCCTACACAAGCAGGCAAGAAATGACAGTAAATGTTTAATGGCATTATTAGTGGACTTGGTGCTGCACATCCTGGTTTAACTCTTTTGGGACAAACTGATGATTTTCAATGTACTACGAAATGCAAATTTCTGCGTGATGATTTCTGCGTGATGAGCTACACTTAGGAAGATCTTACGACAACTGTAGTTTTCGTTTCCACTTTTTTTTTCAGCACGCAGTGACATAACAGAAATAATATCTGGAACAGAGTAGTCTAAAATATAAATAAAAACGGCATTGAGGTCATTCCAGCAAACACTGCTAATTCAGTACCTTTCACATCACTGCGCTGCTCCTACCACAGATTATTTTGACGAGAGCAGTAGAAAGGAATTTGAAGATGACTTTGCAAGCTAAGACTTGAGCTCGGATGATAAGGCAAATACCAGCCTGAAACTAGCGAAGAATACTTTCGAACTCGGGTCACTCTTGAGCAGTTGCACACCCTTACTCTGCATACCAGCTGCTTTATTAGTATTCGCTCAGCAACAAAGAAGGGTCAAGCACACCCGGTGACTCCTCCAGAATTTCAACAAGTGCAACGTTCTCCTAGCTCTCCTGCTATGTTCTCCTAGCACCTAGCTCTTAGAGAACAGCACATTTTCAAATCTGATGGCAAACTAGATTACACTCTGCCACCTTCTACAAAACGTGCCAGCCAAAAACACTAAAGTTGAGAAATGCTGTGAAGAAAACGAGTGCAACCTATTTAGCGCTGTTGTTATGAGACCAGCCTATCTTAAACCATAACATATTAGTTCCTTGGTAACTTTATTAACGCAGTCAGAAGAATGGATATGCGAGACTCAATTACTGCTGCAGGTGACCATTGCTTCTGAACTGCATTAAAAACTAAAAAAGAATATGCAAATAGGAACACCACATTTTTGCAGCTAATAAGTGACAGAATGTAGTATTTCTTATACCCTGAAATATTCTCATTGCAGTGTTCTATGTTGATAGTAAAGTTGTTTTTTCAGTAAGCTCTCAAGCGATCTTTCTTTATATCATTTACAAAGGTAAACAAAAGCCTTGTAAGTATTTTAAAGATCACCTAAGAGATTTTTTTTGGCATATCTTTTTATTTTAAAGATCACCTAAGTGATCTTTTTTGGCATATCTTTTTAACACTTTAGCATATCTTACAGCAGATGGTGCAACTATTTCCTATAAAGGGCCCATGAAAAGATGTGAAAACGCTCACAGAAATTGCAGCACAAAAATTTTTAAGTTAGGTTTATTAGCACACTGAACACATGGGCGATCAAACATGACGTGCCTCTTCTCCCCCCTCAACTCAACCCATGCACACAGAGATGGGTCACCCAATGTCACCAGGAGCACTTTTAAATTTAAAAGTTATTTGGTAATTTTTGGCTCCACATAAAGTTTTCAAATTTGGCTCGAATACACACAAAGACCCCTTCTATCGATTTCTTGTATTAGAATTTTACTGCAAGTATCATTTTAGGAGCCCTTTAATAAAAATTCTGCTTTCAAGACTGGTTTTACTGCATGGTCCTATATAAAAAAGGAAAATTGCACGTATATAAAAGATATGTTCCAACATACAGAAAGAGGTTACCACCTTTTGCATTATATGAAAGTTTTTTATTACAGTTTCTTATTTTATAGAATTGCTTTTTCAACATTTTATAAATTTTTGGACTGAAAGATTTTTTTTTCATGTCATGTGAAAAGCTGAAGTAAATATTAATATGTTCGCAGGATCATTCACATAGCTACATTTTGATAAATGGTACGCCATGTTTAATTAAAGTTGGCACATAGAAAAAAAAATGTTTTTCCAAGATCTCTTCACACGGGCAAGTCCCAACTCCTTCGAACTTCTTTTCCATAAAGAACCACGGATGGAGTTCAGCCCTAAAGGAGTTGTCGCCGTGTCACACGGCTGAGAACCAGCTTCTCCGAGACGCCGTCGGGGTCCCATTAGGCGCTGTTCGTTTTGTGTATGCATATAAAATAATCAAGTTAAAAACATGTGAAATAATTTTTAGCTGCTTTCTTTTCAACAGTTTGAATTGACTTTAAAATATAAATGTATCTTTATTCATGTGAAAGGAATGCGCTGTTACTTTTACTAGCATATCGTGTTTGTCTGTTCTGCTGGCCACAATGTGCTTGCGAAATTCTTGCATGCATGCTTGGATATTTGCACATTTACTTTTTTCCATGCTTTGCGTTATGCTACAGTATTAAAATTAGTTATAAACTCAAAATTAATGCATATGCATTTTTTTAACACCTGCACTGATGCCCACAGGGAACCAGAGTACTCCCTTTACCTGCTCGAGGGAAATGATCTGTACTCCTTATGCTAGGAACTTCTTAAACTTCCTTTCCTAAAGGACTGCCGTGTGACACGGCGTGTATCTCCATTGAGATAAAGACTACCTTGGTTGAAGGGAGTTAAAAGGAGTTCAGCTGTGCCCATGTAACAGCAGTATTATATCCCTGTCACACGGCCGACTCGGAACTACCTTGAACTTCCTTGGTCTAAAGGAGCGCAAGGGAGTCGCAGGGAGTTTCGCCTCAAAGGAGTTGTCCCCGTGTCACACGGCTTGCAACGAGCTTCTCAGAGCAGCCAACAGGGGGCCATTAGGCGCTGTTTATTTTGCACAAAGATATAAAAAATAATGTCCAAAACAAACTGAAATATTTTTTATACTACTATTTTCCTCGCAAAATGCAATTAGCTTTAGTCATATCAATATAAAAGAACACACATTTGCTGAAAACAACGGCCATGCTCTAAACATAGCCATTTTTTCCGCTCTGCTGGACACCATGCGCGGCGTTGTGCAATACGTGGTGCAGTAGCGACAATTAAACGCAACTAACCGAGTTAGAATACAATTTTATGCAATAAAAACTAATATATTTAGGAGTAAAAATTACATTATTGAAGAAATATGTTATTTAATGACTCGGAAGCAAAGCACATTGGAAACGAGAGTACTCCCTTCGCCCATCAATGGAGATCGTCGATCTCCTTTGCTTCAAAACTCCATTTAACTTCCTTCCATAATGGACTGCCGTGTGACACGGCACGTATCTCCCTCGAGGTAATGGCTACCTTGGTTGAAGGGAGTTGAAAGGAGTTCAGCCGTGTCCGTGTGACAGAGGTATTAGGATCACCTGCTCTCTTCATGGTCTCAGAGAGTCCCCGTGATTATATGATGGCACAAGGGCAATAATGCTTCCAAGACAATGAAAAATTGTGACCAATTATAAGCACTGCTGAGCACATCTCTTCAATGTTGCCCAAATGACCTCACTGAAAACACTGCTCTACTGTGTTGACATGTTAAAAGAGGCATTAAGCACAAAGTCAAAACCATCAGTCATAAATGGTGGTTAAAATGGCGCCAATCACAATAAAAACGTAGGAGAGTGCTTCATCAACTGTATGTTTGGAGAACAATTTTGTCTGTGCGTGAGGTGGTGGTTTGTAGCAATGTTCCATGTTTTCCTGTGTGAGCAATGGAGACAAGAGTACACATTTCTTGGGCCAATAAGCTGTGGCAAATTCAGCAGGTTGCAAATGGCAATGAAGCTGATGTCATTAAAGTTTTGCACGTCACACTGCACAAATGCCATTAACCATTATAAATCAAGGCACTAAGCACTTAATGAATTAAATTTGTCCGTGTGGCACAGGCACTAGTTTAGTTGACAATTTGTCAACATTCATGGCATCTGCTGCTGTGGCTGACCAATTCCCTAATTCTGGTCCAGCGAACAGCCTAACTGGACACTGGTCTAAATAAAAGGCTGCTTACTTTTGCGAACTGCAACAAGGCAGTGAAGAAGTGAAGTGCGTCCGCATGGCTGGAAAAAAAAAAAAAAAAAAAGATAAAAAAAAAACAATGGAAAAACCAGCGTTACACTCGACGCCGAAAAAAAAAAAAAAATCTGAGCCTGTCACGAACGAACATTGACAGGCGCACATCGAAGGTTCCTCGCTCTCCCAGCGCTCAGTGGGACATGATACGTTGCCGCGGGCCCATTAGTTTCGAGAGTAAAAGCAAGGCTACGAGTGAAAAGCTGTTTTCTGAGCCAGTATACAATCCCTTGGACCTGTAGGCTTTGTCACAGTCAACGAAAAACTACGATGGGTTCACAAGCGCGAGTGCTGTCACCGCAGCCCAAGACAACGCTTGTCGGCGACACGTCCGCACGAGCCAGTGTGCGAGAAGCACACACACACACACACCCACGCGCGCAGTAACCATGGCATATTCCGGAGGTTCCGCTGGTCACGCGTGACCCACAGAAATTATCCATGCAGCTGCATATCTCGCGACTCATATGCCGTCGAGCTCACTCACCGGCTCCAGGGAGAAACACTTTCCTCCGTGCTAAAATAAACAACACTACTTCACACAGCCAAACTAATGCGCTTTGTTTGGGAACTTGTTGAACGTTCCAACGTTAGCTACAGCTTGGTCTTGGCCTGGATTGACTCGATATTGTTCTGGGCGCCGTCTGCAGACCCGGGGCGCGACATTCCGTTTCCAGCCCATATGAGAGCAGACACTATCATCATCGTCGCCATCTCCAAGACGTCACATTACGTCAGTTCCTTCGTTCTCGGTTGCCGCTAGTTGCCGTGGCAACAGATACGCTCCAAAATGCATATGGCGTCACGCATGTTCGCCGTCGCGCTCAGGGCATTGCTCGCGGTCGCGTCAGTTGCCTCGGCTAGAGGATGGGGCCCATTTGGCGTCGGCGTGCCAGCAACGATGTGCGCATCACAAACAGCATGCTAGCAATCCTCAGGGAGCCTCGTAAGGTGAGAAGCAGTCACAAAAACGTTGCTAGAGATTTGAGAAATGCGAGTTTTTACTTTGACAACATAAATTTTGTGCGGGAATGACCACTATAGCTATAGTGTACGTCAGAAGCTTCCGATTATTCCTGCAACAAACATTGCTTTCGATGCGCCTACAGCTCGTTATTCCGCTACGTACTTCGATTTTAATTAAGAGCATCATAAGAAACAGTTTGCTTCCCTTATGCCGCCATCGAGAGGGCAAACTCCCGTGAGTTAGTCGGAATTGTGCATATTTAAATAAACTGTTTTGTGCGGCATCGTAAACAAACTTCCTGATGTCCTAGCCATGCTTCAGAGGATATACTGGGCGTTGCCGAGGACGTGCATACAATATTGAGAAAGGCACTAAAATGAGCACAGTGGTATGTGTGCCGCGCAGTACTGCTGCAATAGTTCAGCATTGCTTTACCTTCGTATTTTATGTATTATCAATAGCTGCTGGCCAGGGGCAGCGCAACAATTCTGCTCGCGCTGGTTGGGGTATAAAGGCACATTAATGGACAGCTTCGGTGCTGCAGAAACAGTGGTCAGTGTCGACTCTCATTCGGTCGCTTTGTGTATTCTCACAGTTAAGGACGGGTAGATAGAGTTCAAGGTCGCGACACTTGTATCGATTGCCGGTTTTTCTAATACGCATGAGAACGTTGTCGGTTTCAAACGTTAATTACTTGCTTCTGCAACACTGCCAATGTTTTGCTACAGATAGTAAGAATAAGCAGGGGCCGCGGCTCTCAATGCACGCAATTTATGTAGCCATTAATTATTGCATGCCATGGCAGTAGTGTGTGATGTGGTTTGCTGCTGTTCATGCTATGAAACCACCATGAATGACACATGCTTTCTCATTGCAGGAGACTGAGGGCACTTTGGTGGCAGTACTTTACCATCCATTCCATTGCATTTGACTGCACCATGGGGTGTGTGGAGCGAATTGTAGAAAAGAAAGGGTGCTGCATTTGTCTGATAGTGCAGTGCTACCTGAAGCTTATCATCTTGAGCTTTCATATAAGCATGAACAGCCTTGCACTTCGTCAAATCTGTGGAATGCACAGAAATACCTTTTGTGCTGGCATATACCCTGCAGTGCAACTCTGCAGATACCACCAGGGTGCAGCTCTGCTGGTCAATCATACTGATGTAGGTGTATGGGTCGTTAGATAAAAAAGAAATGCTGTTCAGTTTACAGCAGAAGCACACCTGCAGTGTGCCGCACTGACTTGCGCATTACTCGAAAGCGCTCCTGGTACCAACATAATGCAAACATAAATACTCAGGCTTCCAACATTTGGAGGCAACACAGTTGTGAAATGTACTCAGGAAAATAAGTAATGTAGTACACAGTGAATGACGTCACCACTCGTGCTCAGTTTCGCTCCATGTTGCACTGCAAAGTAGTTATCACAAAAAACTAGATACAAGAAATCTTACTAGAAATTGTTGGCATGAGGATTGTTCTGTGCCCTAATCCTTGCATATTGGAAACTTGGCATTACAAGTTTCTGTGATGTCATGTCCAAATGTTTCATTGACACTAGTATCTTCCTTTTTTCACTACTGTGCAAGTTGTACAAGATTTTGTCTTATTTTGACTTCTAAAACAATTTGCAGATGGTCCAAAATCCTTGTTGAAAATCTAAGGTTTGGTTTGGTTAGGTTTGTGGGGTGTAACGTCCCAAAGCAGCTCAGGCTATGAGAAACGCTGTAGTGGAGGACTTCGCAAATTGTGATTGCGTGGGGTTCTTCAAGGTTCACTGATATTGCACAGCACTCGGGCGCCTAGCTTTTCGCCTCGATTGAAAAGCGGTCGCCTAGGCCGGGATGTGGTCCCACATCCTTGGGCACAGTAGTCGAGTGCCCTAACCATTTCACCACCCCAACGGGGTAAAAATCTAAAGGTGTAGTCATTTCCTTCATACTGTTTCTATTGCAACATGTCACACAGCCTATTTTTTAAAGAGCACTCTTTCCCACATGGATGCCACTTCACAATGCCAAAGTAGGGCTAGGTTTCCGTGCTGAACTATTGACGATTTCAACTGTGGAGGTATGTTTTGAAGTGCCCTTGTAATAATGTAAGCTTCACAGATCAATTCTAGAGGCTGCCACTTTGCAGCCTCTGCTGAGCCAGAGAAACACTGAAGTTTGGCAACTCAAATTATACTGGTTGCATTGCTCTTGGAAGAAGGCAGCAGAGCAGGTAACAACACAAAACATAAGAAGCACACACAAACACAAGGACAACACTGCACTGACAACTATATTGACCAGAACCCGCACATCTTCTCCCTTCACTTCACGTCTGCATCCTTGTGTTTAACGTCCTGCCGATTTGCGCAGAAATTCTAATTCCTTCTTCAACAATACCACTGAAGGCATACTGACACATTGGTCTCCCGAGTCACTGATTGCATATGCTCCATAAATTTCTCTTGCTAACTTATCCACTGAAGGCATACTGACACATTGGTCTCCCGAGTCACTGATTGCATATGCTCCATAAATTTCTCTTGCTAACTTATCCTTCATCCTTTTCATAACCTTAAGGTCAGCCGGACATTTTTGGCCTCTACAAACAACGCAGTCTTTGCAGTGCACCGCGAGATTAGTGCCAGACTTGTCCGATATTGCCATAGCGTGTTCTCTAATCCTGTCATTGATACATCTTCCTGTCTGTCCAATATATTTCTTTCCATATTGCAAGGGAATCTGATAAATAATCCCCTGAATACAGTTGGAGTACCTAGTCCGGTGCGAAGTTTTTCATCCAGAGTTGAAGTCCTGGTTGTTAACCCGCACACACATCCCTTTAGCTCTGTTTGGTGCCGTTGAAGTGAAGGGAGAAGATATGCGGGTTCTAGTCAATGTCAGTGCAGTGTTGTCCTTGTGTTTGTTTGTGCTTCTTATGTTTTGTGTTGTTACCTGCTCTGCTGCCTTCTTCCAAGAGATGCGTGACCAACTAGCTCAACGTTCAACTCTATTATGGTTGCATTGCTTCTGTCCATATAAAAACTGTACTTACAGGATCGAAAAAGCACAGGTTCAGTATGCTTGATACAGCGTGCAAAGCCTGGTATGTAGCGTAGTAAACGGCTGCCACGTATTTGATATACAAGCACAAGTTTTGAAACACAAGTCACTAACATGGTAGGTATTGGCTGTGGCTTGTCATTATAATTAAACTCGCTGTATCCATCCTTAATGTTGCCAACTAAAGATTGGTTTGGTTTGGTAAAACTTTATTTCCCACAGTAGGGGTCCTGGAGGACACTCAGCTAGGCGCCAGGTGTAGAGGGCAGCTCCCACGTCGGCACAGAGAGCCCGAAGCTCTCCGCCACCGCGCGGGCCTCCTGGACAGCCCGAAGCTGATCATGTAGTGAAGCACTTTTTAACACTTTGTCCCAACATTCCTTGTTCTTGGCATAGGCGTCGCTCGATGCACAACCACACTAAACCTACTACCTCCTACTAAAGATGGATTAGCTGTAGTTGCCCAACCTACATACCCAGCTAGGTGAAATAGGATACTTTAAGAAACTTGGAATATTTCATGGGATGCTGCACACCTAATAGCAGTCTGCATTTTTGTCTTTTCGACTGTGGCAGTTTCAAACTTAGGTACGACTTCAATAATGGAATTAGTATTGATGTGATCATCACTTACTAGCCAACAAAAATGGCAACTGTAACGAGAACGCCCGCTGTTCTGCAGAATACACAATTTGATGCATGGTGTGATCAAGGTCCTGAAGTAATGAGATCTCATTCTGGACTATACAACACAATGGTCTTTTTATGGACCATTCAGAATTCTGATCCTTAGCACTGTTTAGTAGTTTAATCAACAGCATAGATAAGCAGTTCTTTGTTTCAGAGCCCCACATTGATGGGTGCATATTCTCCTAGACAAGGGTTTTATAAGCTATAAAAATGTCTACATATGAAAAACAGTTGTCACCATTGCTGGCCATTCCTGTAAGCAAACTGAGGTGCACAGTGATGACCTAGTGGCTCAAGCATCTGCCTCACGTGCAGAGTTCCTCACGATAGTGGACAACTTTTTTTCTTTTTTTTTTTTTTTGGGGGGGGGGGGGGAGGGATGAAATGACTGTGGAAAGGGCCTCATACTGTCCCACTTTCAAATTTAAATCTATCATGCTATAAAGCCCATTTGCAGCCCTTTATTAGCAAAGCAGTGGCCTAGGTGGACCACAAGAAGAAAAAGTTATTTGCACACCTTTGAGGCTAGGCTACATCACCTTTCACTTTCATATGGTAATTGTGGAATCATCAGTTTGGTGGCATAGTCTTGAATTGAGTGTCAAGGAAATTTTCAAATCCAATTTATGAGTTTTATTGCGAAAGCAACACTACTCTAGGTTTCGAGCCTTCAACGTAGCGTGGCTGGTAGCCACGTCTTACCCACGTGACACTAGGGCGAGAGCTGGGCTACCAACTCAAGCGGTCGGCAAGCGCTGCCAACTTGGGTCTCTCGTTTCACATGGGATGGTTATGTCAGAATCAGCCTGCTAGGACCCTGGCATTCACGTTACCCCTATAGGCCACTAAGGCATGTTCATACGGCTTGGCTAAAGCGGTTCTTTATATGTGGGCTGAGGAAGAAGAAAAAGAGAAGAAGAAGGACGCTCGGTCACCCGCAGCTAATGCTTTCGCTGAATATTTGGTTCAGCAGCGTTGAACCCTTGTAATTTTTGTTTTGTTTTGTTTTTTTCTGCTGCTGGCAAAACATCATCATAGCCAGAAAGAGCCACACATTCATTTCCAACTAAAAGCAAAATTTAGATGGAATTGTCTCTTGGCGCATTTTTCTAGAACAAATTTATCTCTGATACTGTGTAGAAGATAGCAAATTCTGGGGACACTTAAGCTCTTTCTTTAAGCATATGACTATATAGCGTCTGCAGCTCCCCTTACTGTTAATTTGCATACATGTAGTCCTCGCTTATTTACCAGTCTCTTGGTCTGTGCTTCTACTATATTACATTCTTATTAGCCTACAGTACTAAACTATCACCTCATCCATCTACCGGATGTAACCATTCAACATGTAAACCCCCGCTTTAACCAAGCCGTATGAGCGTGCCTGACTTGGCATCCAAGAACAGTGGAAGGTTGATTCTTATTCCACCTTCCCACCCCAAATGAGAAACCAGAGTTGGCAGCTCCTCCCACCTCTCTGATAAGTGATCTTGTTAAGTTGCACTAACCATAGAAGTATCGGTGCTCGGCCATGTCAGCTACCAGCTAGTACAACCTGCTAGCACCATGACCGCAATTTTTTGTTCACAATGCTACCGCAGGATTTTCTGGGTAACGAGGCCTTTAAAGCTATCGCATAAAATGGTAAATGTTAGCATCTGCGGCATCACATGCACTATATGAAGGTAGCCTGTTGAACATCTGCATTTTTCATATTCCCATCTGCAAGCTAGCAAACTGCCACACCAAAAATTGGCATAGATCAACTGCTAGAACTTCTCAAAAAACGTCCTAGAGCCAGTTCCACAAATTTAGGCTTCTGAGCAAAGGAGAGCTACTGCTTTAAGCCTGAGGGCTTCACCTGTCACCAGCTGGACAAGAATGAAGCCAAGGAATGTGTGACGCCAGTTACCCGGAGCAGCTGATTTACAAGTGGCCTGAAAGGGCGCAAGCTGTCAGCGTGTGAAGGGGCAAGGCTTCGTGCATACAATCTGAAATCTTGAAATGTTCCCCACAAGGAATGGAGGACTTCCGTAGTCAACGCACAGCATACAAAGCATGTACTCTGTCCTACATAAAAGCTCTTCATTTTCTGCCATTACGAAAAATTATGGGGATTCTTAAGTCACCTTAAGAATAGAATGCGACAGCATTCGAGCAACGTTGCTTGCTGTAGGTTTCTGTCATTTCAGCTTGACATGCTCATTGCTGTACTATCAAAAATTTTTACCACTTATAGTAGGTTCTGGACTTTGAGTTGTTTTTCTGCTACAGTAGACTGAAGGTGACTATGAACCAGCCACTGTTCTTGGCCGTACGACTCGACCAGCACACCTGTAAATTTGGCCAGAGGGCTCCATTAGGTTGCGCTTTCTACACCAGTTGAGAGCATACTCAAGTACAATTTGTCAGTGTGGTTTTGTGCAATCTGCACCAGCCTCCCCGCAAGTCTCCTCGTGTAAATATCTGCTTGACTTGTTCCATTGCAGACTACTCTGTAATCATGCTTTTTTCAGTAAAAGTGTTTCCTGCCACACTTTCCATGTGCTAGATGACTATGGTGGTCATATGTAGCCAGTCAGTGTGGATGTGTAGCAGACGGGAGGGGCTTTATTATTTTTTTGTGTGTGATACAACATGCGGAGACCCATTTCTTTTGACAAGGTGTCCTCTGCATCAGCATCAGTGGTACCTCTACTTTGAGTAGCGATTGGTTTTAAGAATGCTAGTCAGCCTATACCTTCGCTTGTTAGTCTGCCCATGCCTGCCAGTAAATGTTTGACAATCACTCTTCCACGACTGCCTGCCAACACAAAGCCCAAGTTGTGGAGTTTAAAAGTTAACTCTTTTTAATTGACAGGCAACTGGTGACACATTTTGGATGGGAACAGCAACAGCCTTAATGCACACAAACTGCCTTGGATTCTGCTGTTATCTCTTCGAAGTACCCACTGACTCGGTGACAGTTTGCCTTCACCATTTTGCACAATGCATAAAAAAGGGCAGAGTCAAATACATAACTTTTAGAACCGGCATGGAACTTTTGTGAATTAATGCAGATTGCACCCAATCTGGGGAGATCAAGACGCACAGTCTTGTGAAATCACACTCCTCGCTAACCATTCAGTGCTTGGTCATATACATGACCTGACCTCTCCACCAAGCAAGAAATTTCCTGCCAACACCACGTTTTCCCGTTCATATGGACTGTAAGCTATTGCATTAATAAATGAGTTTTCTTATCTTCGGCCTGTCTCTGCATCGGCAACCAGTGGCCCACCCAGTCAATGTTACTCCTTGTGTAGACTCCAGCAGTGGGCCTAGCGACACAATTACGATTAGGTGCCATCTGTAGGATCCCTAGAATATTGCTTAAAGCTAGTTGTTCTATGCTAATTAGTGTATTGTGAATGGAGGAATACACAGCACAAAGAAGACTTGCCTGTTCTAAATCCTTTTTTTTTTTGTGTGTCTTGTAATTCTTCATCCACATATGATACGCTTTCAATGCATCCAGCATAGCTGCCATGGCAAGAATATTGCATGCCATTCTATGTATTCATTCTTACAGTAGAACAGTGGTAGGGCTATGCCAACTCACCTGCAGCATTGGCATTGGCTGTAATATATAGTGTACAAACCAATATGGCCAGCACATAAACCTGACCTTTATAAAACCTAAATCACTCCTAGGAAATTTTATACACAGCATCTTTTTGCGTAAGGCAACAAAAGCAACACATTAACTGAAAGCTGATCTGGCAATGGAGGCACTATTCTGCTGTCACTCCCTTTCACTTCAAGAAAACACCACAGTAAAAAACGGAGGACAAAGTAGGAGAATTTTGCTATGAATGCTAACTTTCAAATTAAATTTATTCAAGCTTTCATCAAGATAAAAAATGTGCATACACTGCCCTCTCCATTTAGACCAAGCCAGTTACCCACGTAGCAACACAAGTCATGGCTTGTCTCGAGGGAAAGCGCGCTTCTTACGGCCTCCCCAATGGGGTCTGCTTCCACATCTCGGTAGGGTCTCCACTACCTCACCGCTCCGCTTCAGCTAGCGCAGTTCATGAGCAAGGAAAGCACGCACCCCCCCTCCATGCCCCACCCGCATCACTTGCAACCTGCAAGTCCTTACATTTCAATCTTTATAGTTCATACAAACACTGCACAGCCAGCGTTGTGAGATTTGTGATCTATGAGATATAAAATGCAGATAAATCCTGTGCACAGGCACTCCTCTCAGTGCGACTGCATGGTCACATGAACCTCCTGATCTACTGTCATCACAGCTTTCTGCCTCTAAATTTAGTGCAAACGCAAAATTTATGTCATGTGCAGTGTGTTAAATTACATCCTCAAAGCATTTGCTTGGCTTCTGAAGTTCAAATAATATCCTGGAATCTCAATTGATGCCGTTTTATTTAGCTGGCTAAAAAGCGGCATTAACAATCATTCCTGGCGCTTCACAGATTGAGGTTAAAGAGCAAAAATTTGTTCAGAGTTGAAATTGCGGCTGCGCAATGCAGTGAACTTTTCACTAAGTTCTGAATATGTTACATTCCGAACAATATCAATCGGCTGAAAGATTATGTAGTCTCGCGACTGACACAACAACTTTTGATCGCGACATCGGGCATGAATATTTGTTCTGCAGAAGTAAGGAGAGTGGTGGTCAAGAGAAGATCATTCTCCTTTAAAGCTGACCCTTATTTAAGGAAATTTAAGGAAGGAGAAAATTATATTCCCTTTCAAGAAACTGAACATTCCTTTATAGCTCTGTCCGTTATTTCACTTAAGTATGATCTGTGGCAGGACGGCACGTGTGCACGTGTGTGCGCATTTTGGGGAGGGGATTGCTTCTAGCGTTGCAGCAATTATAATTAATTACACAGTGCTTCGAAAGCAGCTCGCCTGCGGGGCGAGTCTCCTCACCGAGCACCTGACCGCGCTGGAGAGCTTTTAATGCACCAATAACGTTTCCATATGGGCATAAGTGATTTACTGAACATAAAATATCTAAATAAACACACCCACCACGGGAGAAACCGCATTTCAAGTTCTAAACAGAAGACGCATCTCAGAGGCACTTTATTTTCTAAATTATTATTTGCTATTTCTACAGGTTATTCGAAAGAGCTATTTTTGAATGAGCTATGCGCAACTTGCAAAAAATGTGGTGTCCACGAAAATTAGGTCAATTTTGACAGCAATTGCCAGCATGCATATCATAGAATATAAAGTTACGACTGTGTCAATTAAACTGAAATTTCGTGGCCGTAGTCGTCCTAGATGTTTTTACAGGGCGATATCTAGGAGTGCGAGCTTGAAAAGCTTCGGTTTTCATTTCTCTCGGGTTCGATCCCAGCAGCGGCGGCCACATCTCAATGGACGCAATATCGTCAAGGCATCCATCTTCTACACAACACAGTGCAAATTAAAGGACCCGAAGTGATTGAAATTTCCAAGACCTCCACTGCGGCGCCTCTCATAGCCAGAGTTTCTTTGCAGCGTTAAACCACATAGACATGCCACCAAGCTAACTTTGCATTAACAAGCTTACTTATAGTACTTGTCAGCCCAGTATGAATATTTGAAAAGAATGGATCAATACACCATCTTCTGCATGGTGTATTGGTAGAGCAGTATCCATCATATATGCACATCATATTTTTGAAAAAGAATGATTCGTCTTTTTGATGATTCTAACTGGCAGATTTTGTTATAAGGACTTCATTCACATGTGGAATACACTGGAGACGTGCAGCTAACGCAACTACAGTGTTGCGCATTCTACGAAACCAGTGGATGACAGCGTGAAAACAGGGAAAAACCACCCGCTGCTGCTGCAACAGGTGCAAAGCGAACGGTGAGCTGGTGGCACAACTTACAGCGGCGGAGAGTGTAATTAAAAGAGAACCGCTCCCATTGCTTTTACAGCGATTGAGAAGACCACAGGAAAGAGTGTCCGCTCTCCCTCGAGACCAGCTGTGCACCAGTTAATTACCAAAAATAGCAAATGCACGGATTGCCATGAATTTATTCAAGGAAATGGCCCAAGTCATTAAGGAATGATATGCATCAAGTGCACAACATAACAAAAAGGGGTCTGCACTACAGTAAAAAAAGAAATGCAATTCATATTGTTCCAAGCCATTTGAAATTAGTGAACATGAGACTGGCAGATGTACCAAGACCATACTAATGCGTAAATCTGAATGCTCAACAAATGGTAGAAAGGTGCAGACTCCGTGCAGGCTCCCATAAATGGAGATGCCAGCTGGACTGAAGCCACTTTTTCTAAGAATCATGAATGCTCTGCACAACATGTTAGAAAGTCGACTGCAGTGATGCGAGTGCTATGCTAAACTGAGTCACAAAGCTTGCCTTGCCCCGTGCTGCCACATTATGAAATTTGAGCAATTTGGGCCAAGCCGGCACCAAAATTTTCTTAAAAAGAGAAATAAAAAAAAAACACCTTGGGTGCCATGTGTTGTATGATATACGCTACTGTACAAAACACCATCATCATGGCTCACACATGCGCCAGCAGTCGCAGCATAGTTAGCAACTGCTGTTAAGTTGCATCCTACTATGGCACGCTCTAATCTGCATACGCAGTTGCAAAGTATACAGGCATGAGAGAGTGCCAAGTGAACGCTCACTACAATCACCCTTTCAAATAGCATGTCCCAGCTACACAGATTGAAAGGGCAGTTTTAGATCGACAAACACTGCAAGTAGCTGCTCAAGTCTGGACTGAATGGTTTCACCGTTTTTAAAGATGCATAGCATTCATAGTAAGATTCACAAGCAGGATGAGTATCACTTTATTGGTTAGTCTCAATTATGGGATTTAATGTCGACTCTGGCTGTGAGAGACTCCACAGTTGAGGGGTCTGGAAATATCAGCCACCTAGGGTTCTTTTCCGTACACTGAAATCGCACAGCACACTGGTGCCTTGCTTATTGCCACCACCGAAAAGCGGCTTCAGCGGCCAGAATTCGATTTTGGGTCCTCTGATTCAGCAGTCAAGTGTTTTAACCACGGAGCAAACGCACCAGGATGTCACTTTATTGAAATCTTGCTGAAAACTTTATGAAAGTGCAGAGATAAACTTATTTATATGTGATGTTACTAAAAGCAGCGAGAACTGAAAATGTCTGTAGTCATGCATTCGGGTAAATGCAATGCTAATGCAATCAAGTGCCTTTGTAATGAAGTGGTTTCGACCTCGAAAATCATTCATAATACAGGTCACTTCATTGTAAAAGTCATGCACAGAGCACTGTATCATATGAAATAGAGCATGGTAAGCATGTCTTACAAAAGAAAACCTTTATTTACTATCAACTGAAGAACTATTTTATGAAACAATTTGTTAATTTTCTTCTAGCTGGGCACTTCTTCCAACAGAATGTGCATCTGTAGGTGATCCTTATCATATCCAGGTTCATGGCATACTCCATGATGAAATCCAAGGGCAACACAAAAGTAGAGCAAAAAAAAAAAAAAAAGCAGGGGGAAGAGAAATGCCGGCAAGTGCTCATTAAAGTGTCGTTTTGTCACCTTCGGACTGGATCGATGCAAAATGGCCGGTTAAATCCACCGGCTCCATCGGCATGTTCGCACTTGCTGTTCACAGTTTTCCAGTGCCTACCAGCAAGCGGGAGCATGAAGATTGCTTTGCCTAGTTTTACTTTTTCTGGCTTCAGGTAGTGCTAGTGTCATTCGTCAAGATTTTAGTTTTAAGGCAAAGGTCAATGACTACAACCAACCAACGAACCAAGAACTTGGTTGGAGCCATTGACCTTCACCTTAAATTTAAAATTTAATTCCCCAACCAAGCTCCTATATGCAGCACAGCTCAGTGGGCGGCAATCACAGCCACATTATGTGAGTTCATTGTAAAGCAGTAACAGTTGCCGACATTCCTTCATTTTGTAGCTCCATAGATATGAAAGAGGTTCAGCTGGGGCATTAGAAAGCCTTAATTATACAGGTTGTTTTATTGCATAGGCGTTCATGTTATTAATTTTAATTTAAGCAAGTGTTGACACCAAATTTCGAGCTATCATTCTTTCTTGTTTCAATGATTCATGACACTACAAACTAAGCATGGAATTGAGAACTTTCTGCCCAATAACACATAATTAAATTTCTACTAGCAAGCCACACGTTTCAGTAGTCGATCGATGGCTATCATGAAAATGAACACGCAGCTATTACATCACTGCTTATGTATGCTTCATGTGACCCCAAATCTCAACTCTCGTCTGACAAAAAAAAGGCGGGGGGGGGGGGGAGGGGGGGGGGGGGAGCTCCAGCTCGGCCTTTGAAGGTATGACGCGACAGCATAATGATTAATGGCTCCCATTTGCCAGCTCCTCTTATTTGTTCGAGTCCATTCAATCTGCTACTTGCCTAATCAGTAGTCTTATTTGTGCACCTATTGTCCCACGCACACTCATTACCACAGAGTCGCAAAATATCCCATGCATATCTGCCAACTTGGCGAGATCAAAAATCGGAAGATTTTTTTATTTGCGCTAAGATGGGGTGGGAGGCGGCACGTTCAGGACAAAGTGTCCAATGAGTGCTAATCAAAACACAAGCAGCAACAGCATGCATGAAAGGTGAGTCCTAGAGTCCTCTGCACGCCGTCACCGACTGATCTCGCTACACCTCCGCAGCTGGTCGACGCAAACTGATCAGCGAGGCACCATTGCCGTTTTCTTTCGGTGTCATCGGCGCACCGTCTTAGTTTAATGTGAAACCATTATTAGCCTCTTCATACGCGATTCTGCCCGCAAACTGTTGTTGGTCGTGATGGTTCCGAAAGAAGAGCTATCATGCCATCGACGGGCATAGCGCAGCTCAGTAACATGAGACACATGGCCGAGCGCAATATAGAAGAATCAGATGGCATCATGTTTGGGCAAAGCTGCAGAAATAACCCTTCCCCACCAACTGCGCTAAGAGGCCACCCTTTAGCTGCGCACCGCTGCTAGCTGCCGCCGAAACTGCTGCCTACAAGGACGTAGCCATGAGTCCAAACCGACACAGCCTTTTTAAACAGGCAGAAACCACTTGTTGGAAGATTTAAAGCAATGATCGTGTCATCGAAAGTCTACTGTGCAAACCGGAAGGGTTGGAAGGTATGCCATCATTTGACAGATCACCCGATGTAGACATAAGTCCCCATTTTAAATAAGCCATACGAGCATGCCGGTGTGGTCTAAGGGGTGTGCGTGCCTAACTTGGGATCAAAGGAACTTGGAAAACTAGTTCCTCCGACCTCAAAGGCAAAAGCGAGAGTTGGCAGCACCTGCTAATTCAGCCGTGTCATGTCGCCTCATAACATCACACAAACCCAACAACCAATCAGTGCACGACCATGTCACCGGCCAACTACCACTAGCCAGAGCCATGCCCGTGATTTTTAACTAACAATGCCAATACCATATTTTCTGTATAACAGGGCCTTTGATGCTACTGCATTAAGATATGTTATTTACTGCACTTGTGCTCGCTACAGTTACCCGTGGAAAGAGACTCCACAGTCACAGAACCCAACCGGTACTCTCAAACAAGCACGGGAAACCAAGATGACCATCTACTGACACATATCTGAGGGAATGACCTGCAGGAAGATAAAAAAAAAAAAAACAGCATGAAGCCACACAATCAAAACATTAATACTGGAACAGTGTAAATGATGAGTGCTTCGTTAGGTCATTTCACATGACACTGAATTCAAAAGAAATAAAATACAAGATACAGCACATAACTTAAAGGAAAAATTACTTGTCATAACCTGCTGTGCGAAAGCTGAATGCAGCAAAGTAGAAGCCATTTCAAGTAACGAGCACAAAAAAACAAAGCAGCTGCATTTTTATTCCAGTAATTATTTCTCACAAATAAACTTCCTTTTTATTTCCCTCGATAAATTAAATGACCACGGTAATGCACTGCCCTCTGAAGCATCGTCCTTCTAGGCATTTACAGTTTTCATAGTTTGCCATGGATAGTTCTTTTTCTGGCTAGGATATCTGTAGTTTCATGAAACAACCTGACCAATGAATGGTCTTTGCAATTAAGAAGCTTTTTCTTCTTAAATGTAATTTCTGCACATTCAGTATTTGTCTATACAGCAGATCCAGTAGAATGGTTATCTTCTAGTCAAGAATATGTTTCGGCAAAGTAATGCAGGAACCCTGTGAATGTGCATCAGAAAATGAGTATTCAGCCTGGCTTGCACATGAAGTCGCAACAAAAATTTTAGGTGATGCCCACTTTGATGTGATGCACTTAATTATTGAATCAACATGACCTTGAAAAGCGAGACTACAATCCACCCATAGGACCAATAAACTCTTTCAAGCAGTTGGTATGACTTTGCGGGAATTAATCTCTAGCCTACATTCGTCACACGGCTCCAAGACATAAGTCGGCATTTCGTGTAGCTATATGCACTAGCAAAGAGTAGGTAGCAATTAGGATATCTAACTATTCTGCTCAGGAAGCATGCAATTTATTCATTTAAGGCAGTTAGGCCTGTCATGAAAGCAGGGCAACACTGAGCCTAGCACCACACATCTTAAAGAGATCAAATACTGAACTTTAAGTGCCCAATTTTTTTAGCAATGAAAAGCTTGCTTTCTAAGGTGGTCGATTGATTCAATAGTTTTATAAGGTGTTTTGCAATTTTTTGCAGATTTGCGAGCAGTTGGCAATTTAAGCAGCATTTACACTTCGCCTTCAGAGTCCGGCTGGAATAATTAAGATGAGAATCGTCGTCTCTATTCACCCTGTTTACATTTCATAATCTTTAGGTACTGAACATATGTCATGACCACATATGACCAGAGCAGCATCAGCATGGAGAAAGCAAATTTGGCCTGCTCGAAGAAGGGATTTTGGTTGGAAGCATCCCTGTACTAGTTCACTTCACCTAAAAAAAATTGGCTGTGGTTTAGCTCTGGTTAAACCGGGTTGAATTGCGTTAGCAATACCTTCATGGCTGCGCTTATGGTTCAGCGTGTAGTGTACCTCCTTCTCTAGTCTTTTTTTTTTTTTTAGTCGGTGTCCATGGTCCTGGCAGGAGCTGCCAGCTTGGGTGTCTCATTTCACATCGGACGGTTATGTCAGAATCAGCCTGCTAGGACCTTGGCATTCACATTACCCCTATAGGCCACTAAGGCACATTCATACGGCTTGGTTAAAGCGGGGCTTTATATGGGGGCTGGCAGGAGCTGCCAACTTGGGTCTCTCAAGGTCAAACGTGGCCCTTCCCGTGACGACGTGATGGGCTGAAACCTGGCACAGTATTGCTAAAGCAATAATAAAGCTCAGCTTCCATGGCTGTTCCAGCTAATGAAAGTATCTATTGCAGTTGGACAGGCAATTTTTTCACATGTACCTAATTCCATTACGGGCACTGGTGACTCTGTAACTACACAAATTTGAATTTGAAACTTCCAGTACCTAGTCTTGATCGTCCTTCAGCCATCCTTTCCTAAACTTCTGCACAAACTTCACAGGTTCTAGTAATGTCAGACAAAAAGCTTGAAAGCAGATTAGACTATTGCATTAGAAATGCCGCAAAAACCAATCAAGGCGTAATGGACAACTAATATTCGCCACCTTGACATCGCAGTGACCATGCTCTTGCAGCGAACTTTTCCTCCAAAAATGAATATCATTTTAAGAAACAGCAACTGTTCTAAACATTAATTATAGGACCACCAAACACCACCCATAAAGACGCCAACAGGACTTACAAATCACTAAAACCCCACCTCCTGCAATGGAACATTTTTGCCTGATAAACAGGATTGCAACAAATTAAAGTTAGTGGGAAAAGCACTAACTAGGTAACATTGGTCAATACTAACAGCCCTTTAAGTGGTATCCTTAGGATCACCTCCCAAGCCATGCATGCTTGTTCTCTAACTTGTCTTGGAAGGCGTTCAATTTTGGACATCTGTCCGAGGACAAGTGGGATCGTTATACGGCCACGGCTATGCTCTAACTAAACTGCCATTACATTGATAGCTGAACTGAATGATTTGCAGATTAAATAATTTCATGACTGCCCAGCCACAAATTTCAAAGATCGTGCCTATTGTACTCTCTAATGATGCCGGTGGCTGCGGCCAAATCAATTTCGTTGAGCGCACTATTGGCACTTCTACCTTGCATAGAAAAGACTGCTCCTTCACATTTCACAGTTACATGAAAAGCTTGTTAGGGCTAGGGCTAGCCGTTTTCTTTGGTAGATAATTTGATTACGCAAATTTAGAGCAAAGAATGTGAACATCTGGCAAGAAATGTAATGCTTATGAATTATATAAATTTAATTATCAAATCTCAAAATGCTGCAAATGCACTGGTATCATCATAAGGCACAAAAAAAAATAAAAAACAGTCTGCTATTTCCGTAATAAGAGAGCATGATTACAAAGAACACACGAGAAAATGTGCTTGTTTTAATATGAGGCATTCGTTTGCTGAATGCTGATCATGTATTTCATTTCATATTGGAAGTAACTGTACATGCATTAAGACTGCAGACGGCTGCTGAAATCAGGTGGTGCTTCTCTTCACTTGAACAGTGATGCTTGTTTGACACAATGTCCCTACAGTGACTGAAAGGCCTCTGATAGATGCAAAATCGCGCTCCTTGGTCGCCCCCACATATGCTAGGCATTGCTTTCTAAGAGAATTTTCCGTTTCTACTACTAATACTGCTATTGAAAGGCACCAGTAATCGCACCCTTGCGACCTTGTGCGTAGAAGGGTGGGAACGGCTGTCGCCAAAGTAGCCGCGTGAGCTTGCTTCAGTGTACTTGGGAACAGGCATTACAAAACATCACCAAAGTTCTATCCGGTACCGTATTTTATCATTTACAGTAGCTACAATATTCAAGTAAACTCTGGTCAACGCTGAACCGCAGCGATCTCTACGAGGCTGAAACGCTTGGAACTGAGTGCTTCCTTGAAGGCGCAACATACCGTTACCACTTTACTTATGCCAATCCTTAGTTTTCAATTAATGATGCGCAAAACATTCCGAAGCAACTTTACCTTACATTAAACCTGTGGCGAAGATGTGTACGCGGTCGAACCGCTTAAAGTGGGCACGAGCTACGAACCACGGGTACCACGGGTCTACACACACAGGACAGCGCCATGACACACAAAGTTGAGCTGATGATGATAATCACTATGGACAAGACGCATGCAAGACGTTTGCTTGTTTTGAACACAACCTTTTTGAAACTTTTCAAGCATAAAATGAGCACAAAAAAGTTCAATTAATTATATTTACAGTAAAAAGCAACTAAAAATATGAATACCAGCAGCGAAAACTGTGAAGGCATTGGCGCTCAAGCCCACCGCAGAAGGCGCGCCCTACAGTAGGTCGTCTGCCGAGCCTCCGTGCGCTCGTGACGAAAATTCTTGCCACGAGCTACGGGTTATCTTTTTGCACTTCCAGCTATAATACACCACATGGAAGAGCCTCGCGTCCATGAAGCCCATAATACAGCCTCATCCAGATTCACCGCGTAGATTCACGGCCAGAAACTGCCACAGCGAACAGTGAAATTTGCAGTTCACAAAATGTCAAAGAAAATGGTATGCTCTCAAATTTACTAAAACAATACTCGGCATCTGTGCGCCGAAATCATAACTTATATGCAAGACTTATTCCACTCTTTCTGGTTGAATGATGAGCAAGCCGTGATACTGCAATACATGTGCGAGATGTGTGACACCTGTGAAAGACGCTTAGCAAAAATAGTGTATTTTTAACCAGTGGTTTGTGATTCTAAGGATTTAAATTCATTGCAAAAAAAAAAGTCCATTATCAGGTGTGGATAGTCAGACAAGTTGTCTAATTATACATGATTATCATAACGCCCTCAAAAATATGCCATTCATGTTATATGCATATACTGTATGCAAAGGAAACAGCAATTAGAACAAGCAAAGGAGTTACTGTGCTCTAGCTCTTCCTAGAGCTAGAAATACGACAAGAGATTCCTAGAGATACACCAATTCAGGCTATTATCGCAAGGTTGAGGTGCAGTCATTCAAAACATTATTAGTACAGATACGCACTAATTAATGTAATAATTGATGATGACTCCATGGTACGTACCATACAGGATTCATCATCAATTAATTATTCTGAGGCAACATTCAGAACATTGAAAGATATAAGCCTAATGTTTCACAAGCGTACAACTGGTCGAATTTGTGACACATAACTGGTAGCAGTATTTTCAAAATCAACTGCTGATCGAGACATATGTACACCATAGAGAATTATCCCATAAAGTAAGGTCTCGAGCACCTGCTTCTTTGCGTGCCTGAAATCTCTAAATAAAGCATGCCTCAGAATGAAGTTACAGCATACCATATGCCCAAATCCACCAGTACTGCTACCTGGTATCAGCTGACCTCTAAGCATGCAGCTACTGGGCAGGCTACCGAGGCGAGTTCTGCAAGTATCAAGAACCTTTGGCAGCTCCTTAACAGCTCCGTGTTAGCACCTGCCATCAGCTGGCACTGGAGGACAAGTGCCCTATGACTAGATTTCTTCAGCCGACAGGAACAAGTCAGGAATAGCCCCTTAATGTTCCATCTTCTTCTTCACCACTATCTCAGCACGAGGGTTGGCCACGTAGGCGTCAGCTGCAGTGACCCAGACAAAGTTCCAGTGCCAGTCCTTGAACCAAGTCTGGAATCGTGGTAGAGGTAGTGCAAAAGGCTAGGATGAAAGAGAGAAGAAAGGCAACACACAGAGATTTCCACCTTATAACAAATCTGGAAGTCTAGATATATTTGAGTGCTATCTCCATCTAGTTTATACTATAAGCAAATAGCAAAAGCCAAGAAAACTAAGGAAAGTAAGGTTCCAGACATGCTCCTCACCAACATTGTGCAATATCTGTATGCAGACTGGAACGGCATTCCAGACAATGCTGCTATAATGACTTGTTCACATCACTTCGTTGCAGACGTAAAAGCTTTCCTGTAACTGTGGATATGTATTTTTTAATTTTACTATCTCTTTTAGGGCCTTTAATGAACTGAAATCTAGTACTGCACACCAACAGAAGATGTGCAAAACTGGATATGCCAGGGTATCCCATCATACGGGCCAGAGAGCCTTTTTTTACATTTAAGCCTTTAATAATTTCACACCACTTTACAATAATATTGCAGCTCTCAAGACTTCGATGAAACTTTTTTGCAAGCCCTTGATGAAGAGTATCAGATTGTCGATAAGGACATGAGATGCATCCACTCAACTGCCGATGGACAACTTTCTTCCTTCACTTTCCTGTGTGCTTTAAATTCTGGCTAAGCACTGCGAACATCAGCAATGTTGCATCGCAAGTCCTGCTCATGCTAAAGGCTACCATTGCAATGGGCACACAACACAGAAGGAAATAAAACAAGTCGAGAGAATAACACGCAGCCAATCCTGACATGTTAACGGTTCTGCACACATTCCTGCCTGTCAGCCGGTCAATGTTAGGCAAAGGCTAAACGAAGTCACTTGCTTAGCCATAGCATCTCAGACAATGCACCTGGTGCCAAATGATACTAACCAAAGCCATTTACCGTGTGAGCACATTAAATGCATATCAAAGAGGAAATTCAGAAAAAAAAACTGATGACTACCGAGAGTAAGACACCAGACACTTGCCAATCATGAATAAAGATAATCAGTCTCATGGCACGACAAAGAAACCAAAGATTTGTTAATGCATGATACCACCTCAGCCTTCATATGTAATAATGCATACCTAGGAAATTTTCTATGTCCATGGATTGAAGTAGTACCTCAGCGTACATCACACTGTTGAAACAGGTCGCCGTTGAGGACAATGCAAAGGGCATCTTGCATTACCAAACCTTCAATTCCTTTCTTTCATCAGAACATTGCCCAGCTTGATACATAAAAGACAGGTTTCTGTTTTGCTCTTGGTCTTGATTTTGTTTTATTTGTGTTTTTGCTCGTTTCACATGCATTTAATCATGCTCAAGAAACATATGCACTTGGTTGATAGCAGTCTTCCTACCTTTGTGATTTGTCCTGCACTCTTGGTTCAGTATGCTTCATCACTAACTTGAACAGCCACACACATTCATAGTGTGGCAGAGCAGGGCCCACAAATTCTCTAACTTGCACCCTTTTCGAAAATGCCCCCTTCGGTGAAACCAGACTGAATAAAACACTCGATCAGTGTGCTTCCACTTGCTCTGGCCTGCACAGCTGGAGCTGTACACCATATAACAAAAAAAAGCACCTGGTATACAAATGTGATGAGGCACAATGTATAGCTGCACTTGCCTTCCTGCCTGATCAAATTTTATGGCAACAATACCAACATTATATAATATTCGACAACTTGTAACTACCAGCTGCACATTCTTGTCCCATAAGTGCCAACATGCTAGTAAAATGATGATGTATAGTAGGATTTCCACAGTACATAAGCTTTACTGACTCGTTTTCTGATAGGGGCCTCTCAAGAATATTTTCTTCAAATATTTTTAAGTTAGGCTCTGCTGTTTGGGTGTAGTACTCTGGATGCAAAATGTCCCTACTGAAGGTGTCCACAGTAGACCTTCCGGTGAGGTACCCATAAAGCTGGCAACGAGTTGGCCTTGTTATGGGATTTAATTATTGCCCTATAGCGACTCAAGCTATGAGGGACATGCCGCAGTGAAGGGCTTCGAATAATTTCAACCAACTGAGGTTCTTTCATGTGTACTGATATCATACATACAGGTTCGCACTGCATTCGGCCAGGATCAAACCCAGATCCCCTGCCCTATAGTAGCTGAGCGCCCTATGCAACAAGCTTACCAGCATGCCTTGGGGTTCAGAACAATGGGGGATGTACAATGCCTGAAAGCACTAAAATAGAATGAGTCACTGTTGTCATCGGTACGTGTCACACCGTTTTCTTGAGCAGGCTGATCAAATTGTCACCGACATCATTACCATCCCATGGACTGTACAGCTGTTCTGATCAAGGCACACTGTAATTTAGGATGAATTAATGCATTCATTGGAGGGCTTCCGTACAAGAAACCGTTTCGGAAACTTCTAACCAGCATGAGTCCCCCAGTGAACAGCGATCATTTAGCCCAATTAACATGCACACAACACATGCAGTCATTATCTAGAACGCACCATTTTGATTTCTATACAATATTTTTACTCAGGAGTTCCTATCATATATATGGTGAAATAAATTCATTGCTATAGTAGTAATGTTTTTGCGCTATACTATAGTTACTTCAGTGCTACTACCAAGCAGCGGTACAATTAATACAGGGCACAGTGTCATTTCCAGTCGCTGTCTTTAAATGACATTACTTGCGGTAAACGGCTCCGCGTTCTCCATAGAACACACTGCAACAATGCACTGCAGCTGATCCACAATTTGGACCGCACATATGAATTAAATGAGGCGCTAGTGTCGCAGCAGTATTCCGTTGCACACATAGTCGCGTCACGAAAGGCTGAAACAACTGCGCCTCCAAGTTTCGTGCATTTCTCGAAATTGTATGTTCATCCCGCATTATAATACCAGCAGCCTTGATTACAACGCCGCGAAAAACGGTTTAACTATAATACAACACTTTAAGACTGTCTAGTGAATCGCTCGATCGAGCGATGACCCCTTGACGGCGGCTTGCCCAGAAACGGGACAATGTTTGCCACCAGAGTTATTGATTTAGAAATGTCCTAACGCACACTAGTTGGTTATTCCCGCATGTATTTATGTTGTCAGCGTAAGAGACTGGCATTTCTCAAATCTCGCTTACACAAAAACTCGGTTCGAGCCGAAAAGCACACGCTTTAATAACATACTCACTTTGTGAGACCCATCAACAGCTGCATGCACGCTGTTTGCGTCGTGTGCGTGTCGTTCATCGTTGCTAGCAGGCCGACGCCAAATGAACCCCATTCCTCCAGTCCGAGGCAGACGACGAACATGCGTGACGCCATATGCATTTTGGAACGCGTAGCTGTTGCCACGGCAACCTAAAACGAAGAAACTGACGTCGCGTGACTGCGACGATGACGTCAGCGTCTGCTCTCATCTGGGCTGGGCACTCCCAAATTATGTGGTCGAGGGTCCCTCTCGCCCCACAGTGTTTGCAGAGATCATTGTCCCTAAAGTCTGGTAGCACGTGAAACGCCCAGACCGGGTTCATGAACGTATTAGTTTGTAGCCGCCTCCACGCGACAGCTTCTCTATTATTTAGCCTAACATCTGGCGGGGGTACCAGTCTACGTCCCAATTTATAATGGTCGATGATTTCCCCATAATTTTGCAGACGCTCGTCGTATGCCCAGTGTTCGGGGGGCTCGACGGCTACAAGTATAAAAAGAACAAGTATAAAAATTTTCTAGGCGAGAAGTTTTTAAGACTTCTACTGGCGTAGCGTTAGCAGAGCTAAATCGGAGCTACAGGAAGGCTTGTAGCTCTTGGGTCTACAGACCGTCTCAAATGAGTCTTCTTTTAGAAGTGCCCATTTCTTGGCCTAGACATATTCTAGATGTCAATTAGCTCTTTTTGTGTTTCGTGGGTACTCAAGCAAAAATTGTTAGCGAGGTGGCTTTTGGACCAAATGAGCTGTAACGCTTCGCATATATACATATATGCTGCACTCTCGATAGACGAAACTCGGGTATATTGCCGACATGAGGGTAAATGGAACAGCTTGGAACAAATATTTGCACGCCTCAGTTAAAACACGGGGATTAGGAAAGCTTTATTCCTGATATATCAATATGCCGAGGCCGACTGTCTTTATCCAGAACACAAATGTGGTCCTGATAGTTTTCAAATAAAAATGAAAGGCACGCAAAGAGCCGATCGCCCGGACGATTCGCCTGTCGAACGTATACTTCCTGCGAACACAAGCATTGTGCAAGAAGTAACCTTTGGTTCTTTTGAGAAAATTCAAAGGGATTGCGTTTTGAGAATCCCGCGCAACATGAGGAGGATCGATCGGCTCCTGCACCAGTGGCGGTCTACATTGTTAAATTCTTCAACGTCAGCCTCACACGCAGAAATATGGTATGAAATGCCAGAATATATATAAAGTTCCTCGAATCCCCTTTTCCCCAGCCGCGTATTCACTACTGCTATAATATATCATTAAATAACATTGTGCATATCAAAGTAAAGTCTCCTGCAATACAGCAGGTTTCCCCTCTACGTTCCATGAGGCAGTCGGCTTAGCAGGAGAAAAGTGGAAAATTCGTATCATTGAAAGAGCTATTTTTATGCAACATTGAGTTATACCGCGTGCAAATGATATATTGATCAAATGATATATTGACACTATATCATTTGAGCCTGCTGATAGAATTATACATTGCGCAACAGAAGGTGAAATTAACTGTTATTTATACATATTTTGAAATAAAGCTTTAACCGCGCGCTAATTGAGCCGCGGCGGGTATGGTACACTCTGTAGTTGATCGCGAGTTGTCATGAACTTATGCTTGAATTTGTAAACTGGTAGGCGCTGATTATCTGTTTGAAGCATACTTAATACTAAGTGCCTAAGATTTGCGCGGTAACTGCTATGAACCTACGAATGTAATTGTCCATTTCTTTTTTATGGTTAAATGGTAACCTTTAACCTATAACGTAACCCTAAGCAAACCCACGGTAACCGAAGAGATCACGTGCCTTTAAGGTTTATATGTTAACCGTCAATTACTTTTGCCAGTGCCCTCGAAACCTATCAATCCTAAACGCCCTTAAATTCGTTTCGCAGCCTCCGTGAGTTTACATTTCGTACGGGGTCAAGAAAAGAGGCGGTGGGCTTTTATGAGCTTTCATCCGGATCCGGTGCACTTTGCCCTGCGACCTTCTACTGATTTTCATGCATCCCTAAAACAAATGGACAAAATATATTTTTGTCAGAAACTTGCAGCAGTTACTATGTGGTTCAGTCGGTATTTACCAGCTTGAGCTCGAGGTCACGGGCTTTAGTCGAGCTGCAGAAGCCGCATTATGATGGAAACCAAACGCGAAAACGGAAATGTGGTTTGCGATTAATATGACAGCCCGAGGGGTTCTAAATAACCCACGTACTGCTTTGGGAAGTATAAATCCGCATGGACTATGTAATCTCTGCAAAAGCACTCATAATATACAGTGTTCTGCAACTTAACCGTCTTGGAAAAGTTTCCAAGACGGTTCCGATAAAGTTGCTGAACACTATATACGTAGCCAGGTCTTGCTATTTTGGCTAAATGAAGCTGCAGGTGTTCTACTGCCCCACACTTGGTTTATGTGGAAGATATTCGGTTAAAAGAACATTACATACATTCACTCCAAGCCATATTTTTTTCATGCAAAGAACTACAGCCGCTGGTATCAAGACGGGGGCTCTACAGAAGCCGTAGAAAAAGGAAAAGAAAAGAAAAGAAACTACCTCGACGCTTCTTGAACGACGAGGGAGGGGGGGGGGGGGGCGTGAAAAAGAAAGAAAAGTGCTTCTCGCTGCGCGGGACCCGCTGCCCCCCATCGGTCCATCTCTTCTCCCTGCGGCAAAGCGGAAAGAACCACGGGGAGGCGAAAGGCATCGAGGCACCCTACCGCGGGGGGCGACAGGAATGCCGAAGCAGAGAAATAGCGGCGAAAAAAAAAAAAGAAAGAATTGCATGCACCGCACACAGGAGATTCTCCCTGCTTTTGTAGCTTCTCCCCCCCCCCCCCCTCCTCCCTTCTTGAGGTCACGTGGCCAAAAGGCGGGAAAACACATCCCGCGCGAGCTAAGATGCGCGGCACCACTCAGTCGACGGCCAGCCTCCGTGAGCCCGTGCGGGCGCGCGCGATGCCTACTGCCTAATTTTATCGTCCGCTTTTATTTCGCGCAAATTCAATCTGTCTCAACCTCCTGCAGCAGTCAGCGTTTGAAAAGAACAGCCCATATATGCAGCTGATGATTGCAGCCGCTCTGTACAGATTCTTCGTGCCGAAGTTCACCAAAACATGCGTAAGTACATGATCTTTCGGTCTTGATCAGAGGAGCTTTTTGCTAGATTCGATATTATACTGAACATAATAATGTATTGTTTTGGAGCATATGTTCGTCTTGTTATATACTCCTTGCATCTTTCTTCATATATATATACATATATATATATAGGAGGTATTCACGTGACGTCATCCGCTAGGGGCGCTAGCGGCCAGCGCAGAATTCGCCATACGCGTGGTCGTGCATGGGTCGTGTGTGTGGGCGCCGCACCCAGCCGCAGTATTCAACTCGTTCTGATCCGTGGGGTAAGCCTTTCGCGCCTTTACAGAATTTCTGCGTGCGCCAGCGAAAACCATGCGAGTGAGTGGATACACCCGTGGACTTCGTGGAACAAGAAAAACGACTGTCTGGACAAAATGTTTCACTTTGTGAAAACACCGGCTCGTACGACCGCGGTAACTTCGTCGAGGTGTGTCGTGTACTACAAGACCACTGCTTCGAGTTGAATTCCCTGACATCGGTGCCTGCCACGTGAAGTGCGGTCTAAAGTTTTGCGACAGGTGAAGTAATTAAAACGTACTAAGCCACGAATGTGTTTTAATTTTTGGCAAGAAAGCGAGTCCAACAGCCACACGTGCGTGAGGGTGTCGATGACCGGCGCGTCGTTTTTAGAGGTGAGCACATTGCGACGTGTCTGTTCGCTCAGCTAACGCTGTCACGTACCTCCGACTTGCAAGTAACAAGTTACAACTTTATCAAGCGTTATCGCTGTACATCGCGTTGTTGCGAACCTAGGTTCCATGGGTTATGTGCATTTCGAGCAGAGCTACGTAGCCAATACTAAATTTGTAAAACATGCTCTCTGGGTGGGCCGTTTATCCTGCGAGGACATGACAGTACTTTTTTTTCTCGACCTTCTGTCACCCAAATTAAGCAACTGCATTGATTCGCTTTACTGCTGGAACAGCGCCTGTGGAAGCTTCGCCAGTTTGCCGACTACCGCCACTAAAAGTGTATGTTTCGCTGCCATGCCAGCTTTGGAATTGGAGAATTTAATGCGCTCGCTGTCTTTTCACGATGTGTTCTGCCTCAGTGGCAGCCAACAACGGGTTTAACGAGCTGCAAGTCGTTTTTCGCTAAATGGGTAACCGCGCCACTTTTGCTGTCGAGCTGTTGCACGGGTGATGCCTGGTGCAACGCTGAACAGCGTGTTATGTCCCGGAGCATCAAAATATCGCTGCAAACTCCGTGCCCATAAAGGGCTCAACAAAGAAAAGTGTATGTGGACGTATTTACCAGCTTGATAAAACTTTGCGGATCACTTCCAATATACGGCGGGCACCTGACAGCGAACCTGAAACAGCGCTAGCCGACGCGCGCCGATGCCACCGGCGACCTCCGACATGGCGGACGAGGAGGGACGATGCTCGCGCCATCTAGTAGTACGACCTCAGTGAATACCTCCTATATATATATATATATATATATATATATATATATATATATATATATATATATATATATATATATATATATATATAATTGGTGTGGGCGCTGAACGCGCAGGAAGTCTTGCTGAGCCGTTTGGAAACAAGGCTGCGGCTGGCTGCGGTGGCAGAATTGGCTAATTTTGCTGCAGTCTGGGTCCTTGGGTATCTCCTGTCCCAAAATGCTCGCCTTTTAATATGGAGGGACACTCACTATACCGATCAGGTAAGTCCAATTAGCACATATTTTGTTCGATACGACAATATACTGCAACTGTTTCTGGAGCGCGTATGTATATGCGCATCTTATTACTACGTACATTTTTTTTTTTTTTTTTATAATCGATGTGTGCGCATTTCGCTCTGATTGCGCAGGAAGACGTGCTGAGCCGACTTGGAAACGATGCTGCGGCGGTGGAATTAGCTCTTTTCGCTGCAGTCCGAGGTCCGATCTCCTCTGCCCCAAAACGCCCGTCTTTCACTTCTTCACATCGAAGTGCATGCACTGACATGTATACCGACCAGGTAAGTCAAATTATCGCTGATTTTCTTCTATACGATAATGTACTGCAACTAATTATGTATTGTTTTGAGACTTATGCGCATCTTGTTACTGTAAATGCATATTTTGTAATTGGTGTGCGCGCCTTGCGCTGATCGTGCAGGGAGGCGATATCAGCTGATCTAGAAACTGGCTTCAACAGTGGAAGCTCGTTTCGCCGAAGCCTGAAGTCCTTGGTCTCCTCTACACTAAAACGCTGGTCTTTCGCTTCTTCATGGCGGTGCACTTGCCGGACAGGTATTAGCGCTGATTTTGTTCTATCCGACTCACATCGATGGGACGCATGCAACCCAGTTAAATGTCAAATGCTATCACTGATATAAATATTGCAGCACCCTTCGCCATAGGAGCGATCAGAAGCTGTACTAGCATCATCGTTACTGCCAAGCAAGCTCGTGCCAGGACTGAGTACAAGATTTATGCCGTGTTTATTATTATTATTTTTTTCTGCTGTAATGATGTATATACGTGAAAATTGATGATTGAGTGATGCGGTATGCTGGCAAGGTAAGTGAGCCAGTGCGTTCATTTTGTGGATTTTGGAATTATATATGTGATGCACACAGATCTGAGCCGTTTCACATTGATTTTGCTCTGTGCGCTTGCTTTCTGGGCAAGCAGTTGTATTTTCATCGTGCGGATTATTTCCTGGTGCTTACATGCTCATGAGGTGTTCAGCTAACTTGTTTCAAGCTTTAAAAATTTAGAACGGGTTCTATACGCTTCTAAGAGTTGGGCTGTCTAAATAGCCGTCTTGGCTGATGAGACAATTTTTAAAATAATGCTCGGTTGTTAAATAACGAAAATAAATCAGATGACTTATCGTTAAATATCATGTCGCTTTTGCTGTAAAAGTTCCATCTAGTTTGAGAAAATTAAGCTGTATTCTACGGAATAAACTTATTGTAGGTTTCATGTAAATATCGCGGAAACTGTTTGTTCTGCCGCGCATACGCGCTCTATGACAAGCGCGGACACTTGGTTTTGCTAGAATTATTAAATTGCAGCATTAGCATGAAAGAACGCGCTTCGGGAGGATAAGGTTTGAGTGCGCTACAGTTGCAAATTGCAACATCATGACTCCAGCAAAACAAAGTGATCGCGCCTTTCTCGCGGATTCACGGATCCTGATTACCTATTGCGGCTTTGCGCTAATGCGTTTTCAGTAGGGTCGCATGAAGTCAAGCGCATAAAATATATTGATGTGATAGTGCAGTTGGTGGCAGTGAGCAGACATTATTTTTTCTACCTTTTCACCCTATATTTGCCTGCAATGTAAAAGTGTAGGCGAAAAGGAAATTTTTAATTAAAACACTTTTCTTCATACAGCTGACCAAGATGGAACCTGCCGCAGATCCGACCAGTCGCAGACATCAAGTGATCGACAGGCTGCCAAAAGAAGGAGACCAAGCCTCAAGCCCATCTTCCATATGTGGCACACGCGCAGTCATATATCCACGCTTATTAAAAAGCAAATCGCGAGATTTTTCTGAACGCTGTTGACAAATAAATTTTTCACCAAATACTGCAGCTTTTGTTTCTTCATGGCATCAGAAAAGCTATTGCTTTTCTTGATGCATTTGTATGTGCTACCCCGTTATATATGCATGGGCCACGATATATTAAATGCATGGCATGATACCTGCACGAGGGGCGATGCCGGCCACTAACCGGCGTCGGGAAGCAACCGGCCGACGTACGGTCTTTCGTCAGCAAAATGCTAGGGCAGACGAGCGGCCGACCATTCAGTAACGCTGGCAGACGGCAGGCCCACGTGCGGCAGGTGGTCGATCACGTCGGGCCAAAAGGTCGGGCCGTAGTCGATTGCCGAAAATCGGCCGACGTTAGGTCAGTGTCAATCCCCGACGCCGGCCCTCATTCGGGTGCTGAAGGTCGGCCGGCCACTTTTCGGTCGGCGAGAAAGGTCGGCCCTACCTTTTGCCACACACTTTTTTTTGCTTGGGTAGTCTTCTCTACATCGTTACGCACTTTTTCAATAATAACTGTAAAACAACATAATAAAAATATACTTGAAGCAGTGGGTTGCAGAATTTTCTCCCTGTCTCTTACCGCGAAGACATTTTTAACTAACAGTACTTTGCAACTAAATCTCTTAAATTCTGCCTGCAACAGAGCACATGCACAGATATAGTATTTTGTTAGAAAGGTTTGCTTACTACCCATTCATCACTACCCCGTGGGGCACCTTTTTTTTTCTATTTACATAAACAATAAAGCAGAGGGCTCTGGCTACTTATTTTCACCCACTCATATGAATCACCTGGTCTGACATTAAGCATTACGTTAACATATCTACATAATATCACACAAACACAGTCAGTACACTAGCATATAAAACCAAGTACTATATAGCACCTCTTAATTATGGCCTAGTTATTATATGCTTGGCTCCATGCATGGTATCGACGCGAGTGCACCGAGTTGTATATGTTGTTTAGTGTTGTGCAGGATCATATATATGCCACTATATGACTTGTTGGAGCCACTCTAGCTAAAAATTGTTTAGCTGTTTGACTGGAGATGTAAATTTTCTATCTGGAAACAAAAATACTTTTCAGATGGATAGGCAGTTCAATAATCCAGCCTGAAAACTATGTCATTCTGGCAGGAATATATATGGTTTCCAGCTGGAAAGAAGTGATTTCCCGTTCAAAAGCCCAGCTGTAATTCAAATTATTTTAATTCAATTCATCTAATTTATGCTGAACATTTCGTTTATGAACTCTCGGACAAAAAACTGCAGAGACAGTTAAGGACGAGGTAAGGGAGGCTGCAGTGACAGAATTATCAAAAGTTCAAACAAGAAGTTTCTAATGAAGAAATTCAGCCTTTTCTGAGTGCATGCAATTAATGAAAGATGAACCAAAGTACCGACAATATGCAACATTACTATTCCTAAAATAACATAGCAAAATGCACACGAAATTCACATTTATAGGTTCAGTGAACAAGGTACCATGCAATGCACAGTAAAATAGAAAACACAGCCCCTCTAAAAATATTAAACACAAAGCTTTGTCACTCACAAGGTTGATATTGGAAAAATACAGTTTATTTAGTAGAACCAGCACTGTACAAGTTAAAAGACTAAAGGAGGTAATTAGTTTGGCAATGTCAAATCATCCCTTTTTCACAGGTACAAAATATTAAAACAATGTTGCCCCTGATTGGGTTATTAAATTGCTGACATTTTTCATCATCAAAGTGCAAATGATAAAAAGATGGTAATAATAAATTATAAAGAAATAATATAGATAGACAATTTGATGCTGAATGGTTAGCTCTGTTGAAGCTTGACAGTAATTGTTTATGAAACAAACGGCTTTTTTTTTTCTAGAGGCAGAAGTGCACTGATGTCTTTTTTTTTTAGTAGTTGCCTTCCATACCAGCGTGCAATAGTTAAGGTGGGAACAGAATATGACATGGTAAACTTGATTCTGGGTCTGAAAGAGGGCATACCTACAACAGGAGTTTTTTGGATACCTGCTCAATATGACTATCCCATGTCAGCTGACTTGAGAATATACACCTAGGATTTTATGCTGTATCACAACGTTTATTTCATGACTTCTTAATTTTAAATTGAGGCTTGGGGAAACATGTCTGTTTTTAGGAGCAAATAAAATTCCTTCGATTTTAGTTTCATCAATTTTTAGGCTGTTTATTTGGTAGTTCAAGTAGTTTTTACAGTGCACTAGCCGTTAGCCATTTCAAACATATCAAGTTTATTAGTTGAGCTAAAAAACAAACTTAACTTGATGCATGAGATCATTTATGTATAAATTAGATTTAAGAACAGCCCAAGAATGCTGACTTGTGGAACATATATGTGCAAATCCCTCTAACTGGCTTAAGGAACAAATGTCTAGTTCGTCCCAGTTGGATAACAATGGATCCCCAACTGTAATTCAACTGCGATTAACTGGAAATTTGTTCCTTAAACCAGTTAGACCAGTTAAGGTTTTCACCTGGCATAGCAAATTAGAATGATAGCCATTGATGTGAATGTACCGAGTTCAGCCGGTTAGATATGATTGCAAAAGAGCATGGACACTATAACAATCTAATTTATTAAGAGTCACACGGCATAATAAATAAAACAAAAATGCCAAAAATGAATATGTCAGCCTTAATGTTTTAACCATAGAAGGGCGGATCGGCCTGCCCTTTCGAAAGCCATGCCAAGATTTTGATAAAATATTGTGCTTGACTATGTCGAGGTGGCTTAGAATAATCTTTTCAAGGCCCTTGGAAAATATTCTTTCATCTTTTATATATGACCAAAACTTTTCTTTATTTCATGTCATTTAGAAAACTTCCAGATGAAATATAAGCAACTAGAGGTTGAAAATTCTGTAAACATGTAGTGCTAACAAATGTCAACGTCGAAGATAGTGTACCACAAGAAAGTATGAAGTATGATACACTTACGATTCATCTGTGCGATGGCAAAGAGGGAGTTAAAGTGGCCCCAGTAAAAAAAAAAAAAAAAAAAAGAACATTGGAACCCCCTGGAATGTCAATCGTACTGATGCACTCAATTTTTTTCCAATTGGAATTTTCCTTTCAAGTAGGCAGCCCAATTGGGCTCAATGGGTTCCAGTTGGAATTCATAGGAACCCACTGGAAAGTCTATTTGGAACACTTGATTCCATTTGAAAATCTCATTCCAGTAGGTTCCAATTTGATAGGTCACTTGGATCCTGCAACTACTTGTGCAAAGTAGTCTATAGAGTGCCATCTGTGCATAACTATAGTATTAATCAGTTCATATATGTTCCAAATGATTACTCGGTTAAATGAATCTTTACCAACTGGTTAGCCCACTTTATCAAACCCATATGCACACAGTGAGACAATTACCATCTGAGTCCAATTGGTCTGGCCAACTGCACTGGGTGTATCCATGGGAACATTTCCATATTTCACAAAGAAAACAAACACAATATTCAAAATAACAACAATCAGCAGTTAACTTCTGGAAGACAGAAAACTGGACGAGTTGGTTTGGATATATGACTATCAGTAGCTTAACCTGTAAAACACAATTCTTCCTCTTACTATCGCTGCGCCTACAAAACTAAATGAAATAGCTACACTCGAATGGCAAGACTGACCCCAGCATGAGAGTAGGAATTAAGAAGTATGTTTGCTGGGTGTGTTATATAATGCATCTGTGAAACTGTACAGTATTGCATTTCTTATGCGAGACGTATGCTTGCCTGTACTCCTTGATATCCATCAAGCATGTTTCCATCCAAATTGTAAGTCAGTCTACCATTTGTCCCATACGGTATGTTCCGTTGGACCCATTGTACGCAATGAGTATGACCCATTGTATATACGTACCATTGGCACATCCCATTGGACCCACTGAGTGCAATTGGTCTCACCTATTGGCTGCAATGGGTTAAGTGTTAAAAAACACCATTGGTTCCAGTTGGAAAATTAAATGGTTACAGTTGAAAATATCCAATTGGTCTTTTTTGACTGAGCTCGTATAATGCAGGCCCTGAAAGCATTAATTCAGGTTGAATAAGTACTAGTAAAACCCCTTTATAGTAAAGTCACTCAGACCAGCAAATTTCTTTACTATATCTGCTTATCAGAGCTGCTGAGCCTAGTGGTAAAGAGTTTAAAAAACTTTGCTTTTTGCTTTTGCGTTTCTATAGGTATATTTTAATTCATGGGAAGTACGTCGGCGCGGCCAGACGCACTTCAAATTTTTGTCAAATATGTATTTACTATAAAAGTGAAAAAATTACAGTCGTCTGCAGAAGACGAACTGGGACTTGAGTTTTCATTAAATGTAACCATGAGCTGTTTGCTGTAGCAAGTTCTATGCTCAATTCAGTTCAGTTGGCTAGCCATTTGGTCTGTACATCAGATGTCAGTTTATTTTCAAGGTGAAGTTAGCAAGCAGCTGGAGATATATATGGCTTGTTTCTCTTCATTGGTATTTGAAGCAACCACAGTCCCAACAGTCTTATATTTTAAATAATATTTTCCAAGTGCTGTACTGGAAGCTTCACTTTCAGAAGACTGCAAATATAAATAAAGGAATTGCAGTACTCAAAAGCAGTAGATTACTGCTTCATGTCTCCTTATCCATAAAATGAATGAATGAATGAATGAATGAATGACTGAATGAATGAATGAATGAATGAATGAATGAATGAATGAATGAATGAATGAATGAATGAACGAACATTATATATTTTACACTTGACCACAGCAGCTTGCAGTTGGTAATGTTCACGCCATAAACATTTCCACCTGTCTCTCCTCCCCCTCCCCCCCCTTTCGCCCGTGACGGCAAGTGTAGGCACCACTGTGCCTATAGCTGACACAACAGTGAGTGCTGCTGAGCACTTTCAACTAGTTTTGAATTTCAACCACCTTGCACCATCTGTCCCTTCGACGGACCCTCGACACCACACGTACCTTAAATTCTGCTCGGAGAATGGTTGTGACTCAGCGACCGCAGACGAAAAAGCTACCACTCTGTAGCTTGAAAGTGAGTGACCCAGTGCAAAAGCAACATAAACAATAAAATGGCATACAAGGGAGCTTGCAAACAAAGCTAACGAATTACACGGCAATATGTATATATATATATAATGGAATAATAATGTTGGTGTACATCAACCATACTCACGACAAAATGCAACTTCAGTGCCCTCAGAGATGGGGAAAAGAAATCATTTACCTTTGAAGTATATTTATTTACCAATTAAATGAGGCAATGAGAACTACTTTAGTGCCTGCAGTGTCTTGCATAATTTATTCTGAAGGGTGGCAGAACCAATTTATCACTGCATCGGGTGACGATATATTTCTCTTTTGGTTTTAATTTAGCGAGGGACACAAGAAAAGCAGCTGCTGTGGGAGAAGAGAACCTCAGATAATATACTAGTTGGTATTTAGAGAGGACATTAATGCAAATAATCTTATATTTAAGAAAACAAATCTGCTGTTATGAGCTGTATAACTGTCCCCGACAATTAATCTAATTACTTTCTTTTGAAGCATTAGTAACTTATTAATGTTAGTGCTTGATGTAGTGGCCCAGACCAAATGGCAATAGTTAAGATAAGATTCAAATATTGTGTTGTAGATTATCAACTTTAGATTTGGAGAAAATTCTGAGACATCTGCAAAGGACACCAACAGACTGTGGCACTCTTTTTGCAATATATGTAATCTGTTCTGTTCCTTCTGTATGTGCATCAAAAATGACGCCCAGCGATTTAAAGCTGTAGATAGTTTCTACTCTGTTATTAATTTTTAAGGTAAATAAAATGGGCATTGATAAAGTTGCTTTAAAGTTTAAAAGTCAAAAGAGATGTCTTACTATTGACAATTTTAACAAGTCCATTTGATCTTAACCGTGACTGAAGAACAATGTTTCCTCCTTTTAATAGGTTACTTATATATGTACTAATCAGTAAGAAAAAGCTTTTATCATCAGCATACAGAACATATAAAACGCTGCAAAACTACACACGCTGCACCTTCACTTCTTGCCACCGCTGCCTCATGCTTTCTGCTGCACAGTGCTGGGAATGTTCGCCCGTTTCTTCCCCTTAACTATTTCTTGGTACACTTTTACTCTCCTTTACTCTCTGAACGGACCGCGCCGCTTCCTTTCCATGTTTGTAGACAGCTTTTTCCTTTTTTATCCTACGCGCTGCGTGCTTTCCCTCACGGCTCCGAGGCCTTTGTAAAGTAGGCTTCTTCTGAATACTGCTAAGTCTGGTGGTAAAGCCACTTCAAAGGACACTCGGTGTTATTTTTGTATTGAAATACAAATATATATATATATTGTTGGCTGTCCTCTCTTAAAGACCCGTCCGGCCGCCTTGCACGATGGGCTCTCCGCCTACAGGAATTTGACATCCGCGTTATATATCGCTCTGGCCGTAAACACATGGACGCCGACGCACTATCTCGTTCTCCCGTCTCCAACGAACCTGCTTGCTCTACGGCGGCTGATCCCGTCCTCTCCTCTCTAACCATCGCTGACATGCCTGCGGAGCAGCGAAAAGACCCGTGGCTCGCATCTCTTATCGAGATCGTGTCCACTTCTAACGCTGCTGCGCCTTAATTCTCGGGCTTTACGCCGTCAAGCACCACACTTTGCCCTACGAGACGGTCTTCTCTACCACCGCAATTATATGACTGATGGTCGACGGTGGCTTCTCGTCATTCCCCGCCATTTACGACATGAAATTTGCACCTCTTTCCATGCCGACCCTCAGTGTGCCCATCCTGGTGTAGTGAAGACGTTTCAAAGGATCTCTCAACGCTACTATTGGCGCGGCATGTACGGCTATATTCGCAAATACGTCCGCTCCTGCATCGCCTGTCAGCGCCGCAAGTCACCCACACCTCGTGCTTCTGGCCCCTTACAACCACTTCCATGCCCGGCCCGCTTTCTTTTGCCATTCTTTCTTTCTTTTGCCGGCCGTTGGCAGTGTGCTTGACGAAGCCATTGGTTCCGTTCTTCTCCCCGTTGAGCTTGCCATTGGCGGCCTTGGTGAATGACGTGCCGTTGGAAGTGAACCGTCCTTTTGACCGCATTGGCGTTGACCTTTACGGGCCACTTCCCTGCACGGTTTCTGGGAACCGGTGGATTATCGTCGGCATCGACCACCTCACCCAGCACCTCCACCAAGTGAAAGGGGGTTTTTACTGTGCTTTAACAGGGATAATAGCCCTGTCGAAGTTTCACGGCGAACCACACAAGAACACAGCCAGTCTCAGTCTCCACAAGCGAGCACGAGCAGCGCAGCGGCACTTCGTCGTCCTTATCCTCGTCTTCGTGATATTCTCGCCTACTTAATCCTCGTCTTCGTATATCCTCGTGTAGTTCACTCCAATATATATATATATATATATATATATAGGGAGGGGGTTGAAGCTCGAATGGGTCCGGTAGGGCATAGACTTAAAGTAGTTGACACACGGTAGAAAAAACAACACTTTATTCCGACGTTTCGGCCGGGGTCCGGCCTTTGTCAAGGAATGTGATATATATATATATATATATATATATATATATATATATATATATATATATATATATATATATATATATATATATATATATATATATATATATATATATATATATATATATATATATATATATATATATATATACGAAGTGTCTAAAGGTACGTCCGACGTATCCATTCGATTCTGGTAAAGATACGGCGGACGTCGATATATAGGCTCATGGCTATATGCACGTCGAACGCCGCTTGCTACGCGTGAATGAATCTTATCCTCTATGATATCAGCTAGCTGCGACTCTCGATGGGTGCTACGAAGAGTGCATCCGTTCTAACATAAATCACGGTCTTCACTTAGGGTTGTGTACGGCAAGCATCGCTGTCACGCATATAGCTGCAGGCGATGCTACGTAAGCTCACGCACATTCACGAGCAGCTTTCGCTTCGCACTAAACTATCACCTCGATCTGCCCGTAATGCGAGCGAGCTATTCCTAGCATTTACGCTGTCTTAGGTCCTGCATCGACCTCCGAAGATCTAGCGTCGGCACAACACACACACACCTCGCCGTGCAGAACATTCGGCAGTCCAAAGTATGTATGTGAAATGGCATTATGCTCGTTCCTCACATCCAGACCGAGGAAACAGGATGTTTCTAACTAAATTCTTCGTTTAAATTCTACCTCAGAGCCGTGGCAGAAGACATGCCGAATCTACTAGAGGCCTGCGCTGCTACTGCGGCGAGCTGCACATCGACTCGTCGAGGCGAAGACCTACTGCACCGCACCGCAAGAGTGCACAACCGGAAAGCCGGAAGCGCGAATGATCCGAATTCCCTGTGAACGGCAATGTTCTTTGGTGTTTAGGGGAAGACTAGACTAAAGTGCTTAGCCTGCATCTTTTTCTTGTCGTTGAATTTTGCGTACATGTAGTTTAAACCCCCGCATGCTCGAGGTTAGCGTGACCCGACAGAACGGCCGCGCAGCTTTGAAACGATCGGGGGCGATATGCATATGCATCGCCGGACTTAGGTACGCGGTAGAAAATGTGCGCTGCACATTTCGTTGCAGAAGCTGACTCTTGGAATTTTGCAGAGTGTGCCATGCAAGTGATCGTTGCTACAACCACGCATCTATGTTCCCACGGCTGGCCTACCCCGAGGCGCATAAATGTTCAACCGTGGATGTATCAATAATCGAAGAGAGGACGGATTTTCACAATATTGGGCGCGAAATCGATAGCTACCAGTGCTCAGTGTTAGAGAAATTCTGCCTTTATCATGCACAATTCAGTGTTTCAGGTGTGGTCACTAGCTATAAGTTTGAACAGTTCGCCTTTCAAGTCAGCGGCGCCAACGATGGACCGGCGGAGCGATTTTCCACGCTACACCGCTGTCTTGCTAGAAAGCCCACCTAGGCGGCGTTTGACATTCAGCTGCTTTTTGTGGGCCCCGTAATTGAAAGCAACACCTTCAGAAACGCATTAAATGTTCAGAAATGTATTCACTTCAACAGTTTCACTCCAGGCTGTCAAAGCAGGCGGACGTTGATAAAACATTTGAGCACTCCAGTCTTTAGAAGTCTGTAGAATCGCCTTCAGTTTGTAAAATTATTGGAATAGGTCACTTTCCGATCGCTGGGACATAGACCCTCATGACAGCGCTGTCACGTGAATAAGGACCACACCAGACCGAAAGCTTGTCTCATATAACATAGCTAACCAAGGTATACCTTACAACATTGTGTTGATTTTTATGGTGCATAAGCGACTAATGCTGCCATGCACCAAGAACAAGGTTTAATGTATTTATTTTGTGTGTAATGACTAAAATGTTCTTTAGGATTTAGCTTGTTTAGGAACATTTTAGGAAAACAAAAATGCAGGAAATTTGCACGTCTCTCCTAGGATCATGCTGGGATGGAAAGGGATCTGTTGCAAAATTGTACAAAATGTTTCCTCTTATTTTCTCGACTCTGGTGCACGTGTAAGATATGGTTTATTGTTAGTTCATCTCCACACTCCTTGCATATTGGTTTGTCCTCTTTCATAAGTATGAAGCTGTGTGTGAGGTGTGGGTATGTGTTTCGTGAAGATGACCTAAAATGGCCTCCATGCTGCGTTTTTGATTACTGCATGATTTCCATCCCTTAATGACAGGTTTGACAAGTATAGTTTGTAGTTTATTTCAATGTTTCAAAAATCCTGCCATTTCCCTCTCACTTTTCTTTGTACAAGCTTCTTGGTATCTTCATGCAGCATATTCACCCTCTGTAATTTAACATTGCGTCAAGGTAACCTGGTTATTTTTTTTCATCACCTTTCAAGACAACTGTCCCGATTTCATAAAGTGTAGGGTTTCTGACGACAGGAACTCCTTGGAAGTCATAGAAATAAATGAGATCCACAATCATGAGCTATCTAGGGTATGCATATACATGTCCATCGCTCAGTGGAATGGTGTCAGTACGCTGTTAGAACAGGTCTTGTGGTAACAACAACCATTGTCTGAGGTGGTCCTTTAATGGGCATTGAAATGCTATGTAACTACAGGTACTGATAGAACTCTTGATCATGTTATGTGATGATGCGATTCTTGCATGCATATAGGTATACATTTCAGAATCTGCAGTGCACCACTTGACCATTTGCCACCAGTTTGTGTGAAAATGTATTTTTCATGCATGTTAACCAGTATTTAACAGATGACCCCTGTGTACAAGCCAAAAGTGCCACGAGCCAAATGTCATGAGGCCATACGACATGGCAGGAGCTGTTAAGTCAAGTTTACAGTTATATTTGAAATATGTTCTGGGAGGTTTCAGCTCCAATTAAGAAAGGTTGAGGCTTACAGAGGTCTATGCCAGGTTGTCTATCACCTAACCGGGCAGCCTACGACCGTATGCTAATGAGTATATTTGAGATAACAGAGACATGAATTAAGGAATTAGTAATTATGTTTGTAGCAAAGGGCATGTAAATTAACAGGAATCCACAGTGGGATCTGCAGACAAGAACCATTAACACTGGCGCACCATCCCCTTACAGGTGGAGATTAGGAGTCTCCCTAATTTTTTTTCTGCTCAAAGCTTGTCATTTCCTCCGTTCTTCCAGATGAGGAAGATGTGAAAATGATAGCATCGAAAATTCCAGAGACCATCGTTAACAAGGATGCTGATCCCAACAGCGTAAAAAGGAACTTCAGAAAAGATGGGTGACTAGTAATGCTGGCAACAGTTGAAGCTAAGTGGAAAGGCATGAAATTGAAATGCAACATATGCAGAGATATGTTGTGAGACGACCAGTCTGTGGTGTGCGACATCTGTCTCCATTAGTTTTATCAAGTGATTGGCCAAAGCAGATGGGGCTTGTGGTTTTGTGATAAGTGCAGTGTAGTAGCATAGATGCAACCTTGCCCATTAATAATTGGAGTGGAGTAAGTGCATTGTTTTGTTTTTGTAAGATATTCATGGTTTCCATGCAAACATTATGAGAAATTTTTTTCCTAGAGAATGTTTGCTGAAATGTGAATATAATGTGCAATAAAACTAGTGTTTTCTTGCTATTTACTTTTCCTTGTAAACATTAGTTCTGTGAAGAAAACCACCGGCTAGAAGGAAATGTAATAGCATGCATTTTGATACTTGGCCCCGTTGTGTTGGCTCAGTAGTTAGAGTGCTTGGCTGCTGAACCGAAAGGTGCAGATTTGGTTCCAGCCACAGCAGGGGCATTTCAATAGAGGCGAAACAATAGGCCGTCATGCACCGTGCAGTGTCAGTGCATGTAAAAGAACCCCAGGTGGTCGAAATTATACCGGAGCCCTCAACTATTGTGTTCCTCATAGCCGTAGTTATTTTGGGATGCTAAACTAGATATATATCACATCATACTGACATAACTGACATAAGATGCTATGTCAGTTAATGATACACTAAATGATCAATTTTTTTCTGCATGGTACAGCAGCTGTTGTACAATTTTACTTTAGCCTTCATGAAGAATATCACACTGGCTCCACATGGCCTTCTGTTGACCCTTGATATGTGTCACAATCACACACCCGAGTATGTATTTGTCTAAGGGCACCTATGCATGCAAGGAGGGGACCGTTACTTTCCATTTGTCAGAACTGAAATGCACGATCCACATCATTTCTGTAATTCAACTGCCTGCTATTTGAACTGTCCAGCATTGATGCAAGTTTCAAGGAACTGCAATTAGCAAATTAATCCAAGCAGGAAACCATGCCAAGAACTGCTTCGGTTTCATCTTTGACAACTGTTTGAGAACTAAAATTAGCCAAATGTTGCAAAACATAGATGAGAGGTTACAAAATCTAAAGAACAATGCAGCCTACCTGTGGCATGTAGGGTTTCACATCCTAAAGTGACATATGTAGCTATGAAAAATACCGTAGTGGAGAGCTCCAGACTAATTTGACTGCCCGGGCTTTGTACTTTGCGTTGATATCTTGCAGGAAACAGAAGCATTTGCATTTCACCTGCACCAAAGTGCGACTGCCATCACTGACATTAAACATCACGACCTTGGGGCAAGTAGCCGAACGTGCCAGTAAGATGTCGCAGCGTGTACGTACATGCTATACACGTCGACCTTTCTAGCATTAAAGCTGCCACATGCATGGCAGATATTCATGTTCAGCTTTGGACTGACAGGTTTAAAAGTGTACTATTTGTGTTTGTCTAGCATGAAAAACAAAGGAAACTAAGGAAAAACGAAAAAAAAATGAACATATGTTGAAAAAGCACTAGTCATTGACACATAAAGCATATTCGTTCCTTTATTATGATAAAGTGGCCTTCAACAATAGTACAAAGCCTGAACATTTAGGAAGGTGCTGTGCCAGGCAGCTATCTTACAGAATCCTGAACCATTTCACCTGTAGTAATGCGCATCCCGGCGGTGTGGGCTGGGCACTTATTTTTCGGTCCACTCCAACATGCGAAAACTGCATCATGTGCATTCCCATTTTCCGAGTTTTGAGCTCTGTAGTGCAGGCTAACAAATTGTCGATGACTTATTTTCGTCTGATTGTTGCACAGCGCGTGTAAATAAATTACCACTGCACCTAATAAACACTGACATGCACGTGCAACATCTCCGATCATAAACGGACACACTGATGTCCGTCCGGACATCGGCGCACTCATCACAGCACTCTTCGTAGTCTCACACAGCACTCTTCGTAGTCTCACACAGCACTCTTCGTAGTCTCACACAGCACTCTAGTAGGACGTAATCCGTACATCACAGCATCTCACGGTAAGCACAAACCACACCTCCAACAAACACGAATGACGCGATGCTTGGGCTAGAGACACGCCGGCGGCACCCAGCTTTTTCAAACGTTGGCTTTTTCAGCGCCGCTTGTATATGTACTACATAGAACTTGCAGCAACAAACCTCAATGCGAGCAGAAAGCGATGCGTTACGTGACGCATCTCATCACAAATGGAAGTGAGGAAACTTTGAAGAATCAAAACTATATAACTACATAACGACCGTCGTAGACGTTAATCCACATGATAACGAGGACCAAATGGCCGCGGGCTGGCCGTCAACACCGCGATTACATGCGCTTGCGCTCTGGTCGTGCTTGCCACCCTGCCGCGGTCCAACTCACGTAAACCTATCATCATGCCATCACGTAGTATATCACCCATTTTAGGCACTATTCCTGCCACTGTACTATTCTGTGTAATTTCGCATTTCACGCATGCAGTATCATACATCTTGCACCTCGCACGTACACCTCATACCAACTTCGATTTGGCTACATATGGCTACCATGTTGTTGCTACAACCACATCTGGGGATCTCGGATCCGTCCGGCTTTCCTGACGGATCCCAAGGCCCATATCGGAGAAAAATGCGTTGGGTCCGTCGGAAGAACCCTACCGATCGGGTCCGTCCGCCGTACCTCTGAAAAATATTTCCCGGATCCGTCCGTCGTATCCCGAAGAAAAACGCACCGGGTCCGTCGGACGTACCTTTAAGACCATCGATCGGGTCCGTCGGACGTACCTTTAGCCACAGCCATATATATATATATATATATATATATATATATATATATATATATATATATATATATATATATATATATATATATATATATATATATATATATATCTTTTCCTCGTGATTTTAGAGGTAGTACGCGGGCGGCGATGTCATATCTTGGGAGTCGTCGCCGCGGCCAGGCCCACTTTACTATAACCGATTTTTACCAAAATTATCTTTACATAAAGGGAGGAAAAAGTACAGCTGTCTATGCAAGATGGAGTGGGACTTCAGTTTCACTTTACTATATCCGAGTTTATTAAAACGGGGTTCTACTGTAGTTATATGCTGCATCAAGTGGTGAACAAAGCTCAGTGTTTCTAAATGCATCCGAGTTACCAATTAATACTATCGATATTATCATATACATTCTGTCAGAATCAGTAAAACTGTATGCTGCAGAACATGCATGGTACAGCTAGTGAAGTGAAACTGCAGTTCCATTTTGCCGCCTATAGATAACTTTTTTTTTTCTTTTCATTTGATGTGTGTATGTCTATATACAATCCACATGGTAAGTATAAGTATTTAAATAGCGCTCCAACCTGATGGCTCAGTGATTGGGTGCTCGACTACTCTATTGAAGAATATGGGATCGATTCACGGCTGTGGAGACTGCCCATGTGCTATGCGATGTCAGTGCACAAGTGGTAAAAATTTATGAAGCCCTCCACTACAGCATGTCGCATAGCTTGAGCTGCTCTAGGCTGTTAAAGCTCATCCCAGACGAAAAAAAAAAAACACTCATTTCCTGCTGGATTATGGAACCGTGTACCGAAATCATCCAACTGGAAAACTGCGATTTCCGGCTGGGAAGAAGCAATTCCAGCTGGAATGACATCTATTTCCTGCTAGATTATGGAACCAGAAATCATGCATGCCCAGCTGGAATTTTGAGATTTCCAGCTAGAAAATTTACACCTCCAGTCAAGCCTCTATCTGGAATATCATTTTTTTTCCAGCTGGAAAAAATGGCCGTCCAGCTAGAAATTCATCTGGAAATGTGCTTTCCCAGCTGAAATGGGTATGTTTGAACAAAGTCTACTAGGTGTCTATTTTCATGGGGGATAACCGACCTAGACCTAGTTACTAAGGGCAATTTTAGTACACTCAAATTAATGTGCTTGATATGTGCGCCATCTTAAATGTGTGCCAAATTCAGCTGCCTATGAAAACAGCTTGTATTAAATATATGACGGTGAAATGCAGATGTTTTAAACATTAAATATCTCAGTTTCTCTTAGGCATGCAAATGTTCAACACAGCATGCCTCTCCAGGGCATGTAAGTTTCAAGTTACATATCATTAGCATAATCGCATTCACTATACAGCTAGGACAAAGGCATCTATAGTTTTTCTCCAACTAACCCTCTCCAGTGTAAACTGCTTTATCCCTACAAGCTATCTACTTCACCAGCCCACCTGGCTATCTGGGTCCCCTTGTTACATATATCTTTTCCTGGAATTCATTCCTTTACAACTAACTGTTGGATATCTTGCCTTTGAGCTCCTGCTGGTTCACTAATCCACTAGGCTCTCTTCCTACCTTTGCTGCTGTCTTAGATTCAATTTCAAGCCTTTTTGAAGTTTCTATCTCATCAATGGTCACAAGTAAGGTATCATATAGGTATCATATACTCTTGGAGGCATATCGATTACCAGCTGCTAGCCCTGATTTCAGTGGGAATATACTTGCCAGATGCACTACACTAGCATTACAATAAAGGTGCAATTCACAATAGCCCACATTATTATTTTAGATACATGAAAAGGTTATCACTTAAAGTCAGGGGGGTGTCATTGTGTCTGAGAACCCTCATCATTTTTTACGAGAGGTCTGAGACCCCCTGCACATGAATATATCCGGTGTCCAGCACTGCACGAATATGAAGCAGGTGCATCCGTTTGGCAAAGGCCAAACGCCTTTATATTGCCTCATCGTTGTCGTCAGCCAAAGTATCACACTTTTGCGGCAGCTCTGATCGGTTGAGACAGGATGACGTCATGGAGGTCTCCACCAATCGCAGAGCACCACCACAGTATGCGCAAATGCGTGGCTTATATGGCCATATGGCAATCAATGACTGTTTACTAATAATGGCTAACTGCAAATAAATGACTTATTATTTATTTCATTACTAATTACACATTAATGCCTAATTCATTCATAATTACTAATTAATGCCACACACCTGGTAAAATCAACCACACAACAGTAAATGTAGGACAACTGCAAAGATACAAGGAGCGCGATCTTGTCACTGCGCTGCCAAGCAGAATGCACTGAATAAATGCACTTGCAGAATGTGAAAGAGTAGTCACTAGCTTTACTTGTAGCAGCACTCATCGCTACATGCGCAACATTCGCGTAGCAGAATGCAGCACTCAGGCTTTCACCTTTCATCACTTTAGTCGCCAAAGTGTCCTCGAATTTTATTCTTTTCAGTGAAAATCAGAGAATGCTTATGATTGTCAGAAAAATTTGCAGCAAGTTTTTGTAAGAATTATTACTTAATTTTAGTAAGAATTAGAATTTTCTAAAACCTGTGATGAAGAAAACAAAAGTTAGTCCTTTACACAGAGGCTGGAACTAATTAAGGTATTTTCACATGCCATCTCTTCGGTTTTGCCGGTTCGCACTGTGTTTTGGTACTAGCTGAGCAAATTGTCAATATGCTCACGCAATATTATTCAGATGATGTACTTGTCACCAGACAAACCAAGCTGGTAGCTCTTACAATATTTTTTGCTAATTTTCATTGCGTTCACTTGAAGTGTAAAAATTATAGCATATATATTGTTTACTTAGTTGATTTTACATTTAACGTGCAATTAAGATTGTACTTTCTATATAAAGTGCTTTAAAGAAATATTGCATATGTTACAAGTGCTGACACTTTGTTGTTTCACTATAAGCTGCTTTACATCACAGATCAGCGATCATGCTGGCAGAGTGCAGGGATCACTTTTTCAGGTGCATGTCATAAAATGATCACAAAAACCTCCTTAATATATATATATATATATATATATATATATATATATATATATATATATATAATTTCTCCCATTTAAATAGAAACATGTGCAAAGACCGCCAGCCCTTTCTCTCACCCTCTTAGTTCCTCCTCAACAATTGTGCTCAAATTTCTAGTCTGATAGAACCAGACTTTAAGCACTGAAAGTAAGTCATTCATTTCAAAATTACTTTTACTAATGTGACTCACTGCTGTTCCTATACTTCATACTATGTACTCCCGGTACGATGCCAAGAAAACAGTAATGACATGCAGCAAGCCTGTCCCACAGTGATGGATAAGCAAAAAAAGACAGAATTGAGTAGGACTACATGTTCAAGGCCTCAGACCTGCCCTGTGTCTCCGGATCACAACCATTCTCTAAGCAGAAGGTATACATGTAAGGCATTGAGGGTCCATCGAAGTGACAGATGGTGCAAAATGGTAGAAGGTCAAAACTAGTTGAAAGTGTGCAGTAGCACTCACTGTTGCATACTGGCTATAGGGGGTATTCACGTGACGTCACAGCTGACGTCAGTATGCAGTCGATGCCATATTTGTGTCCTGTTCGGACTAGTACTAGTACGGGGCGGCGGTTAGCTTAGCTGTTCGTGCGCGTCCGTTTGCTCTGCCACTCTGCCTCATGCCAGTACCGTTGTTATGAAAACTCAATCGGTATTATGAGTGACAGTTTGATTTATAAGCAAAGTGTGCGCGATGCGGACAGAGACCTGTACGAAACAAAACTTTGGTACCTACCCGTGTGCAGTCGATATGCGCAACTGCACGGTAAGCGTCGGCCTGTGCCCACGCATAGATATGTGCGACATTCATGAATTCCTTGTCCTACGGACGAGCTTCGTCACAAGAAACCAATCGCAAGCCTACTGACCACTCGAAGAATGCAACTACGTTACAAGCGGCTGGGTTAAGAACTGCGGTTGAAGCAGACGAACTCGCTCTTTGTGTAATTACGTGCGTGCCGTCCAACGTTTATACCAACTAAACCGCTGAGTTTTTGTAGCTGATATTCTGCATAGAAATGGCATTTGGTAGTCAGTATCTTTTATACAAAGCTTGTTTGGTGTACTTGCCTCAACTGATCAGAAGAAGTCGGATGTTTGCATCGTCTGTACCGGTAAGGAAGCAAAAGAAACCGCTGCCACAGGCCACAGCGATGACACCGGTGGCGCCACCTTGTTGCCTAGCGGGCTCGAAATATCTTTTTGCAACAAAACTCTTGAAATACAGTGCAGTTTTGGCCAAGCTAAACTTGATTTGTTATTAGAGATAAATAAGTTTGCAAAGTTCTTCAAACCTTCTGCAAACAACTCTGCCCGCCTACGTTCCTTCGCCGAATCTGCATGCGGTCTGCTTTGATTAGCAGACGACACAGACGATGCGAACATCCGACTTCTTCTGATCGAATGAGGCAAGCACGACAAACACAAAGTTTAGCGAGCCGTCTTTGAAGGATTTTATTGCAGCAAAACACGGCGAGGAGGTGTTGGCGGCGCGCCGCATGCATGCGCATGACTAGAAGCGATACCGCGCTGCTCTTTTACCGGGAATGTGTCTTCCGAGTACGTGAAGAACAGTCGTGCACGAACAGTGACAAGAGCTGGCTGTTGGGGCACATCCGGAAGATTCTAGTCCAGCCCATTTTGACATACATTTCTCATATTCCATGATACTTGTGCGGTTGAGCCGTGCCAGCCATACGTGACGTCGCATCTCGGTGAGGTATCTCGTTTGGGTGGAGTTCGTGTGTACTTCCGGAACCTTAAAATGCCGAGGTCGTTCGCGCAGCTCTTCAGCTTCCTTTGTTTACACTGTGCGCGCGTCTCTTACAGTCTACAATAGCTCAATCAACAACATATTGCTGCGGATGCCAGTGATTGTAGAACCGCACGACAGCACTTGATACGTACGTTCGCCTTATTCGTTCCGTGGACACAAAAATGGCCGACTGCGCCTCAATTACCCACAATGCACTGCGCACAGCGCGTCAGTGAATACCCCCTATAGGAGGTATTCACATGACGTCACAGCTGACGTCAGTATGCAGCCGACGCCATATTTGCGTCCTGTTTTTGACTAGTACTAGTACGGAGCGGCGGTTAGGTTAGCTTTTCGTGCGCGTCCGTTTGGTCTGTCACTCTGCCTCATGCCAGCACCGTTGTTATGAAAACTCAATCGGTATCATGAGTGACAGTTCGATTTATCAGCAAAGTGGGCGCGATGCGGACAGAGACCTGTACGAAACAAAACATTGGTACCAACCCGTGTGCAGTCGATATGCGCAACTGCACGGTAAGCGTCGGCCTGTGCCCGCATAAATGTGTGCGACATTCATGAATTCCTTGTTCTACAGACGAGCTTCATCGCAAGAAACCAATCGCAAGCCTACTGACCACTCGAAGAACGCAACTACGTTGCAATCGGCTGGGTTAAGAGCCGCGGTTGAAGCAGACGAACTCGCTCTTTGTGCAATTACGTGCGTGCCGTCCAACGTTTATACCAACTAAACCGATGAGTTTTTGTAGCTGATATTCTGCATAGAAATGGCGTTTAGTAGTCATTATCTTTTATACAAAACTTGTTTGGTGTACTTGCCTCAATCGATCAGAAGAAGTCGGATCTTTGCATCGTCTGTGGCGGTAAGGAACTGCAAAAGAAACCGCTGCCACACGCCACAGCGATGACACCGGTAGCGCCACCTCGTTGCCTTGCGGGCTCGAAATAACCTTTTGCAACAAAACTCTTGAAATATAGCGCAGTTTTGGCCAAGCTAAACTTGATTTGTCATTAGAGATAAATTTGTTTATGAAGTTTTTCAAACCTTCTGCAAAACAACTCTGCCCGCCTACGATCCTTCGCCGAATCTGCATGCGGTCTGCTTTGATTAGCAGCCGACACAGACGATGCAAACATCCAACTTCTTCTGATCGAATGAGGCAAGTACGGGCAACACAAAGTTTAGCGAGTCCTCTTTGAATGATTTTATTTCAACAAAACACGACGAGGAGGTGTTGGCAGCGCGCTGAATGCATGCACATGACTGCAAGCGATACATTGCCGCGCTGCTCTTTTACCGGGAATGTGTCTTCCGAGTGCGTGAAGAACAGTCGTGCACAGATAGTGACAAGAGCTGGCTGCTAGGGCACATTCAGAAGATTCCAGTCCAGCCCATTTTGACATACATTTCTCATATTCCATGATAATTGTGCGGTTGTGCCGTGCCAGCCATACGTGGCGTCGCATCTCGGGGAAATGTCTCGTTCGGGTGGAGTTGTTCGTGTGTACTTCCGGAACCTTAAAATGCCGAGGTCTTTCGCGCAGCTCTTCAGCTTCCGTTGTTTACACTGTGCACGCGTCTATTACAGTCTACGACAGCTCAATAAACAATCATATAGCTGCGGGTGTCACTGCTTGTAGAACCGCACGACAGCACTTGATACATACGTTCGCCCTGTTCGTTCCGAGGACACAAAAATGGCCGACTGTGCCTCAATTACCCACAATGCACCGCGCACAGCGCGTCAGTGAATACCCCCTATAGGCACAGTGGTGCCTGGTTACACATGCCATCACGGGCAAACAAGGGGTTTTGGGGAAGAGACAGGCAGAAATGTACACGGCATGTTTGACCACGATTGTTTTTGTTGCCATTGTCTTATATTTTTAATAGCCTGTTCTGTAGGAAAAGGGGAGGGAATAGTCTTACTGGATAGAATTTGGCAGGAAGATGAAAGAATGTGCTCTAGTGTTTGGAGAGGTTTTGTTCACAAGCTTTACTTTATATACAGATGAAATCCAGACAGTAATTATAATGAGAAGGAATTTGCTCTGCGGAAGTAATGGTAATGTCATTACTTTTTGGGAGCAGTATTTAGCAATTTCATTATATTTTTAAGGCTTAGCAAGTAATTGGTAATGTAATTTAATTGCTTTTGAACAGTAACTTTGCCAAGTGTGCTGCCAATTTACCCCAGGATAAAAGACACCAAGTGTCTATTAGGAATGAAATAGATTAAGACATGCCAGCTGGACTTGTGAATGTAATCAGGTAGCTCAAATGGTTTCTGTACTTCTGATTGGCACTTACTTCGGAATATTCAATTGGAAGGCCCTGTTGAACATTCAATAAAAAAATGTTACAACTTAAACTGCTGTGTAGTTTGCATAATTTCTATAACCACATAAGTTGTGATTAAACGAAGTAACTCTGACTCCTGAAGATCTGCCACTGAATGCAAGAGGAGGGTCCAATGTGCGAGGTTAAGCCCCAACAAAGAAAAGATCGTGTCAACTCTTCAGGTATATATAGTGTTCCTATGGTCTATGTGTCATATGAATGCATGCTTGCCTGTCGCCCGCTTGGAGCTGCCATTTCAGGTCAGTGCCAGCAAAATAAGCATTAAAACTGGAAGCCTTAGCTAAACTGCCTAATTGGAATGTTCAATTTATTCAAACTGGTGCTTCGAGTTTGTGCCAAAAGCATATTTAGAAATTTTGCAACTGCAAACCTCAATTGAAAATCATTTTTTTTTCTTGACTGGGCCAGTGTCTCGATGAAAAACATACCATACTGCCCATATCGCAACTTTCACATAATAACAAGTCAAAAGACGATGCCACTGCACTGACTTGAACAAATCTCTGAAAGATGGAAACTATAGAAGTATGGGCGGGGAGGCTCCACGAAAACTGCTGAGTTAATTCAGATACAGGGCACACTCAGTACAACAGCACCTTCCAAAAACAGGAGTTTGCATTATGTACCGTTTTTTCTGACTTACAGATTGATCAGTCACACTGCTGAGCCATGATGCAAAACCCAGTTCGCGGTCATACATATATAGTTTCATATAAGTACCAAAGGCAACCAAAGCAACCTCGAATATTCACCAGCTGTAGCTGCCTGCAGTTTCTTTCTGACAAGCGATATTAACCGGCCATACAGCCTGTATTTCCTGTCTCTATCAGATACATTAAACACTGAATTATTAATTGCGAACGCGTAGCCTAGCTGATTGCAAAAAGGAATTCGGAGGTAAATAAATGCAGTGCCATAACGTACAGCCTTAGAGCTATGGAACAGAACACTGCACCAACTGCGTATTTGAAGGCGGAATACTTTCGGCAGAACAACGAGATAAGCAGCCCACGGGGAGCCTAATTCCCTTGCGTCGAATGAAGCGGCGCACAATGCACAGCCGAACCCGAAGCCCAGAGCTAAGCTAGAAATTGCACTACACGAGAAAAACTTCGTCTGCAACTGTACGTCACAATCAAGCGCGTCCAAACTCCGTGCTTGATTGTAGCAACCAAGCGCGAATTTCTCAAATTCTCCTTGCTAATCCAGAGATTAGCAAGGAGATTAGCGAGGAGGATTTGATATATGAGTACGCGAAACGCTTCGACTGAAATGGGCATGGAAATAAGCCATGAGTACAAGTGCGCGACCAACGCCATGACCAACGCGCCAACGCCGCCGATACCTACATAAGTTAAAATGATTAAGAAAATGAACAATAACTTATTTTAAGCCACAATTTTAAGTTATAAATTAGTATTATAAATGTTTCACTTGCTGTTGCGTACATTTTTTTCTTTTGCTTAGTTTATGATGACGTAGGGTGACGTATTTTGTGCGTGGCAGCAGCGTTTTGCTGGTGCCACGGTGCGTGTCACCAGTCTCCGCCAATTGTCTTCCAAACGCAGAACGGGAGCAATTGCCGAGCAACGGTCGCTCCGCGGAGCAGTCAAAACTGCTCCGCCGAAATCGGGGGAACCGAAGTTTGCGTGACGTGTCTATAGTGCCTAGAATATACTGGCTAGTGTGCCGTCCGGCAGCGCTTCCCTATGGGCGAGGGTGGCGCCATTTGCAATGAAAGCCATTTCATAGCGGCAGAGGGCGCTGCTTGTCAGGAGGGTACCACAGGAGCAGACGACGCGGTTTTTTCGTTTCAGAAGCCAGTCTGTTGGTGTTGTGCGTGCATATGGGTTTTCAACTCGGTTCAAGCTGAATCTGGTGCTCTTTTTTTCACAGAAGTGCAGCGTTTGTTTTTGTGAGTGGGGAACTGCATATGGGAGTCGTTCCGTGTGCTCTTGTAGCAATTTCGGTGTGACTGAATCCGTTGTGTGCGTGCGCTGTGTACGTGCGCTGTGTGCGCCTTTGGGCGCTGGTTTTTTTTTTTTTTTCATCATATCTACGAAGAACAAAATGAGTTCTTGATTGTAGTTTTGTCTGCACGGAAATATGTCGAAACCAAAGCGGCAGTTCAAAGAGAAGGCTTGCTTTGTGCCTTTCTGCAAAAGCGGTCTCCGGTCGAACAAGGAGAGAGTTTCAATGTTTACTGCACCATCTGATGCTACGCGGCTCGCAGAATGGGAACGCCGCATCAAAAGAAAAGACAGAAAGTTATCGTCAATGGCTGTGGTGTGCGAGAAACATTTTGAGAGCGACTATATTGAGCGCGTGTTCCGTGTCACCGTGAACGGCGTTATGAGCTTCGATAAACCACGTCTGAAGCCCATACCTACTATATTCCCGGATTACCCTAAACATCTTGCGCGCAAATCGCCAGCAAAAAGGAAAAGTAGAAATCTGTGCGAGAAAGAGCCTCCAGCAAAGCGTTGCAGGCGTGGTGAGCCAGAAACCTCCGAGTTGAGTTCAGCCATTGGGAGTGCCGAACCAGTGATCCTTGAAGAGTCTCGGCCCGCCAATGGAGGTGAAATGAATGAAAATTGCTCCAAACTTTGTAGTCCTGAAGTAGCAAGCGCTGCTGCTGCTGAGCAACCCCCTCCAATTACCAGCGAGAGCATGCACCCATTCCTCAACATATCTATTCCAATAACTTGGATGAGAGTACCAACGTTTCCCGCGGAATCATTGGCTTACGCCTACTGTGAAGCCGAAGAAAATAATTTCGCCATCATTTTCACGGAAAAAATGGTAGTGTTTGAAAGGCCTTCACCTGATGGACAATCAGTGTTTACCTGAGGGGAAGAAAGAAGTCAGAACAAATTGGCCGAATCCTTGATCGAGGAAGTGACAGCTCTTTGTGGTGGATGCGGCATAAAGCCTGCTTCTGGAAAGTACACTTCCTGCAGGGGCATGATTTTTTCTGAGAAGTGTTTGCTATCCCGATGAAGAGTCCTGTGCTTTCTGCCTGAGAATTCTGGCTCAAAACCAAGCATGCAGACAAAAGAGAAGGGAAAGTGAAATTGCGAGGAAGTCTGATGAAAAGAAAGAATCAAAGAACATATCTCGAATTATATCAAGGACTAAGAAAAAGTTGGCAGGCGCAATGATGCAAATGGCTCACATGAAAGAACAAAATGAGCCTCTTTGTGAAAAAACATTTGACAGCAAAATTAAGTCCCTTCCCACAAAGCAACAGCTGGCTGTAAAAAAATTGTTTCCTGGCTGCACGACGAAAGTCGCATAAAGGCATGCGATACGACGACGAATGGATTCTAGAATGTATGTTGATGAGGATGCGAAGTCCGAAGTTATATGAGCACCTCCGAAGAGAAGCCATTATGGTCCTACCAGGACGAACTTGCCTTCAAAAGTACCTGAAGCGTTTCAAAGGTGGTTTTGGCCTCAGCGCTAAAGTCTTCAATGCCTTAAACGAAAAGACGAAGACCATGGATGTTTACAGTCGTCATGGTGGCCTCATCATTGACGAATTAAAGCTATCGGAGAACCTAAGTGTGAAGTCAGTTGGTGAGTAAAGTTTTTATTAGATTCTTGGAATGCTCTGTGCCATATACGGAAAATGAGTTTTGCTAAGCATGTCTACACAGATTACAGGTATGCGCCCACAAACAGCCGGAAAGGAGGCTTTTATGTCTGTCTACATTTCAGGGGCGGTCAGCGTGCGTGAGCGATACAAACGTCAGTTCACTGAACAAAAACTAGGCTGAACTTCTGCTAACAAAAGTAGGAACGATTTGCCACTCCCCAACATAGATCTAGAGAAGTGATAAAAGAATACACTGGAATATTCCTGGAGCTCGTTCTGGCGCGAAAAAGGTGATAAAAGAAAGTATATATATATATATATATATATATATATATATATATATATATATTCTGATCTGTGTTGAAATATGTTTGGACATTAAGCAGTGTTCCTTCTGGGTTTCTTTTTCATTTAAGGCGATATCGAAGGCTTTGTTGACCTCGGCGATCATACACCTGCTGACCAGAAGAATGTGCTGGCAGACCATGGCATGGTTTTGCTGTTTCAGCCATTTACTGGTAAGGTGTGTTTAATGCTTTGAAATATTGTCACCAACCAAAATTAAGAGCCCATGTTTTCGCGTCCGAGTTGTTTTGTTTCTTCAGATGCGGCGCCAACAGGAAATGTTCTTTTCCCCACTGATGTCATCTGCAGCGTTTCCAGGTTATCGTATAGGCCTTTTTATCGGGCGAGGGAGATTCGAAAAGCCTCCTCTCTGGACTTTTGAAAAACCGGTTTCCAACGACCCAGTAAAGAGGCGTCATCCTTCCCGCCCGCCGATGCAATTTATAGTTTCAAGAAGGCTCCCCTCTGCGTATATGTGAATGGCCTGTGTCACTTTGCAACAACGGCGAACCAAGGCCGCTGGCTCCTCCAAGCAATTTCTTGAAAAAAAAAAAAAAGAAACCGTCTCAAAGCCTGTTTGTCCGCGCCATTCGGTTATATGACTTCGGGTGATTTGCAGCGAGTATATTTAACCGCCGGGCCACTGAACGCAAAGCGTGGGTGTGTGAAGTGAAAATCGCGAGTGGTTCCACAGGGCGATTATCATTCCCCGTGTCTCGAATGTGTCATATGACACAATTGAAGCTCCTGCGAGGATTCGATAGTCTACACCGCAACAACTACCTCCATTAAAGTCAATTTTGTGCTTCTATTGCTTAGCACCGTGCTTCGGTTGCGGTACGTTAGCCTAACAGGGTTGGGCTTTTTCATTATTTTCTTAAAATTCTTCATTTAATTCAGCAATTGGTACGACGCCGAGCCTTGGGTGTGTTTTCTTTAGGTTGACGATTTTTCAGCCTAAGTATACTTGGTTCGCATTTTTACTTGATTTAAACTCTTGCTTTCTCAACCAAACTTCTATCAAATATGTTCACTTCCTAGAGACGAAGGTGGCCTCGAAACGCGTCAGCTCCTAACAAATTTTAGTTGCAGCCAGTACTTCAACCCTAACCAGACGGTCTTCCATCGAAGATGTGCTCTTTTCAATAACTTTTTCTTTCTTCGTTATATCGCAACCTTAAATATATAAACATACGCACATATCTGTGAGCGATAACTTCTGCCTTTCTGCAGGAAACTGGACTCAGATCCTAGGGGTTTTTGCCTCAAAGGGAAATGTTAAAGCCCCGACCTTGGCTAAAATTATTTTGGAAGCCACTGTCCTTGCGGAAAAAGCTGGCCTCTTCGTGGATTCCATAACATGTGACGGCGCTAGCTGGAATAGAGGAATGTGGCGGCTTTTTGGAATACAGGGTAAGAGCAAGAATGTAATTTCACGCAAGATACAAAATTGCTCTTTTACAGTGTTTTGCTATTTTGAAGCTTTAGGTTTGCATTGTTTAAAATGTGGCGATGGAATAATACCAGATTTTATCATTTTGGATTTATTTGATTTTTTCCCAGGTTCTACAAGCCACGTCCGAAATAGCACCAAGCACCCAGTAGATCAAAAGAGAAAGCTGTATTTTTTCTCAGACTTTCCACATTTGATTAAGAATGTCAGAAACGGGTTTGTTGCAAAAGGATACCTCACACCAGCTGGACATGTTCACTGCGGCATCATACAAGCAGCTTTCGAAGTGGATCGGGAAAATGTGACCCTCAAGGTGATGCCAAGCATAACAAATGCACACATCAAGCCGAACAGCTTTGAAAAAATGAAAGTTGACATCGCTTTTCAGCTGTTTGGTGACCAAGTCATCAAAGGACTTTTCATTTACAAAGAACAAATTCAGTCTTCATATGGGATAGTGCAGCCGACAGTAGATTTCGTGCAAGATATGAACCGTCTGATTCGTATAATGACTTCGCGAACAAGCGAGAAGGCACTCAAGCCTAATAGTCCGAACGAACAATATATCATAGGCTTCTTAGAGTATCTGCAGGAATGGGAGCAGCATGCGAAACCAGCTGGCGGTGGCTTCCTTACGGAAAACACATCGGCAGGATTAAGAGTGACGATCAAGAGCACACTTGACTTGTTGTCGTTCCTGACGTCGGCTGTGGGGTTCAAATATCTGCTTACGTCCCGATTAAGCCAGGATAAAATTGAAAACCTTTTTGGGATAATTAGGCAGTCGTCGGGATGTAACGACCACCCCACCGTTTCACAGTTTCTCGTGACTGTGAATCTACTAGCGTTCTACAACCTGGCGAAACCGCCTAGAGGAGGAAATTGCACCCCAGAGGTGATCAAAGCACTGCTAAACCCAAATGAGCTGTGTGAAACAACGAGCAGTTTTCTCTCAGAGAAAATAGATGACCTACTTGACCACGGAAATCTCAGCGAAGCTCATGACGTTGTTGAAGTAATCGTGTCTAGCAGTGACCATGAATCATACACAGAAAAAAAAGAGCAACAGTACTCTAATTTATTATACTACAGGCTATGTGGCAAGAAAGATGATTGCCAGGAGCTGCTGTCCACGGTGTGCAGACTATCTTTGCGTCAGCAAAGCAGAAGCTGGTGCCGATGCTTCTTCATACTTTACTGCTCATTTTGATAATGGGGGCCTGGTGTACCCTAGCCAGAGCTTGTTAACTGCTGTAAAGGCCATGGAGGATGCCTTTACAACGTTTTTTAGTAAAAACGAACTCCATGAAGGAAGTTTAGTTGAATTCTTGACCCAGCTACAGCAGGTGTCTTTTCCTGAACTTGGCTGTCCAGAGCATGAAAAGGCAATTCTAACTGCAGTTGTAAAATTTTATGTTCTCTTAAGGTTTCGTTTTTTTGTCAAGGGGCTAAACAAAGAGAGGGAAGCTCGAAGGCAACGACAAAGGTTTCTTAAACAGCGCCGCTGCCAGTAAATGCTCCCCTTCATGCTCTGCATCCAACTGTCTGCGTCTTGTTATTGTAGCAATAAAAACAAGTGTTGTATTGTTCTTTCCTGCTATATTCACACACACACACACACACACACACACACACACACACACACACACACACACACACACACACACACACACACACACACACACACACACACACACACACACACACACACACACACACACACACACACACACACACACACACACACACACACACACACGCACGCACGCACGCACGCACGCACGCACGCACGCACGCACGCACGCACGCACACACACACACACACACACACACACACACACACACACACACACACACACACACACACACACACACACACACACACACACACACACACACACACACACACACACACACTATGACTAAACTGCACGTATTTGCTTGTCAGCAAATGTAGAGTACACATTGAGAACCACCAATTACAAATAAATCTATTACTGATCTATTTCAGTTGAATTAGTGTAGGTAAAACACATGTACACATATGATCCTTACATTTTGTTAGGAAAAAGCTACCAAAATGACATTACACCAATAAAAGCCTATGGTGCTACCGTCGCCCGGGTACATGTTCCGTTTTTACTTTGTGAGCACCGGGGATGTTCAAAACTCGAAGTTGCACCGAAGCGGCGATGATTGAATATGCCGCAAAATTCTAGTCTAAGTTCAAAACAAACCTTTAAACTGGTAGTCAGCTGCCTCCAGTAGAACTGTGGTCTGTTACCAACTTGACTAAAGCAAAGAAATGCAGCGCGCGCCTAGACCTCTTGCCGGTGTTGCGAGAGCGCGGTAGGCTGCGGGCGTCGTGACAGGTACCCGCCCAGTTTGCAGCGCCCCTGGCGGCGGCCGCCGGCATTCATCGCTGGCGGCGCCACCCAGGAGGCCGCGGTCGGCACACTAGCCAGTATATTCTAGGCACTATGGGTGCGTTCCAATACCCCCTCGTAGACGTCTACTTAGACGGCTACGCGAGCAGCCGCCATCTTGGGACGCGTTCCAATTCTCGCGAAGCAGTCTCGCGAAGACGGCTTCGCCGAAGTCAACATCGATGCAGACTACTTTGCTGTCTAAACATGGCGGACAGAGCGCGTTTCGCGCTGAGTGAGTCGCGCGTGCGGTGGTTGCAGTAGCTGTACGGTGGTCGTGCTCTTTGCGAACGTCGGAGTATGCGATCTTTCAAACGTGAGTTGTTACGTCAATGTATGCGCTAGCTAGAGGCTAATTTAGCTGTCTTTATGGTCGTGAGATATAGCACTGCAGATTCTTTTACCGCGCTAAGAGGAAAGCGTGCGTTGGATGCTGTTGGTCTTCTTTTTTTAACTTGTCGACGACTTTCTTCAGTCTGCTTCAGTCTTGATGTTATCGACGAACTCGTCGCACCTCGCCGGGAGTCAGGACGGCTGCTGCACAGCGCACGTGTGTGCTTCTATCTTGCTGTAGTAGCCGTGGCAAACTCTTCCGCGGATTTTCAGTTAATCTCGGAAGAACGAACTCGCCTGACGATGCCGACTTGTTGCGCATTGATTTTTTTGTGCCTGTACATTATTAAAACAAGTTGTCTTTGGTTTCCTCGTCTAGTGACTACAGACAACAGGTGTAACGGCACAGTTTTTCGTTTGCTGTAGCCGGTTATCACCTTTCGTCCGTAATCGCCTCAAGTTTACAGTATTTTGCATGTTTTCATTTTTACAGCTGTGTGAATGAGACATCTGAGAAGCATGTACACTTCAGCATCAGTAATAAAAAAGGAAAAACGGACTAACGTTATCTTCCGTCAATTCGTGAGCATGCTCATTGCGTGAGAAGTCTGTCTGCTACAAGTTAACCTACTAATAGTCCATCTACATTGTGGCGATTACACATGTAATATTGTTGCTGCAAAAAATCGGCGAACCGTTAAAAACGTGATTTTTACCTGTATTGTCGTAAATCTTTAAAGAAAACAGCGTTATAATAGTTGTACAAACTTTTTAGTTCAACCTTTATGCCGCGAGGTGACGCTAGGCGTAAACAGGTAGACGCGTTCCAATACGCGAACCTGTAGACGTCTACGTAGACGTCTACGAAGCAGTCTTGCTAGACGTCTAAGAATTGGAACGCACCCTATAACGTGTCTATGGTGGCTAAACGTGTCTTTCCGAGCGACGCTTGCGCATGCGCTAGCTAGCGCCGCATCCATTTCCGGTGGCTCGCCGCGTTGGCTTCTGCAACGCGCCGCTCCATAGCAGACGATCAGTATTTGCCGCCGCCATGGATGGTGATTCGCGTCGCGCTCTTGCGCTCGCTTTGCTTCAGGACAGCGAGTCGGAGAGCAGCAGTTCCGACTCATCTATCGAAGAGTCAAGCTCGGACAGCGACTGTGACATGGTCACCTGCAAGTTCACTTTTCAGAACTTGTTTCGCATACCGGAACGACGACCAAAAGTTGTAGGATTTGCCGAAGGAGTGGTCCACAACTACACAGAAGAAGAGGTAAGCCAAATGCCGCAGAATGATGCCGCGCAGATTTAAAAAAATGGCATGCACAATTGCATCATTTCTGCGTGTGATATTACAGTTCCGAAGGCACTTCAGGTTGCCGCGAGCTGTTGTTTACTGGCTGGTCGACGGTTTTGCCGCTTCCGACAGCTGCCCATCAAACAACCAGGGCGGCGTCCCAGCAATATCATGTGAAGTGCACATTCTCTGCTTCATATGGTAGGTTGTTCCCGTTGTGTTTTCTCAATCTTTTTTTTTTCTGCGTGTACCCGCTGCACATTTCAACGACGAATGAAATGAAACTAACGGGGTATTTATTTATAGTATACAGTATATAGTATTTATGGTAGTACTTATAGTATATAGTAGTACTTATAGTATATAGTAGTATTTATAGTATATATATATATATATATATATATATATATATATATATATATATATATATCACTACGGCATGGTTCTATCTTGTGTTTGTGTGTTGCGTTTTTCTATATTCCTTTGTTATCAATAAAGCATTTTCTTTATTTATAATATTGCACAGGTATGCAGCAAACAAAACTTCGATGAGGGAAGTTGCAACACTTTTTGACGTCGCGGAAAGTTCAATTCACAGAATGTTGATTAGAATGGCGGACTACATACTATCCTTGGGACCAACTGTTATAACTTTCCCTGCTGACCTCAAGAAACTATCGCAAGACTTCGAGAAGGTCGGTAATGCTAATTATTTACAATGAGATGCTTTCGTTTTCGCAATTGGCATTATATGTATTCGCTATAGATATATATATATATTTTTTTTTGCCATGAGCAGTCATCCATATGTATCCCGTTTTGTAATGCACATTGCGTGCTTTTGACTTCAATGTGAAAAATGTCACGTGCTGTGTTATTTCCCAGGTTTCCGGAATGCCCGGCGTGGTCGGATGTCTCGATGGATCGTACATCGAAATACAGTGTCCCAGCAACAAAGTGGCGGCAACGTATTGTAACAGGCATCATTATCTGTCACTGACGCTGCAGGCGGTGTGCGACAACAAGCGGCGGTTTGTGGACGCTTGCGTCGGTTGCTCGAGCAAAATACATGACTCTAAAGTGTGCAGGAGATCATCGCTCCTTAAAAGGCTCCCGGTAATATGTCAAGGGGGAAAGTATCATGTTCTGGGGGATGCAGCATACCCTGTACGTGAGTACTTGCTGACACCATTCCGAGATTATGGGGTACTATCAAAAAATCAAAGGGATTTTAACGCAAAAGTTTCCGCTACAAGGGTGCTAATTGAAAACGCCTTCGGGCTGCTCAAAAAACGATTCCGACAATTAATTTACCTGGAGCTTCGTACTGTTGGCTGGCTGCACAAATTCATTATGGCATGTTGTATCCTCCATAACCTGTGCATTGACTCGGGAGACATACTGCCGGATGAGCTAGAAGAGTCGCCGGCAGATCTGCAGTGGATGCGCCCAGCAGAGGATGCCAACAGCGAAGAGGAAACATCTGAAGAGCATGCCTTGCGCAAGCTTGGGGAACTCAAGCGCGAGAAAGTTTTCACTGAAATAATGAGAGGCAGGAAGTGATGTGCTGCGTGGAAACAGGATCGACGTCCTAACCTTTCATGCACAAATGTTTTTACCGTACCCCGCGACGCGTGTACTTAGCGCCGCGCCATGTAGTTATTGTCAATTAAATTACATTAATTCATATAACCATGTTTGAATTCATGCATTTTTACAAAGGCAAAAACCGCAACATGCATTGAAACAAGTGCTCTCTTTTTTCAGAAAAAAAAAAATAAGAACATTTATTTTCCTTCGTGACATATGCATCATTATAGTCCATCATCAACTCCGAACACGCGTTTCATGAGGGCCATCTTTTCCTTGTGGCGCTCAGCTTTTTCTTTGCGCAGCTCCTCCTTGTAAGCATGTCGCTCTTCCCGCTGTCGTCGTTTTTCTTCTTCCCTCTCTGTTCTTTTCTTTTCCTTATTTTCAAGCAACACGTCCATGTGTTCAAAAAATGTTTTGATTTCCACCATCCGAGCACTATTGACTCTTGGTGGAGTCGTCTTTTTGTCTTGTTCCTGATTTGTCGAATATGAATGCTCTACCAGCTGGTTGTCGGAGGCTCCTTGAGTGGCTTCGATCTCTTCAATTTCTTGCTCGTCTTCGCGTGAAATCTGCAGTTTTTGCTTTTTATATATAATACCGTGGCTATCCCTCAATTCTTCTGGGTCCAAGCTATCATCCATTGAGCGGATTTTGGCGAGCTCATCTTCATAGGGGACGTCGGAAGGCGAGTTTCCTGACTTTCTGTTGTTTTTACTCGTCGCAGTTTTCCTTTTCAGCACAGTCTTATAGCGACTGCAACACTGCTCGCCTGTTCGAATGATGCCCAGAGTTTCCGCCAGTTTGACAGCGATGTGAGCAAACATTGCCTTTTTATTTTTGAATTTTTTCATTGGGCCAATGTGCGGGAAATATTGCTCATAGTAATCTAGTAGTAATTTTGTTTCGCCGGTTGTCCACTCGCAGCCTATAGAAAAAAAAAAAGAAAAAAGAATGCGTGCATGAGTTCCCGGAAGACATTGCAAAGCAGGAGATGGTCCCCAAGAGGGAAAGCGAAAAACATAAAATGTGGGCGCCTATACCAAGCCCAAGCAGGGAGTGTGAGGAGAACGTGCCCTCGTCCGAACGGCATGCTCTCCGCGCCCCTGTCAGTTTGCGGTTTCTTCAAGAATGCGACTCGCGATGCTCCCCTTCTCAACGACCTCGCACCCTGCAAGCTGGCAATGCGTCCCTCAAGAAGCAGATACGAAGAATGGGACGCGTCCCCTCCTGTCGCCTGTGCTATTCTCTCTGCCCCCTGGCAAACTCGGCGGAGTGGCCGGCTTTCGCCCGCCCAGATATTTTACGGTAAGAACGAGAGTGGATTATTTACAAGCTCATAGAAAACGATTTAAAGGCAACACAAAAAAAAAGGAAATAGAGAAAAAGCGCTGGTAATCGGAAAGAGCTTTGTTGCCGTTTAACTGTGCCATATACGTATATAAATAACGTACATGTAGATATACTCACCGCGGTTGCTGCCTTTCGCACTTTCTGCAGCCGCTCCTGTAAACGTTGCACAATTTACGTATATTGCGCGCATACAGAACAAGGGTGTGGCTTAACTTAATGGCATTTTTTTACCAATCAAACTTACCTTGAGTGGCTAGCTCTTTTCTTTGGTCGCTCGACCCACTGGAGCCAGCACTGCTTACATCTGAAATATACAAAGTGACTTTAATTAACGAGGAAGTAGTAAAACTTCCTTTTGCAGGTGACCTTAACTGACTGAAGGCATGTAAAAATTATGCCTGGAACTATTTATATGTCCATCGTCCGTGTAAACTCAAAGCCGCGCACGTTACAGCTCGGCTCTGGAAGACTGCAAACATTCGGTACGTGGACCGAAGTTTTCTTCCATATTAAAGAAAGTGCTGAAGGAGCCTTACCGTGTGTGTCCGTGCTCGGCTCTTCGAGCAAGGAGGATATAATTGCGTAAACGGCTGGTGTAACCTCCATATCAAAGGGAAGAAAGGCTGCAGGCTTGCAGAGCAGACGACGCGAGCGCACGAAAAGCGCGGGCAAGTGCAAGGAATGATGGGTACTTTCTCCGTCTCCGTTTGCTCGCGAGCGCCACCTACTTGCTCCGGCCGGAGCAAGAGTATTCGAAACGCAGAGTCTGGGAGCGTGCTCTCCGCCGGATTGAGGCTTTCTGTCATGGAGCGTGCGCGCTGCTCCAGTTCTGCGATTGGAATTCACCATAGGATAATTCGGGCACCTCGCCACTCGGCGAAATTATGGCGGCCAAACGTCAGCATTTTCGGTAATGGCGGTACATCAGTTACGTCATGACGCGTCAATTTGACGTAATCTAAATATGCTTGCGTATCACGTGTTTCACGTGACATAGCTCCAGCCAATCAAATTTGAGCATCCGCTCCTTCCCAGTATGCCATTATTTTCATCACATTGGTTAATCGAGCGTAAGTGTTCTCCAAACCACCACCAGTAACTTTGCTTCCACTCCGAAATCATTCGTATTTGTCATCCAGGCAACAAGGATAGCTCCGGTTGAAATCAATTTTCGCGGCTACGTCATTTTGACGTAACCGCTAAAAGTGCTTGCCTCAACTGATGGTTTCGCGCCACAAGTTTGAAGCACGTGACTCTTTTCAGAGCCAATCAGAAAGACAATATGGCGCCGCCAGGGGAAGGCGAATATCGAGGATCGGGCCCCCGGTTGCAGCAGCGACGGGTTCTTAAGCTGGAGTTTGCTCCGCGACGCCAGCGCTCGGTTTCCAGCGGAGCGGAAAGGAACTACAAAACCTACGCGCATCCGCGCCCGCGCTGCGCGCGGCTGCCTGCGGAGTCTGCGCAGCCCGCTCGCTCGGGAGCGCGTGCTACAGGCAGCCGCACGTGCAGAGACTGCACGTGCGCCTGCACTAGACTGCAGAGAAAAATGCCAAAAAGAAAGCGGTGGTGCACAGAGAAGACTTGCTTTTTTGGCAAACGGGGCTACCGCTAGAACAAGGAGCGTACGTATTACTATAGTGCCTAGAATATACTGACTAGGCACTATAATATTACGAAGCACAGTACAGTGGCAAGAATAGTGCCTAGAATGGGTGATACATTTACGTGAGTTGGACAGCGACAGGGTGGCAAGCACGACCAGAGCGCAAGCGCATGTAATCGCGGTGTTGACGGCCAGCCCGCGGCCCGCACGCCCGCTCATTTGGTCCTCGTTATCATGTGGATTAACGTCTACGACGGTCGTTATGTAATTATGTAGTTTTGATTCTTCAAAGTTTCCTCACTTCCATCTGTGATGAGATGCGTCACGTAACGCATCGCTTTCTGCTCGCATTAAGGTTTGGTACTGCACGTTCTACGTAGTACATATACAAGCGGCGCTGAAAAAGCTGGGTACCGCCGATGTGTCTCTAGCCCAAGCATCGCGTCATCCTTGTTTGTTGTGCGAATGGAGGTGTAGGCGCCGTTTTGTGTTTTACGTGAGATGTTATGATGTCCGTGCTACGTCATAACGAAAGTGCTGTGTGAGACTACGAGAGTGCCGTGATGATGTGCGCCGATGTCCGGTGTTACGTTTCGAACTTCCCGAGTAACGAGACGGTGCACGTGTCGAGATGGGCGTCCGTTTTTCTAAGAAGACTGCACGCGACCACCTCGGAGTTCGTGGACCAGAACCACCCAGGACGCAGCAACGCGGTGTCGCATATCGGCAGCGACGGCAGCAGTTGCCCCAGTTTGTGTCCGGAGGACTGTGCGCAGAGGCGCTAACGAATTCGCCGAAGAGCGGGCGCGCCTGTGTTTGGAAACAGAGAGCCGCGGCGCCTGCGTGTTAGCACCGAGGAGAGAGAGCGGGTCATCTCCCCCTCGTGGAGAAGAACGGTCACCGCATTCCTTTCCCGCGGAGTGCTCCCGCGCGAGGGGTCCGCGTGGGTGGCGCGCGGTTCCGACCTTGGACAGCCAGCAAGCCTCCTTGGGACCCCCATGCCTGACTTCCCCCGGCGGAGTCGCCATCGTGCCGCTAAAGTGGAAAGAGTGCGCTGGGAGGACGTTCTAGTGGGCGGTTCCCGAATGCCAGCAGATCAGGAACTCAAATGTGATTGGACTTTGACAAAATAGAAAATTCCCCAACTAGGTACTTGGGGACAAAAAAATTGTTAAAAACGAGAGCACGAGTGCTCTCCAGTGTGTACCTTCTCAGATTCACCATGTAAATAAACCTTCGTTAAGTTCTCTCTAACTCTCGGCCAGTCTCTGCTTGGGTGACCACCGCCCAATATTGAAGTGCATGCAGCCCGACGTCTGACTCGGCTTTTCGCTACCCGTTGGTCCGCTACCGGAGCAGTGCCAACGCAACACCGGACGGACATCAGCGCGTGCATTTATGATCGCCGATGTTCCGAGTGCATGCTAGTATTTATTAGGTGCAGTGGTAAGTCCAAAAACGTGGCGTAATGAGATTCACACGCGCCGTGCAACAGTCGACGACAATAACTCATCGACAATTTGTTATCAGACTGCAATACAGAGCTCAAAACTCGGAAAATGTGCTGTTTCTACAAAGTACATGTCTATTGTTTAGATTAGTGCGTTTTGAAGGTTCGAAAAAAAAATTAAACGGCAATACTTTAACCTGGCCTTGCACAAAGTTGTTGGGAATGCACATGATACAGTTTTTGCATGTTGGAGTAGACAGAAAAATAAGTGCCCAGCCCACATTGTCGAGATACGCATTACTACAGGTGAAATGGTTCAGGCTTTGTACTATTGTTGAAGGCCACTTTATCATTAATAAAGGAATGAATATGGTTTATATGTTAATGACTAGTGCTTTTTCAATGTATTATGTTCTTTTTTTTAGTTTTTCTCTTAATTTCTTTTGCTTTTTGATGCTAGACAAACTCAAATGGTACACTGGTGCAAAGAATGCTTTGCAGTGGTATGGGCGGTTATGAAGTTCCGCCCTTATTTGTACACTCGCCCTTTTCAAGTCTTTAGCGACCATCACTCGCTCTGTTGGCTGACGAATCTAAAGGACCCTTCAGGGAGACTCGCGCGTTGGAGCCTTCGATTACAAGAATTCGACATGGCAGTTATTTACAAATCTGGAAAAAAGCACACGATGCTGACTGCCTTTCGCGAGCGCCGGTCGAGCCTTCCCCTATGACCGATGAAGACACTGCGTTTTTAGGTGTCATAGATGACGCAACGCTTTCCCAACAGCAACGAGAAGACCAGGAATTGCTCCCTCTTATTGATTTCTTGGAAAAACGAACTACCATTGTGCCTAAGATTTTCACTCGAGTAATCTGTTCGTTCTTTATTCGCAACAACGTACTTTACAAGAAGAACTTCCGCCCTGGGGGAAACAGTCATCTACTCGTCGTCCCATCTGCTCTCCGCAGTGAAGTTTCGCAAGCGTGTCACGACGAGCCAACCGCCGGTCACCTAGGCTACACCCGCACGTTGGCTAGAGTCCAGCACGGATACTACTGGCCAAAACTGCCGGCGACAGTGAAACATTATGTACGTACGTGCATAGACTGCCAGCGCTGTAAATCACTCCCTGTAAAACCAGCTGCCCTACTCCACCCTGTTCAAGTGCCAACGACACCTCTTAAGCAAATCGGCATGGACCTCCTGGGACCATTTCCGACGTCTACAGCCGGGAATAAATGGATAATTGTCACCACCGACTATCTAACCCGCTACGCGGAGACCAAGGCTCTGCCAAGGGGTACCGCCGCCGAAGCAGCTCGGTTCTTCGTGGAGAACATTGTCCTGAGGCATGGCGCTCCGGCGCTCATTATAACTGACCGAGGAACTGCATTTACGGCCGAACTTTTGGAGACCGTTCTCCGCCTCAGTGGTACCAGTCAACGTAAAACTACACCCTATCACCCCCAAACCAATGGATTGACGGAACGCCTCAATAAAACCATCGCAGACATGCTTTGCATGTACGTTGACGTGAACCACAAGAATGGGGAAGAAATTCTTCCCTACGTCACGTTCGCCTACAATACGGCATGCCAAGACACCACTCGTATGACACCATTCAGCCTCCTTCACGGGCGACCAGTAACAATTATGCTGGATGCAATGTTGCTCGCGAATGCCGACACCGACGATCTCGATCAGGACGCCGAGGAAATCGCTCAGCGTGCAGAAGAAGCTCGCCAACTAGCGCGTGTGCGGATCAAGAATCAGCAAGAGCAAGATGCACGACGCTACAATCATAGACGCCGACATGTCACCATGTACGAACTTGGCGACAAAGTGTGAGTCTGGACGCCTATTCGCCGCCGTGGACTCTCCGAAAAACTATTGCGGCGATATTTCGGGCCATATGTTGTCCAGCGACGTTTAACCGACGTCACGTATGAGGTGGTGCCAGACGGGGTGTCGACCTCAAAGCGACGCCAGCAACAAGCCGACGTCGTCCACGTTGTACGCATGAAGCCGTACAACGCGGACTGACCTTGACCTCCTACTCCCTTTTATGCTCATCGGGACGATGCTTCCTGAGGAGGGGGGCAAATGCCGCATATAAGAAGACGCCAAATATGATGACTGGCCCCACAAGCGCCAGCCTGAAAGAGAAGGAGGTTGAAGCGCGAGACTCGTCCAGGTTAATTATTAAAGGAGTATAGACACCATTTTTTGAAGCGTCGGAAGGAATACGATTGCTTTCCTGGTTATACAGAGATGCTCCCCAAGCAATCCCAACCTCGCACGTTTCCGCGAAGATATTTTAATTTGATTTTAAAAACAAGCCAGGCAAGTACTTCGTTTTTCAAAACCCATTGGCATCGACATCTCTGTGACGAAAACGTGTACATAGGTAAACAACATGACGTAATCAAACAACTCTGACGTGGAGTCGGCAAAGCAAAGAGCAGTGACGACACATGGCCGGACTCGAACAGCGCCGCCGCCGCTTCCGGCCGTGCCCTGAGAAAGAACTCCGCTTCTGCTCGCTTTACTCGATGGCTTCTTCGTTGGTGCATGTTACAATTACCTCACCGGTGTACGTATGGAGACTGCCTGCTAAACTCAGGCCCCAACAGCATGCCTGTACAAGTGTAGGGCTTACGGCAACGGTGCCTGTCGATGGCGCGCCGGGAACATACTGCGCCGCTCCCCGCCTACCCTAGACGTCGCTAGCCCTAACTGGTTTCACATCGAAGCGCCAGCGAAAGGCGCCAAGGTCAATGTACAACTGGTCGCGCAACTTGGAAGAAAACGCGTGCAGCTGCCTACTGCCAGCGACATCAACTCGATGATGAGGGCTCCTGCGAACTGTGAGGCAAATTACTAGCGCACAGAAAATAAGATCTGCCAGAACTCCAAAGAACTAGAAAGTAAACATAATATTCGCGCTCAGGAATGAATGCAGTTTTTGTTTCTTACGTAAAAAAACGTGTCACGTTTTTAATATTTTAACTTGTTTCTAACGGCCTCTCTCGGCCACTTATTATCCGCTGCGTAGTTGCCCAAAGCTCAGATATGGTTCAGACTGTTCAGACCAAAGCTTTTTTCATCAGCGGAATGGGTGCGTCGTCGGCCCCGGTTCAACGTTCATCGTTGCGTGCTGCGTACAGAGTGGGTTATCTGTAACAAACAGTCAGTATTTCATTCTGCTGGTTTTGGTAGGGCTTTACTGCAAGGCGAAGACTGTCTGTGCTCGATGAGAAACTGATTGCCGCTGCATGTGCGCATTTCCGGACAATGGGACAATGCTGCGTCACAGCTCGGCGGCTCGGCTCGGCCTCCCAGGCACGTCGCAAAAGTGGTGGCTTGTTTTACGGATACGCGTCTGCATGAGCGGCGTATCGCTGCATGTTTTAATTGAGCGGTGAAGGTGAGATTTTATTGCCCCCAAGACGCGTGTCGCATTGCTCAAAGCCTTCCGTTCCGCTCCCTTGCTGCGTGTTTTGCTTACTGCGTCGTATTACCGCACCAACGTTCGCTGAATGTGCTTTAGCTGTTATTACAGTGATGTTCCTATTGTCAATGGGATCTTTCTCATGAACATGTTAAATGCTCAAGTTGTAAATTTCCTCTCGACTCCTCTCAGTGGCAAATGAAGCGCGAGTAAAATATGGGAATCGTGAACAGGGCGAGATTTATTGGAGCGAAGCTATATCGTAGATATTTTCACTTCTCAGACGCATTAACTTCTAAATACTAGCAATCCCAATTTGAATTGCTTACCTAAGCTCTTACAGGTTGGCGTTCTAGCGCTAGCGTTAGTTATTCCGTTCGTTTTTGTTGTTCTTTGGCATTGATATGTACTTTGTTTGTTAGCAAGATCTTTTACCCTTTTATAATCTCACCGTGTATCGTTTGGAGACCTACGCTCAGGTCAATTTGTTATCACGAGGATTTCATGGACACCGTGATGAATGAGCGGTGGTCGCTTTCCTACACTTTAAGATTTCATTGTCGTGAAGCGTCTATGTAAGTAATCGTGAATTAATAAAGCCTGGCTTTCTATGCAGCACAGCTTCACTCATTTATGCCATTAGTGAAATACCTCAAGCCATGCGATTCTATCCATGTGCTTGCCGAATTCACTTGAAGGCCCTTGTTGACAAACGTGCCCGAAGAAATAAGCCCCAGAATGCGTTTACATGACGCGCGACGAAAGACTAGGCTAACGACGACGGAGGCAGAACGATGCTATGATAAGGTGGTTAAAGATGCCGTAACATTTCAGTTAACGTAAAACTTGACAGTAGAAATCCATGTCAAGTAAAGTTGGCTGAACAGTTACGGTGTCCATTTTTCTGCCTTATCCGAGCATCGTTCTGCCTCCGTCGTTGTTGGCCTTGTTTTTCGTTCATAAGTAAAAAGACAATCAAATTCCCCGCCAAAAGTGCGTTACTGTGACGTCACAAGCAACGTCACGAGTTTGTTGTGCCTCACAGTTCGCAGGGGGCGCCGGGAAACTAAAGCCTCGCTCAGAGTCGACACGCAGGCTTCTATGGGAGTTACGCTACCATTTGTTCTTCTACCATGAAGGCGCTTCGGAACGAGCTAACGCTGTAAAAAACGCCGGAGTTTAGCGCCGCTTTACTGGCAAGCCCATCGATTAACGCAAAAATACCGGAACAGAAAATGTACGTGTCTATACTCCTTTAAACCCGTCCTATCTTTGGGTCCTCCTTGGCGTTCTATCGAGATGTGACAATATATATATGTACCAGGTGGTGAATTCAATGACGACCCCATCATGAAGGTTCTGCGCATGATCGAGGTAAGTGCCGAAGAAACGCCACTTGGATTAAATGCTAGCTAAAAATGTGCCATTTTATTAGCTGCATAGAATTAAGTTGCGCAATATGCAGCTATACATCGATAAGCCTATAATTTTGATGACCGACGTAGCTCCGCAAATGCGCGGTTCGAATGATCACAATTAAAGGTATCGTTCAAGAACATTATCTCTAAGCTCACATCGTGTGTACATAGTAAGTTTGTATAATCATCACTTATTTCTGTTGCCGCAGCTATATTATAGTGTGAAACTGAACGAGATTCGCGCGCTCTTTCGGCGAATATCTGCAAAAAAAAGTAAATAAATAGCTTGAAAGACTGCTTATGCTAGCATAAGAAATTTTAAGTTCCCGCTGCTGGCTTGCCACAACAAGTGCAGGGTACACAAGCGGCCGTTATGGCTCAAAAGTTGAAGCAAGCGACTTACCTCGGCGACGCTTTCCACGCAGCCGCCGCGCCGAAGCAAAGCTTTTTTTATATGTGTGTTTTGCCGACGAAATGACGTCATTGGTCACGTGAAAAGCCGAGGCCTCGCCCCTAGACCGATTTGGTGTGAATTATAGTGCCTAGAATATATTCTAGGCACTGTAGTGTGAATGGGTGCGTTCCAATTCTTAGACGTCTAGCAAGACTGCTTCGAAGACGTCTACAGGTTCGCGTATGGGAACGCGTCTACCTGTTTACGCCTGGCGTCACCTCGCGGCATCAAGGTTGAACTAAAACATTTGAACTACTATTATAACGCTGTTTTCTTTAAAGATTTACGACAATACAGGTGAAAATCACGTTTTTAACGGTTTGCGGATTTTTTGCAGCAACGATATTACTTGTGTAATCGCCACAACGTAGATAGACTATTAATAGGTTAACTTGTAGCAGACCGACTTCTCACGCAATTATCCCGCTCACGAATTGACGGAAGAGAACGTTAGTCCTTTTTTCCTTTTTTTATTACTGATGCTGAAGTTACATGCTTCTCAAATGTCTCATTCACACAGCTGTAAGAATGAAAACATGCAAAATACTGTAAACTTAAGGGGATTACGGACGAGAGGTGATAACCGGCTACAGCAAACGAAAAACTTTGTTCTTCAGACATCTTATAGTAGCGCGAACAAAAACACACACAAGACAGGGTACAGGACGAGCGCTAACTGCCAACTGTTTATTGGAAGAAAAGAGGAACGTATATTTAAACCCTCGGCCACTCAGGTGTTCATAGCCCCCAACGCACTCACCCCACCCGGTATCAAAATTCATCAATGACAAGCCTAGGCATGTGTGAATAAACACAACAAGGAAGCGATAAATAAACGATACATATCTTAACAACAGTCAAACGTAGCAAAGCATTGTGAAGACTTGAAGCAAAAGCAGTCAAAACTAAACAACGTAAAAATTAGAGCTCACAACAAGGTAATAACCAAAGGTAACTAGCAAAGAGGCAATAGCAGTCAATCCCCCGTAGCAAAAGCAGTGTCCATAGCAAAGCAAAAGCAGTCTAACAAAAAGCCGTAAAAACCAGAACAAACAACAAGGTAACAAAAGCATTTTAACAAAAAAACCAACAAGGTAAGACCAAGGTAAAAAACCAAACCCAAGGGTAACCAACAAAACAAATTGTAGCAAAAGCAGTCAATATCTCGTAGCGAAGGCAGTGTCATGTATACGAAGCAAAAGCAGTCAAAATCTAAAAATTAATCAAGGTAAAAAAATCTATATATAAAAATATATATATAAAAATATATATATATATATATATAAAAACGCCACTAATACCAAAGACAGGTCGTCCGAAGCAGGTTACAAACAGTGGACAATGGAATACTCATTTCAGATCATATTATCGAGGAAAGATACCTCACTGCTGTAGAGCACTACAGAAGACTCACTGATACAGTCAGTCCCTCTTATCTTTATAAAGTACGCTTCCATGATTTCACGTGCGAGTGAATTGCGGCTCTTGCCAAGAATCCTAATCTCATACAGCCGAGGCTGGCAACCCCTACAGGACGCGCAATGCTTAGCCAAATTAGAACCTTCCCCCGTTGTTAATGATAAGTCATGTTCCCGTGCACGATCGTTCACGCAGCGTCCCGTCTGGCCTACATACACCTTTCCACAAGACAATGGTATCTCGTAGACAACTCCGATGGCGCATTCCGCAAAGGGCCTAGCATGTTTCTTGCCACAGCCGCTCTTCTTTGCTCCTTGTTTGGCGATACGGGGGCATAGCTTTGCCATTTTGAAAGGTGCTGAAAACACCATCGGCACTTTGTACCTCCCCGCCACCTTCTTCAAGTTGTGCGACACCTTGTGCACATACGGCATGACTACAGGTTTACCTCTGCTTTCAGCCCTTTGCCGCGCTTTTCCCTTTATCTTTTGCAGCAATGTCTCAGCCACAGCCGCCACGATCGCACAGGGGAAACCGGCAGAAGAAAGCCTGCCCACCTGATCATTAAAACTTTCCTGCATTTTGTGCGGACATGACTTCATGAGGGCGGATTCCAGGCACAGAGAGACAATCCCCCTTTTAACTATTTTCGAGTGTGCCGAACTATAGGGCAACAGACCCTTCTGAACTCTGGGGTGATACAACCAGCAAACATGGCTGTTCGAAATGATTATGCGGATGTCTAAAAACTGTAGGCAGTCCTTCGAAGGCATTTCATGGGTAAATGTTAAACCTTTGCCATGCTGCCTAAACTGATTTAAAACATCATTCACCGTATCCTGGTACGTCATAGCATGGCTTATGCTCAACAGAACTAGAAAATCATCCACGTATCTGAACACTTTTAAAATCTTGGTGCCATCTAGGGCTGTCGTCAATGACTGGTCAATATGCGATAAAAAGATGTTGGTTAGTACTGGTGCTACGCATGACCCAATGCAAATGCCGCGGCGTTGCAGATAATGCTCTTTGTCAAATGAAATAAAGGTACTGCTGAGGTAAAATTCCAGAAGAGTCATAAAATCATCTAATGACATGCCTACAGAATTCTGGAATGACACTTCTCCATGTTCTTCCACACATGCCCTTACCGATGCGAATAAATCCGCGTGTGGTATGGAGTAAAAAAGGTCTACGACATCCACTGAAAACGCGAACCCGATTGATTGGTTAGCACCAGTACTAACCAACATCTTTTTATCGCATATTGACCAGTCATTGACGACAGCCCTAGATGGCACCAAGATTTTAAAAGTGTTCAGATACGTGGATGATTTTCTAGTTCTGTTGAGCATAAGCCATGCTATGACGTACCAGGATACGGTGAATGATGTTTTAAATCAGTTTAGGCAGCATGGCAAAGGTTTAACATTTACCCATGAAATGCCTTCGAAGGACTGCCTACAGTTTTTAGACATCCGCATAATCATTTCGAACAGCCATGTTTGCTGGTTGTATCACCCCAGAGTTCAGAAGGGTCTGTTGCCCTATAGTTCGGCACACTCGAAAATAGTTAAAAGGGGGATTGTCTCTCTGTGCCTGGAATCCGCCCTCATGAAGTCATGTCCGCACAAAATGCAGGAAAGTTTTAATGATCAGGTGGGCAGGCTTTCTTCTGCCGGTTTCCCCTGTGCGATCGTGGCGGCTGTGGCTGAGACATTGCTGCAAAAGATAAAGGGAAAAGCGCGGCAAAGGGCTGAAAGCAGAGGTAAACCTGTAGTCATGCCGTATGTGCACAAGGTGTCGCACAACTTGAAGAAGGTGGCGGGGAGGTACAAAGTGCCGATGGCGTTTTCAGCACCTTTCAAAATGGCAAAGCTATGCCCCCGTATCGCCAAACAAGGAGCAAAGAAGAGCGGCTGTGGCAAGAAACATGCTAGGCCCTTTGCGGAATGCGCCATCGGAGTTGTCTACGAGATACCATTGTCTTGTGGAAAGGTGTATGTAGGCCAGACGGGACGCTGCGTGAACGATCGTGCACGGGAACATGACTTATCATTAACAACGGGGGAAGGTTCTAATTTGGCTAAGCATTGCGCGTCCTGTAGGGGTTGCCAGCCTCGGCTGTATGAGATTAGGATTCTTGGCAAGAGCCGCAATTCACTCGCACGTGAAATCATGGAAGCGTACTTTATAAAGATAAGAGGGACTGACTGTATCAGTGAGTCTTCTGTAGTGCTCTACAGCAGTGAGGTATCTTTCCTCGATAATATGATCTGAAATGAGTATTCCATTGTCCACTGTTTGTAACCTGCTTCGGACGACCTGTCTTTGGTATTAGTGGCGTTTTTATATATATATATATATATATTTTTATATATATATTTTTATATATAGATTTTTTTACCTTGATTAATTTTTAGATTTTGACTGCTTTTGCTTCGTATACATGACACTGCCTTCGCTACGAGATATTGACTGCTTTTGCTACAATTTGTTTTGTTGGTTACCCTTGGGTTTGGTTTTTTACCTTGGTCTTACCTTGTTGGTTTTTTTGTTAAAATGCTTTTGTTACCTTGTTGTTTGTTCTGGTTTTTACGGCTTTTTGTTAGACTGCTTTTGCTTTGCTATGGACACTGCTTTTGCTACGGGGGATTGACTGCTATTGCCTCTTTGCTAGTTACCTTTGGTTATTACCTTGTTGTGAGCTCTAATTTTTACGTTGTTTAGTTTTGACTGCTTTTGCTTCAAGTCTTCACAATGCTTTGCTACGTTTGACTGTTGTTAAGATATGTATCGTTTATTTATCGCTTCCTTGTTGTGTTTATTCACACATGCCTAGGCTTGTCATTGATGAATTTTGATACCGGGTGGGGTGAGTGCGTTGGGGGCTATGAACACCTGAGTGGCCGAGGGTTTAAATATACGTTCCTCTTTTCTTCCAATAAACAGTTGGCAGTTAGCGCTCGTCCTGTACCCTGTCTTGTGTGTGTTTTTGTTCGCGCTACTATAAGATGTCTGAAGTACTGCACCAACTAGGCCGACAACACATCTTACAGAAAAACTTTGTGCCGTTACACCTGTTGTCTGTAGTCACTAGACGAGGAAACCAAAGACAACTCGTTTTAATAATCTACAGGCACAAAAAAATCAATGCGCAACAAGTCGGCATCGTCAGGCGAGTTCGTTCTTCCGAGATTAACTGAAAATCCGCGGAAGAGTTTGCCACGGCTACTACAGCAAGAACACACACGTGCGCCGTACAGCAGCCGTCCTGACTCCCGGCAAGGTGCCCAGAAAGCGACGAGTTCGTGGATAACATCAAGACTGAAGAGACTCGTCGTCAAGTTAAAAAGAAGAAGACCAACAGCACCCAACGCACGCTTTCCTCTCAGAGCGCGGTACAAAAATCTGCAGTGCTATGAATCTCACGACCATAAAGACAGCTAAATTAGCCTCTAGCTAGAGCATACATTTACGTAACAACTCACGTTTGAAAGATCATTCACATTGTTACGTACTCAGTACGTAACGGGGGTGTTTATTGGTAGTCTAAAACGCTGCGAGTCACCTGACACCCCGAAGCACGTGAAACTTCCCCCCTCGCAGACGAAGCCCCAGGACAAGCAGTTTAAGGAAGGTGCCGGGGATGGAACCTTTTTAGTCGAGCGACATGCACCACCTGGGTCCGGCGTGATCATCGGCCACTTTCGGTGCGGCGTGAAATTACATAGTTCACGTCACTCAGGCGCTCCAAAACGACAAAAGGGCCGCTATAACGAAACAGCAGCTTTTGGGCTAAACCACGCTTGCGCAGCGGCGTCCACAGCAACACTAAATCACCGGGCACATAAGAGACATGTGGGCGTCGGTTGTCATAACGCTCCTTCGAACGTTCCTGTGAGCCCAGGATGCGGAAGCGGGCAACGCGGCGAACTTCGTCGGCTCGACATAAAGTAGTGGCGATAGAAGGCTCGTTGTGGAGGGAGAAAGGAAGGATGGTATCAAGACTACTGCGGGGAACTCGAGCATACAGGAGGTAAAACGGACTGTAGCCAGTCGTCTCATGCTGCGCAGTGTTATAAGCGAATGTAATAAAAGGGAGGATGTCATCCCAGTTCTTGTGATCAGAGTCCACGTACATCGCCAACATAGTGGTCAGAGTGCGGTTGGTCCGTTCAACAAGTCCATTCGATTGCGGGTGATACGGCGTTGTATGACGGTAATCGCAGGTGCATAGACGAAGGAGTTCTTCGATAACTTCAGCGGTAAATTGGCGCCCACAGTCACTGATCAGACCTCGAGGAGGGCCATGGCGCAGAACGAGAAATCGCAGACAAAATAGGGATACTTCGTAAGCAGTGGCTGAGGGTATTGCGGCTGTTTCTGAATATCGAGTGAGATGGTTAACACATACCACTATCCACCGGTTACCGTTAGAAGATCGCGGAAAAGGACCCAAGAGGTCAATGCCCATCTGCTCAATGGGTGTGGTGGGAGGCGCAATAGGGTGCAGCGGTCCAGTTGGACGGGAAGTAGGGAGCTTGTACTGCTGGCGCTTGACGCAACTGGCTACATAGCGCTGAATTACTTGACGCATTTTCGGCCAGTACAAGCGTTCCTGTGTGCGATGAAGGGTCCGGGCGACACCCAAGTGGCCCTACGTGGTATCGTCGTGCATCATTTCAAGAACGGGAATGCGGAGGTTTTTCGGCACGACGAGGAGAAAGCGTGCACCTCCGGGGTTGAAATTCTTTTTGTAAAGCAGGCCGGCACGAACGCAGAAATGCGCATCTCTTGAATCATGAGCGGCAGAGAAGAGCGGTGACAAAGTCTGATCATCGTTGTTCTGTCTGGAACAGTTGAGGGTCAGGAAACGTTGCCGAGATAGGCGCCAGGTAGTCATCAAATTTGACATCATCACTACCAGTTGATGAAAGCGGCAAGCGTGACAGACAGTCAGCGTCAGCATGTGGGCGGCCGCTTTTGTATGCCACAGTGAAGTTAAACTCTTGCAACCGCAATGCCCATCGAGCGAGCCGGCCGCAAGGGTCACGAAGATTTACGAGCCAACAGAGCGAATGGTGGTCGGTGACGATGGTAAAAACATTGCCATATAGATAGGAACGGAATCGTTGCACCGCAAAAACCACTGCGAGGCACTCTTGTTCAGTAACGGTGTAGTTGCGCTCCGCCTTGCTCAACGAACGACTAGCATAGGCTATCACGTGCTGATCGGTGCCATTACGCTGGATGAGCACAGCACCAGCGTCGGTGTGAACCTCGATGGGGGCAGAAGGACAGAAGGGACGTAGGATAGGTCCTGATGTCAGAAGGAATTTGAGGTGGCGGAAGGCAGAGTCGCAGTCAGTAGTCCAATTGAACGGTGCATCTTTGTGCAAAAGGCACGTGAGCGGGTATGCGATGTCAGCGAATCTGGGCACAAAACAACGAAAATAGGAGCACAGTCCTAAAAAGCTCCTAAGCTGCTTCACTGATTTCGGTGCTGTAAAGCTGGTTACAGCCGCAATCTTCTGAGGATCCGGCCGAACACCATCCTTATCGACCAAGTAACCAAGAACAATTGTTTGGCGTTCGCCAAAGTGGCACTTCTTAGAGTTGAGGACGAGGCCTGCTCTCTCAATGCAATCACGAACGATGGCGAGGCAGCTATTGTGTTCCTGAAAGGTCTTGCCGAAGATCACAACGTCGTCCAAATAGCACAAATTTTCCACTTGAGTCCGCGCAGAATGGTGTCCATGAATCGTTCGAACGTGGCAGGCGCATTGCACAATCCAAAGGGCATTAAGTTGAACTCATAGAGAACATTGGGGGTCACAAATGCCGTCTTTTCTTTGTCGCTTGGGTTCATCGGTATCTGCCAGTACCCCGATCTCAAGCCTACCGAGGAGAAGTATGACGCCAAATGAAGACAGTCGATTGCATCGTCAATACGTGGAAGCGGATATACATCTTTTTTGGTTACGGCGTTAAGACGATGATAGTCCACACAGAAACGCCATGTGTTGCCTTTCTTTTTAACGAGGATTACTGGAGCCGCTGAAATACTTCAACCTTCCTGTATAACGCCACGTTGGAGCATGTCATGAACTTGATCGTCAATAAGCTGACGTTCGGCCGGAGACACACGATAGGGCTTCTGTCTGATCGGGCGAGAAATTCCAGTATCAATCGAATGATGGATGCGAGAATTTGGAATCGGTGGCTGATGATCTCTGGCGAAGTCGAAAACCGAAACATGCTTGGAGAGCAGGTCTGTCAAAATTCGGCGCTCCTGTGCTCCCAACGCTGTGTTTATCATTGCCTAGATTCGAGACTCTGCAAAATGAGATGTTTTCTCTTCAGGAGCATGGTTACTTAGTGCCGCCACGTAATTCGACACACCTTCGTCGTAATGAGCGAGCCTCATGCCACGAGGCAAGACGGCTGGCTCGTGTGAATAGTTTACCGTCCACAGCATGGTGTGGCCTCTGGTGACTGAAACTATGCAACGAGGCACTAAGACGCTCTTCTTTGCACAGGCCAGCGTTGTAGGTTCCACTACGGCGTCGAAATTCTCGCACAAATTCGTAGATGAAATAACTTGAATTCTCCGGACATCGCAGGTACAACTGTATCTTCAGACACAGAAAACGCTCCTAAATCGAGCGACGAGGTTCCTACAAGGGCCGACATCAACGCAGCATTAGGCGAGATCTGTCCACTACGGCAGTCTAACGTTGCACCACACTGTTGCAAAAAGTCTATACCTAGAATTACTTCATGCTGGAACGAGGCAACACTGTGAATTCGGTTCGAAACGCTTCGCCCCCAATCACAACTTTCGCATAGCACACACCCAAAGGCACCGATGATTCACCGCCAACACCACGGAATACCACAGCTTGATTCACACTAAACATCACTTTATGTCCTAATCGATTCTTGAATGCTAAACTCATAACAGAGACTGTTGCTCCAGTGTCACTTAGTGTCATAGTGTGGATGCCGTCAATTGATACTTCGAGTTTGTTCTTTAACATAAACACAGGCAGAGGTATTGGGAACGTTGATTTTCCGGCGACTTCACCCCCATGGGCCGCGTCTTGTAGTTTCCCGAAGGGGAAGAACGGGGCCGAGGAGACGGAGATTGTCGCTGTCTTTGGGTTGGCGGCGTCAAGCTGCGGTTCGAAGCAGGCGATCCGTTTCGCATTTGTGCCGGGCGGTATGTATCCAGAGTCTGTGTCGGATAAACTTCAGTGTCGAAATGATTAGAAATGTTGGGCAGCGGTCGATGATCTTGTGGTAGTAGGCCCCGCCGACGGCAATACCGGGAGATGTGTCCGGTCATGCCACAGCTATAACACACGGGTTGCTGGCGCCACCGGTCCGAGTAAATGCGGGCGGAAACTTGTTCTGGTTGGCGGTAGTAATCAGGACGGTGTTGCTGACGAACCACCTGGCGTGTGTAGGTGGTTCTTCGGCCCATCCGTGGCTGAGAAGTGCTTTAATCGTTCTGCTGTCTGCCCCCGGCAAAGTGCGATGCATTTAAAGCCGGAATCCAGGAAGTTGATGGGGTCGCGGGTTCTGCTTGCAGCGCGCAACCGTCATACTGGTGTTCGTCCCGGCACGTAGAGTCTTTGTCACGCAACAATTCTTCCCGCACAATCCGGCGCATCAGATCAGCCATGGACTCCGGAGCACTGAAGTCAACGCTCGCAACAGATGTGACGTTGGCCAGTCGCCCAAATTTAGGAGTGATACGGCGCGACTTCAAGGTTTCGAAAGTGCGGCAGTGCCTGATGAAGTCAGCTGTAGAGTTCAAATTGTCTTTGCTGATAAGGAAATTATAGACATCTATTGCGATACCTTTAAGCAAGTGCCCCACTTTATCTTCCTCGGACATCCGAGGGTTTACCACCTTGCACAATTTCACAATATCCTCGATATATGCGGTGCATGTCTCGCCAGGTACCTGGGCCCGCTGCATCAACGTTTGTTCTGCGCGTTTCTTCTTCGCGGATCCGTCGCCAAAGCAGTCCTTTATCTCTTATCTGAAACAATCCCAGCTGGTAAGCGAGCCTTCATGATTATCAAACCAAACTAGGACAGTGCCTTCCAAGAAGAACACTACGTTTGCTAGTTTCACGGTCGCATCCCAACGATTGTACCGGCTCACCCGTTCATAGTTGGCTGGCCACTCGTCGACGTCCTCGTCAGGTTTTCCACCAAATGTGTGCGGCTCGCGGTAGTGCTGCCAGTTGCTCACCGCAGGTGTTGTTCGGTCAGCGTCGCCGTCTTGAGCCATGTTAGATGGTAGGGGTGGCAAACCAGCGAGCCGGCGGCTTCGTCGAAGACAACGGGATCCGTGTTGATCTACACCGCAAACTCCACCACAACTATTACGTACTCAGTACGTGACGGGGGTGTTTATTGGTAGTCTAAAGCGCTGCAAGTCATGCAAGGAACACCAGCACACACCACTGTGTCTTCCGTTTCTTCTTCTTCTCTCCAGCCTCTTCTTCCTTTCCTGACGCCCCGAAGCACGTGACAATATGCAAACTCCGGCGCTCGCAAAGAGCACGACCACCGTACAGCTACTGCAACCACCGCCCGCACGACTCGCTCAGCGCAAACCGCGCTCTGTCTGCCATGTTTAGACAGCAAAGTAGTCTGCATCGATGTTGACTTCGGCGAAGCCGTCTTCGCGAGACTGCTTCGCAATAATTGAAACGCGTCCCAAGATGGCGGCTGCTCGCGTAGCCGTTTATGTAGACGTCTACAAGGGGGTATTGGAACGCACCCTGTAGCGTCACCCGTCCGCGGTGTCGCGACAGATAATACTAATACTTTGATAATAATACTTTATTTATTTTTCCTTTACTACAAGGAAAGGAAAGGACCAGCCGCTAAAAGGCTGCTTCGAAGAGCAGCTTGACGGGGCGGCTGCCTGCAGACGGGCGAGGGCGACGCTCTCTCTCTCTCGAACGCCGGGCTTGGCCAGCGTTTGCACACACACACGCACGCACACACATTACGGCGCGTGCAACTTCGGCATGCCGAGATACGCCCGCGAGAGGAAGCGTTGGGCGGCCGTCCGGACGGCGCTGAAATGGCCGAAACGCTAGCTGCTTTGCCTGATGCTGAGCTGTGGCCTCGTCGGTTGCCGCACATGTCCATGGCGAATCGTAGCAGTAGATAGCGTAGAGACCTGTCGCGGCTGCCAAAACCCTTAAGGGCGTCTAATAAAAAATTACCATTGAAGGGTTGCTTCGGTGGGACAAAAACGAAATAGGATCAAAGCGGCGAAACTAGGAACAGATTTTTTATCTACTATTAGGATGAGATAAGAAAGAATAGTACACGAGTCAAAGACCGATTATCGCAAGTCAATACCGCGAGATAATTAGAATCACCATGTCCGCGTCGGGTCCCGTTTTTCATATGTACGAATGTCTTAGTGGTCGGGCGAGGTCTCGAGGATGTCAGGAGCAGAGCTTTGCGTGTTGCAGATGTCCCGGTCGAGTGGGCTGGGCTGGCTAGGAACGCACAAGTGCCCAGCTGCACTTGGGGCAGGCCAGCATGCGGCTTGGCAACCACCCGGAAGGTTGTCGGACTAGGCGAGAGGCCTCAGGTTGCCGTCAGGCGGCAGAATTTCCACTTTCCCTGGGGCGCTGTAGCAAGAGAACTTAGCACGGCGCCAAACGTGTGGCTTGGCTATGTGCCCAGTACAGGCACACCACTGGAGTGGGCGAAGCCCAGGTCTGGTCACCCGGGTTAGGAGGTATCGCCTTCTCATAGATCGGGCAGGACGCGGTGAGCCGGGGTTCTGTGTCCGCCGCTTGTCCTCCAATAACTTTGCCCGCCGTTCTCGTTTGAACGAGCGGCTCTGCTCTCAATCGCACGCTCCACACATGAGCCGCCTTCTTCACTTCCTTGTCGCGTGCCAACACTTGATGACGCTGGGCGGCGCTGGCTCTTTACACCTCTGTAGTATTACTGTTGAATGGCCGGAACTATCAGAGAAAACCTCGTCCTTCTGGGTGGTGTCTGCAGTTTGCAGCATTCTGGATATTCCATGTGATATAATCCTAAAAAGGCACACTGTCTGCTCAGTTTCCTTTAGCATGCATTTCTGCACCTGATCTAAAATAGGCCATAGTTAAGAACTCTTGTGTGGATGAATTTCTTGAAAAGACTGTCTTTTCAGCCTACCAGTGACAGTTCTGCATATGAACTGCTCTGTTTGAAACACCACACGTGGAACGCAAACTGTACACATATTTCAATAATGGTAACCGAGCACGAAAAAGATGAACATGCACAGAGGGAAACGCGACACAAGCAAATGAATGGTTATTCAGAAAAGAAGCACTCAGTGCGCGTTCAGTGAAATGCTGTTTTTCCAAATAAGCCATTCTAGTGCTAATGAGCGCTTGTGTCGTGTTGTCTTCTCTGCACTTTTGCCTTTCTCGCGCTCGATTGCCATGAATACCTTACAGACTAGGCCAACTTGTCATGTTAACGTACTGTACAGTTACCTAATACCTTATTACCCTATGGATATTTGTGGTAAAATGCTACATGATGAATATGAGTACAGGAAAGGAAAGCAATATTAACGTGTCTCTGAGAGCAAACTGAAATAAAGGGTCAATGGTTTGGCTAATTAGCCATCTAATAAGGATCTGTGAAAGTCGAGCTTTTTGGCGGGTACTGATAGAGAGAGTTATTTCATCTTCGATAAATCTGCATTGTTGGCGACTGAGAAAAAGTACAAGAAGTGAACTCCTTCGGGTCTAACAAAGGGCGCACTTGCATTGGTTAGCAAAGCGTAAAGACAAGTAACGCTACCTGCCTTGACTCCATAATAGATAAAAGTATGGGCTTGCAGGCGAAAAATGTGCATAATACAGGTCTTTAGGTATTAAATAGTGAGTTATTCGCCATATCCCCACCTTTTAGGCTGGTTGGTTACATTGGGAACTTCTTTTGTGGAGTTATACTTCACATTGTCGTAAATTGAAAACGATGATTCCCCCCTTTTCTTTCGTGAAAACTGTCTGTGCTGTTACTGCTCTTTTCCTTGTTCATATGTTGTTTCTTTCTTTTTCTTAGTGCTCTCGGCAATCGAAGGGTGGCTCGCTACTTGTGCGCAGCAG